>NC_091988.1:34988626-35603958 GCF_044704955.1 Pristiophorus japonicus | reverse complement strand
TGCCATTGAGCTCCACCACTACTTCTTCCCACTGCCTCCTGAATATTTGTCTGGAGGACGACTACAGCCCCTCTGCGAATGCAGGATATCTCTCCCTCTCTCTCTCCCTTGCACCAAGTCCTCCAGTGCATTGTGGTGCTCGCTCTCTTGCATGTTCAGCCATTCCTCAAAGTATCAGAGCAGAGATTCACTTTTCAATAGTCTCTCACAACTGCTTGCAGTCACAATACACTTCCACTTCAAGAGGTTCAGGCTGCCTTTACGTAGCGCTAGCCAGTTGTGATATTGCGCCCTCTGCTGATACAGCCAATGAACAGCGCAGAAAGCACTGGCTGTATGCTGCAATCACTTAAAGCAACAGACAGCACAAATTTAAGGTACTGCCTGCATCGCAATGAACAGGCACGGGTTAATCACATACTGTGATCCCCGCGCCCCTTTTTGAGCGTTATCCAATTTAGCCCCCATGATCTTAGAAATAGCAGAAGCACTGTTGTGCCATAGGATTTCTGGGGGAGCCTGGGACTTGGCAGACTTGACTTAAAAGTGATGTTGGGTGAGGGTGGTGGGGGTGGTGGTGATGGTGTCGGGGGAGTGGGGGGGCGGTGGTGATGGTGTCGGGGGAGTGGGGGGGCGGTGGTGATGGTGTCGGGGGAGTGGGGGGGCAGTGGTGATGGTGTCGGGGGAGTGGGGGGGCGGTGGTGATGGTGTCGGGGGAGTGGGGGGGTGGTGGGGTATGCAGAAGAAGTGCCCTTGCCCTAGGAAAATTTCTCTTTGGAGATTTCCAACTCAAAAAAGTTCAGAAAGACGAGGCCAGGTAGCATAGTGACAACAAGCTGTCTAAGTTATTAATTTTCTGGAAATTCATTTGCACGGGTCTTTTTGATGTAACCAAAGATTATAAAATTCAAAACCCTATTTGGGGTAAGATAAACCACTAAGCCAAAATACAGTAACAAATTACAAGGAAAACTTTATTTTACTCTGTAGTTATAGAGCTTCCATTAGTAATTTCAGTCCATCTGTGCAAATGGTTGGAGTTGCTATTATGAAAATTAGATAGAGGCGGAATGAAATGAAGTGGCAGCTTAAATGTTTCTCACTGACATTTAAGACAAATTGAAATAATGAAAAACTTCAGACATGTTTACTTAATTGACAATGTTTAATTAGAAACTACATATAGAGCATCTACTTAACATTTGACTGCTGAGAATTTCAGAAATTATGGGGATTGATAAATTATGAACTTGAAAGAAATACACTTTCACAATAAACTTTAGGTCCAAGCGTTACAGACATATTTAGTTGCCATAGATGTGAGGTAGGTGAATACAGTACCAATGACATTGTTTATCAATGTAAAAATGGAATGTTACTTACATAGGCTGAAATTTGTAACTTTTTATTTCACAAAAGTGTCATTTTATTTTACAAATACACAGTGCCTTTATCTGGTGCTGGTGGTGTGCAATGGCTTTATAATTATTTGTAATTGTTATTAAAATTATGCATAAAAACTCATTTAATATGCAGCTAATGTATGATACATTCATGACAATTTAACAAAATGCCTTTCATATATCTAAAGTCGTTTGGTTAAGATTGATAAATGTCTTTGGTGCATTATAGAATTGTGTTTTGGGAAAAATAGTTTACTGAGATATATTTTAGGAAATAATGTTAGCACTATATGCCACCAGGTGGCAATGTTTGTTTTTGATATTTTCAAACTTTGCAAGAGCTTTAGTATTAATGGGTAGAACGAACTACAACAATCCAAAATTCTAATGCAGCAACACATTTATTGAACGATGTTGAATTTTATATCGCAAACATTTTGTGAATTTAGATTGAAAAAAATACAAAGATAACAATCAGTATTGGCGTAAGATCGATGGGGGTAGAAATTGGTCTCCGCCCGAAACGGGGCCATGCTCTGTTTTTAAAAGTTTTTCTCCGCCGCAACCCATGCGGCAGAGATGCCATCAATATTCGGCACTTGGAAGTATTTTTTTCCTCGGGTCGGAAGTTGTGGCGGCTGAGGGACGGAAGTGTCCTTGCAGCGGGTCCACCGCCCCGACCAGTCATCAGCGCAGTGGCAGTGCGCCCTCCCCTTTAAGTGCGGCCAGGCCGCCATGCGACAGAGAATGCACCGGCACTGGCACTGATCGGCATCGGGGTCACTTCCGCGGGGCAATACCGGGAAAGGGGCCATTTCCCATGGGGCAATTTCGCGAGGGGGACCCCGCCAGTCGGTAAGGGGTCAGCGCGTGCTGACAATACTCTCTCACAACTGCTTGCAGTCACAATACACTTCCACTTCAAGAGGTTCAGGCTGCCTTTACGTAGCGCTAGCCAGTTGTGATATTGCGCCCTCTGCTGATACAGCCAATGAACAGCGCAGAAAGCACTGGCTGTATGCTGCAATCACTTAAAGCAACAGACAGCACAAATTTAAGGTACTGCCTGCATCGCAATGAACAGGCACGGGTTAATCACATACCGCTCCAAAAGTCTCAAAGGGCAATTTACAAAATGGCAGCCCCGCCGCAGAGAGTCGGCGCCACCTGTGGCCGCCACTTTCAGACAGCCAGAGGCCTTATTGGGAGGGGCAATTTCGGTCCTATGTTATGCCCAATTTGTTTAGGAAGTACAATGACCAAAAGGCTTTATTCAGCAATTTAACTGGGGATTTGAAAAATCTTGCTCAACATTTTAAAATTCTATAGTTAACATCATTAGTATCTGTTGCCCATGCTTTCCATGTGGTGAGTTGCACTATTTTTATGCCAATGGAAAAAGTGCTGCCTAAAACACCAAAAGATGTTTCATGATAAGTTCCTGAATCAGCCTATTTGCATAGCAGTTGGAGTATTGATTGAGGCAAAACCCTGTGTAAAACAGGAGTAATTTGCTGGGTGTACTGATGAAAATTAGAGTGTAGCCTTCAAATAGCCAATACTGGCTGAAGATTGAAGCAGCAGGCTGGGGGAGCAGCAGCTCAGTCAGTTGACTGTCAGCTCGCTTGACTATATGTTTCCTTAATTTTTTTGTGCCATTTTGTCAAGAATGTCCACTGCCACAGGGGACCAGAGGCAGCATCCCTCAAGACAGCAGCACATGGTCTCTGGATTTTTCCCTCTGAGCACTATGTCAGTGGAACGTAGGAGGCAACACCAGATTGCCCAGGAACAAGCTTCAATGACAACAACAACAACAACAACAACTACTTTCATTTATATAACGTCTTTAATGTAGTAAAACGTCCAAGGCACATCACAGGAGTGTTGATACTGAGCCACACAAGGAGATACTAGGACAGATGACTAAAAGCTTGGTCAAGAGTTTTAAGGAGCTTCTTAAAGGAGGAAAGAGATCTAGAGAGGTGGAGAGGTTTGGGAAAGGAATTATGGATGAGATGAATGAAACATCATATACGATACTTAGAAATAACTTGCTGTACATTTCCATCAACTCTAACTTAATTGCCATCGTCAACCATCCTACCATTAGTTAATTTAACATGCCCCTTTCCAACATCTGCACTAAGGAGGAGTAAAGTGCTCAAAATGTATTAAATGCTCAACATTTACATAAGGAGGTGCTCTAGTTACCTACCACCATTGTGGTCGTGCTTAGGCAGCTGAAGGCACAGCCGCCAATGGTAGAGTGATTAAAATAGGGGATGCGCAAGAGGCCAGAATTGGAGGAGCGCAGTGATCTCGGCGGGTTGTAGGACTGGAGGAGGTTACAGAGCTGGGGAGAGGCGAGGCCATAGAGGGATTTGAAAACAAGGATAAGAATTTTTTTAATGAGGTGTTGCTGGACCGGGAGCCAATGTATGCCAGCGAGCTCAGGACTGATGGTTGAATGGGACTTGGTGTGAGTTAGGATACGGGCAGCAAAATTTGGGATGAGCTGAAGTTTATGGAGGGTGGAAGATGGGAAGCTGACCTGGAGAGCATCGGAATAGTCAAGTCTAGAGGTAACAAAGATTTGGATGAGGGTTTCAGCAGCAAATGAGCTGATGCAAAGGCGGAGTCGAGTGATGTTACGGAGGTGGAAATAGGCGATCTTGGTGACGTCGCAGACATGTGGTCGGAAGGTCATTTCAGGGTCAAATGTGACACCAAGGTTGCGAACGGTCTGGTTCAGCCTCGGACAGTTGCTAGAGAGAGGGATGGAGTTGGTAGCGAGAGAACGGAGTTTGTGGTGGGGCCAGCAGATGCTCCTTTCCAGGAGCTAGCTGCCATGAAAGGATAACCAGAATAGTCCTGTTAGCCTTTTGTAGAACATTAGCAGCCATCCACCTCTCCTCAAGTTTCATCTTGGAGAAGCACTAGAATAGGTGAAAGAAAGGCACATGTAGCCATCCAGGCGAATCATTGTGTTAAGAAAACGTAGTTGGCTTATGTTCATTTTGGCCTTCATTGTAATAAAATGGAATGTTCACTGACATCATGTTTTATATTCATAACGTTTACAGTCATACATGAAAGAGTGCAGTTATTTGGTGTTGACTTATTCAATCAGGTGGTGATTATTGGCACTGCCACATAAGGACAAAAAAATAAACGAAAAAGAAAGACTTGCATTTATATTTTACTTTTCATGATCTCAGGACATCCCAAAGTGCTTTACAGCAAATGAAGTACTTTTTTGAAGTGCTATAATGTAGGGAAACTCTGCAGCCAATTGCATACAGCGAGCTCCCACAAATGAGATAATGACCAGATAATCTGTTTATGTTATGTTGATAGAGGGATAAATATTAGCCAGGACACCAGGGATACCTCCTCTGCTGTTCTTTGAAATAGTGCTGTGGGTTTTTTTACATCCACCTGAGAGAGCAAACCGGGGCCTTGGTTTAAAATTTAATCCAAAAGACGGCACCTCTGACAGTGCAGCACTTCCTCAGCACTGCACTAGATTTGTTGTCTCAAGTCTCTGGAGTGGGACTTTAACCCACAATTTTCTAACTCAGATGCAAGAGTGCTACTCACTGAGCCACAGCTGACAGTGATGTATTGCCATGTTCGAGGATGTGTGCTGGATTGAGGAAATGTTACTTCATTTCACAGTGGGGGAGAAAGAGGTATGTATCAATGGTAAACTTTGTTACACAGAGGAGAAGACTTCAGGAATAAGATGTGTTCTGATGCCCCTTGCAGTTGTTACTCGGGACTCCACTGAGTGCCAAAGTTTGCAGCAATGTTGGGGAGCTCAAGGTGTGCTCATAGTCTTGTGCGAGTCCACCTCACGTAGGTGAGGTGCCCTCCCACTGATCCTACAAACTTCAGTGGGGTCCACACTGGAGACCACCAGTTGTTGTGATCCCAGAATAACTGCCAGAATCACATCCCATGAATTTTTGGGACCTAAGAAATTACTGGTATTTCTGAAAACTGTATGTTAAAATTATAAACCTTCATAATGGATGCAAATTGTTCCTACTAGTGCAGCTATTTTTCTATGAAATTGTTACATTGTTTCTCCTTTTGATGGGAAGAATGTGATCAAATCAAACCAAATTTAAAGATCTACACTTGCAGGATCCGTTGTTGTTACTAATTTATATGTCAAAATGTATTTTCAATCAAAATATAACATTTGCTAAAGTGATATTTTTACTGCTGTGTCTAAGTGAGAATTAACTATTTCAAAATAACATGAGCCACTGACAAGGGTTAGGACTTCTAGTATTTATTAATTCATAGGCGATAATTGTTTTCTTCTGTATAATAATTTTGCATAGTAGACCATAGCACGGTGAAATGGAATTGCAGTTATACAACAATCGCTGGTGGCATTATAATATAAATAAGGTAGTTTCTTGACTGCATCAGCAAGCATTTTTCTTTGTAATCTAATAACTCAAAAAGACAGATTATAAAGGGCACTGAACTAAGAAAGAGAAAATGTAAAGCCTAGACATTTGAAAAGTGCCAAATTGGTCTTAGCAAAATTATTCCCTGAAATGAAAGTAAGAAAAATGGATATTATGTTTATCATTTACAGCTATCTATTGGAAAATGCAGGCATCGATGATGAAGTATAGTAACTTGATTTTCTGACTGAATTAGAAGATAAGAATGGAAGTGTGTTGAAGTAGCAGCTGTGTTCAATGCCCTCAAGGCAAATAAGCATCAGTGATATAACAACAACAGAGAATCAGGACCTGCAAGCTGTGATGTCTATTGGAGTGTGTCACTTCTTTCTCCTTTTTAGTTGACATTACTTCGAAAGAGTGTATTTGTACTTTTGTCTTGAGGGAGGGCATAATTACTCGAGTTGATTATAGTTTTAGTAGTAAACTAATTGTTTCACTGTTACTTACTTCATTTGATGATTACTTGTTTGCCATGCATCAGCATATATGATCCACACTGGTGATATAAATTTCATTAATCCTTGCTAATGTTAATTTGCGGATGACACTAAGTTGGATGGCAGTGTGAGCTGCGAGGGGGATGCTATGAGGCTGTAGAGTGACTTGGATAGGTTAGGTGAGTGGGCAAATGCATGGCAGATGAAGTATAATGTGGATAAATGTGAGGTTATCCACTTTGTGGTAAAAACAGAGAGACAGACTATTATCTGAATGGTGACAGATTAGGAAAAGGGGAGGTGCAGCAAGACCTGGGTGTCATGGTACATCAATCATTGAAGGTTGGCATGCAGGTACAGCAGACGGTTAAGAAAGCAAATGGCATGTTGGCCTTCATAGCGAGGGGATTTGAGTACAGGGGCAGGGAGGTGTTACTACAGTTGTACAGGGCCTTGGTGAGGCTACACCTGGAGTATTATGTACAGTTTTGGTCTCCTAACTTGAAGAAGGACATTCTTGCTATTGAGGGAGTGCAGCGAAGGTTCACCAGACTGATTCCCGGGATGGCGGGACTGACATATCAAGAAAGACTGGATCAACTGTGCTTTTATTCACTGGAGTTCAGAAGAATGAGAGGGGCTCTCATAGAAACGTTTAAAATTCTGACGGGTTTAGGCAGGTTAGATGCAGGAAGAATGTTCCCAATGTTGGGGAAGTCCAGAACCAGAGGTCACAGTCTAAGGATAAGAGGTAAGCCATTTAGGACCGAGATGAGGAGAAACTTCTTCACCCAGAGAGTGGTGAATCTGTGGAATTCTCTACCACAGAAAGTTGTTGAGGTCAATTCACTAAATATATTCAAAAAGGAGTTGGATGTAGTCCTTACTACTAGGGGAATCAAGGGGTATGGCGAGAAAGCAGGAATGGGGTACTGAAGTTGCGTGTTCGGCCATGAACTCATTGAATGGCGGTGCAGGCTCGAAGGGCCGAATGGCCTACTCCTGCACCTATTTTCTATGTTTCTATGTTTCCCAAACACTACCAAAATGACATGGCATTATGCTACATCACATTTGCAAACCACAGTAGAATTAACAAATACAGGGTGTTTACTCAGAAATTCATAAAGTTGCATTCTTATCGGCGAGATGGAGCATTAAAGTGCTCAAAAATGTTGAACTTTAGAACAAATTTGCAGAGAACAGTTAAATGAATGATGACTTTTGTTTACTTGTTATTGGGATAAGGGCAATGTTACAAGGCCCATTTAGTGCCGATCCCTAGTAGCCCTTAGTTGTTCGTGGTGGGCCGCCTTTTTCAACCGCTGGAGCCTTTGTGGTGATGCTGTTCCCACAATGGGGTTAGGTAGGAAGTTCCATGAATTTTACCCTGTGATGATGAAAGAATGGTGATATATATTCAACTTATGTGACTTAGAGAAGAACTTGGGGGTGCTCGTGTTCTCATGACATTGCTGCTCTTGTTCCTATTGGTGGAGAGGGAGATGCTTGCAAGGGATAGCAAGATTAACACAAAAAATTTTTACAATTCTATGAGAGAAAAAGGATAATGTGGGCCCTTTTAAACAGATGTGGACAATATTACAAATGAAAATAAGGAAATGGCAGACTTGTTGAATAATTACTTTGTGTCAGTCTTCACAGTAGAAGAAGACAATAATATACCTGATATTCCAGGGAATTTAATAATGAATTAATAATGAATTAAGGACTGGAACTCACTAAAGTTAACGTAAGCAAGAAAACAGTATTATCAAAAATAACATCACTAAAGACTGACAAATCCCCAGGACCTGATGGTTTTCGCCCCAGGATTTTTGAAATTGTAGATGCTTTAGCCATAATCTTCCAAGGATCTCTCGATTCAGGAATTGTTCCTTTAGATTGGAAAATTGCAAATGTGACTCCATTATTTAGGAAAGTTGTGAGAGAGAAACCCAGGAAATGATAGACCTGTTAGTCTAACACCTGTTGCGGGGAAGTTATTGGAATCTATAATTAAGGATAGAGTGATTGAGCACTTCGAGAAATTTGAGCTGATTAGCGAAAGCCAACATGGATTTGTAAAGGGTAGGTCATGTCTAACGAACCTAGTTGAAGATTTTGAGGAAGTAACTAAAGTAGTAGACAGGGGAATGTCTATGGATGTAGTTTATATGGATTTCGAGAAGGCATTTGATAAGGTTCCACATATAGGACTATTAGCTAAAATTAAAGCTTTTGGAATTGAAGGCAAATTATTGACCTGGTTACGAGATTGGTTAGGTGGTAGAAGAGAGTAGGAGTAAATGGGTAAGTGTGCAAACTGGAAGCAAGTGATTAGTAGTGTTCCACAAGGATCTGTTCTCAACGTCTCAACTATTCACTATATTTATTAATGACTTAGAAAATACAAGAGAGATCCATAAATCCAAGTTTGCCGATGACACAAAGATTGTTGCTATAGTAAGTAGTGTAGATGGGAACATAAAATTACAAAGAGACGTTGATAGTGTAAGTGAGTGAGGAAAACTGTGGCACATCGATTTCAACATAGATACATGTGATGTCACCCATTTTGGACAAAAAATGGATAGATCCAAGTATTATAAAAATGGTGAAAATCTAGAAACAGTGGAGGGCCCAAGAGATTTAGGGGTCTATGCACACAGGTCACTAAAATGTAGTAGTCAAGATAAAAACATATTCACAAAGGCTAATGGAATGTTATCCTTTATGATAATGAGCTAGAAAGGGGAGGACGTTATGTTAGAGCTATACAAAGCTCTGGTTAGACAACGTCTGGAGTACAGTGTACAGTTCTGGGCACTGTACCTTAGAAAGGATATATTGGCCTTGGACTGAATGCAGCGCAGATTCATCAGAATGTTACCAGGACTCCAAGGATTAGGTTATGAGGAGAGATTACATAAACTAGGTGTCATGTATTCAACTGTCATTGTAATCCATGTATAAACTGACCTAAGTTGTACACCATGAGAACACTGATCACTAGGTGGTGAACTTGTGGGAGACACTCTTAACCTGGACTTGCAGGTATAAAAGGGGAAGCTCCACCCACCTTCATCACCTCAGTGCTGGCGAATAAAGGTTACTGGTCACAGAGTGACCTTCTCTCTAGTATGGGCCTCGCGTGCATTTATACTGTATAGTAAGGTCATATTATTGGCGATGAGAAACTGGGATTTAAACCACGCGAGCATGGCCACTAACAGCACAGACGAGAGGTACTGTGTTGGTGATGATTGGGACGATTTTATTGAGAGACTACAGCAAAGTTTCATCACTAAGGAATGGTTGGGACAGGATTCGGCCGACAAACGCAGGGCTCATCTCCTGACGGTTTGTGGATCCAGGACGTACTCCCTGATGAAGGACCTTCTAGCGCCAGAGAAGCCGGCGGACAAGACTTTTGAAGAGCTCAGTAAGTTGATCGGGGAACACTTTAAACCGGCGAGCAGCATGCACATGGCGAGACACCGGTTTTACATGCACCGGCGGTGAGAATGGCAAAGCGTTCCAGACTTCGTGCAGATCTCCGGCGACTGGCGAGTCTATGTAAGTTCCCAGATGCATGAAGAGCGGAGATGCTGCGAGACTTTTTTATTGAGGGCATCGGGGATGCTGGGGTCTTCAGGAAACTGATTGAGACCAAAGACTTGACCCTGGAAACGATGGCTTTGATGGCCCAGACATTTATCTCAGGGGAGGAAGAGACCAGATTGATGTTTGACAAAAATATTGGTTTAAATGCAGTAAATGGACAGGGAGTCAACATTGTTAATGCGGCACACAGTTCTCCAGGCGGAGAGGGGCATGCCCGAGCATGTAGTCGAACCCAAAGGGGGAATTCAACAGAGACAATGGCTAGCTGAACGACGATTCATGCCATCGCAAGGGCCAATGCGGCCAGTAATGGGGCCATCAACACCTGTCAATGGTGCATTTAAGGACAGTTACAGAGACAGTCAGAGACAATCGACTGGTAATGGACCTTTTGTTTCCAACAACGGCTCATGTTGGAGGTGTGGAGGCAAACACACAGCCAGAGCTTGCAGGTATCAGCAATATACCTGCAGAAATTGCAATGTCAGCGGTCACTTGGCGCATATGTGCAGGAAGCCTGCAGCCAGGTTGATGTACGGGGAGGACGAGCCCGATGTAAACCCTACGAGGCCAAATGGACACTGGGGGAAATCGCTGGAAGCTGAAGTTCAGCGAATTCATGTGGAGCACATACACAGTTCATACACCAGGATGCCACCGATAATGATGAAAGCGCTCCTCAATGGCATCCCAGTATCAATGGAGCTAGGCACAGGGGCCAGCCAGTCCCTGATGAGTATCAAACAGTTCGACAAGTTGTGGGCGTCCAAGGCCAGGAGGCCAAAATTATTGCCGATTGACGCACAGCTACGGACATATACAAAGGAGATCACTCCGGTGCTAGGCAGCGCCATGATAGTCGTGACCCACAAAGATTCGGAGAACAGGTTGCCATTCTGGATTGTCCTGGGTACGGTCCCGCACTGCTGGGGAGGAGTTGGCTTGCTGTCATGAACTGGAAATGGGGCGATGTCAATGCAATTTCTTCTGTGGAGCGAGTATCATGCTCACAGATCCTGGACAAATTTGACTCACTATTTCAACCCGGCATTGGCACTTTCATGGGGACCAAGGTAGCGATTCACATAAACCCGGACGCCAGGCCAGTACACCACAAGGCCAGAGCAGTGTCGTACGTGATGTGGGAAAAGATAGAAGGCGAATTGGACCACCTGCTGAGGGAAGGCATCATCTCGCCAGTCGAATTCAGTGACTGGGCGAGCCCGATTGTGCGGTGCTCAAGGCGGATGGGTCGGTCAGGATATGGGGTGATTACAAGGCCACCATCAATCGGTGTTACTCCAAGACCAGTACCCGCTACCAAGAGCGGAGGACCTCTTTGCGACGCTATCCAGTGATAAAAAAATTTCAAAATTGGACCTGACCTCAGCTTACATGACCCAGGAGCTGGCGAGTGACTCGAAGAAGCTGACCACCATCACGACACACAAGGGGTTGTTCGAGTACAACAGATGTCCGTTCGGGATTCGCTTGGCCGCTGCGATCTTTCAACGAAACATGGAAAGTCTCCTCAAGTCGATTCGAAGGATATTGGTTTTTCAAGACGACATCCTCATCACGGGTTGCGATACTGAAGAACACCTCCCCAACCTGAAGGAGGTGCTGCGCAGACTGGACCGGGTAGGTCTGCGACTGAAAAAGGCGAAGTGCGTCTTTCTAGCTCCAGAGGTAGAATTCCTGGGGATGAGGGTAGCAGCAGACGGAATCAAACCTACTGTGTCCAAAACGGAAACGATCCAGAGAGCACCCAGACCCCATAATACGACGGAGTTGCGTTCGTTCCTGGGGCTCCTGAACTATTTTGGTAACTTTCTTCCCAAATTGAGCACGCTGTTAGAGCCGCTACACGTGCTCCTACGCAAAGGTCGTGATTGGGCCTGGGGGGACAGCCAGGAAATGGCTTTTGATAGAGCACGCTATTTGTTATGCTCCATCAATCTGTTAACGCTATATGACTCATGTAAGAAACTTGTTTTAACGTGCGATGCATCGTCCTATGGGGTCGGGTGTGTGTTGCAGTCTGTTAATGCCAAGGGTCAGTTACAGCCGACAGCTTATGTCTCCAGAAGTCTGTCCCAGGCAGAAAGGGGCTACAGGATGGTAGAAAAGGAAGCACTTGCATGTGTATATGCAGTAAAAAAAATGTACCAGTACCTATTTGGTAGGAAATTTGAGCTGGAGACAGATCACAAACCCCTAACGTCCCTTTTAGAAACATAGAAACATAGAAAATAGGTGCAGGAGTAGGCCATTCGGCCCTTCGAGCCTGCACCGCCATTCAATGAGATCATGGCTGAACATGCAACTTCAGTACCCCATTCCTGCTTTCTCGCCATACCCCTTGATCCCCCTAGTAGTAAGGACTACATCTAATTCTCACTCCCAAACTGCATTAGCAAATGTTATCCCCAGGACATCAGTTCCAGTCCTGCCCAAGTGCAGACCGTCTCTTTTGTACAGGTCCCACTTCCCCCAGAACTGGTTCCAATGTCCCAGGAATTTGAATCCCTCCCTCTTGCACCACTGCTCAAGCCACATATTTATTCTAACTATCCTGCTTCCTCTACTCTGTTTAGCACGTGGCATTGGTAGCAATCCAGAGATTACTACCTTTGAGATCCTAATCTTTAATTTAACTCCTAGCTCCCTAAATTCAGCTTGTAGGACCTCTTCCCGCTTCTTATCATTGGTACCTCCATGTACCACGACAACTGCTGTTCACCCTCCTTCTCCAAAATGCTCTGCAGCCGCTCCGAGACATCATTGACCCTTGCACCAGGGAGGCAACATACCATCCTGGAGTCTCGGTTGCGGCCGCAGAAACTCTTATCTATTCCACTTACAATAGAGTCCCCTATCACTATAGCTCTCCCACTCTTTTTCCCACCCTTCTGTGCAGCAGAGCCACCCATGGTGCCATGAACCTGGCTGCTGGTGCCTTCCCCTGGTAAGTCATCTCCCCCAACAGTATCCAAAACGGTATATCTGTTTTGGAGGGAGATGACCGCAGGGGACTCCTGCACTACCTTCCTGCTCTTGCCTTGTCTCTTGGTCACCCATTCACTATCTGTCCTAACCCTTACCTGCGGTGTGACCAACTCACTAAATGTGCTATCCACAACATTCTCAGCATCGCGCATGCTCCAGAGTGAGTCCATCCGCAGCTCCAGTGCCATCATGCGGTCTGTCAGGAGCTGCAGCTGGACACACTTCCCGCAATGTCCCTGACTTCCCACATAGCACAGGAGGAGCATGACACGGGTCCGAGCTCTCCTGCCATGACTTAACCCTTAAATTAATTTACTTTCTAAAATTTACTGAAACACCAAACAGCTACTTAGTAGTTCGCTGCCAATTAAACCAATCTAAAAGTCAGTCTAAAAGAGAGTTATACTTACCAGTCGAACAGCCAACCACTTACCAGCTTGGCTGTGACGTCACCTCTTGATTTCGCACCCCTTTATCTTTGTCTGCAGCTGGTCTGGTCTGTAGGCCTCCGTCTCCTAATCTTGCACTCCTTATCAGCCGACAACAAGGCCATAAATGCAAATGCGTCGGCCCGCATACAGAGGTGGGCACTCACGTTAGCCGCCTATGACTATATAATTCGGCACAGACCAGGCACTGAAAACTGCGCCGATGCACTCAGCAGGCTCCCACTAGCCACCACCGAGGGGGCAACCGAACATGCTGCTGAGATGGTCATGGCTGTTGAAGCTTTCGAAAGCGAAGGTTCACCCATGACAGCCCGTCAGATCAAAGTCTGAACAAATAGAGACCCGCTACTGTCTTTAGTCAAGAAATGTGTCCTGAATGGGGACTGGGCAGCCACATACGGGGCATGCCCTGAGGAATTTAAACCATTTCACAGACGCAAGGATGAACTCTCGATTCAGGCCGATTGCCTACCATGGGGAAACCGAGTAGTCATGCCCCAGATGGGCAGAGAGGCGTTCATCCGAGAACTCCACAATGTGCACCCGGGCATTGTCATGACGAAGGCAATTGCCAGGTCACGCGTTTGGTGGCCAGGGAAAGATGCAGACCTGGAACTTTGTGTTCGCAGGTGCAACACGTGTGCCCAGCTGGGCAATGTGCCTAGGGAAGCCCCCCTTAGCCCCTGGTCCTGGCTCGCCAAGCCATGGTCACGCATCCATGTGGACTACGCAGGTCCTTTCACGGGAAAAATGTTTTTGGTTGTAGTAGACGCCTACTCCAAATGGATCGAGTGTGACATTCTCAATTCAAGCACATTCTCTGCCACGGAAGAAAGTCTATGGGCAATGTTCGCTGCCCATGGTCTACCGGACGTCTTGGTCAGCGACAATGGCCTGTGCTTTATAAGCATTGAATTCCAAGACTTCATGGCAGGAAATGGGATCAACCATGTCAGAACGGCACCGTTCAAGCCGGCCTCAAAAGGCCAGGCGGAACGAGCAGATACTCAAACAGGGGATGCTCAGAATCCAAGGGGGTTCCCTATAAAGACGCTTATCACGCCTCCTGTTGGCCAATAGACCCCGACCACACTCGCTCACAGGGATTCCACCCGCAGAGCTGCTAATGAAAAGGACGCTCAAAACCCGGTTATCCCTTATACACCCCACCATGAAAGAAATTGTTGAGAGCAGACGCCGGTCACAATGTGACTACCATGACGGGAATGCGAGAGCGCGATGTATTGATGTCAATGACCCTGTCTTTGTCCTCAACTACGCTGCAGGGCCCAAATGGCTCGCAGGCACTGTGATTGCCAAAGAGGGGAATAGGATTCTGGTAGTTAAACTTACCAATGGACAAATCTGCTGCAAACACATGGATCAAACTAAAAGGAGGTTCAGCAACCCCATAGAAGAAGCAGAGGAAGAACACGATGTAGAGTTCACTCCACCACAGGTGACCGAACACCGGAACCAAGTGGAGGAGAGTCCAGCCATGATGGGCAGTCCGGACAGGCCTGAGGCACCGCAAACAGCAGACACTCAGGCCAGCGCCCAACAACCGGAGCCCCAACTCAGGCGCTCTACAAGGGAGTGTAAACCACCAGAGAGACTTAACCTGTGATCCCAATAAGACTTTGGGGGAGGGGGTGATGTCATGTATTCAACTATCATTGTAATCCATGTATAAATTGACCTAAGTTGTACACCGTGAGAACACTGACCACTAGGTGGTGAGCTTGTGGGAGACTCTCCTAACCTGGACTTGCAGGTATAAAAGGGGAAGCTCTACCCACCTTCATTACTTCAGTGCTGGCTAATAAAGGTTACTGGTCACAGAGTGACCTTCTCTCTAGTATGGGCCTCGTGTGCATTTGTACTGTATAGTAAGGACATATTACTAAGCTTGTATTTCCTGAAATAAGGAGGGTTAAGGGATTATTTGATTGAGGTTTTTAGGATTTTGAAAGGAATTTATCGGATAGATGGAGAGAAACTTTTTCCGCTGGTGGGGGAGTCTAGGGCAAGGGACATAATCTTAAAATCAGAGTCAGGCCATTCAGGAGAAAGAAACACATCTTCACGTAAAGGGTGGTAGAAATGTGGAACTCTTGCCCACAAAAAGCAGGAAATAGATTTTTGTTAGCCAAGGATATAAAGGGATAAGGAGCCAATGCAGGTGGAAGGAGTTAGGATACAGCTCAGCCATGATCTCATTGAATGGCAGAAAAGGCTCGAGGGGCTGAATCACCCACTCTTGTTCCTATGTTCGTATGCTGTTGAAATAACCATGGTGAGATGCTCTCATGCATTCTTGTAAATTATGCATAATGCAGCCACAGTGTGTCAGTGGTGGAGGGAATGGATATTGAATCCAATCGCAGGGTCAATGATCAGTTGCACAGCTCTGTTCCTGATAGCGGCAAGTTTTTTAAGTGCTGTTGCACCTGCAACAATCCAGGTGAGTGGTTGACAACACATCTGTACCCTTGTGCCCCCCTTAATCAATGCCTTCTCTGTCAGAAAATGTGTTAAGTCAGAATGTCCTGGCAGCCGCCTTAATTGGGTATCCTCCACTTGGCCGTCTCAAGCCTGTGTTGACAGATGTTGACAGCCAGCACTGTCACAGGAGCCTTTCATTGAGGCACAATGGCACAAAGATTGTTGCTATAGTAAGTAGTGTAGATGGGAGCAACTCCTATGCTCCAGAGCACATCAGAGAAGCTCCAATGTAGGTATTCTCCTTCTTCTTCTTCTTCTTCTTCTTCGGCAGTCCATTAGAGTCGAAGATGACTTGCTTCCACACTAATAATGAGTTCTCAGGTGACTGATGAGTCCAATGCGGGACCTACAGTCTCTGTCACAGGTGGGGCAGATGGTGGTTGGAGGGACGGGTGAGGGGGGTGCTTGGGTTGTCATGCGCTCCTTCCGCTGTTTGCGCTTGGCTTCCGCGTGCTCCGGGCGAAAAGACTCGAGGTGTTTGGCGCCTTCCCGGATGCTTCTCCTCCACTTTGAGAGATCTTGGACCAGGGATTCCGAGGTGTCGGTGGGGATGTTGCTCGTTTTCCAAGCATTAGAGCGCTGTAGTCAAGCACCAAAGGCAAACACTGGGGAAAAATCCTATTTTGTAGGGCAGTAAAGTAAGTTAGCACTTCATTTACGTTGAGTATTCTGAGTGTTCCTATAATGGTTTTGAATTTTGAAATCTGAGGGCAATGAATGGTCTTTGGCACTTGGGCAGTATGTGTTGCTTGTTGTGCAGAGGGCACATATTTGAAGGGACTGGGAAAGATGGTTGGCAGGACTGTTAATATGGGGGAGGTGTCCTCATCAACTGAAGGACTCATTAATCAGATGATGCTGGGTGGCTTTGATGACTGGCAAATGTTGGTGCCAACCAGCCCCCCTTAGCATCTTCCATGTCACCGATGTCTTCTACCATATAAGGTTGAAGGCTCTCCTCCCCTGGGAGCGCTATATGTAGTCCTGGCTGCACAGAAAAATTGTAAACATGTAGGAAGTTAAAAAGCATGACACTGGGCTGTTATTGGATGACAACCCTATGGCTATCGAGACATCAGAATCGTTATTTAAAGATTCCAATGGTCTACTCGATGAAAGCTCTTGTAAAAGCAAGGATCTCATTGTATGTGTGTTGATTAGGTGTATGTGGATACTGCACAGATATCATAAGCCATGCTTGCAGTGGGTATCCTTGGCTAAGAAGCCCTTGGCTAAGTGCGTTTGTTGTGCAGGGTAAAACAATGAAGGAATGGACGATTGATGAAAAACAGAGACTTCATGCTAGCTACTAGGAATGCAGGCAGTGGTCTGTTGGAGATGGTCATAAACTAGTTGCATATTGAAAGAGTGGAATCCTTTGCAATTCATGGCTACTGTATTGTAGTGGGAGCACAGAAGGCCATGAGTGACTATCCCTGCACTTTGTGGAATCTTGCAGTCTCTGCACACCCCAGAGATCTATCCTGATGTTTGCAGATGTCCATGGGAAAAGTGCCTAAAGTATTTGCTTTTGGAAAGGAAAATTGTGCGGGGTGCATTACAGTTGACTGATCTACAATGCCCAATATACTGCCTGGCGGTGAAGGTTAAAATCTAGCTGAAGGTGTCAGCATGTGCTTAATACTTGAATGGACTGCAGATTGACTGATGTTATTGATATCACCTGTGACATCCTGGAAGAAACCAAAAACAATAACTTTCAGGTCTGCAATGACCTTTACTGCAACAGATGCTGACCCTGGAAACCTCAAGTCATCTTGGGAGCAGATGATACAAGTCTATAATTGTCTCTCTGGCAAAGTGTAGCCTCCTCTTGCACTGTTTTCCAGTTAACTGTAGGAATGTTTTCTTTAGCCTGTATTCTTGGTTGGGAGGAGAGGCTGTGTGTGAACAGTCCTCCCATGTCCTGGTCCTTCAGCAACCTCCCTGTTTAATTTCCTTCTTCCAAAGGTGCCAGAGATATGACACAGAACAAAGGGTAGGCAACAATAAGCCCTGTAAGACTCCTCTTGCAAATCCTCTTCACATGCAGAGACCCCAAAATTCTGATCGATGGATAGGGTGCCAGAAAATCAGGTAGAACATTGTTCTACAGGGACTCCGCCCTGTGTTTTCCATCCTGGCATTTTCCAAAGGGGGGGAGCAAGGGTGGATCGCCTGCCACATTTCTTATGCTAAGGCAACATGTCGGGCAATCTGTACGCTATCTCAGGAATTTTACCCTTTATGCCCTCCATAAGCTTAAATATAACATAGGCCAGCTAAAGGCTTGCATTAGTTCTACTGAGGTAAAAAGGCCCCATCCTTTACTAGGGAACGGTAACATACCCAATGTTATATATGCAGACTATAGTTATACTCTCTGTGTAGTCACTATATAGTTGCATAAGATGGAGACTTGTTATCTGATGTACTGTCAATAAGGTTTACACTGTATATACTATGCTGGCACCACTAGATGGCGCAACTGGTGGAGACCGGTGTTTCCTGCCCCTGTGGCAGAGACTGTCCACCAGACGGCACTGCAGTGGGAGACCTGAGGGTCACCTGTATAAAAGGCTGCCCACCATGCTTGTGCCTCACTCTGGAGTTACAAATAAAGGACTAAGTCACTACAGTTTGAGTACAACACATTGCCAAGTGGAGTCATTCATTGGTGGATTACAGACATGGCACCCAAGGGGATAAATATCTTTCCCAATGATGCCCATTTGCTCCACTCAAAGCAGAAGAGAAGAAGATATGCTTCTTCAGAGCCTCCTCTGCCGCTGGAACAGGATGGCGCTGCACTGAGATTCCCCTGTCAGAAACATAGAAACATAGAAACATAGAAAATAGGTGCAGGAGTAGGCCATTTGGCCCTTCGAGCCTGCACCACCATTCAATAAGATCATGGCTGATCTTTCACCTCAGTACCCCTTTCCTGCTTTCTCTCCATGCCCCTTGATCCCTTTAGCCATAAGGGCCACATCTAACTCCCTCTTGAATATATCCAACAAACTGGCATCAACAACTCTCTGCGGTAGGGAATTCCACAGGCTAACAACTCTCTGAGTGAAGAAGTTTCTCCTCATCTCAGTCCTAAATAGCTTACCCCTGATCCTTAGACTGTGTCCCCTGGTTCTGGAATTCCCCAACATTGGGAACATTCTTCCTGCATCTAACCTGTCCAGTCTCGTCAGAATTTTATATGTTTCTATGAAATCCCCTCTCATCCTTCTAAACTCCAGTGAATACAGGCCAGTCGATCCAGCCTCTCCTCATATGTCAGTCCTGCCATCACGGGAATCAGTCTGGTGAACCTTCGCTGCACTCCTTCAATAGCAAGAATGTCCTTCCTCAGATTAGGAGACCAAAACTGAACACAATATTCCAGGTGAGGCCTCACCAAGGCCCTGTACAACTGCAGTAAGACCTTCCTGCTCCTATACTCAAATCCCCTAGCTATGAAGGCCAACATACCATTTGCTTTCTTCACTGCCTGCTGTACCTGCATGCCAATTTTCAATGACTGATGTACCATGACACCCAGGTCTCGTTGCACCTCCCCTTTTCCTAATCTGCCGCCATTCAGATAATATTTTGCCTTCGTGTTTTTGCCCCCAAAGTGGATAACCTCACATTTATCCACATTATATAGCATCTGCCATGCATTTGCCCACTCACCTAACCTGTCCAAGTCACCCTGCGGCCTCTTAGCACCCTCCTCGCAGCTCACAATGCCACCCAGTTTAGTGTCATCTGCAAATTTGGAGATATTACACTCAATTCCTTCATCTAAATCATTTATGTATATTGTAAATAGCTGGGGTCCCAGCACTGAGCCCTGCAGCACCCCACTAGTCACTACCTGCCATTCTGAAAAGGACCCATTTATCCCGACTCTCTGCTTCCTGTCTGCCAACCAGTTCTCTATCCATGTCAGTACATTACCCCCAATGTGCTTTAATTTTGCATACCAATCTCTTGTGTGGGACCGTGTCAAAAGCTTATTGAAAGTCCAAATACACCACATCTACTGGTTCTCCCTTGTCCACTCTACTAGTTACATCCTCAAAAAATTCCAGAAGATTTGTCAAGCATGATTTCCTTTTCATAAATCCATGTTGACTTGGACCGATCCTGTCACTGCTTTCCAAATGCGCTGCTATTACATCTTTAATAATTGATTCCAACATTTTCCCCACTACTGATGTCAGGCTAATCGGTCTATAATTACCCGTTTTCTCTCTCCCTCCTTTTTAAAAAAGTGGTGTCACATTAGTTATCCTGCAGTCCATAGGAACTGATCCAGAGTTGATGGACTGTTGGAAAATGATCACCAGTTTGGGACAGATGCTGTTGATATGCCATCACAGGAGTGCACGACAGCAAAGTGCTTGTATTACGAGACCAATAATCCAGAGGCCTGTAATCTTGAGGCCTGTAAACCAGTTCAATTTTGAGAATTTGAATTTGAATAAAAAGCTGGTACTAGTAAAAGTGATCATGAAGCTGTTGGATTGTTCTCAAAAGCCAACTAGTTCATTAATGTGCTTTAATGAAGGAAATCTGCAGTCTTCATCTGATCTGGCCTATCTGTGACTCCAGTCCCTACCTCAATGTGATTGATTCTTAACTGCCCTTTGAAGCAGCTGAGCAAGCCATTCAGTTATAATTAGCAATGGGCTATAAATGCCGTCCTTGCCAGTGCCAACCACATCCCAATTTAAAAAAAAAGGGCAATGTGCCCACCCCAGTCATGCAAATGATTCTGTCTCCAGAATTTGGAACAGGATCTCCAGCTTGGGGTAAGGTGCATGGTGTTTCCGCTGTGCTACACTTGGGCTGGTGGAGCAGATCCCCCATGAGTTTTGGACCACCGAATGTCTCCAATAATCAGCAAATCCCTTGCTGTTACCCCAAAAAAGCAGTTTTAAATAGTACCTGGTATCAGTAGCTGGGTCCCTTAAACGTTTGGCATTTAAAAGAAGTGCCTGACTTCAGATACCATTAGTAGTTTTAGCATAGGGATCGGAGCTAGTGTAGTGAAAGCATGAAGGATGCATAATTATGTCGACATCCAGTGATGCAACTTTGATTGCATTAAAATACATTGATGAAGCTTCTGCCTGTTTCACTGCTGTCAAAGACATGGACAGGAAATCGAGCAAGGTACAAACTGGGCAGAAATCAAGTGGAACAGATATCTGCCCTATTTCATGGTCTATTACACCCCATCTGCCGCCGAGATTGGTTCAATCATGCAAAGGAATCCGATTGAAATAGCCTTCAGTCTCATTGCTGCCCATCAACCTGCTTTCACATAAATCCATGGCCATGGTGAGGAAATGTCCAGCAGCAGTGGAATGGCAGAAGCTGGCACAGATGATGTAGGTCTCAGGGAGGTGCCACATCTGTAACATCCAGATTCCCCTCTCAAATGTATCAGACAGCATAGAGGTTCACATAGCCACCGCATCAATACCAGTCACTACAGGTCAGCACAAGGATGTACTTGACGATCTCCATTCCTAGAACCAGAAACTGACACCCAACAGCCTCACATCTTCCTCCCTCTGGTCATGTTTAGGAAGGAGAAAAGTAGGAACAGTCCCCCATAAATTGCATGAAGGGTGCCTTCGAGGCTTGTGAGATAAATGGAGATTAAGCTAGAAAGCTGACCACACAAAATGGAGTTCAGCTGTTGAACTGAATGCTAGGAAAAGGCCTTTAGCTAACCCTCACTCAGGCTTTTGTCCATGGAATTTCTCAGGTAATTTGAGTATAACGTCTTCTTAACTAAAGGTCATAAAGCAATTAAAGCCATAAAAGCTACTAAGTAATGACTTCAAAAAAGGATTGTGTTTATATTAAAGGTCTTCCTTACAGCCTTTATCCATTATCCCTAACTCAAACTGCTTAGGTAACACCTAATTGAAGATACAGATGTCACCTCTCCCTATTTGTGTGACAACAACTCTTGAGAATTGCAAGGTCAATAAGGGGTCGTAAAAATCATAGACGCAACATCTGTGTTGCTGGGGGAAAAGGCTTGCTTCAGTGACCCACTGATAGCCTCAGGACTCACATATATCAGGTTTGATTGGCAGAAGAGGGGGACAAGACTTTATGGCACCAGTGTCATCCTGATTGGTTAAGTGAATGTAGGGAGACTTCCCTTTACAATTAAGATTAAAATAGAGAATTCTGCACCCCTCAGGTTGATCAGTGTTAGACAATCAGTAGCCAGTCATAGTCAGTCTGTAGTAATCTTTTTCTAGAGAGCAAGCTGTCTCCCTATTTGTAGAATTAGCAGTCTCTATGTTAGTTCAGCTAGGTTCTCTTTTTTGTGGAAGAGCTTTTACCTAGCAGTTGCAGAAAGGTGACTTTACAGGTACAAAAGCAAAATACTGCAGATGCTGAAATCTGAAATGAAAACAGAAAATGCTGGAAATACTCAGCAAGGCAGGCAGCATCTGTGGAGAGAGAAACAGAGTTAATGTTTCTGACAAAGGGCAGTGACCTGAAATGTTAATTCTGGGCCGGAAATTGTGGTCGGAGGCTTCCTTTGGATGAACGCCTCCGACCCGAAAAAAATCTACGAAAATACCTGTTGGTCCTGGAGGAATGTAGGATTCCGGTCTGAGACCTTCATTCGCTGTGCAGCGCACGGGAAGATGTCTTCGAGGTACGTACGTAGATGTTGGAATCATGTGAGCCTGGACCACCAATCACTATCTAGTATTCTCATTGATAATGGGAGCTCTGTTTGTACGGGCTCCCGTTACTATCAATGAGAATATCCCCCTAAAACAAGAAACACAACACAATAAATTTTTTTTAAAAACTCACATATTTAAAATTAATTGTAATTAAATGTTTTAGAAAATCTAATTTTTTTTTAATGTGTTTTAATAGGGTTAAAAATAAACTTAAATTAATGGACAGGATTTTTAATATAAAAATGAGTGATTAAATTTAATTTTTCTATGTTTTAAAACTCTTACGTTATACGCCTACTTTTACCAGGGATAAGAGTTTGAAGAGTATCCGCTGAGCAAGAGTTGGGCAGATAGCCCAATCTCTGCCCCGCGGATGTAGGGATACATTGGATCTGTCTCAATAAATACGGACCCGGCGAGGCCGCAATTTTCAGGCTAATGTTTCTCTCTCCACAGATGCTGCCTGACCTGCTGAGTATTTCCAGCATTTTCTGTTTTTATTGCAGGTACTGTGTATTAGGACAGGGAGTGAATTGTTAGGCTGTTCCAGTCAGTTGTAGGTAGAGGATACAGTCACTTAATTTTATCAGTATAAGACCAGAGAAAGGTGAGAGTAAAGCCAGCCCAAATCTCGTTGCTTGGGCGTAAAATGGGTTGAGTCAGAACCGAGGATCCAAGTGAAACAGATAACCCCATTGTGAGGGGGTTCGTTGACTCAACACTCTAGAAGCTAGGGCCTGTTTCCCAGGGAAGGAAAGAGAGTGACTTAACCACAGTGCTCATGAGGATGGGGCTGTGTAAGCTCTGAATATTGTTAATTACATGTAGTGTTTAACTATTTGATAGATTGGCTGTTCAAAGGTAACTTGTCAGCTATCTAATGAATTACTCATAAAGTAATTTATCTCACCAATTTATAACCTCAGATTCTGGTAGCTGTTATAGTTAATGCTCAGGGTTCATTGGTGCTGACTTACAGTAATACACTGAATTGCCTGTGTAACTGTTGCTACTCGTTTTTGCTAAGTATCTCTGTCCATTAGTGGTTTGCTACACTGCGAGATAACTTTTATTGCATTTATGCCTGTATTAAGTGTTCACATACCCAACTTTAATTTGCGATTTGTAACCAATAAATAGAGTTTAGTACACGACTTGTGGCCCTTGGTGATTTGGCAAAAAAGAGTTAATGCACTCATTCAGCTTGAGGGTAACCTAATCAAGGGCTAGTAAATTAATTATGATCCAAAATGTAAGTTAGTTAGGCTAGCCGAGTCAGGCATCACATCTTTAGACCTATGCAGGGAGATAAAACCCCAGTGGATGAGGGATTAAAGGAGGGTAGTAAGGATTCGTATGGCTCCTTGGTATATATTTGTCAGGCTACCAAAACTCAGCTTTCTTACAAAGGCACACACCATGCACTGTCACAAAGAGGAAATGCTGGGAGAAAAACTCACTTACCACACTTACAGAACACATTGTTAGGGGAAATAAAATGTGGTTTTACTGGTGCTCTAAAAAGTATCAACATTTCACCTGAGATGGAGTGAAATAAGATAGTTTGAGAGAAATAGGTCTTGAATAAAGACTGAGGGCAATGACATGCACTGCTTTTTGCCAGAGTATTGGGCACATATGCAGGTGACTGTTGTGCATTGGATGGTACAGGCATTAAATATCGGTGTTGGTTATCGCATCGTATCTTAAAAGTCCTGGGGTTCAAAATTGATCAAAGGCAAATTCCGCCCATTTACCGTAGAAAAAACCGCTAAGATCCTGACGGTACTTTGGGTGGAACTTTGGTCAAAAAAGAAGGAAAAAAGCACCCGGCGGCAAAAATAGGCGTTACATGCCGACTATAGGCGGTAGAGGGGATTCTGGGCGGCAAATGGAATCCTGGAGAAAGTCACACCGAGGCTGGGGTCGGGCCTCGGGAGGGGGGAACGCACAAAAAAAAATGTCCATAAAATAAAAAAAATAAAAATAAAAAAATCACAAAACCTTCAGAGGACCTGTGAACACAAAATCGCTGCAAAAGAAGTAAAAGTAAAAAAAAAATCTCACTTACCTTTTCTTGCAGGTCTTCGTACCTATCGTCCGGGTAAGATCTGCTCCCACACGACGGTCTTTTCTCCTGCAGGGGTTGGAGATCGCTCAGATGAATCTCAGGGGGGGGGAGAGCGGGCAGGAGGACTTTTTCTGGCGTTGCATGCCGGCGGACGCTCCCCAGTGGTCCTTCCAAACCGCCGGAGTGAGGGCCTCACTGATCTCCCTTGCAGGGGAGAGCGCCGAAAAAAATGGGGTAACCGGCGAGAAAACTCGGCGGAAACCAGCGGTAGGACCATCAATTTGGGCCCCTTCGTTTTTCAGACATCTTGAGGTGAAAATTTCCTTAGATCTATTTTCGTGTCTGAAACGGGCCAAACACCGCAACCAGGAGGCCTGAGATCGGTCCAAAATTGAGTCTCGTGCCTCATTAACATTATTTGGGTAAACTGCCAGCACCTGTTGCGTCTCCACAGGCAACTCGTCTATTTATATTGTGTTGCCTCCCTCACTGGTCGTGGCCTAAAGGTAAGTACTGAGTGGGGAGGCGGGTGGGGGAAAGAATGGGAGGGGATGTCGGTTGTGGGCTGGCAGTGGCCATCGGGAGTGCTGTGGAGCCAGGAGCAGCACTCTTGCTCCTCCTGGCTCCATAATAAACTTTTTAAAAACCTTACTTTTTGTTAGGCTGTATCCATGTCTGAAAATCTTGAGCAGAGCACACCGAGGTAGCTCAACTTTCTTGAGGGGTTCTAAAACCCCTCATTAGCATATGCAAGGGGCCTAATGCCTGTTTTTGGTGGTCACCCTAAATGCCTGAACAATGGCCTGCCCAAATATTGGGTCAGATATCTTTCAGGTGGCCTTGGTGCGCAGGATGTTGCTACCCGAAATTAGCCCCCGCTCCGCCCGTTTTACATCCATAAAATGGGAGCAACGAGTTCCAATTTTTACCCCCTCTTTTGTTTTCTGGTCAAGGTCCTCTTCAGCCACAAGTTGAGCCTAGTTCTCTTTTCCATAATCCATCCTTTGCAGAGTGCAATTGAATAAGGCACCACAGCTTTGAATAATTTGGGATATCTTGGTCTGCCTGCACAGACGCCACTTGCTCAGTTAAGGCATTTTTGGAACCTTTATTTCAGCATCCCAATGAACCTGGTCGCTGTCTGTGTCTCATTGTGTTGTTGTTCAGCTCTAGTCCCTTAGATTTTTCGAAGAGGTCGTAAGTCAGGATTCTTGTGGACAGGCTTGGTCCTCTATCAGTCATCCAAGGTGAAAGTAATGAAATCTCAGGCGCAGATCGTATGCATGTGTCACTTCCATGATGCAGCTGTGCACTGTGGATTGTGATATTGTCACATATCTCCTGCTGTTGCTTGGAATGACACAGCAACAGAAAATAAATGGCAGCACTGACCTAGACAGCTACTGACAATCCCTGTCCTTGAAGTGGCTTCAAGATCTGTGCCTAGTTTTGTCACAGTCTTTCTGTTAAATGATATTATTCGTGCAGATACCCTTCCACATATGGAGGTACAAGTGCCTTGGCCTGTATACATGGTTGGCGCCAAGAGGGTGTCACATTTTTGAGCATCTAAGGTGTGAATGCATCTGCCTTGCATGCCTCCATTCATGGTCCTCTATTCCCTTCAAAATCTGCAGAAAGAGTTAGATACCCATAGGTGCGATATAAACTGTGTGCAATTGTAGTTACCTTGGCAAATCACCTTAGACGGGAGAGATGGTTCTTTAGGAAGATGTGTAGAGCTTCAGTATTGAATTGAGAAAATAAATTGCAAGTTATAAGAACAAAGAACACTCCCTTTAAAAAAAGAGAACCCAACATGGCTGACTTCATGGATGCTGTGCGGCTGAAGATCTGTTCAGGCACTGAGAATATATTGTGGGTGCCATCGAGATATTAGCATAATTTTCGGGGCCTCTAACACAACAAATATGTAGGCTCTCAGTGGCAGAGGGCTTTACATCTTTATCATAAAGAGCAGTGCATACAGAACAGACCTCAGGCTTCAGTGCCTCATAATGTAATGGTCGGCTTCTTCTGTTACCTCCCCATCACCTTTATGTTGCGCATGATTAAAGCCTTGAAAGGAAGTATATGGAATTGTATCATATTCTGTTGGAGTAGTATTTAATGGGGATTGGATAAATGTGCAATTACTTAAATCTGTATCAACAGTTTAAAATGGTCCTCGTAGTCAAGAATAGCATTAATGGAGATTTCCCCCCATATATTTAAATTTGAGAGCCTAAGGCAATGTCTTCAGTTTTCAAATTTCTGCTTGAAACATAATATTAATGCAGGTGGTTGCTGAACTCCTTCTAATGTTTCGCAGCTGGCAATAAAATCCTGGGTTATGTTTTTCAAATGAACTTTTGTTTTTCTTTTATCTGGTGCATCAATGCTTGTTGCCTGAAGAACTTCTGAAAGTAGCCGAGATGCATTAAGATAACTTCAGCACCTCTTGCCAAGCGGAAAAGAATAATTCCATAAATAAAGCATCAATACATTGCTTGTGGAGGATGTGCGTCATATCTGCTATTGAATTTCAATAGTAAAACCCTAATGTCATTGCAAGTTTGAAAATCCTGGTTGGTAGACTGTGAAACATTTTAAAGGGTATTTGCATCTGGTAATGTGCCTTGCAAGATACTTTCTCAGGTTTCCAGACAAAGCTATATGCAATAAAACAATTGACAATACACTAACATTGATTGCATATATCTTACTAGATTTGTAAACATGAATGAGAAAGAACTCCCTCTTTAAAAAAAATGTATTGAAAAGTTATCACGTATTTTGCTGCCAGAGTTTCATGAGCATTTTTAAATTGTGAAAGTTAAAGCTTTAAAACTTCGTAAAATGATGTTAATACTGAATGTTTCCATTAGGTGCTTATTTTTGTGGCCAAGAGCATGCAGAAATCAAGCGCAGGCAGCGGAAGCATCGTGCGGCAAACCAGACTCCCTGCCCACTCTTCCCCTCAACCACTGTCTGTCCCACCTGTGACAGGGACTGTGGCTCTCGTATTGGACTGTTCAGCCACCTAAGAACTCATGTTAAGAGTGGAAGCAAGTCTTCCTTGATTCTGAGGGACTGCCTATGATGATGATGATGATGATTTTTGTGGCTTATGAAACATAATTTTTGCCTGTATTATGAAAAGAAAACAGTTTGCACCAACACAAATCTATATTTTCTGCATTTATTGGTTAAAACATGTGTTTGTGTGAAAATGTATTTTTCCCTTTCTGCCCTGGTATGAGATTTTTTTTAACCTTACAAGCAATCTTTGCTTCTGAACATATTCATGATAGAGTGTGCTAATACTAAATATGTTTTACTCCTTTTTAGCTGGATCAAAATGACTGGAGAGGGAATGGGGGTGGGATGAAAATCATCTGTTCCAGGAAACAGTACACACATCTTGATGGCCTAAGAACCATATTGTTGTGCCTGGAGCAGAAATGGTAGACGGACCATATATACAAAGCCTACATCAGCTCAGAAGAGGTGCGCTGAGTAAGCTTAATTGTCCATGCCCAGGTAGACTCTTTTTGACCTATGTGCAGAATTTAGAGGGTTACTGTCTTATTAATTATTAATACTATCAGGGTTGAACATGATGGCAGCACTCAACTTCAGTGCCACTAGTTCAACCCAGTCACTTGCAAATCCTTTTTCGGGATCAGACAATTGGCATGTATAATATCATTAGCTAGCTAATAGCTGAATTGATTTCCTGAGTAGGTTATATATTGGTTTCCTTATTATTCCTGAATCAAGAGAGTAAATAGGATGACAATTTTATAATTTAGTTGATAATGCACATACAGAGCTATAAGCACCTTTCTAGATTTTTGTACTATAATAGAAAGGGTGAAACTGATCTGTGGGGCTAACCACGTCATCACGTATGTGTTAACACCATACCCAGGATCCATCCGTGAATGACTCTGAAACTTGCAGACTGAACAGGCACCATCTAGCTCTTTAAAATGCTGAATATGAGGAACAGACTGCCAGCAAAAGCAATTGCTTCTGTGCCAATTAACTCCTTTAAAAAAAACTGTCTGAATAGCTAGTTGAAAATGGATGATATTTTCCCCTTTTCTCGAAATAGTGGTTAAATGCCTCATTTTCTCCATTGCATATACTCTTCCAACAACATGGCAGAAATGTGCTGCTTTGAAATGTGCAATTTTATTGAATGCAAATTTCTTAGTGGAAACAGTAACACAATCATAAAAAACTCAATCCCACATCTCAAGCAGTTAATTAGACTGGTGACATAAAAATACAAAGTGCAGATGCACATGTATTGCATGCCTCCTCTGCTTTTTCACATCCTCCTCTAGAACTTGCAAATAGAGAGATGTGCCCATAAGAATTTGCATGGCTGCATGCAAACAAATTCACTAATCGTCTCAGCTGTACAAACAGGCATGGCTAAGAGTGCAATTTTAAAAACTTTCTTTCCTCATCAACACCAAAATGGTACACTATCAGTAGTTACCAAGAGATACAGCAAACCAGCATCTCCAATGATATTATTGGCTCCACTGTCTATCCTATATCATCCATCTTAAGACAGGATTTTACATTATGGAGTGAGTCTTTGGCTTAGTAGAAGCATTCTCACCTCTGAGTCAGAAGTTGAAGGGTTCGAGCCTCGGCGAGTAGAGACCAGAATATGGGGGTAGTAAATTGTATTAGACGGTAGTGCGAAATGGCAGTATCAAATCGGCCGCCTGGTATGCTCCTCACCCGATATTGACTTTAATATGGCTGAATATCAAGCAGGCAGTTTAACAGGGATCATACCGCACATTTAGAATGAGCCCAAGGCAAATTTCTACTCCACAGTCTTTAAATACTGGATTGGCATCCAGCAGGGTATTCCCGTCTGATGAGTGTGGGTAGACCCCTGCACCATAAAGGGTAGGTGGGGCTCTTTAGCCTTGGCTGCAGGAGAAGGTACTCTGAAGATTACCTTAAAGCCAGCAATGGGAAACCACCTCAGCTGCTCTTCCCTAGTATGTGGCTCAAGAAGCTCATGATGCTTGAGTTAGGACCTCCCCTACACAACGGACAGATAGATTTTACATTATTATTGTATTGTAATCATAGAATTTTCTGTGGATCATTTTATATCCATAAAATTGGTGGATTACTTGTACTTCTGTTTATTTGCTGGAAACTGATTTTTTAAACTGGTGCTTGAAGCAACGAATCAACTTTTAATAAATATTTTAATCCTAAACACATCAAGCTAGAGTTATCTTCAATACTGGCATGCAGCTAAAAGGAAAAAGTTGATATAAAGCTGTCTATACAAAAAAAAATCTACATTTAGATATTGCTTTTTTTCTCAGTAATCTCTATACTGTTATCTTGCAATTAAAGATACAGTTTGATAATCTTAACCTTCTGGAGGGTGGCTGGTACATATTGTAATCTTAGAATTTTTTTTCTACAACTTCACTACTGAATTGATAATTGTATTGTTCCTGATCAATTGGTAAAAACAGAGCAGAAAAAATGTATAATGGCAAAAACAAAATAATAAAAGGGCCAATTTTCTCTGCTGTTCATCCCAGGTTCCCTATTTAGGAGTAAAAAGTAGAATAATAATTGGTGGAGGTCTGTTATGCTGAGTCTCTGCCCCAGTTGCACTGCCACATACTTCTGCTTAGGGTCATTGGGAGCTCACCTTCTTGTGACTCAAAGAGATGTTGTAATGAAAAAGATATTACAATAAGGGCCAATTGACACAACTGCCACTTTTAATCAGCTTTCCTCTGTTTTGTCCATATAACTTTGGCAGAAAAAAATCGAAGAACAAGTTATTATTTAAATGGAGAAAAATTGCAAAGTGCTGCAGTACATCGGGACCTGGGGGTTCTGGTGCATGAAACACAAAAGGTACAGGTACAGCAAGTGATCAGGAAGGCCAATGGAATTTTGGCCTTTATTGCAAAGGGGATGGAGTATAAAAGCAGTGAAGTCTTGCTACAGTTACACAGGGTATTGGTAAGACTACATCTGGAATACTGCGTGCAGTTTTGGTTTCCATATTTAAGAAAGGATATACTTGCTTTGGAGGCAGTTCAGAGAAGGTTCACTAGGTTGATTCTGGAGAGGGTTGACTTATGAGGAAAGGTTGTGTAGGTTGGGCCTCTACTTATTGGAATTCAGAAGAATGAGAGGTGATCTTTATTGTGTTCCTAACACAGATGAGCCTGCACACAGGGAGGTTAAAGTAACAGTGACCTCAGTCTTTAATAAGACACTCCAGAGTGAGGAACAGGCCTTAGGGGCCGGCTTATATACAGTGCTCCCAAGAAATGCTGGGATCCCTTGGGACTTCAGGGGGTGAGCCTCCTGGTGGCGGAACATTGGAGTGCATGCTTTACAGATACACAACATCACTGCCCCCCAAAGTCAAAGTGAAAACTATTTACAAGGTGAGGCGGTCGGGAGCCTTTCTTTCCCTGGTGGACCGCCTCGGTACAAATGTCTGTTCTGGTGTGTTGGCTGTGCCCTCGCTGGGCTGGCATGTTGTTCACCCTGCAGGGCTGCTGGGTGAGCCTGGCCTTGTTGGGCTGTTGGGCGTGATGGGTTCAATTTCCTGGTCTGCGTGGTGTCATTGGTGTGTGTTCTGGGCTCGAAAAAGGTGGTGTCTGCTGTGGGTTGTTCAGGGCAGTCTATGAACCGCAGCCTCGTTTGGTCCAGGTGCTTTCTGCAAATTTGTCCATTGTCCAGTTTGACTACAAACACCCTATTCCCTTCTTTAGCTATCACCGTGCCCGCGATCCACTTGGAACCATGTCTATAGTTTAGCACTTACACAGGGTCATTCAGATCAATTTCCCGTGACACAGTGGCGCGACCATCGTTTACATTTTGTTGCTGCCGCCTGCTCGCTACCTGATCATGCAGGGGGTGAACCAGCGAGAGTCTGGTTTTAAGTGTCTTTTTCATGAGTGAGTGAGCGGGGTCTCGTGGGATAGCTGAGCAGTACTCAGGACAGGCGGGTTTGGAGTGAGCCTTCTGTGACTCATTTAAGGCTCTGTTTGATGGTTTGTACTGCTCGCTCTGCCTGCCCATTGGAGGCTGGTTTAAACGGGGCTGAGGTGACATGTTTGATCCCATTGCGGGTCATGAATTCTTTAAATTCGGCACTGGTGAAACATGGCCCGTTGTCACTGACCAGTATGTCAGGCAGGCCGTGGGTGGCAAACATGGCCCTCAGGCTTTCAGTGGTGGCGGTGGCGGTGCTTCCTGACATTATTTCACATTCAATCCATTTTGAAAAAGCATCCACCACCACCAGGAACATTTTACCGAGAAACGGGCCCGCATAGTTGACATGGATCCTCGACCATGGTCTGGAGGGCCAGGACCACAAACTTAGTGGTGCCTCTCTGGGCGCATTGCTCAACTGAGTCAGAGTCGATACGGGCCATCACACATGGGATCTGGCTATCGCTTTCATCATTACAATACCTGGGTGTGTGCTGTGGAGATCCGAGGTGAACGTCTCCCTGCCCTTTATTGGTAGCACTACGTGGTTACCCCACAACAGGCAGTCTGCCTGAATGGACAGCTCGTCCTTTCGCCACTGGAAAGGCTTGATTAGTTCTTGCATTTCAACAGGGATGCTGGCCCAGCTCCCATGCAGTACACAGTTTTTTTTACGAGGGACAGCAGAGGATCTTGGCTGGTCCAAGTCCTAATCTGATGGGCTGTGACAGGTGATTTATCATTTTCAAACGCTTCCGTGACCATCAACAAGACTGCGGGCTGCGCCACCATCAACAAGTTTGCAGGCTGCGCCATTTCCACCCCCGTGGTGGGCAATGGTAGCCGACTGAGAGCATCCGTATAGTTCTCAGTGCCTGGCCTGTGGCAGATGGTATAGTTATTCGCTGATAGCGTGAGTGCCCACCTTTGTATGCGGGCTGAGGCATTAGCATTTATCCCCCTTTTTTCAGTGAACAGGGATGTGAGGGGCTTGTGATCGGTTTCCAGCTCAAATTTGAGGCCAAACAGGTACTGATGCATTTTCTTTACCCCGAACACACACGCTAATGCCTCTTTCTCAATCATGCTGTAGGCCCTCTCAGCCTTAGACAAGCTCCTGGAAGCATAGACGACAGGTTGTAACTTTGCCGCAACGTTAGCTTGTTGTAATACACACCCGACTCCGTACGACAACGCGTCACATGCTAGCACAAGTCTTTTACACGGGTTTTACAATACAAGCAGCTTGTTGGAGCATAAAATGTTTCTGGCTTTCTCAAAAGCAATTACTTGTTTTTTTCCCCATACCCAATTCTCACCTTTGCGCAATAATACATGTAGGGGCTCTAAGAGGGTGCTTAACCCCGGTAGGAGGCTATCAGGAACGACCGCAGCTCCGTGATGTTCTGTGGCCTGGGTGCATTCCTGATAGCCTCTGTCTTGGCGTCTGTGGGCTGAATGCTGTCAGCCGTGATCTTTCTACCCAAAAACTCAATTTCTGTTGCCATGAAGACGCATTTTGACCTCTTCAGCCGCAGCCCTACGCGATCCAGTCGCTGGAGGACCTCCTCCAGGTTTTGTAGGTGCTCGGCGGTGTCCCGACCTGTGACCAATATGTCGTCCTGAAAGACCACCATGTGTGGTACCGACTTGAGTAGGCTCTCCATGTTTCTCTGGAAGATCGCTGCAGCCGACCGAATTCCAAACAGGCATCTGTTGTAGATGAACAGTCCCTTGTGCGTGTTGATGCAGGTGAGGCCCTTCGAAGACTTCTCCAGCTCCTGTGCCATGTAGGTCAAAGTCAGGTTGAGCTTGGCGAACATCTTGCCTCCTGCCAGTGTCGCAAATAGGTCGTCTGCCTTAGGTAGTGGGTATTGGTCCTGTAGCGAGCAACAGTTAATAGTTACTTTATAATCGCCACAAATCCTGACCATGCCATCACTTTTGAGTACTGGAAAATTGGACTGGCCCACTCACTGAATTCCACAGGGGAGATGATGCCCTCGCTTTGCAGCCTGTCCAGCTCGATTTCCACTCTCTCCCTCATCATGTGAGGTACCGCTTGTGCCTTGTGGTGAATGGGTCGTGCCTCTGGGACCAAGTGGATCTGCACCTTCGCCCCGGAAAAGTTTCCAATGCTTGGCTCAAAAAGGGAAGGAAATTTGTTAAGAACCTGGGTACATGAGGCCTCATCGACAAGTGACAGCGCTCGGATGTCATCCCAATTTGGAAAGATAGACAAGAAGGGAAAGGAGGTGGGGTAGCTCTGTTAATAAAGGATGATATCAGGGCAGTTGTGAGAGACGATATTGGCTCTAATGAACAAAATGTTGAATCATTGTGGGTGGAGATTAGAGATAGTAAGGGGAAAAAGTCACTGGTGGGCGTAGTTTATAGGCCCCCAAATAATAACTTCACGGTGGGGCAGACAATAATCAAGGGAATAATGGAGGCATGTGAAAAAGGAACGGCAGTAATCATGGGGGATTCTAACCTACATATCGATTGGTCAAATCAAATCGCACGGGGTAGCCTTGAGGAGGAATTCATAGAATGCATACGCGATTGTTTCTCAGAACAGTATGTTACAAAACCTACAAGGGAGCAAGCTCTCTTAGATCTGGTCCTGTGTAATGAGACAGGAATAATAAATGATCTCCGAGTAAAAGATCCTCTCGGAATGAGTGATCACAGTATGATTGAATTTGTAATACAGATTGAGGGTGAGGAAGTAGTGTCTCAAACGAGCGTACAATGCTTAAACAAAGGGGACTACAGTGGGATGAGGGCAGAGTTGGCTAAAGTAGACTGGGAACACAGACTAAATGGTGGCACAATTGAGGAACAGTGGAGGACTTTTAAGGAGCTCTTTCATAGTGCTCAACAAAAATATATTCCAGTGAAAAAGAAGAGCGGTAAGAGAAGGGATAACCAGCCATGGATAACCAAGGAAATAAAGGAGAGTATCAAATTAAAAACCAATGCGTATAAGATGGCCAAGGTTAGTGGGAAACTAGAAGATTGGGAAAATTTTAAACGACAGCAAAGAATGACTAAGAAAGCAATAAAGAAAGGAAAGATAGATTATGAAAGTAAACTTGCGCAAAACATAAAAACGGATAGTAAAAGCTTTTACCGATATATAAAACGGAAAAGAGTGACTAAAGTAAATGTTGGTCCCTTAGAAGATGAGAAGGTGGATTTAATAATGGGAAATGTGGAAATGGCTGAGACCTTAAACAATTATTTTGCTTCGGTCTTCACAGTGGAAGACACAAAAACCATGCCAAAAATTGCTGGTCACGGGAATGTGGGAAGGGAGGACCTTGAGACAATCACTATCACTAGAGGGGTAGTGCTGGACAGGCTAATGGATCTCAAGGTAGACAAGTCCCCTGGTCCTGATGAAATGCATCCCAGGGTATTAAAAGAGATGGCGGAAGTTATAGCAGATGCATTCGTTATAATCTACCAAAATTCTCTGGACTCTGGGGAGGTACCAGTGGATTGGAAAGCAGCTAATGTAACGCCTCTGTTTAAAAAAGGGGGCAGACAAAAGGCAGGTAACTATAGGCCGGTTAGTTTAACATCTGTAGTGGGGAAAATGCTTGAAGCTATCATTAAGGAAGAAATAGCGGGACATCTAGATAGGAATAGTGCAATCAAGCAGACGCAACATGGATTCATTAAGGGGAAATCATGTTTAACTAATTTACTGGAATTCTTTGAGGATATAACGAGCATGGTGGATAGAGGTGTACCGATGGATGTGGTGTATTTAGATTTCAAAAAGGCATTCGATAAGGTGCCACACAAAAGGTTACTGCAGAAGATAAAGGTATGCGGAGTCAGAGGAAAAGTATTAGCATGGATCGAGAATTGGCTGGCTAACAGAAAGCAGAGAGTCGGGATAAATGGGTCCTTTTCGGGTTGGAAATCGGTGGTTAGTGGTGTGCTACAGGGATCGGTGCTGGGACCACAACTGTTTACAATATACATAGATGACCTGGAAGAGGGGACAGAGTGTAGTGTAACAAAATTTGCAGATGACACAAAGGTTAGTGGGAAAGCGGGTTGTGTAGAGGACACAGAGAGGCTGCAAAGAGATTTGGATAGGTTAAGCAAATGGGCTAAGGTTTGGCAGATGGAATACAATGTCGGAAAGTGTGAGGTCATCCACCTTGGAAAAAAAAAACAGTAAAAGGGAATATTATTTGAATGGGGATAAATTATAACATGCTGTGGTGCAGAGGGACCCGGGGGTACTTGTGCATGAATCCCAAAAAGTTAGTTTGCAGGTGCAGCAGGTAATCAGGAAGGCGAATGGAATGTTGGCCTTCATTGCGAGAGGGATGGAGTACAAAAGCAGGGAGGTCCTGCTGCAACTGTACAGGGTATTGGTGTGGCCGCACCTGGAATACTGTGTGCAGTTTTGGTCACCTTACTTAAGGAAGGACATACTAGCTTTGGAGGGGGTACAGAGACGATTCACTAGGCTGATTCCGGAGATGAGGGAGTTACCTTATGATGATAGATTGAGTAGACTGGGTCTTTACTCTTTGGAGTTCAGAAGGATGAGGGGTGATCTTATAGAAACATTTAAAATAATGAAAGGGATAGACAAGATAGAGGCAGAGAGGTTGTTTCCACTGGTCGGGGAGACTAGAACTAGGGGGCACAGCCTCAAAATTCGGGGGAGCCAATTTAAAACTGAGTTGAGAAGGAATTTCTTCTCCCAGAGGGTTGTGAATCTGTGGAATTCTCTGCCCAGAGAAGCAGTTGAGGCTAGCTCATTGAATGTATTCAAATCACAGATAGATAGATTTTTAACCAATAAGGGAATTAAGGGTTATAGGGAGTGGGAAGTTAATTGGAGCTGAGTCCACGGCCAGATCAGCCATGATCTTGTTGAGTGGCGGAGCAGGCTCGAGGGGCTAGATGGCCTACTCCTGTTCCTAATTCTTATGTTCTTATGTTCTTATGTTCAGTTCCAGCGGATTTTGCCCAGCCAGCTCCTTCCAAGCAGTGTGGGGCCATCGCCTGGGACAATCCAGAGTGGCAGTTCATGCACCGTGCCCTCATAGGTGACCTTGACCATGACGCTGCCCAGGACAGTGATAAGCTCTTTGGTGTACGTGCTCAGTTTCGTGTGGATGGGGCTCAGGGCTGGTCTGAATGCCTTGTTGCACCACAGTCTCTCAAACATCTTTTTACTCTTGATGGATTGGCTAGCGCCAGTGTCCAGTTCCATGGCTACGGGTAAGCCATTCAATTTTACGTTTAACATTATAGATGGACATTTCGGCGAAAATGTGTGCACCCTGTGTACTTCAGCATCTGCCTCCTCTCTCTGAGGCTCGAAATTGCTTTGATCCACCATGGACCGATCTTCCTCTGCCACGTGGTGGTTAGCAGGTTTTGCAGAGCTTGCAGATCGTTTGCAAGCTCTTTGGAGGTGCCCCATTGTTCCACAGCTCTTGCAAACATACCCTTTGATGCGACATGAATAGGCTGAATGGAAGCCTCCACAACACCAACAAAGTGTGAATAGCCTTGCATTCATCCTTTGTTGGGGACTCTAAATCATCTGGGTCACCTGAGGCCTGCCGGCAGTTGCAGACTCGTGTTTTCTGCCCTGTACATTTCTGCTCACAAACACAGTTCCAGTTTATTTATGAACATTGCTAGCACTTGTGTGCTGAGAGATTTGTTTGGTGTTATCATTGGTGGACGTAAATGCCTGTGCTATCGCAATGGCCTTATTGAGGGCCGGTGTCTCTACAGTCAAAAGTTTTCGTAGGATGTCTCGTGGCCAATGCCGAATACAAAAATGTCTCTGAGCATTTGCTCCAGATAGCCTTCAAACTCACATTGTCCTGCAAGTCGCCTTAGCTCAGCGACGTAGCTCGGCACTTCCTGACCTTCAGATCGCTGGCACGTGTAGAACCGATACCTCGCCATCAGCATGCTCTCCCTCGGGTTAAGATGCCCCCGAATCAGTGTACACAGCTCCTCATACGACTTATCTGTGGGTTTCACCAGAGCCAGAAGATTCTTCATGAGGCTGTCGGTCGGTGCCCCGCACACTGTGAGGAGGACCGCTCTCCTTTTTGCAGCGCTTCATTCTCCATCCAGCTCGTTGGCTACAAAGTACCAGTCTAGCCGTTCGACATAGGCTTCCCAGTCCTCACCCTCCGAGAACTTCTCCAGGATGCCCACAGTTTGCTGCATCTTTGCGTTGGATTCGTATTCTCGTCGGCAGTTATTGTGTTCCTAACACAGATGAGGCTGCACACAGGGAGGTTAAAGTAACAGTGATCTCAGTCTTTAATAAGACACTCCAGAGTGAGGAACAGTCCTTCGGGACTGGCTTATATACAGTGCTCCCAAGGGATGCTGGGATCCCTTGGGACTTCAGGGGATGAGGTCCCTGGTGGCGGAACATGGGAGTGCATGCTTTACAGATACACAACAATCTTAGTCGAATGTATAAGGTTATGAGGGGGCTTGACAAGGTGGATGCAGAGAGGATGTTTCCACTAATAGGGGAGACTAGAACTACAGAGCATAATCTTCGAGTAAGGGGCTGTCCATTTAAAACTGAGATGAAGATGAATTTCTTCTCTCAGAGGCTTGTAAATCAGTGGAATTCGCTGCCTCAGAGAGCTGTGGAAGCTGGGACATTGAATAAATTTAAGACAGAGGTAGACAGTTTCTTAACCAATAAGGGAATAAGGGATTATGGGGAGTGGGCGGGGAAGTGGACCTGAGTCCATGAACGGATCAGCCATGTATGGCCTACTCCTGGTCCTATTTCTTATGTTCTTATGTAAATTGGGCACTGGGCATGGAAAACTGTGGTTTAAAAGCATGTTACTGTTAAAGTGAGAGGTTGCAAGTTGGAGAACATGTGGAATATTTATGGATTATAGGTTTTCTGATATTTCATGGACTCATGGACTCAGGTCCACTTCCCCGCCCACTCCCCATAATCCCTTATTCCCTTATCGGTTAAGAAACTGTCTACCTCTGTCTTAAATTTATTCAATGTCCCAGCTTCCACAGCTCTCTGAGGCAGTGAATTCCACTGATTTACAAGCCTCTGAGAGAAGAAATTCATCCTCATCTCAGTTTTAAATGGACAGCCCCTTACTCGAAGATTATGCTCCGTCGTTCTAGTCTCCCCTATTAGTGGAAACATCCTCTCTGCATCCACCTTGTCAAGCCCCCTCATAATTTGTTGTTGCACTGTGTAGCCAAACTTTGGGGTTCACCTGGGAAGAGCTTAGAGGGTACCATGCTCACAATAGGGTGGCTTTTGGGATTTAGCCTATCTGGAGGAAAAGAAAGAAGACCAGTCGGATGCAATTTCAGATGCCAGGGAAGTGAGGCATCATAAGAGAAGGAGTGCACCCACCTGGCATTACCCAAAAAGACAAATCTATCTGCCCAGCAGGAATTTTATAAAAATTATAGGAAGGGTGTGAAGGCATTGAAGAGGGTGCAAAGGAGATTGACTCGAATGGTATCAGGGATGAGGGTCCTCAGTTATGTGAAGAGACTAGCAAAGCTTGGATTGTTTTCTTTAGAGCAGAGAAGGTTACAGGGAGATTTAATATTCAACATTATGAAGGATTTTGCTAGAATAGATAGGGAGAAACTGTTTCTACTGGTAGGCGGGTAGATAACCAGAGGATATTAGGGTGATCGTATAAAAGCTTTGCTTTGTTCGAGGAGACCCTTTCATTCTGCCTTTGGATGCACATGGGGAAAGGGATTAAAATCATTTGCCCTGGTGAACAATACATCAGTCACCTTCTTGATGCATCTGTGGACTGTAGATTCACTGACATTACTGATGCCCCTTGTAGCAGCTTGGAATGAGACAGTTTTACAATTCTGTTGGATCTTATTTTCAGAGCTATTGTATGTCTGATTTTTAGTACCTTTTTACACAGACTTTTGACAGTTGCAGCTTTAGTTGTTATAGTTTTAGGAGTTGAAAGCTACCATTGTTCCTGTGCTGGAGGTTGGCTGGAGGCCAAATTTGAGATGTCATAACTCTGTTATGGCCTTTTCAGTGAAGCACAATCTATAAAGATAGTATACCTCTAATATTCCAAGGGAGATGTGTCTTGGTCTGTAGGTAAAGCTTCATATGTAAAGATGGGTAAGGGCAGTCTTCCTTTGATTCATTTGGCCTTGTTTCACATTCTTTATTTCAACCTCCTCCTCATTCTCCAAATAGCATAGACAGAGAGGAATTCCCAAACAGAATGCTCATTTAAAAAATTAGAACCATAGCAACTAATACTGCAACTGCCAGTAAGGAGGGACAAAAGAAAAAGCTGACATACAATATCTCGGAAATAAAATCACATTGTAAAAATAGATACATTTTCAGATAATCTTTTGGAAAAATGCTGATATTCAATCAGCCTAGGATGTGCCTGTTTCCAGAGCATGTTTTATTTGGGTGAACTCACTACACCTGGTAAAATTTTAGGACATTGTGGGGCCGAAATTGCCCTGAGGCCCATCCGGGGGCGCTAACCTTCCCGGCCCGGGTCAGTTGACGCCCGGGGTGGAAGTCCAACCCAGCGTGAAACTGCCCCTTTGTGACCCAGAAACAAAGTGAGGGCGCTTCCGGGGCAGTAGTGCAGCACTGAGGTCAGCGTTGTGCTGAACTGGTCAGCGCGATGCAGCTGCTCCGTGTAGTGTGACGCGCCACAGCGCCCCTCCCCTTTGTTTAAAGAGAAGGGCTGCAGCGGACTCTGCAGCCCCTTTGGTGGGCACCACTGGGCCACCAGGGGCATTTTTGACCGGGCCAGCGGTCTCGCACACAAACGGCAAAGTGTGGGGCATGGTGCTAACTGCTAATCACCCCCAAAGATTTTGGGGCAATTTCAGTAGAGGCGCCAGTGCGCCTTCCCCCAGACGAAAAGGGCTTTTTACCTGTTAGCGCCTACCGGCAATGCTAACAGGGCGCAAAAAAAGGCCAATTTTGGCCCCTGTGTGTATGGTCAGAAGCATGTTATTACAATATATTAATATATTGAAATGAAGTTCGTGCAGGCTTTCAGTTAAAGCTCTTAAAGCTCAAATTGAAGTGTAATCAGAAATTTGCATGTGGCACAGAATGACTGAGATTCTTGCAAGATTGAATTCTGTATGATTTTCTCACCCCTCCCAACAGTACCAGGGACAATGACCAGAAAATGTCTCCCCTTTCTTTTCACCTTCCAGTTCTGCTAGGTTCAGGAGACAGCACTGCAGTGTTCTTCCAGATCTGCTGGATTTAGGAGACAGCACAGCAGAGCTAGTCTCCAGTCGTCCTGGTTAATCCTTGCCACTGGACCAAGACCTAGCTCTGTCAAGCCCGTGTGGTGGCTTGGGGTGCAACGGCCCCCACACGTTAAAAAAAATCCACGCACAGGCATCTTCCACCCTTCAAGATGTAATTCGTGATCCAGAATATTAGGTTCTTCATTGAAACACCTGTGAACTCATCCCTTTTCGGCGTGGAAGCAAGTCATCCTCATTTCGAGGGACTGCCTATGATGATGATGGTTCTTCCATATCTGCTGCATCAGGCACTTCTGATTGGGTAGTCATTTCTGTCATATCATTGTTTCTTGCCTTTTCCTCACTCCCTATGGGAGAGCTTCCAGTGGCTGGTCATCACATCTGTTTCTTCTGTGTCTAACAGCCACCATAGCACACAAAAAATAGAATATAAACACTTGTCCTGCTCTCCTCCCTGTTATTGCAGGGGATTAAATAGCTGTTTAGTATTGTTAACAGGTGCTGGCCCTCATTATTATCCTTGCCATGCCATTAAATAGCTTGCCGTGTAGGTGATATAGCACAATCTATTGCTATTCCAGATAATAGTTAAACGCTGAATTATTGAGTGTGCTTATTAATGCTCAAAAAACACAAGTGGCGTCCAGTTGACCCTTGCATAGTAATCGTGCAGCAATCTTCATTCTTTAGCATTAAAAAATACAGTAGCAAGCGAGTGGGAGACAACAATTTATAAAGTTTCCCCTCAGACGTACAGCATTAAGTATTTCAAGAAATCTGTGTTAAGCTAGCAAAAATTAACATAGTGAAACCTTGGTATTACACACCCCTTAACAACATAATCTCATTCATAACCTTTATGTTTATGGCTTCTGTTGTTCATGACTTTTTATATTGTACTTGCCAAATGTACTTGTAATGTAGTTGGCAAATCTCAGCCTTTAGTCCTTGACATATTGCTCAGCTGTTTAAACTGCTTTCAAGTAAGTGTTGATCAGCAGATTGCTGTACATTCAATAATAGCCTCACCAGCACATTGAAGAGAAAGGGCTAAGCCGGAGAAGACTTGCCAAATACAGCTCAAGCACAGTCACCAAATACAATAAGAACTAATCATGACCATCGGAAGTCATAAGTGGGACTGTGCTATTGGGGGTCCTATTGTATCAATGTTCCATTGCACTAATAATTAATAACTCATTATGCAGGTCCTGATATATTGAATATGCTAAGCCCTGTGTGTAAATGTCATTAATGTTTGTTTCTTACTGCCTTAAAATATACTTCTCCTCAATAAAAGCACCAGATAAAGAGCTTGCTGAACCTTTTCTTTAAAATAACTTTTTTTCTTAAGCTTCAGCATTATCTGCCTTCAGTATTATCATCATCATTAAAAATGCTACTGGCATTTATATCAATAAACTTCAAGGTACAACAAAGCACAAGCCAACACAAACTCCATGCTCAAGTCACCTGGAACGAAGAAAGCAGATGAAGAAAAAGAAAAAAAAATCCAAAGAATATTAAAGATGAAAGTCAAAGAAAAGAAACAAACAGGGGAAACTAAAATAAAAGGAAATGTTGAGAAATGATTAAAAGAAACACTGAAGGATAAAAAGAAGGATAAAAGAAGAGTGAAGCAGAAGAAAGGGTGAAAAAATGGAAATGACTGAATATACAATGGCAGTACCACTCAAAACTACTAAGGAATCTTGTCAGTATAAATGGCTCCTAATATGGTTCTTTGGGGATGTTGTGACCCACATATTGGATTCTTTGGAAGTCTGTGAAATAATTGGGAAGGATTTTGCTCTTGCAAGGAATGTGCATTGTTCCCATCCATTTTCAATAGGATTTCAACTTAATACTTCATGAAGAAGTTAGAAGACATGGGAATGCATGGCTGAATCTTGAAATGTTATTTTGTATATATACTCCAGCGCCAAGATCCATGTAATGAAAATTTCATATGTGAAATTCACTGAGCTTATCTCTCTTGAACAAGGAATAAGGCAAAGTTGCCCCCTATCATTCCCTTTGATATCTTTGTTGATGATGTGTTGCAATGCATCATAAGGGGCAGTTTCAAAATGATTGTTCCAGATTTTTCTGAAAGAATTCTGGAAATCCTTTTAGCAGATGATGCTGCATTATTATCAGACTCAACTAGGGACCTGATATACTCGACTTACCATCTTGAACAATGTGCTAGCCATTAGGATATGGTAGGGAGTGCCTCAAAGTGCAGTATTATAGCTTTGGATGACTCAAGAGGGGATCCTGAAGATATTAAGTGCAGAATCCTCTAGCTCACCATGTTTCCCACAGGGAGTGCCATTGTCTGTGCTGGTGCTTGGGAGGAATGGAAGCCTCCCAATGGTGACGGTGCATCCTCAGGTGGATTGTCCTTCTCCGAAATGTATTCTTCTGCAGGTTCCGCTTTGAATAGGCATCAGGTAGCCCGCTGGAAATTGCGTGGTGTAACTGGACGGTCTGCCCTTATGCCAATGCCATTGGATGGGCAGCTTGTCAATCATATTAACATCACCTGGACCTTGCACTGGCGACATCATGGGGGCTTCCACCTTTGTCCCACCTCTCACGCCCACCTCCCCTGCCCAATTCCTGCTTAGGGTTAAAATATAGGCTTAAACTTCATAATCAATTTCATGTTAATTTTATTGTCTAAAGTAGTAAGCACGAAAAATAACCTGTTTATTTTCAATCGGTAGAGACCTCTAATTTAAAAATGCAGGCAAAAGAATGCCACACAAACATGTTAAGCGTTCGTTCACTAATATTGCCAAAAATAATTTCTAAGCAAAGCTGTTAAAGTGTCCCATCGGATTTGATGTAAACAACAAATAATCTTAGATTGTTTATACAGAAAGAAACATTTTAAAAGGGCTGGATTTTCGACTTTTGAGATTTTGGGGCGGTAATGGCGGTGGGGCGGCTCTGATACCGCCTGGAAAAAGTTTGTGCCTTCATCTTTAAAATTCAGCAAAAAATGAGGTTCCATGATCAGGGTGCAAAATCAGACATTACACAACAAAGTTTTTGTGCCCCAGCCGAAAATCGCGGCGTTAAAAACGTTTTGTTGATTTAAGGAACTTCATTGTTGCTCAGTGCTCTGGAACATAACGTTGTACGGTTGCATTTTGGTGGGGGGAGTTTTTGTTACTTTGGTGCAGTAAAATTTATGATTCATTCTTTGCCATTGGTGTCTTGTGTATCATTTTAACATTCACCGGAGATGTGCCTTTATGGGGGCACATAGTGTGTCCAGTCTTGGCTCCATCCCTCAGTTTCCTCCATTTAGGAGAGCTGGTGACATGTGACTCTTGGTCCGGCAGCAACTCCACGCTGCCTCTCCCGTGGATGGTGTGGCTATCCAATGGGATCCTCACCAGGCTCCTCTTCATCGTCCTCCTCCTCCTGAGGTGGCATGCAATCCCCACTGGCAATGCCTGGCCCTTCATGATGACCAAGTTGTGCAAGATGCAGCACACCACGATGAATTCAGATACCTGTTGAGGGGAGTATTGAAGGCCGACTCCAGAGTGGTCCAAGCATCCGTCTGCCTGTAGGAGATGGCATATCTCTGTCAGCATTTCCTTTCGGAAGCGCAGCCTTCTCACACACTGCTCCTCAGAGAGCTGGAGGTATGAATGTTGGTGCCTGTAAACCCGTGGGAGGTAAGCTCCCCTCCCCATACGTCTTTGGCCTCTCCTCATCCATGGGCCAACATGGCCAGGAGCCCGTCTTCTAGCTTGATGCTGCCTAGCAATAGGATGGAGGATGATAAGCTGTCGAACTAGTGATGCCCCCATTACATTCTCTCACTGAAGTTGTAAGGACATTGTAATGGCAAATATAAATGCTGTTAGCTGTGCGCAACCATTGCAGTCAATGTGACCTGCGATGTAGGAGCCTCATCCCTCCATTTATATACGCTGCCAATACTGCTTGCTGCACACTGGGAATGCCTATTTTTTCCACAATTTCCTGGGGCAGGCATTAAATGAGGCGTTGGGGCCAAATTTTGCATCTGGGGTGGCAGCGGAGCATTGTATAACGATTGACATCATGATCTCAGTGAAACTAGAGGGCACGGCGGTAATTTATTGCGCCACCGCAAACTATGAGCTGAATTTGCCAGCAGGGCGGTAAAAGCTGGACGCCCGGCTTTTTGCCTAGAAATGCCATTTATCGTCCCTCCGGGACACAAACTGAGGCGCAACCGAGCCGAAAATTAGTCCTTTAACTACGTTTGCATTGCAGGTCTGTAGAGATCATCTATAGTGTAATGCTGTATTGACTTACTTCTGCAGTCCATGCATCAACTGGTACCAAGTCACAACCCACGTGCTGTTCACTCCCCCATCTGAAAATATCAGAAGGTTCATATTAGGCGGATATAATGTGGAATGTGAATATTCTGCTTTCTATAAAAATGAGTTTGCTGTCATGTCCGGATATAAAAGGGGTCGGAGGGTCTAGTAAGGAGGAGGAACTGAGGGAAATCCTTATTAGTCGGGAAATTGTGTTGGGGAAATTGATGGGATTGAAGGCCGATAAATCCCCAGGGCCTGATGGACTGCATCCCAGAGTACTTAAGGAGGTGGCCTTGGAAATAGTGGATGCATTGACAGTCATTTTCCAACATTCCATTGACTCTGGATCAGTTCCTATGGAGTGGAGGGTAGCCAATGTAACCCCACTTTTTAAAAAAGGAGGGAGAGAGAAAACAGGGAATTACAGACCGGTCAGCCTGACATCGGTAGTGGGTAAAATGATGGAATCAATTATTAAGGATGTCATAGCAGTGCATTTGGAAAGAGGTAATATGATAGGTCCAAGTCAGCATGGATTTGTGAAAGGGAAATCATGCTTGACAAATCTTCTGGAATTTTTTGAGGATGTTTCCAGTAGAGTGGACAAGGGAGAACCAGTTGATGTGGTATATTTGGACTTTCAGAAGGCTTTCGATAAGGTCCCACACAAGAGATTAATGTGCAAAGTTAAAGCACATGGGATTGGGGGTAGTGTGCTGACATGGATTGAGAACTGGTTGTCAGACAGGAAGCAAAGAGTAGGAGTAAATGGGGACTTTTCAGAATGGCAGGCAGTGACTAGTGGGGTACCGCAAGGTTCTGTGCTGGGGCCCCAGCTGTTTACACTGTACATTAATGATTTAGACGAGGGGATTAAATGTAGTATCTCCAAATTTGCGGATGACACTAAGTTGGGTGGCAGTGTGAGCTGCAAGGAGGATTCTATGAGGCTGCAGAGCGACTTGGATAGGTTAGGTGAGTGGGCAAATGCATGGCAGATGAAGTATAATGTGGATAAATGTGAGGTTATCCACTTTGGTGGTAAAAACAGAGAGACAGACTATTATCTGAATGGTGACAGATTAGGAAAAGGGCAGGTGCAAAGAGACCTGGGTGTCATGGTACATCAGTCATTGAAGGTTGGCATGCAGGTACAGCAGGCGGTTAAGAAAGCAAATGGCATGTTGGCCTTCATAGCGAGGGGATTTGAGTACAAGGGCAGGGAGGTGTTGCTACAATTGTACAGGGCCTTGGTGAGGCCACACCTGGAGTATTGTGTACAGTTTTGGTCTCCTAACCTGAGGAAGGACATTCTTGCTATTGAGGGAGTGCAGCGAAGGTTCACCAGACTGATTCCCGGGATGGCGGGACTGACCTATCAAGAAAGACTGGATCAACTGGGCTTGTATTCACTGGAGTTCAGAAGAATGAGCGGGGACCTCATAGAAACGTTTAAAATTCTGACGGGGTTAGACAGGTTAGATGCAGGAAGAATGTTCCCAATGTTGGGGAAGTCCAGAACCAGGGGACACAGTCTAAGGATAAGGGGGAAGCCATTTAGGACCGAGATGAGGAGGAATTTCTTCACCCAGAGAGTGGTGAACCTGTGGAATTCTCTACCACAGAAAGTTGTTGAGGCCAATTCACTAAATATATTCAAAAAGGAGTTAGATGAAGTCCTTACTACTAGGGGAATCAAGGGGTATGGTGAGAAAGCAGGAATGGGGTACTGAAGTTGCATGTTCAGCCATGAACTCATTGAATGGCGGTGCAGGCTAGAAGGGCCGAATGGCCTACTCCTGCACCTATTTTCTATGTTTCTATGTTTCTATGTTGTAAATGCAGCTTATGTTATTAACACACTATCCAGCATTTTGTTTCACTTTCAGTTTTGTCTAAAATGGATCACTCATGATGGTAGTGGAAGAAGGCACAAATGAAATGCTGCTCTTTTTTTCTAGGGTGAAGCTGTAATTTTCCAACTGCTCTATAATTATTTCTAGTTAATTATCTCTGCAGTGCACTTTACTGCTCTTAACAAAGAGCATTTGGATTCTCTGTTTAGGGAAAAAATGAAAGCAAATTCTTTTGAAGTTGAAATGAGATGTTGACAAACCCAAAGACGTGCTCCTCTGGATGATAAAAGCAGTAATTGGGGTATTAAGCACCAATTACTTTACATCAGGTTATAGAGCTCTGTAAACTATAAATATCTCATGGCCCCAAAGATCTTGAGAGTGAATATTTGTTTGTGAAGCTGTACAAGAAAACTAGAGTGATTGAATATTGGTAGAAAGCAGCAACAGGTTAATTGAGCTTGGCTATCCTCAAACATTTGTACTTGTAAAAACTTGGAAAGAAGGTCAATTGAATTTGTTAAAGGTAATGAATATTGCATAATTTCACAGCTACAGAGACACATTGAATGGCAAGTATCTTACAGATTTTTAGAGCTGGTATAAATGTGGATTATGACTGCAAATACTTGTGAGTATTAGACAAGCAGTAATTATCATTGAATTTTGACCAGAGCATAGATGTAACATTATTTTGGGGAAAATCGTAGCAGAAGAGGAGTAAGTGACTTGGGAATGAAGAATTGGAGACACATGAATCACAGTAGCTATAATTTCTGGCAGTGAGTCTATCGTGATAGACTTAAATCTCTGGGTATGGTGGAGGATGTTGCTCAGCAGAAGGTTATGACAAAGACCTGGAGGGACACAGTCAACCAGTCGCCATGCACAACCAGTGGCCAATCAGGGGTCATAATTGTGTGTCAGCCATGGCCCAGTGGGTAGCTCCCTCGCCTCTGAGTTGGAAGCTTGTGGGTTCAAGCCCCACTCCACAGACTTGAGCACAAAAATCTAGGCTGACATTCCAGTGCAGTGCTGAAGGAGTGCTGCATCATCGGAGGTGCAGTCTTTCAGATGAGACATTAAACTATTGCCCCGTCTGCTCTCTCAGGTGGACATAAAAGATCCTATGGCACTATTTCAAAGAAGAGCAGGAGAGTTATCCCTGGTGTACTGGCCAATATTTATCCCTCAACCAACATCACTAAAACAGATTATCTGATCATTATCACATTGCTGTTTGTGGGAGCTTGCTGTGTGCAAATTGGCTACCACGTTTCCTACATTACAACAGTGACTCCACTTCAAAAAGTGCTTCATTGGCTAAAAAGTGCTATGGGACATCTGGTGGTTGTGAAAGGTGCTATAGAAATGTAAGTTTTTCTTTCTTTTGAATTACCCTCAATGTTTAAGCTACAAGAGTTTTTCAGGCATTCACAGAGGGCATCTAAGGATGAAACCTTTTTTTGCTAGGTCCTGCTTTCTTAAGGTGGTAACTGAAGCCCATATGTCCATGCAACCTGCTACATACTCTGCAAGGCCTCTGATGCCCTCAGTTAGAACCAGCACAGGCTAACCATTGCAGGCAGGCAGACAAGTTAATCTGGGTCTCATTGCCCAATTATTTTAGTCAGCAAAGTAATTAGAAACTATTGATTTCTTTTGGATATATTAGCAATCATGGAACTGCTATTTGCCATACTTGTTATTTTTGTTGCGTATTATATCTGCTTTGTTTAAACAAATAATGACTTACATTCTGCACAAATGAAAGAATCATAGATGCAAGACATAGCTTGAATTAATTTGATCAAGTTGTGTTAGTGGTAGATGTGCCTAATGTGTTCTTCTGTTGTGTAGCCTCTTTGGGTGCCATGAACTTCTCTGTGCTGGTTTGGATGTTGTAGGAAAATAGAAACCAACACGTTATAGGGTTACAAAAACAAAATACTGCGGATTCTGGAAATCTGAAATAAACACAGAAAATGCTGGAAATACTCAACAGGTCAGGCAGCATCTGTGGAGAGAGAAACAGAGTTAACGTTTCAGGTCGATGATCATTCATTAGAACTGATTCATCAGAAAACGCTGTTTCTCTCTGTTAATTCTGTTACTTTCTCCACAGATGCTGCCTGACATTATAGGGTTAATTTTGTTACAAATATATAGGAGCAAAATTGGCCCACGCCCCGATTGGGGGCGACAACCAGCTGGGGCCGGGACTTTCTGGCAAGAAGTCCCGCCCCCGCCGCTGAATTGGGCTCAGCGCTCCTCAAAGGGGAGTGCAATCTCGCGTGCCCCACTTTCTTTGCAGGCGGTTCCCGGGGTGTAACTGGGACAGTGAGTCAAGGGCTACGCAAATGCTCTGCTTTGCTTAACAGCTGCGCACTCTGCAAGGCCTCTGATGGTGTCCACTAGGCCACTACGCTAGGGCCACCATCCTGAAGCCGACCTGAGAGTCGGCAATCCAGAAAAGATGGCCAGGGGCTTTGGCAACCTCCCCTTTAAGTAGCGTCCCGAGAATGGATGTTGGCTAGCTTCACGACCCATAAAGCTGGTGTTGACATCCGCTCGCGGCAGCCTTGCGGTCCACGGGGCAATTTCCCCTACGTTGCCATGGCAACGCCCCAACAAACTCCCAAGCAATTTCCCAGATGTCAGTAGCGACCCCCACCCCGGGCGAAAAGTCTCCTCCACCCCATTAGCACTTCCTGGAGGTGCTAACATGACTCTAAAAAGGGGGCAATTCGCCCCCATAGTGTTTTGGAGACCTAAACCTTGGCTGAACTCTTGACCCTGGAGGGACCCAGATGAGCAGATTTAAAAAAAATGTATGTTTATTTGATTATTAACAACAGGAGGTTTGGAACTTTTTTTTTGACAATAACATGTTTGTAAATTCAGGCTCATTTAAATAGCAACTCCAACCTTTGTGAGGAGTGACTGATGGGTCAGATTGCCTGAAGTATAGTTTTAATCTTGATAATTTAAGAAGGGGAGGTGTTTCTGAGCCATCAGGATGGCTATTCAATGATTTTCTTCTGCAATTGCACAATCTACAGCTGGGTAAATGAACTTTCTGACATTTATACCAGCTGAATAGCTCGTTAGCTGCTTCTGAAGTGTTAAAGGTTCATAATTGCTTGTGCATTATGATTGACTACTATTCTTTTGTTAGTGCTAATGAAATTGCTTCCTAAAGAATTTAGTATTTGAAGCGTGCATTCTTCTAATCTTGTTAATGCTTCCATAATTTTGTCAAATAGCAGGCATTTTTCTCATTCATTTCAAAAAATAGGAATGTCAGTCAAAGAAAGTATGCTAAGAATTAACCTCATGTAAGTGAATGTGGACAGGGTTTTAAATTAAATAAAACAAAACAAAATTAAAGAGTTAAAAGTCTGATCCTTAAATTTCATGTAGAAACACTTACCACATTCATACTGCATTCCTGTGTCTGCTTTATTTTTCGTAAGCATTACTTCATTTATTTCAAACCATTAAATGCATGTATAAAAGAACGTAGATAGGAGTAGAGTACAAATGCACTAAGCATGCGAACATGGACTCCATCAATCACAATTTCTACTCTTAAAAGTTCTGGTTTGGTGTTCATGCTGACCATATACCCTGAGTTAATTTAAAAAGTGTCATTTACAAAAGTCTGAGTAGGTGAAAAAGGCATTTATCATTTATCCCTAAGGCAATAATTTCCACTATTGACAGTATTTAGGCCTTTTGCTGTATTGTTGGAGCTAGCCAGTAGCATCGTGAACTGACTGCCCCCACCCAGTTGAATAATTATTCATGGCTGTCTGTGCAGCTTTGGTCTTGTGCAAGAAGCAATCCCAATGGGGGGTTGTGGAATTTCTAGCCAGCAAGTCCAACTTAAAGGGATGTGTGCATTTAAAAGGTAAGTGGCTGTATATTGTTTCAGCCTTTATCAATCTTCAAAATTAATTTTAGATATTTGTCAGTGTCACTTTTGTTTTGTTGCTATTTTTGAAAATTTGTAAAGAAACGTTTGTCTAATAGTCCAGGGTAAATGCACAACCTAACTATCACTAGACAGTATAAACCGAAGGTTTTAAATTCAATATTTGCTTTGTACCGAGTTAATTGATTGCAGCTGGAACAGTGTGTTCTGCATCAATATTTGTGGGCTAGGAAGGGGAAAGATCAGCCTGCTCCTGGATGGTATCCTGTATTATCTGCTGCAAAGTGTGTGTATGGAAGTTGGGTGGGGACAGATCAGGTTCATCTGTGATGTCTTCCATGGTTGAATAGCTTGTCAGCACTACCTTGCCTAAGTTTAAACATAAATAAACATCGGGCTCAATTTTCCCCAATGATTTGCGCCATTTTTTTTGAGGAGGCTGCTTTTTCTGACCTAATTTAAAAATCCAGTTTCCCCAATCAATTTGCACCAGCGTAACTCATTTAGTTACGTTTTTTTAGGTTCGTTTTTTGTTCATCCAAAGGGGACATAACCAGCCACCTACGCCAATTCTGGCCATTTTAGTGAACTTTGGCCCGCTGATAGTTACTCCGTTTCTGCTTAGGCCAGCGTATGTGGCCTCTCGAGAAAACCCTTGTGGAGAGTTAAAGAAATCGGCGCAGGTAAGTACATCGGAGGCCATTCAGCCTGGGCTAGGGGCGGGAAGCGGAGCGGACCGGAAAGGCACTCACTCGGGGACCGGAGAGGGTCGGCGGGAGAGGGAGCGCACTGACTGGCACTCACTCGGGGCCACAGCGGACCGGGACCGACACTCACTCGGGGACCGGAGAGGGTCGGCGGGAGAGGGAGCGCACTGACTGGCACTCACTCGGGGCCACAGCGGACCGGGACCAGCACTCACTCGGGGATCGGAGAGGGTCGGCAGGCGAGGGAGCGCACTGACTGGCACTCATCGGGGCCACAGCGGACCGGGACCAGCACTCACTCGGGGATCGGAGAGGGTCGGCGGGAGAGGGAGCGCACTGACTGGCACTCACTCAGGGCCACAGCGGACCGGGACCAGCACTCACTCGGGGATCGGAGAGGGTCGGCGGGAGAGGGAGCGCACTGACTGGCACTCACTCGGGGCCACAGCGGACCGGGACCAGCACTCACTCGGGGATCGGAGAGGGTCGGCAGGGGAGGGAGCAATTGTCTTATCCAGAAAGACCTGGGCATGGAGATGCCTCTGGAAGTGCCATAGCTGTTTTGAAGGTAAAAGAACATGGAGTATCAGGAGGACCATTACTCCGATAACTCCTCAGTGACGGCAGAAGTATGAATCCAAACTCAACTTATCAATAAAGTGTTTGCAACTGTTTAACAATCTCCCTTTGTCATCATTTAACCCCACTTCACAAAAATTACAAGTCCTTTAATCCAGTACCCATCCTATATCATCACATCACATCGGAATTCTTTGGCCCTACATGGTCATCCAAACCTACATAACATGAAAGAATAACCGAGCATGACATAAGTCCACAGTTTTCTGTATGATTATAATTTCCATGAATAACTAAAGACAAAATAAGTCAACATTCTCCTTTATTACAAGCAACTTAACAGTGACCATAAACCATCCCATTCTTTCCTTACTCTATGCTTATCCAGGATATCTAAATGTGCCTTTCTTTCTCCTATTTTACTGCTTCTCCTAGCTGCGCCCACTTGAGATCCCGGTCCCTGTCTGGAGGCCTCTCGATTGCCAACTCGGAGTTGTACTGCGCATGCGGGTCCATTGCAGCGATGTCAAAAACTTACTTTTTTTTCCCGCGCATGCGCAGAAGGCCCAGCTGCGTTTTTCAGCACAGACAGCAGGCTCCACCTCCCCGAGGCGACTGGCCGCGCTGCGCGGCTCTGGATTACAGTATAAACATCGGGGAAAGTTTGGACATGTTTTTCTGGCGCAATTCTGGACCTAAATAACCGACGCAACTCTGGCAATATGCCAGAAAACGGGCTTTGGCAAAATTGAGCCCATCATGTGGACAAAGTACCAGAGTTCTTCCAGTGCCTATGGAACTGTATCCTAGCATGCCATGGCACCTTTATAAGAGAGGAGAAAATTGGGAGGAAAAATAATGTTGCATCAATATTGTTCTTCTCTGCTATGCCTAGTGGCACATAAGGCAAACCAGTTCTTCTACTGCTTTTACATCCAGCAGGTCATGCTCTAGAATGTTTTGGGAACAAAGAACCCTTTACATGTGGCCAGTTTGTTAACCTGACCAAGGTGAACCACTCCACTCCACTCCCCTCCCATCAGAGGCAAGTACCCCACTGGATGTCAATGCAGTACTCAGAGTCTGGGATCACTGCTCTCCTGAAGCTGGGGATATCTGGACGGGGGCTCAAACCCATAACCTTCTGACTCAGTGGCAGGAATATTTGCATCAATATTAATATTAATGCAGGTTAATTCTGTTCTTTTTATATGCGATTAGTTTTGATCGGGGAAGGAGGAGGAATTATTAGAAGTATACTGAACCTTCTTATATTGCTTCACTTCAGGCAGTGAGTTCAGAAAATCAAAGGATTCTTTCAACCGATTTTTGCTAGCTTTTGGCACAAATAGTGGGCTTATATGTGGAAAAACTACTGACATTTTTAAAATTCCAAATTTAGTTGAGCTTTGCTCAGAAAAAGAATGGATTTGCCTTGATCCATTGAATTATTAAAAGTTGGGATAGCTTTGTACTTTGACCCAGTTTTGGCTTTGGCCCCAATCAGAACAGAATTTTATATAAGAATTAAAACAAGATGCAGAGGTGCACCTTTGGTTATAGGTCTACCTGAGTGCGGTATGAGAGTAGGGTGCATAGAGGAGATAATTTTTCAAAGAATGAGAACCAGAATACTTTGGTAAAACACAGTAACCTTTGTAGTGTCTCTCAAGTGCAAATGCCTTCCAACCCAATGACAAATCAACATTGCACATACTAAACATCGAATTTCTGCTGAGTCAAAGAAGACATATCATGATTCACTATTACTGTGTTTGAGGCCAAGGATTTTCAGGGCAGCTATCGTTAGCAATTTCTTGATGTTCACTCTTTGAAAACGCACAGTGACAGAAAATAATCAGAATCTACAGATACATTGAGTGAGTAGCAGGAAGAAGAATGTCAGAGAAATATCCCAACTGAATAGATACTGCATTATTTGCCAGATTGTGATCATATGTCTACTTTACCAAGGAGATTCCTCTATGTGAACAAATTAATTATTTATTTATAGGCTTGAATCACTTAGCCTGCATTGATTTACTGACGTTGCATTTCCTTTCATTCACAAGTCTTTTCAGGCTTAATTCTTGCTTAACATAGCAATGCAGTAGTTTAGTTCAGTACTTCTGTGCACATAAGTAGGGAGTGGTCCGATATGACAAATGAAGGTATGATTTTATCCAGATGTGATGGATACAGTGTTATATATGCAGACTATAGTTATGCTCTCTGTGTAGTCACTGTATAGTTGCATAAGATGGAGACTTGTTTATCTGATGTACTATCAATAAGATTTACACTGTGTACATACTATGCTGGCACCACTAGATAGTGCAACTGGTGGAGACCGGTGTTTCCTGCCCCTGTGGCAGAAGCTGTCCACCAGAGGGCACTGCGGTGGGAGACCTGAGGGTCACCTGCATAGGTGTACAGGGCCCAGTATAAAAGGCTACCCACCATGCTTGTGCCTCACTCTGGAGTTACAAATAAAGGACTAAGGTCACTACAGTTTGAATACAACACATTGCCTCGTGGAGTCATTCATAAGTACATTACAGATATAACAACTGCCGATGAGAATACGGACTTTCACGCGATTATGGCACACTAAAAGACTTTGCAGAGGGTGATGATTGGAATGCCTTCACGGAAAGGCACAAGCAATATTTCATGGCAAATGACCTGGCAGGGGAGACGGAAACATTGGCGGAGAAGCGCAAGGCTATACTGCCGACCAGTTGTGGGCCCGAGGTCTACTGCCTCATCAGGGACTTGCTGGCACCCACAAAGGCCAAGGATAAGACATACAATGAGCTGACTGAACTAATTTGCGACCAACTAAAACCAAAACAGAGCATCCTCATGGCCAGGTACACATTCTACACTCACCGCAGACCTGAGGGCCAAGAGATTGCAAAATATGCTGCCGACCTCAGGAGACTTGTGGCACCATGTGATTTCGGCACGCACCTCAATGAAGCATTGCGAGACATCTTCATTATGGGAGTTGGCCACGAGGGCCTCCTTCACAAGCTGCTATCTGCCGACACCACAGTCAACCTGCAGAAGGCCATCAGCATCAGTCAGGCGTTCATGACTCGACCTGCAGCACCAAGCAAATTATTCATCCTGTGGATTCAAACCCGGCAAGTATTGTACACAGAATAGTGCCTTTCACAGGTAAGACTGTAGAACGTGGCTCTGCCCAGGGCAGAGAGCACAGACCTCAGGGTTCCAGAACTCAGAGTCCGCCGAGGGGTGCTAATTGAGTAGCACCATGCTGGCGATGTGGAGGAAACCATAGGGCTCACTAGTGTCAGTTTGCTAAGTACGTAGGCAAAGCCTGTAACACGAAGGGCCACCTCCAGCGTATGTGTAAAAGAAATACGACCCACCGTCTAGCAGAGGAGTCGGTAGATGACTTTGAATCCAGCGGGAAGTATGATGAATTGGCCAGAGAGGCAGTTCTGCCCCAAGAAGAAGTGTATGGAGTGTATACCTGCACCACCGATTGTCCTCCAGTGAAGATGGAAGTCGAGATAAACGACATTCCAGTCTTCATGGACGTGGACACGGGAGCGAGCCAGTCAGTGATGAGCCAGGATGCCTTTGAGAGGCTAAGGAATGATGAATGACCCGAGCTGGTTCCAGTACAGGAGCAGTTGCACACCTACACCAAGGAGCTGATCCCAGTCCTTCGTAGTGTGATGTAAGTGTAATCCGTAATGGCGTGGTGCACAAGTTACCTCTGTGGATTGTTGCAGGTGATGGTCCAACGCTACTCGGAAGAAGGTGGATGGGGAAGATCCACTGGAAATGGGAAGACCTCTTCGCTCCAGCAATCGATGTCCCCCGTGCTCAGAGGCAGAGCAAAACCTCACCTTTGCTTGGGCCAGGCACCAGAGAACAGACCAGCGCAGCACCTGATGCACAGACTGTCCATCAGTACTGCATGGCAATGATCCGATCGGAATGACCTAAAAGTACCTTCCCGGCTCCAGTGGCAGGAGTCTTGGGGAGGAAGATCGAATTCACAGGCACTCTTCCAGCTTTTGTGGCAGAATCGCGGGAGAGAAGGGTCAAGGCAGTCGACTTCGAAGACAGAGGCAAGATGGCGTCCCTGCTGCAGCGAGGTGCAGCGTGTTTGAAAAAAAAGATGGCCACGGCAATATCACGAGGTGCAACGCTGAGGGACCAACACGTGGTGTCTAACAAAGGATTTGATTGGGGTAAAGCCAGCAGGGTTCTCTTAAAGGAGACCTGCAACCAACTGAACTTAAAGAGACATTGTATGCATGGCAATCAATGTAACGAACCGATTAAGATTGTGAACAGAATGTTGTTGCGAGATGTCGGTATTATTCCAAATGTAAAGAACAAAATGTTGTTGCGAGATGTCGGGAATAGAGTGTCCCCAAAGGTAGCAAGCAAGCGAATTCAGGAGGATAAAGGCACTGATTCTGATGCCCTGCCCCAGGTGTCCCCACAAGTTATAGGCCAGCAACCTCAGGAGGGTGAAGGCACTGATCCTGATACCCTGGCCTAGGTCTATCCCACGCTGCAGGCACCCGATGGCACTATTTGCCACAGACCTGTAAACGAAAACGGTGCCAATACGCGCAGTCGGCCGCCGTTGCCCACCCCCCGGGTGGAGATGGCACAGCCCCCAGATCCAGTTGCTACCTCGGCCATGTCCGGGAGCGAAAGGTCAGAACCAACGAGTTCCCCAAACGGGACCTGGAACAGCCAAGTTCCCAACACTGTTAGAGAGCAGGCAGAAGATTCTGCAGCCCTCAAAGGAGGACAGGGAGGCCACACACATTTGTGGCTCTGCCCACCGCTAGGCACGGCAAAGGCCCCGAGTCCTGGCTAGGTGAGTGAACCAAGCCCACCCCGCTAGCAGGGGGCACAGCGCCGCTATCAGACGACTAGGACCCCGTCCGGTTGCTCTGGAACATGCGACCTTGCATTCCTGTACAGCTACCTCAGTACTTACCATGACTGACCCATGAGTGCAATCTACCCAATCCTGCACACGACTGCAAATCATAACAAATGTAAGTCACTGAACCAAGGTGTCACGATACAAATTGTAACTTCCTTTCTTTGTATTTGCACTGTGTCTGATCCTGTATGTTAATGTAACAGGCCTGCTGCATTATCTCGCTGTGAGGGGTGGGGGGGGCGTGGGGGGAAATGGATGTATGTAGCCATGGACACACACATGGAGCGCACCTAGAACCCACTGGGACCTCCACTGCATCATCAAACCATTCAAACTGGTAACCACTACCCAATGTTGTGGCAAAAGAACTTGGGGGTTAACAGGGAGCGAGCCAAGACAAAGCACAGCCAAGGTGCAAGGGCTATTGGCACTTAAGTCTGGGGAGAGCTAAGCCAGAGCACATAATGCAAAGGTAATCGGCACAAAGGACTTGGGGGAGAGTGATGTTATATATGCAGACTATAGTTATACTCCCGGTGTAGTCACTGTATAGTTGCATAAGATGGAGACTTGTTACCTGATGTACTATCAATAAGGTTTACACTGTGTATATACTATGCTGGTACGACTAGAGGGTGGAGACCGGGGTTTCCTGCCCCTGTGGTAGAGACTGTCCACCAGAGGGCACTGCGGTGGGAGACCTGAGGGTCACCTGCATAGATGTGCAGGGCCCAGTATAAAAGGCTGCCCACCATGCTTGTGCCTCACTCTGGAGTTACAAATAAAGGATCAAGGTCACTACAATTTGAGTACAACACATTGCCTCATGGAGTCATTCATAAGTATATTACAGACATAACATACAGTCCCTTCACCTATTAGCTTTAGCTTTGTTAAAGATGAAATTGGCATGCATAACAATATGAATCACATTAGTCCTTCTGTCCAACAATTCTATCTGAGTGAATATGTGTACTTTGTAAGTTGCTCAATTACAAACTACCTGCCCCATCAGCTGAATAGGAAAAATTGTTAAGCAGTGTCATACTAAATGCAATGAAAGATTTTCAGTGGAACAGACCAATGCATTTTTGAAATTGGTGACGCTCAATTCAGAACAATCAACAAGTAAATATTTTTGAAAAATTCACCAAAAGACCAGTTCAAAAATACAATGAGTGCCACTTGGTCATAGAAAGCCTACAGTAAGAACATAAGAAATAGGAGCAGGATTTGGCCATTTGGCCCCTCGAGCCTGCTCAGTAAGATCATGGCTGATCTGATCTTGGCCTCAACTCCACTTCCCTGCCCACTCCCCATAACCCTTGACTCCCTTGTCATTCAAAAATCTGTCTATCTCCACATTAAATATATTCAATGACCCAGCCTCAACAACTCTCTGGGGTAGAGAATTCCAAGATTCTCTGAGAGAAGAAATTCCTCCTCATTTCCGTTTTAAATGGGCAACCCCTCATTCTGAAACTATGTCCCCTAGATCTAGATTCCTTCACAAGGGGAAACATTCTCTCTGCATCTATCCTGTCAAGCCCCCTCAGAATTTTAATGTTTCAATAAGATCACCTCTCATTCTTCTAAACTCCAATGAGTATAGGCCCAATCTGCTCAACCCTTCTTCATAAGACAACTGCTTCAGCTCAGGAATCAACCTCGTGAACCTTCTTTGAACTGCCTCCAATGCAAGTATATCACTTCTTAAATAAGGAGACCAAAACTGTACGCAGTACTTCATGTATGGTCTCATCAACATGCTGTACAGTTGTCACAGGACTTCCCTACTTTTATACTCCATCACCCTTGCAATAAAGGCCAACACTCCATTTGCCTTCCTAATTACTTGCTATACCTGCATACCAACTTTTTGTATTTCTTGTATAAGGACCCCCAGACCCCCCTCTACTGCAGCATTTTGTAATCTCTCCCCATTTAAATAATTTGCTTTTTTATTTTTCCTACCAAAGTGGATAACTTCACATTTTCTCACATTATACTCCATCTGCCAAATGTTTGCCCACTCACTGAGCCTATCTATATCCCTTTGCAGATTCTTTGCGTCCTCCTCACAACTTGCTTTCCCGCCTACCTTTGTATCATTCGAAAATTTGGCTACATTACACTCGGTCCCTTCATCCAAGTCATTAATATAGATTGTACGTACGCTCTCGTTTATTCGGCTAGCTCGGGGATTCGGCAATTCCGGGTAAATGATTTTTCCGTTCGGGCGAGTTTACATTTGAAAGTTTAAACTTTAATGAATAAATACAATCGTTAGGACCAGTTTACATTTATAAGTTAAAAATTTAATGAATCAATGCAATCAGCTACAAACAATAACAAAAGATGGACATTACCAGCATGCATGTACAGGTACTTCTGCCGGACTGTAATCGTGGAGGGACGAATGCTGCACCGGGAGTGGCTCGAGGAGGAGATTGCCTAGCTCCGGGGTTCCGGAGCGCGCTCTCCGGGCTGCATTCTGTGCCTCGAACCCGGAGCCGACATTGCCCCCGTTCCCAACGTCAGCGGCAGCCGCGAGAGACAACGGCTGCAGCAGCGCGCACACACATACAGAAGAGGGCAATTTTTACGGTGGATTTTCTGAGTCCTTGCAGTAACACAAGTGAAAACTTCAATTGAAATGCCTGTTTCCTCTGTGATGATAAAATGAGCAAATACAAATCAGCATAGTGTTTGGAAGCCGATTTTTCAAAATTATTTGGAGCTGTCTTTTCACGCATTCGCCATTTTGCAACAGAATTTTAAATTCCATTACAGCGGTTTCCCGTTGGATCCATGTATGGATAATCGAGAGTTGCCTGTAAATAGTTGAGGCCCTGCCACTGATCCCTGTGGCACCCCACCAGTTACAGTTTGCCAACTTGAAAATGACCCATTTATCCATTTATCCAAATAAGCTTGTGGGCTTCACAAATCATTATTCTAATGTCATGTAGGTGATTACCGAGATGAAGCAAGGGCAAGAATGGAGGTGGATCCAGCACAATGATCTTGCATTTCTGGCTTATGAATGGCAGAATTATACAAGTGTGGTGCAACAACAATTTGAACTTGTATGCCATCTTCATTGTTGCAAAAGGTACTTCCCAAACAGATACAATGGTGAAGTTAGGATTAGAGTTAGAGGAAGTGACTGAAGATATGATGCAAGAAAGAAAAACTTGGATTTATATACCGCCTTTCACGACCACTGGACATCTCAAAACGCTTTATAGCCAATTAAATACTTTTGGAATGTAGTCACTGTTGTAATGTAGAAAACATTAGAACATTCAAACATTAGATGTTTAGAAACATTAGAAGAGCTAGATTTTGAGGGAGTTTTTGAAGCTGAAGAGAGGTGTACAGGCAGAGAAGTTTACTTGCAGTTATATGTTGCCTTTAAATGAGAAAAATGTTCCAAGGTGCTTCTCAGAGGCATAATTTTAAAAAAAAATGCAATACCAAAACCTTTGCTAAAGGAATGGGTTTTAAGTAGGGTCTTAGGAACTTGGAAGAAAACGTAGCCAAGTTTGCTGACGATACAAAGATGGGAGGAAAAGCAATGCGTGAGGTGGAAACAAAAAACCTGCAAAAGGACATAGACAGGCTAAGTGAGTGGGCAAAAATCTGGCAGATGGAGTATAATGTTGGAAAGTGTGAGGTAATGCACTTTGGCAGAAAAAAATCAAAGAGCAAGTTATTATTTAAATGGAGAGAGACTGCAAAGTGCTGCAGTACAGCGGGACCTGGGAGTACTTGTGCATGAAACACAAAAGGTTAGTATGCAGGAAGGCCAATGGAATCTTGGCCTTTATCGCAAAGGGGATGGAATATAAAAGCAGGGAAGTCTTGCAATAGTTGTCCAGGGTATTGGTGAGGCCACACCTGGAATACTGCGTGCAGTTTTGGTTTCCATATTTAAGAAAGGATATACTTATTTTGGAGTCAGTTCAGAGAAGGTTAATTCCGGAGATGAGGGGGTTGCCTTACGAGGAAAGGTTGAGTAGGTGGGCCTCTACTCACTGGAATTTAGAAGAATGAGAGGTGATCTTATCGAAACATATAAGATTATGAGGGGGCTTGACAGGGTGGATGCAGAGAGGATGACTAGAACTAGAAGGCATGATCTTAGAATAAGGGGCCGCCCATTTAAAACAGAGATGAGGAGAAATTTCTTCTCTGAAGGTTGTAAATCTGTGGAACTCGCTGCCTCAGAGAGCTGTGGAAGCTGGGACATTGAATAAATTTAAGACAGAAATAGACAGTTTCTTAAACGATAAGGGAATAAAGGGTTATGGGGAGCGGGCAGGGAGGTAACCTGAATCCATAATTGGATCAGCCATGATCGTATTTAATGGCGGAGCAGGCTCGAGGGGCCGAATGGCCTACTCCTGTTCCTATTTCTTATGTTCTTATGTTAAAGGATGAGAGGAAGGTAAAGAAACAGAGGCATTTTTAAAGGGAATTCCAGAGTTTCTTCTAAATTCCAGTGAGTAGAGGCCCAACCTACTCAACCTTTCCTCGTAAGGCAACCCCCTCATCTCCGGAATTAACCTTCTCTGAATTGACTCCAAAACAAGTATATCCTTTCGTAAATATGGAAACCAAAACTGCACGCAGTATTCCAGGTGTGGCCTCACCAATACCCTGTACAACTATAGCAAGACTTCCCTGCTTTTATACTCCATCCCCTTTGCGATAAAGGCCAAGATTCCATTGGCCTTCCTGCATACTAACCTTTTGTGTTTCATGCACAAGTACCCCCAGGTCCCGCTGTACTGCAGCACTTTGCAGTCTCTCTCCATTTAAATAATAACCTGCTCTTTGATATACACAGCTGAAAGCACTGGCATTAATGATAGGCTGACCATCCATCCCCACTCTGGGAACAGTTCCTGGATAAGGTACTGTGTCCTGGGAAAACAATGCCCCCAGAAGTGTCCTCGGTTCAGGATGCTCATCCCTGAATTGCGCCATATTCATTGGTCTGCTGAAATTTCAATCTTTGTCATGCCTCAGATCTTCTAGACCAATCAGAATTCGGCATTCGTTTGTCAGGGCGATGCCCTTCTGGGATTGGCTGCTGCTGGCAACGTAGATGGGACACGTGGGTTAAGTTTCATCCTATAAGCAGGCAGCTGTTTCAACCAATAGTGACTGGTGGGAGGGCAGATCCTTTAACATGAGCGGGGGAAAAAAATCAGAAGAGAAGCTGAGGGCGTGGTGAGAGCTGGTGGGTGAATGGATTTACGTTATCTCAGAGATCAGCGTGGTGCAAAGCCAAAATGAAAAGTTCTAAATTCTCCCACTGGGAAGAAGTTTCTTAAACCTTCTGAGATACGGGGAGGTGAAATTGCCCCTATTGTAGAGGCCTGTTACCGTGTCTGGGAGGTGCTAATGGGGCGGAAGAGACTTTTTGCCCAGGGGCGGGGGGGGGGGGGGTTCCCGGCTCCCGGCTCCCGGGAAATTGCCTGGGAGTTTGTGGAGGTGCTGCCACGGTAGCGGTGTGTCCACCGGGTAGTGCCCTAGGCTGGCTCGCAACCTCTGCGGCGATCCCTCACTGCCCTGCACGGACCTCTTACCGTTCCGCGGGGGAAATTGCTCAGCAGCCCATGAAGCTGGCACAAGCGGATGTCAGCGCCAGCTTCGACATCCGCTTGCAGGGTAGAACTTAAAGGGGAGGGCACCTGCGCCCCGTACCGCCATCTTTACTGGTTTGCCGAATCTCGGGTTGGCTCCAGTGTATGTTTGCAAGCATGGTCCGGGCTGTTTTGGGTGCTGTAGTGCAGGTCCAGTCCAAAGCTGCCCTGGTGGCCTAGTGGAGGCCCTCAGAGGCCTTGCAGAGTGTGCAGCGGCCCTCCCCTTTAAGCAAATGGGAGGGGCGTTGAAGCGTTACAATCCTCATTCCTGTAGTGCCCCGGGACCCGCCCCTAAAGGAAATGGAGCATGCGAGATTGCGCTCCATTTCCTTTGTGGGGCGATAAACCCAATTCAGCGGCGGGGGTGGGACTTCTGCACTGAGCGCAGAAAGTCCCGGCCCCAGCTAGTTACCGCCCCCAATCGGGACATGGGGCACATTTGCCCTTAGGGGTCTCACATCTTATATGGAGAATCTCAGTCTGTTTGGAATAGAATTAAAATTGAGAAATTAAATGTTACGATACTCAGGGACGAGTATAGATGGCACAGCACTATTGGAGTTGCCATAGCTACAACGCTGACTGAATGCAAGATTCGACTGTTCGTTCCTGAACAGTGTTATTGTATTATTTATAAATGGTGTCTCAATGCGCTTCAATAATGTGATGTCACATCAGCGGTAATTATATGCACATTTGTTTTGCATTTGTGGTGTATAAGTGCAACTATTAAAATATAGGTTGCTAAAATATTTTGCCTCACTACGCTGCACAACCAACATTTTCCATCATGGCTATTTTGCTGTGCTCCCACCCTGTGCATCCCCAGATTAGGTTTAGAAAATATGGTCATCCTAACTAATGATGGAACAAAGGGAGTGGGGATACACATGAGGCCAGAGTTGGAGGAACAGAAAGTTTAGGGGAGATCGTAGAGCACGAGAAGATTACAGAGATAGGAAGGGGCAGGTATATGAAGGGTTTAAACATGACGATTAGAATCTTAAATTAGAGATGTTGGGAGTGAGGAGAGAGGTTATGGGTGAGCATGACATGGTGTGGGATCGGATAGGAGCAACAAAGTTTTAGATGAGCACAAGTTCATGTGGAAGGCCAGCCAGGTTAGCATTTGAATAGTCAAGTCTGGTTATGACAAAGGGAATGGGTGAAGGTTTCAGCAGCAGATGGGCTGAGGTAGAGGCAGTGAAGGGTGATGATACCGAGGTGAAAATATGTGGTCTTGGAATAGAGAGGATATGGGGTTGGAAGTTCAATTTGGGATTAAACAGGACTCGAGCAGTCTGGTTCAACCTGAGCCAGTGACAAGGGAGAAGTGGTGGAATTAATGATAATAGTACGTAGTTTGTGCTGGGGAGCAAAGACAATGGCTTTGGTCTTCCCAATGCTTATCTGGACTGTGTGTTGAACAAGCAGCCTGACAACACAGAAACAGTGGAGGAAAGGTAGAACTGGGTGTTATCAGCATACATGTGGAAGCTGACCCCATGATAAGGATTTTAGCTTTGAGGTGGGTATGGAGCGGGGGCTGGAATGCGGTCAGGAAACACGAGAGAATGGGTTTCCTTCAGGCCCTGCTGAATTTAACGGTGGGGCCTGATTAACATTCTGTTTCTCTATTTCCCGCCCACAGTCAGCCAAATTGAGAGGCTGGCTGGCCGACGGGCGGATAGCAGAGAGGAGGGAAGGAGGGATTGGAGATCGGTCGGGGGAGGTAGGAAAGCCAGGGATCAGAGGGGGCTGGAGATCGGGGGTGGGGGGGGGTATGAAAACTGGGGATCAGAGGGGACCGGAGATTGGAAGGCTGGTGGGGTGTGGGGAGTCAGGGGCCGAGAATTGTAGGCCGGAGAAAGGGTTTTAGGGACTGGGGGTTGAAGATTGGAAAGCCAGAGGGGGAATCGGGAAGGGGGCTGGGTGGGGGTTGGGAGTTGGGGGGGGAGCGGCTGGAGGGGGGGAAAGGAGGGCGGATTGGAGATCGGAGGCCTCAGGAGTGAGATCGGAAGTTTCGGGGGTGGGGTCGCGGGGTGATTGTAAGGGTCGGGGTATGGCCGATCATGAGGAATTGACGAGGTAGGAACACTGGATCCAGTGGGTAAGAGGAAAAGCAGTCCTCGCCTTTCTTTAGCTGCCTGGTTCCCTGAAGTCTGGGAGAGCCAGCCGCCCAGAGTTAAATTTGGTTCTTCAAATGAGGCATGCAGCTTCATTATAATATTTAAAGTTCCAGCCCACCTCCTGCGGGTTGGCTGCCCCCCCACCCCTTTCCCGTCTCCGTTAAAACCGGAGAGGGCAGGTTGGAGGTGGTTTGGAGTCGGGATCCAGATTTTCAACACTTTAACCTCCCACCGACCCCAATCCACCTGTTTTTTGGGGTTAAAATCCACCCCCCCATGTCTGCAGATGATGTTGCTAAAGGGCAACATTAAGATGAGGAAGAGGAGTTTAGGAATAGACTTTTACAGTGCAAGGTGACATCGGTTGATGGTTTTGTCACTGATGATGGAGTGGTGGGAGGAAGGAACAGACAATAAGCCAGAGTTAGAAGAATCGAGGATGTGAGCTGGGATGTTGCACTAGATCAGTAGAGTGAGGCAAGACCATGGTCATTTGTTAAGCAGGGCAAGAGTTCTGAATCAATGAGTTGGTGTAGTGCAGGTGTCTGAAGAAAAGGTTAGATGAGGTAGTCTTAATACAGAATAGGGTGCGTGTGCCAGATCTTTGGATGAATTGGAATGTATGTAGGGTGGAGGCCGGCAAGGAAAGCTTTGGAGAAGTCAAGCCTGGAGGTGCTGAATGCTTGGATCAGGTTTTCAGTGGCAATGGTGGTAAGGTAAGGTAAGGGTGGAGGTAAATTCTCTGGCAGAGCGGGAAATAGACAGTCTTGGTGATGGGCAGATAATGGTCATTGAAGCTTAGATCAGGGTCAAACAGAACACCAAGGTTGTGCCCTGCTTAGCCTGAGCACACAGCCACAGAGGGGGATGGATTCAAGGTTGGCGTTTATTTGTTCATATTTTCCAAACAGACAGGAAGCAGGGTTGTAGCTATGGAGTTATGGTTGGCAGAGGTAGATCTGGGTGTCACTGAGGGGGAGTACAGGAATATAAGTGGAACAAGGTTGGAACTTTGGGAGACACCTGAAGTGATCATACTGACAAGGCAAGGAGAAGCAATTACAGGAGATGTGCTAGCTAATTTGGGACAAGTAGCTGTGGAACTATGTGACGGTGCCACAGAGATGGACCATCGAGGAGAGCTAAAGGAGCAGTAGACTTTGCTGAAAAGCACAGATAGATTGAGGGAACAAGGAGAGAAATTGCACTCCAGTTGTAGTCACAAAGGATATCGCTGGCATTAACTAGGGTAGTCTCAGTGCTGTGCGATGGATGCAAATCAGACTGAAACAGGTTGAACAGGAAATAACGAGAGAAGTGAGGATGGAGCTGACTGATGAAACACATTTGAGAACCTTAGGAAAGGAAGGAAGGTTTGAAATAAAATGGTGATGGGGAGAATGGAGGGGTTGAGGGTATATTTTAAGGAAGGAGAGGGGTGATAGCAATAGTTTTGATTGGGGGAACAGCATTTGCACTAATGGAGTCTTGCAAAGGAAGTCCTCTGACCAGCTTGACCTACACACTACATGGGCAAAGCTAAACAATACATCATCATCATAGGCAGTCCCTCAGAGTCGAAGATGACTTGCTTCCACTCTTAAAGTGAGTTCTCAGGTGACTGAGGAGTCCAATGCGGGACCTCCAGTCTCTGTCACAGGTGAGGCAGACAATGGTTGAAGGAAAGGGTGTGTGGGAAGCCTGGGTTGACGCATGCTCTTTCCGCTGTCTACGCTTGGTTTCTGCTTGTTCTCAGCGATGGGACTTGAGGTGCTCAGCGCCCTCTTGTAAACAATACAACTACAACAACAACTTGCACTTATTTGCAAGGGTCCTTTGTAACAATAAGAAGAACTAGGTGATTTTAAGTCACAGCTGATGATGCTGTTATCTGTAGGACTTTCTCAAAACATTTCACTGTCAGCACCTGAAGTGGGTTTGTTTACTCAAGTGTGGCAACACCAGATTAAAAGGACTTAAAAGCAGGTAGTTCCTTTGCTAAGATTCTGTCTGACCCACTGGTACGCAGCACATTTGCCAAGTTATAGAGCGTGTATTGGGATTCACCGTTACCGTAGTAGAAAGGGTGGATGGTCAGGGTAACTTTGTTAATCATTTCTTGAAGTTCAACCTTTAAAAAGGCACTTGGCGGAAATTGTTCACACATAAATAATTAGAATATACAGATACATTCTGAATAGCAGGAATGAGCATGTTAGAGAGATGTTCCAAATGAACCGATATTACGTTGTGTGTTAGCTTGTGATCTTAAACATACTTTACCAAGGGGATTCCTCCACATGAAGAAATAAATAATTCATTCACAGGGTTGAGTCACTTAGCCTGCATTGATTTACTTATGTTGCATTTCCTTTCATTCACAAGCCCTTTAAGTCTTAATTCTTTCTTAACACACCAATGCAGTAATTCTGTACTATAAGATGTAATTGAATTTGTTGCAGACCGGATGGATATTGTCTGTTCACCTGAAAGCTTTTGCTTTTTTTTAAAAAGATGATCTTAACATGTCATGGCAATGTGAATCCTATTTGTTTCCTTCTGTAATAATTCTGCCTTTGAGTGTGTGTGCTTATTTTTGTCTGAGAGTTACTCGATTCACTTTGTAGTCAACTGCACCCCGTCAGCTGAATAAGAAAAGCCGTCGAGCAGCGACGCACTAAATGAATTGGGATGTCTCCAGTGGGTGTTCACCATCTCAAGTGTAAGGTCCGTGAGTCACTTTGAGCTCAACCCCCTGTCAGCCCTACAGCAAAGTGCTTCTCACTCAGCCTGCTATCAGTCCTGGAAGAGGCATTGTGTCACAGTTTTCAGTGCTCTTACTGGCTTTCATCAGCACTTTCCATTAATGCCTGCTCCGGTGAACCAGCGCTGCATGACTTGATGTGGGATGAATGCTCGAGGTTACCAAGAAGATAAAGGGAGCCTGCAGGCAGCTTTACATCTATAGAGTGAGCATTAATTGTGAGACGATAGCTTACTCTGTTGAAATCAATAGACTCTTGTGGCCTGTAGCAGAGGGCACGCTGGACCGGCAGTAGGTCACTGAATGATGATATTATACAGGGGACTGCATACTGCAGAGTTGTTAAGAAGTAAATGCAACTGCCTGCAGTAAAGGTAGAAACGGTCTCACTACCAAGGATATAATACCAACAGCAACATTTTGAACTCACTGGAGCTTTTCAGTTGCTTCCCTGTTTTTCTTTTATCTGGGATGTCCCAGAAATGAAGATGAACTGACAGTCTATTTGGGTCTGAGATACAGCACAGTGCTCCATTATTAATCAGATTTACTCTAATTGTGCAAGTCGTTCTGATCTGTGGAAGTACAATAATGCAGAGAGATATGCATATTTTACAAGCTTTCTGTAGCTTTTCTGTAATCGTGTGGACATCTTTCAGTATTACACTGGCACAAGCGAAAGAATCACAGCAACAAATTCCCCTAAATGTGTAAGTCTTGATTTCTGTTCTTTTGTATTTCATGTCCAGTCAGTGTGCTTGCAGTTAAAGGGCTGCATGCAGGATGAAATTTAAAGTTGGTTTAATACTAGTGTATTGCAACGCTGCAGGATCTCTATGCTTCATAAAACATAACCTTATGTTCTGCATAATAGCCAGAAATCTATAGTTTAGAGGGTCTGACATGTTTGATATGCATACTGATATTTGGATCTCAAACATGCTTGATGGAAAATTTTAATTTTTTTGTCAAATGACAAAATTAATCAGATATTGTTTGATGAAAAAACAATCGATCTGTAGGTTTCAACCAGAAGTTAAATTGTTTTCCTCTCTCTTTCCATTGTTATATATGTTACCATATTTTACTGTCTTTTAGGGTAAAACTATGGGCTTCAGCCTTTGGAGGGGAAATCAAATCTATTTCAGCCAAATATTCAGGTTCACAATTTCTGCAGAAGGTAACAGCTTTTTTTTCATTTTTATTTTTAGGACCTTTGATTGTTTTAGAACTTAACTGTCACTTAACAACTGACTGCATTTTAAATAGCTGACCCCTTCAAAAAGCTATATTTATCATTCTAGTTTAACTGATGCATTTTTAATTGAACATGTTTGACAGTGCTTTTGATTGCTGTCCGCTGCAGAAACTTAAGATTTATGTCACCAGATTATGATTGATACTTATTTAATTGACTATTCTTGGTTTAGTTAGCAGAGTGTAAGGTTAACTTCAGTTTTTTAACTGGTATCTGTTTAACTTTTAACTTGACTTTTTGAATACATTTTAGTGAGGAAAGACAGCCATATGTGATTTCTGCAGCGCGTATGCTTACTTCATTCCACTGTCATTTCGCTCCAATGCTGGGATGTATTACACCATTACAGATAAGAGAAATGAGTATCTTATCTGACTGTTCAGGTGCATAGCTGGATAATATTCTGGTGCACTGCTGCAGGAGTCTGAAAAATGTTGCACAGTCCATTAAATTACTATTGTAATGAAGAATATGATTTGAAACCTGTGTCAAAAGAGTAACTTTGCCGCAAAAATATAAAATAATTACGTGCCTATAATAATTTAAAATAGAAAATAAATTGCATGCTTTTAATCAGCCAATTGTTTAAGACATGGGTCATATTGGAAAAAGAAATGATAAAATTACAATACAATTCTTTGTGATAAATTGAATTTTAAGTACAGATATGCCAATACACAATATCATAAATAAATGTAGTAATGATGCATTGTGGGAGTTTTTCACAAGCGTGAAGGACCCATATGTCTCACACATCAAGGATGTTTCACACAAGTGAAAGAACACTTTAATGTACTGTGCTTTTATTTTAAGTAATTACATTGTGAGCTTATATGATCTATTTAAACAAAGTCTGGAAGACATGTGATGAATTATTTCAGTAATGACTATCCGCAATTAAGTTATTTTATTTTCACAATCATTTGTTATCTTAATTCGGAGTACTGAAAATAGTACCAAAATGCATATGGTTAATTTAAACATTTAAAATGTGTTCAGTCAATTCTTCTCCATAATTTAATTTTATCATTATCGTTGGTCTCTAAATAGCTTTGGTTGTTCTTCTTCTGTGTCACATTCAAAAACTGCAAATGTACAACAACTGGAAAGATATGTTTCTGGTTTTTTGCTGTGATGCATGATTTTTGTGATATTGCATATGGGCAATTTGAAATGTAAATACAACCTTATTCAAGAATATGAAGATACAAAGAACCAAATTTGTTTTATTTATTGTAACCCATGTACTATAACCCATATTACAAAAAGAAAAAAGTTAAAATATTTGGAGCATCTTATATTTCCAATTATTATGCTTTGCCTTATTCTGGGATTTTGGTATTTGAGAATGTTACCTAAGTGGTTCCATGTCGTCAAGGATTATTTTTAGAAATACATAAAAATTAGTATATATATCAAAAAGGTATAAAAGCTTCATAAATATAAAGGGAAAAATGCTGGAAATTTTGACGGGCCCTGAATATTTGAAGGATTTAAACCAGAAATGTTAACCTATCTTTTCCATTCGCAGATGCAGATGGACCGCCTGTATATTTCCAGCATGTTATGTATTATAAGCACCACATTAACTGTAGGCACAGATTCATCGAACAAATTTTATCCTGATTTATAAACTGCAGACTTAAGCATGAGTGTGATGATTCTGGGTAATTTTCCTATATTAGATACTCTCTCTCTCTCTCTTATATATATATATATATATACACAAATTACTGCATAACCTGCAAAGCTGATTTACAAGACTTTTACAGTTGTCATGTAGATTTCACAGTATAAAGAGACTGTCAGCCTCCCACATAAGGCCCATGCTTACATTGTGAAAGACAAGGCAAATCCATCCCTGCTAACTAATGTATCTTTGACATCATTTAAATATAAATTAATCTGTATGCATAGCACCATCTTAAACCACCAGTTTCAGCAGAATATAGAGAGATTTTTTTTCAGATAATGCTAAAAATACTTAAAACTGAAACTCGCATATTTATGTGGTTTTAAAAGTTAACTCTTCTTTTGATTGCAGAAAATAATGCATTAAAAGAAAGATGATTGAGTTTTTAAGTGTTGCACAGGATGAGTGCAACAATTTTGCAATCAGATACTTATTGTTTATTCAAAATCAGCTGTTTTTCTATCATCCAAATTTGCTTGGAATTTTGCTGTTAGTTTTTGAATGATTTATTTATACATTTGATAACACTACCATCAGTCTACGTGAGGATGTGGGTTGTAATAATATTAGCAAAAACCTTGGAAAAGGAGAAAATTGTTATTAAGCGTTCATAGTGTAATGAAAATTATAAACACATTTGAGTTGGAAAATACATTAAAATGTTTACATTAGTTGAACATTTGAATCACAAATGGAGTTTAGCAAACCGCACTTGTCGGTAAATAACATTACAGTATAATATATATAAGGGGATGAATAACTCAATACCTCACTTCAAAAATAACACTTTTTACTAGCCACATAATCAAAGGTATGTGTTTGATAATGCCATAATACTTACACGTGGTCTGAATTTATTGAAATTGGTAAATTGTTGAGAAAAGCATTTTAATCACATATGTTCCCAGATTTTGCTCTCATCAGCAAAGGAACAGCCTTCGCCATTTACCTCACCGACAAATGCCCACAGACTTTTTGTGGGCTTGTCAGTGGAAATTTCCACTAATCCGGCGCCATCAACAGGGCATTTGTTGTGTCTGTGAATAGGGAAAGCAAAAACGAGGCTCTTCAACCAATCAGATTGAAGTATCCTCACTGAGACATGCAGAGTCCAAACTAGGAAGTATAAAGCATGAAATATAAATTAGATCTAAATAATGCAAAGAGAGCAAAATAAAGATTGGGAATATATAGATGGGGTTAAGGGAGAGAGATAAAAGAGACAAACAGAAAAAGTAAAAAAATATATATATATAGAAAAATCTGCAACATTAATTTTCTTCTGATGTAAATAAGATTTTCAGGGCTAGAGAGATTTATTCAGCAATTAATTATCACTTATTACACTGTTTAAAAACTCACATTCCTAAATGTACCAGTCCTAACTTTTTCTGGTGTCCTTAGTGCGGAACGAATGGGCAAGTACCCCAAGTTCACGTTATTACAGTGATTTCAATGCTGAGTCTATCGGCAAGGACTATAACAGCGCACGCTGTGGAGGAGCAGGGCATCTCTGACAGCAACATCTGGATTTCCGTATTTTACTGCGTAAGTGTGGATACCAGAAATTTCTGTCAGATTTCCCCGGTAATAGCGATGAGTGCTGATAGCTTTGCCATTATTATTACAGCAAATTCCAGGCCATTATATTTGTGTGTTCATCAAAGGTGGCAACACTTTTATGAGTATCAGATAATGTGTTAGAAAAATTGTATTGAGTTCCAGGTGGGGTTTGTACATCATTTGAATTCCTTGATTGTGCCACTACTTTATAATTTTCTTTTACCTACCGATTATTCTATGTATGATTAAAGAATGAGCAGATTTAAGTTGGACATGTTCCCTTTAAAGCTCTTTACTTTTGGTAATTTACTATGATCATGTCTCATATGACATGTTTTACTAACATAGTCTGACAGGAAATAAATAATGAATAAATTTGCCACCACTGCTTGTACCTTGTAGATGCATGTTCTATATCAACTTATATCTTACCGTCTAGTGAGGAATACATCACTTTTAAGAGATGATTCTACCCTAGATTAATACAATTATTTCTTCATGTAAACATATAGGGCTGGATTTTAGGCTTTTTGGTTTTTGGAGTGAAAACGGAGGAGGGCGGGAAAGTTACCGGCCGGGAATAGTTTGCGCTTTGATAAGGAAGTTTCGGCATCTGGGCCCAGTGTCAGGGGGCACAGCGCGAAGGGAAGCATTGTACACTTTTCATGGCGCAAGGATAGGAAACTTGCAAATTTAAGTGCCGGGCCGTGTGCGCCCCGAGAGAGGCCTGAGGGGTGGGGGTGGGGGATGGGGGTGGGGGGGGGCAGCAGGTGGAAAACCTTTATTAAAAAAAACACAAAAACATTCCCAAAACATTGCCCATGCCACCACAACACAAGTTGCAAAAAAAAATGAAAAGAACAAACACTCGCACTTACCTTTGGAGCACTTTACCTTACTCTGGGCCACCGGCTATGCAGGACCGCACTGATTTCCCAGGCGGTTATTGCGGACACACTTCCGGGCGCACGGATCGGGCAAAAGTCCAAAGTACTGCTAGTGTCGCAACGGGAGGCATTATACACCGGCGGTGCTACTCAGCGCCGTCACAAAATGGGACCGAAGGATTGTGACGGGGCACAGGAAACCTGAATGCTGCCTTTCACACCACTCCAGGGCAAAACCCAGAGCACAAAGGACTGGAAAATCCAGTCATATTTGCATATATATTTGTTACCTGTCATGAATGCCGTGATTTTGTTGCCAATGGAAACCTGCCATTTTTCAACACCTCCTTTCTCCTTGGCTCATAACATGTTTTTTTTCCGGGGTACAGTATGCAATCTTTGCCATAAATGGGTATCCTGGAGCAGCTGAGGAGGGAAGGAGACCCTAAATGGTGGTTCACTGGGCAGCCAATTTCTGACAGGTAACAAATGCATATGTTACATCAGATATTTTCCCCTTGATACACTGTGCGAATACTTCACCTTTAAGTAACTGATAGTGATGTGGAAATCTAAACAGTTTCAGCACAAATCTATTCTGATTGTGATATGTTCTTAAAATAATAGTACATATGAATCAATAGATAGGTACAAAGCATTATTGCATAGCCTGGATCATGCAGATGAATTTAAGCAAAGGGAATACAGATTGTGGGCTGGATTTTCGTTTCTGCTCATTTCGGGGCGGTAAAGTTTGCGCCTGGGAACAATTTGCACCTCAGTCAGCGAGATTTATCAGCTGGGCCCTGAGTATGGGGATGGAGCGCTAAGGGAGGCGTTACACACCTCTTTTAGGACTGAGCAACTGAAAATCGGAGTGCCCAAAGAGAGGATTCTGTGGCAAAAAATAATAGCACCTAAAAACACAACAAACATTCCCAGTACCTTAAACACCCCACAATAAACTATATCGCAAAAATAAAACTAAACAAAATAATCAAACTTACCTCATTCACCAATTCCATTTCTCACCGCCGCCAGGACAGCTCTGACCACCTGGTTTTCCAGGCGGTCCAACCACAGCGTGCTACGGCATGTTATAGGTTCAGTGCACAACAAATTTCAAAGCGCTGTCGAAACTGGCGGCTTTGCATGCGTGCTCAATGCTCCCGGGCAGTGCTGCTCTGCACCCCCGCAAAACCAGCAACTAATTTCCCGGCGGAGCACTGAGAGCAGGGCACTGGGAGCTGACCGCCTGCCCAGAAACCATTGCCACTCCTCTGGGGAGTGAACAGAGGCAGCAACATAGTGAAAATCCAGCCCAATTTATTATTGATTCTTATGCGGATGTCATTACCCAAGATGCATAATTATTTAATTTTGATCTTAAATATGTAGTAATGCTTTTGCCATAAAAAGTGAAGGCATTGCGTATTATAAAAGTTATCTGTGCCTTGCTCTAAAAGAGAGGAAGAATTGTAAACAAATGCTAAAAAAGAAGCTATGTAGGAAGGAAAATAATTAGATAACATTACATTCAGAAATCATTTCTAGCAGGCAGAAGATTGTAATATTATCCTCCTGTTGATTTCCATCGTGAATGAAAATTTCTACTATGTAATCAAACATATATAACATAGCAAAGGTGTTCTTTTGTGTACCAGGTGTAGTAAAATGGTAAATGATATTAGAAAGAATATGTTTACAATTTTATTATAACTAATATGCAGAGGAATTTTCCCTGTACAGTTATGTAAATGATTTCACTTTAGCTACATAGTGATATTTATCTTTTATTTAGACAATGTTACATGTAATGAGCGAGATGCACAGGTACGAAGTGCAGGATTTTCCTGATTTCCTGCAGGGACGGAGTGAGTCATGTGCCGACTACCCTGACCCTGACCCTACCATTGGGCTGCTCGTTGCCCCCCGTGGTTTATTGGTTTGAACATTGAAATGTTTTCATTCAATGTGCTTGGTATTAATATTTGTAATTAATAACAGTTCTTTTCTGGTTCATTACTGATTCAGTTTGTTTTACTTTATACTATGAAAGATGAAGCAAGCATTTATACACGGAGGGGGAGAAATTCGGGGCATTTGTGCCTTCCGTTAGGGGCGCAAACGACTTTCCACCTGGGCATGGTGCCATGACCGATTTCCGCAAAATTCTGCGGGCGGTTAGCGGCGGCGCTAACCAGTAGCGCCCCACTCCGGCGATGATGATGCGCAGCGAACCGTTTTCGCCCCGGAGCGAAAATTCGGTAGTGCCCCCTGAAGCTTCCACGAGCAATGCCTGCGACAGCTTCAGAGGGCACGTACCGGGCTGTAGGCCGCTCGCGGGGCGATAATTAAAGGGGAGGTGGGGAATGTTAAAAAAAAAGGCTGACATATTGGTTGATGCCTTCTTCGTCTTCGATCACAGGATCCATGCCGCAAGCTTGCAGCCCGGTACTCCGCTTGTGTGCTGGGCTGCTGCCACGGCACCCCCGCTCCATAGTAGTGCAGGGATGGCCCCATTTCCCATCCCCAGAGTCGGCAGCTTGGCCCTCCCCTTTGATGAAGGGGAGGGCCCTGTATATGCGGCACCGTTGCGCCCTTCGTGGAGTCTTTCCGCCTCGCTCGTGCCCACTCTCGTCTCACTGAGCAAGTGGAGCGCGATATTTAGTGCTCCACTCGCCCTCGGGGGCGGTAACCCGAATTTAGGTCACGGGGTGGGACCTCTGCATCTGGAACAAGAACTCCCGTCTCGCGGTTGTTAACGCCCCCAAACAGGGCGGTACGCAATTTCGGGGCCTAATTGTTTGATGTGACAATGATATGGGTTTTAAGATAAATAGCAATAGTTAAGAAAGGAGTGTGATGCTGGCAGTGCTCAGTACACAACTATAACAAAATTACATCAAAATTTACATAGTGAAATATTACCAAACTTGTATTTCATCAGTTTGATGTTCACAAGGCTTGGGTCCTATCTATGCTTTGTGATATTGGAGTGGGATCTGTGGGCATTGATTCCTTTTTTTTAAAGAGCTTCTTATTTGTATTTTGTAAGTGTCAAGGTGTGCCACATTAATGCAAATATATATATAAATCAACTTTGCTGAAACTTTATGTTAAAAATGTTTTTCAATATTCCCTCTAATAGTTGAGTGAACACAATCAACTAGCATCCCAGGGGCAATTCCGGATGGGCCGTTTATGCCGCCCGCCCCATGGCGATAATTCATTAGCGCCCCATTAACGTCTCCTGGAGGCACTAACGGAACTTTTGGAAAGAGGCAATTTTTCCCCCTAACAATGATGTAAAAAGTAAGATAGTGGAAATGAGAATAGCAGGTTTATGCAAATTACATTGCACATGATGGGAAAGAAAATGTACTGCGGGGATAAATTTCCATGAGTCAAATCACTCTGTCTCAGTCTCCATTGCTTTTATGTTAAGCTTGTATAACAGGAAGTCACAATGTATAATAGATGGAAAACAATTCACTCCCTGTAAGGAAATAATTGTTTTTTTTTAAAAAGAGAAAATTAGGACGGCTTTGGAACTGTGGAGATTGCTCGAGTGTGCAGAATGATTAGTATGTACCATAATAATCATCATATAGTCGATAATTTCAATGATATGCTACATCAACATGTCCATACTCATTGATTATGCACGTGTATAATAGTGCATATAATTATAATACAGTACTCAAATGCATGTATGCTTATGAACTCATAATGTCCCATATGCACAGAGCATGGAGAATCCAGTGGTCAGCTAGTGGACACAAAGAGCACCAACTACCTAAGCACTAACTGTCACATAGAAAATAGAAAAAAAGGTGCAGGAGTAGGCCATCCGGCCCTTCGACTCATTCACAACTTCCAAATGAACCACATACTAGCAATGATACAATAATTTGCATTTATACGGTGCTTTTCACATGTGGGAAGACATCTTAGAACACTGTACAATAAGGAGGAAAAATATAGGAGGCGATCACTAAGATAGGGTGGGGTGAGGCCATGAAGAGATTTGAAATAAGGATGAGCATCTTGCATGGGCATCCATTGGGACTTGCAGAGGGTAGGGGTGATGGGTGTGTGGAGCTTAGTGTGAGTTAGTATGTGGGTTGTGCCATTTTGGATGAGTTGAAATTTGTGAAAGGTTGATGTGGGGAGGTAAATTAAGAGCTTATTGGAGAAATCCAGCCTGGAGGTGATGAACATAATGATATACACATTATGGGAGAAGATCACTATAATGTTGAGGAGGAAACACAGATTGAGGCACTGAGCACTGATAAGAAGGCAATAGCAGTGATGGGGGTTAATAAGCAGACAGCTGGTTAGTTGTAGGGGGAGTATGTTTGTATTCCAATGGACAAGCAGCACTATACTATAAATTGCAAGATGGTGTGGGCAGTGTGGTAAATTCAAAATCTCAGGTGTTCACTGTCATCTTCTATACAAGTGATGTCGTATAACAGTTATTTGAACTGCAGTCTGCTATTATGTACATGGCATCACCAGTGGCATCTGTAGACCTTATACAACCCATAGTCATGGGACGAGCGTCTCTCGTGGATGTTTCTCCTATTGCTATGGATGCTTTTGGCTGTTGTCAATTCATTTGGACAACAAAATTCCGAGCCCTCAATTGTAATACAGACCAGTGGGTATCATCAGGAGATGCCCTTCGGCAGCGACATGCATGGAACAGCTGGCTTATGCTGATGTCAGCAGATGTTCAGTGTCATCACATAGCCTGTACAAGTGAAGGTTGATTCTGCCCACAGCAACTCCAGCAAAGAATGTGCATCAGATTTAATCACCCCTGCAGCTCTCCAGTTCTCTGTGCAGCCATCCATTTAGGGGAACTTTTAGTCATGGGGCACGTAGACTACCAATATAAAGTTAATGACACACTGCAAACGCATCAGAAAACATGTGAGATACATACACGACAAGCATTGATCAAGTCAATAAAATTAAATTACTTTTAATATGTCTTGCAGTCTGCCTGCCTTTCATTGTGGTGAACTTCAATTGTAGTCATCCCCCATGATCGGCAGTCCCTTGAAATCGAGGAAGACTTGCTTCCACTCTAAAAGTGAGTTCTCAGGTGACTGTACAGTGCAATATGGGAATTCCAGTCTCTGTCTCAGGTGGGACAGACAGTCGTTGAAGGAAAGGGAGGATAGGTAGTCTGGTTTTCCACACGCTCTTTCCGCTGTCTGCGCTTGTTTTCTGCATGCTCTCGGCGACGAGACTCGAGGTGCTCAGCGCCCTCCCGGATGCTCTTCCTCCATTTAGGGCGGTCTTGGGCCAGGGTCTCCCAAGTGCTGGTGGGTATGTTGCACTTTATCAAGGAGGCTTTGAGGGTGTCCTTGAAATGTTTCCTCTGCCCACCTGGGGCTTGCTTGCCGTGTAGGAGTTCCAAGTAGAGTGCTTGCTTTGGGAGTCTCGTGTCAGGCATGTGGATGATGTGGCCCGCCCAATGGAGCTGGTCGAGTGTGGACAGTGCTTCGATGCTGGGGATGTTGGCTTGAGCAAGAACACTGATGTTGGTGCGTCTATCCTCCCAGTGGATTTACAGGATCTTGCAGAGATAGCACTGGTGGTATTTCTCCAGTGCTTTGAGGTGCCTGCTGTACATAGTCCATGTCTCTGAGCCATATAGGAGGGCGGGTAATACTACTGCCCTGTAGACCATAAGCTTGGTGCCAAATTTGAGGTCCTGGTCTTTGAACACGCTCTTCCTCAGGCGACTGAAGGCTGTGCTGGCACACTGAAGGCGGTGTTGGACTTCATCGTTGATGTCTGCCCTTGCTGATATTAGGCTCCCGAGGTATGGAAAATGGTCCACATTGTCCAAGGCCGTGCCGTGGATTTTGATAACCGGGGGCAGTGCTGTGAGGCGGGGTCAGGTTGGTGGAGGACCTTTATCTTACAGATGTTTAGTGTAAGACCCATGTTTTCGTACGCTTAGGTGAAGATGTTGATGATGGCTTGAAGTTCGGCCTCTGAATGTGCGCAGATACAAGCTTCGGCCGTGTACTGTAGTTTGATGACAGAGGATGGGATGGATCTAGCCTGGAGGCAATGGAGGTTGAACAGGTTCCCATTGGTTCTACAGTTTAGTTCCACTCCAGCGGGGATCTTGTTGAGTGTGAGATGAAGCATTGCAGTGAGGAAGATCGAGAAGAACGTTGGCGCGATGACGCAGCCCTGCTTGACTCCGGTCCGGATGTAGATTGGGTCTGTGGTGGATCCGTTGGTCAGGATCACGGCTTGCATGTCGTCGTGGAGCAGGTGGAGGATGGTGACAAACTCTTGGGGGCAGCCGAAACAGAGGAGGACGCTCCATAGACCCTCGCGGTTGACAGTGTCAAAGGCCTTTGTGAAGTCAAAGGCGGCCTACAATGGTAGTGCATGGCAGATGGTTAACTGTTGCTGCAGGTCTTTGTGGTTCAGGTGAGCCTGAAACTCCTCATCCAGGATCTATCCCAGGTAGCTGACTCTATATGATACACCTGTTGCCTTGGATAATACCTACTGCAAGCCATGTGTATCCTATGCCCTCTGTGCTCCAAATCTACTTTCACAACCCATGCTACAATAGGGAATCAGTCTATCTCTCACCACAAAGATGCAAAAATAGAAGAAAGTCACAACATTTAGCATGACTTTATATGGTTTGCTCTGGGAACCAATACATTCTCAAATAACAAGCAGCAAAAACTTTTTGTAATTAATAAAATGTAATATATTAAAATAACACACAATTTGTTGATCACTGATGTTTGAACAGTCCAAATCAAATTTCATACCCTGTTCTGGTGTAACAAAATTATGGGTTTTCCCTTTCTTTTAAAAATGTTTTGTCTTTAATCTCTAATTTTAATTTACCTTTCCTGCATTTAAATGTTTCCTTCTTCCTTTCCTACCTTTTTTCACTGACACATAACCATTCCCAGTTGGAAAGAGTTTTAAGAGCTATGCCTATCAGTGCAATTGTGTAACTGACCACTTGGAGATGCAGGAGAGCTGCTTAAGTTGACCACTTCCTCAGCAGAAGCGTTTCACGTCTACTTGGTGCCTCCCCAGATAGTTCCAGAAAGAGACAGAACCTTTTATTCCCTTATTAACATTTTATGATAAAGAGAATTCATGTAACATAATCTTCTTATAATTCACAAGAGTACATTCAGCCTGTTCACATTGTGTTTTAATCACCTATATTAAAGAGTTTCCTGAATATATGGTTCTTCATTGAGACAAAAATATAGTTGACTACCAAATGTCTTCAGTACGATAATTCATATCAATTATATATTCCAAGAATGCACACGGAATAATGAAAAAAAAATAGGATTTAATTCAAAAGAATTTATAGTTTACAGTGAGTTTATCAGTTCATCATTTTCATCACATCAGTGCTATTTATTTAAAGTATGTATTTTTGTTTCTTTTTAGTGCATTGTTTTACCTCTAGAAAATATTTTAACTTATTTATATGTGGAAAATATTGCACTACATTGATTCTTAGAATATTTAAACATTCTGAACTCAAGGTTAGAATATTCAGCCTTCTGTTTTTGATAAATTTATTCAGATAATTATGAGCTCTACTCTTTCTTACAATGTGAGAGCTATCCGAGAGAACCTTTAATAAGTCATGCATAGTTAGAGGCACTTACTTATGAGGCCAAAGGCAATTGATTGGAGACTGTCTAATCTGCAAATATTATGAATTGATTTTTATTGCTAGACATTTAAAAGTAGTAGCTCCAAGTATGTATATACTAAAGGTAAAATGAGAAGAAAAAACATTGGAAATGTAAAACAAAAACAGAAATTTCTGGAAATACATAGTTGGTCAGTCAGCATACTTAAAGAGGAAAGGCAGGTGAACATTTCCAGTGCAACCTCCAGAGCTATACCCAAAAGTGGGTTGGGGGAGGAATCTGACCCCTCCCCTGGCCCTGAGTCTTCAGCTAGGTATTCTAGCTCTTCAGTTAAGCGGGTGTCCCAGATATGCCCCAAGCCTGCCAAAAGCATTTAAATCACAGGACCTCCCCATAGCCTGCAAACTTTAGCAGGATCAGCAGCAGTCAAGGGCACTACGGAGCCCCATGGATTTCCGAGACCTTTAACTCCCACCCTTCAGGCATAGTACACAATTTGGATTTTGTAATTCTTACAATTATGAGATTACTTGGATGTAGCCTATGCTACCAATGCAATTTATTGTGTAATAATGACATGACAATAGCACCATCATTACAATAGTGAGGCAGTTTTATATAATGCTGGTTTGGGAATAAGAAAGCCAGTAAGAAATGTGTTTTACTTTACTGGAAAACCAATTCTGATTGCCCAACAAGTAATGTATTTTCTAATGACTAATTATATTGTGATACATTAGTCGTTCAAATACAATGGCAGTATCGACAACTAGAAAATGCCAGTCTTGCAGCTGCTGTGCTTATTGAGCACAATGCTATTGATTAATTTAAGAAGTTCAAGGTGAATCAGCTTCAGCGAAGTACATTTTTTAAACTAACATAGATGGAGTTATGTGTGATTTCAGAGAATGAATTTGCACTTAGAATACAGGGTACTTGTATTTTTGCATGAAAACTGTTGTCTCCTAAATAAATGCATTTATTTTTTTCCCAACATATAGATTATTCCATAGAGTGGTTAATTTTGAAGCAAAAATTGCAATGACAGTAGCAATAGATACATTGGGGCCGAAATATGTGAAAACCGATGGTCTCCCGTTTCTCGGTGGTATGTTATTTCATACCTTGGGCGGTGTGTGCACAATTTTTGTCTCTTTTTTCTCGGCGGTATACCGAGTAGAGTGCAGCGAGCGGAGCAGAGTGCAGCCGGCGGTGTACAGGTGGTGAGTCCTTTTCACTTAGGAATCTTCGGGTCCTGAGTTGTGCGCCTGTGCATGCTGCTGCGAAGCTCCGCCCCCTCCCCCCGAGAGTCACAGACCAGAATCATAGAAACATAGAAATTTACAGCGCAGAAGGAGGCCACCATTCCGGCCCATTATGTCCGCGCCGGCCGACAAAGAGCCACACGGCCCCTGGTCAGCAGCCCTAAAGGTAACATATAAACCTATGAACAATGACGGAAAGGCAAAGGGCACCCAGCCCAACCAATCCGCCTCACCACAACTGCGACGCCCCTTATACTAAAACATTCTACACTCCAACCGGAGCCATGTGATCTCCTGGGAGAGGCAAAAACCAGATTAAAAACCCAGGCCAATTTAGGGAGAAAAAATCTGGGAAAATTCCTCTCCGACCCATCCAGGTGATCGAAACTAGTCCAGGAGATCACCCTGGCTGTATTCTATTCCCTGCAGTACTTACCATTATATCTGCGATCATCCAGTCCAATCCCAATTACCAGCCCTAGATCCGTAACCCTGCAGGTTACGGCACTTTAAGTGCCCATCCAACCATCTCTTAAAAGTGGTGAGGGTTTCTACATCCACCACTCTTCCAGGCAACGAGTTCCAGATCCCCACAACCCTCTGTGTAAAGAAGCCCCCCCTCTAAACCTTCCACCAACCACCTTAAAACTATGCCCCCTTGTAATAGACCCCTCCACCAATGGAAATTGACCCTTATTATCCACTATGTCCAGGCCCCTCAATATGTTGTACACCTCGATGAGGTCTCCTCGCAACCTCCTCTGTTCCAATGAGAACAAACCCAGCCTATCCAATCTGTCCTCATAACTAAGATTCTCCATTCCAGGCAGCATCCTAGTAAATCTCCTTTGCACCCTCTCTAGTGCAATTACGTCCTTCCTGTAATACGGTGACCAGAACTGCACGCAATACTCCAGCTGTGGCCTAACCAAAGCATTATACAATTTAAGCATAACCTCCCTGCTCTTATATTCTATGGCTTGGCTAATAAAGGCAAGCATTCCGTATGCCTTCTTAACCACCTTATCCACCTGGCCTGCTACTTTCAGGGATCTGTGGACAAGCACTCTTTGTTCCTTTGTTCATTTACACTATTAAGTGGTCTACCGCTTAATGTATATACCCTTTCCTTATTAGCCCTCCCAAAGTGCATCACCTCACACTTCTCTGAATTAAATTCCATTTGCCACTGCTCTGCCCACCTGACCAATAGATTGATATCCTCCTGTAGCCCATGACTTTCCTCTTCATTATCAACCACACAGCCAATTGTAGTGTTGTCTGCAAACTTCTTAATCATACTCCCTATATTCAAATCTAAATTGTTGATATATACCACAAAAAGCAAGGGTCCCAGTACTGAGCCTTGCGGAAGCCCACTGGAAACATTCTTCCAGTCACAAAAACATCCATCAATCATTACCCTTTGCTTCCTTCCTCCAAGCCAATTTTGGATCTAACTTGACACTTTGTCTTGTATCCCATGGGCTTTAACCTTCATGACCAGTCTACCATGTGGGACCTTATCTAAAGCTTTGCTAAAGTCCATATATACTATACTCATTGACTCTTGGTTACCTCCTCAAAAAATTCAATCAGCTTAGTCAGACACGATCTTCCCTTAACAAATCCGCGCTGACTGTCCCTAATTAATCCTTGCCTTTCCAAATGCAGATTTATCCTGTCTTTCAGGATTTTTTTCCAATAATTTTCCCATCGCTGAGGTTAGGCTGACAGGCCTGTAATTACTCGGCCTATCCCTTTCTCCCTTCTTAAACAAGGGTACTACATTAGCAGTCCTCCAATCCTCCGGCCCCATGCCCAGATCCAAAGAGAACTGAAAGATGATGGTCGAGGCCTCTGCTATTTCTTCTTTTACTTCACTCAACAGCCTGGGATGCATTTCATCCGGGCCTGGGGACTTATCTACTTTCAAAGCTGCTAAACCCCTTAATACTTCCCCTCTCATTATATTTATTTATCAAGAATATCACACTCCTCCTCGATAGCAGTATCTGCTTTGCCCCTTTCCTTTTGTGAAAACCGATGCAAAGTATTCGTTAAGAACACTCCCAACATCTTCCGCCTCCACACAAAGATTACCCTCATGGTCTCTAATAGGCCCTACCCTTTCTTTAGTTACCCTCTTACTCTTAATATATTTATAGAACATCTTAGGGTTTTCCTTAATTTTTACTGGCCAAGAATTTCTCGTGCTCTCTCAGCATTCCTAACATCCTTTTTAATTTTGCCTCTGAACTTTCTATATTCCTCTAAAGATTCGATAGTATTTAACCATTGATATATGACATAAGCGTCCCTTTTTTTCTTAATCCTCCCCTGTAAGTCTCTATACATCCAGGGGGCTCTAGAATTATTTTTCCCAACCTTTTTCTTTAAGGGCACATATTTGGCCTGAGCCTTCCGGATCTCCTCCTTAAATGCCTTCCACTGTTCCGACACTGATTTACCCAGAAATAGCTGTTTCCAGTCCACCATAGCCAAATCATCCCTTAACTTAGCAAAATTAGCTTTTCCACAATTCGGAACTTTTATTCCAGGCCTATTCTTGTCCTTATCCATAACCAACTTGAATTTGACTGAATTATGGTCAATGGCACCCAAGTGCTCTCCCATTAATACCCCTTCAACCTGCCCAGCTTCATTCCCCAAAACTAAATCCAAGACCGCCCCCTCTCGTGTTGGGCTTGTTACATACCGACTAAAAAAGTTCTCTTGAATGCATTTCAAGAATTCCGCACCCTCTAGACCCTTCACACTAAATTTGTCCAAATCAATATTTGGATAGTTAAAATTCCCTACCATTACTACCCTATGGTTTTTGGACTTCACAGCAATTTGCCTACATATTTGCTCCTCTATCTCCCTCCCACTGTTTGGGGGTCAATAATACATGCCCAACAGTGTGATCACCCCTTTTTTATTTTTCAATGCGACCCATATGGCCTCATTTGATGATCCCTCTAACATATCATCCCTCCTCACCACTGTAATATTTTCTTTAATCAGTACCGCAATCCCCCCCTTTTTACCCTCCTCTCGATCTTGTCTAAAAATCCTGTAGCCAGGAATAATGATCTGCCAAACCTGCCCCTCTTTCAGTCATGTTTCTGTAATGGCTATAATGCCATACTCCCAAGTGTCTACCTGTCTCTTAGCTCATCCGCCTTATTCGCTATACTCCTTGCATTAAAGTATATACCATTCAGCACAGGAAGGCCTCCTTGCTTACTACATATAAACCCTGTTTCCTCTATCTTACGGATTCGTTTTCTAGATTCTTGCTATCCAATTTCTGCTTTACTTCCATCCCTTTTGAATTCGTTCTCAGGTTCCCATTCCCCTGCCAAGCTAGTTTAAACTCTCTCCAACAGCACTAGCAAAACTTCCCGCGAGGGTATTGGTCCTGTTGCTGTTGAGGTGCAACCCGTCCTGTTTGTACAGGTCCCACCTCCCCCAGAAGCAGTCCCAATGCCTCAAGAATTTAAAGCCCTTCCTCCTACTTTCCAGCCACGTGTTCATCCTCTCTACCTTTCTATTCTTATACCTATTAGCACGTGGCACCTGTAATAACCCGGAGATTACTGCCTTTGAGGTCCGACCCTTTAATTTTCTTCTTAGCTCCCTGAATTCTCTCTGTAGGACCTCATCCCTTATTTTACCTATGTCATTGGTCCCAATATGGACCACGACCTCTAGCTATTTACCCTCACCGTCCCCCCCCCCCCCCCCCCAACCCCCGCAGGATGCCCTGCGTACGCTCTGTGACATTCTTGACCCTGGCACCAGGGAGGCAAAAAACCATTCGGGAGTCACGTCTACAGCTGCAGAAATGCCTGTCTGTTCCCCTAACTATAGAATCTCTTATCACCAGGGCTCTTTTGTTCTTTGTCCCTCCCCGCTGTGCAGCTGAGCCACCCGTGGTGCCTTGGAATTGGCTCTGGCTGCAATCCCCAGAGGTACCATCACCCTCATCGATACTCAGAAGTGAATATTGGTTTGAAAGCGAGATGGACTCACGGGGGGACTCCTGCGCCACCTGCCTAGCCCACTTACTATGCCTGGTGGTCCCTCACTTCCCCTCTACCTGCACGCCTTTAAGCTGCGGGGTGACTGTCATGTATCTTACATGGCCACTGTTGGTACTATAGCAAGGTGTGCCACAAGAGGGCACAGCAGTGGGAGACTCGTAGGTTACCTGTACAGGTGTGCCTGGCCTAGTATAAAAGGCAGGCCACCAGGTGTGATCCTCCCTCTGGAGTTAACTAATAAAGGACTAAGGTCACTACAGTTCAAGTACAACACACTGCCTCATGGAGTCATTGTTAGAGCATCTAAGGACACAACAACTGGCGATGAGAATACGAACTTTCATGTGAAAATGGCTACCCTTGGTATGTTGCAGCAGTTCGCCGATGGTGATGATTGGGACGCCTTTGTCGAGAGGCTAGAACAATTTTTTTACAGCAAACGACCTGGCAGGAGACGAATCGGCTGCACAGGCTGATAAACGCCGCGCTATCCTACTGACCAGTTGTGGGCCCAACGTCTATGGCCTCGTCAGGGACTTGCTGGCGCCAGCGAAGACAATGACCAAGACGTACAAGGAACTCGTAACCCTGATCCATGAGCAACTCAAGCCCAAGGAAAGCATCCTCACAGCCAGACACCAGTTCTATACCCACCAACAGCCCTAAGGCCAGGAAGTCGCGAAGTATGCCGCAGACCTCAGGAGGCTGGCGGCACCGTGCGAGTTCAGCACCCACCTCAACGAAGCGCTGTGGGACATTTTTGTCATTGGAATTGGCAATGAGGGCCTTCTTCATAAGCGACTGTCGGCGGATACCACAGTCACACTGCAGAAGGCCATCTCTGTGAGCCAGGCATTCATGACCTCGACCTGCGGCTATAGGCAGATGCCTCACCCTCAGGACTCAAACCTGGCAGGTACTGTGCACCGAGGGGTGCCGTTCAGGAGCTGGACTGTAGAGCGCACCCTCTTAGGGGAGAGGTAACAGGCCCCCGAGTCCCTTAACTCAGAGTCCGCCGAGGGGGTGCTAATCGATTGCACCATGCTGGCATTACGGAGGGAATCACAGGGCTCACCAGTGCCGTTTTAAAGACTATGTTTGTAAAGCCTGCAGCACAAAGGGCCACCTCCAGCGAATGTGTAAGAGAAATAGGACTCACTGTGTCGATGAGGAGTCTGCAGATGGCCATGAATTCAACGTGGATTACGAATCGTTAGACAGAGAGGCAGCCCAGCCCCACGATGAGGTATATAGCATGATTACCTGCACCACCGAGTGTTCCCCGTTGAGGATGGAAGTCGAGATAAATGGCGCTCCAGTCTTCATGGAAGTGGACATAGAGGTGAGTCAGTCAATGATGAATCAAGGAGCCTTTGAGAGACGATGGGACAATCCGGCTGAACGACCCGAGTTAGCCCCGGTTCAGGCAAAACTGCGCATCTACACTGATGAACTTATCCCAGTCGTTGGTAGCACAAATGTAAAGGTACTCCATGATGGCGCGGTGCACAAGTAACCTTGGTGGATTGTTACAGGTGATGGACCAACACTGCTCGGCAGAAGGTGGATGGAGAAGATCCATTGGAAGTGGGAAGACTTCACCCCTCCAGTGATTGAAGCCCTCTGCGCTCAGAGGCAAAGCAAGCCCTCACCTGAGAGTGGACCTGCCACCAGAGAGCAGACCAGCACAGCACCCGAGGCACAGACCGCTCAGCACGACTGCGTGGAGATGATCCAGCTGAGATGACCCGAACGCACCTTCCAGGCTCCAGTGGCAGGACTCAGGAGGGAGAAAATCGGATCCAGTAGCGACTTCCCAACTGCGGAGGCAGAACCCGGGGAGAAGAGGATCACCGCGGTCGACATCGTGGACGAAGAAAAGATGGCGCCCAAACCAAGAGGCGATGCGCTGCAGACAAAGATGGCCGCGGCCAGACCACAAGGTGCAGCGCTTATGGAGCAACACGTGGCACCAAGCGGAGAAGCGGATTGATGTAAAGCAAGCAAGGCTCTCTCAAAGGAGGCCTGCAAACCACTACAGTTAAAGGGACAGTTCCACACAATTAAGCAATGTAACAAGTATTGTAGGTCAGAGAGTAAAAGTGCAACGGATCATGTAAAATGTGTAACTGACCATGTAAAATGCGTAAATGATGATCGGAATTGTATACATGCAACCAGCGAGGAAAAGTCACGCGATTATGCACAATGTATAATTGATGATTTGAATTGTGCATATGCAACCAGCAAGGAAAAGTCGCGCAATTGTGTTCGGACCCCTAGAGTGTCAATCATAAGCAAGGAAAAGCTGTGTGATGCAGGGTTTCCACTGCATGCAGCTAATGCAACAGGCAGACACCCATCGGATGCACACAGGTTCAGCAGGCTATCCAAAGCTGTAGCCTGCGTCCCGGGGTCCAGAGTCTGGCACCACGAAGTGTGGCCACAAGCAGCCAATACCCACGAGCTGCAAGGCAAGCGATCTCAGCAGGGCCATGCCCTGGGTCGGCTCCATCTCTCAGGCAACCGAGGGCCCCAACGGCCACAAGCCTGAAGGAGCAGACTGCACCAAGGTCATATCCCTAGATGTAGGGTCACCCGCCAATGTTTCCCCAGAGGAAACAAGCACCGGCCAAGATCACGAACCAAGCGACGCTCAGTCCAGCGAGTCAGCGATTCCCTGTGCACTGCTAGACGACAGTTCCTCAGGGAGCAGCTGGGACCCAGAGCGTAAAGAAAGGACAGGGAGGTCACAGACATCTGTGAACCTGCCTGCCGCTAGGGACCATGGCAACAGCCCCGAGAGCAAGCAATGCGAGCCAAACGGCTTCCCACTGCCAGCACTGAACTGCCACCAGACTGTAGGGACACCTCCCGGCAGCCCGGAACTAGCCGTCCTTTCGCACCAGTCACCGCACCTCGTCGCACCACAACCACAAACAACAAAAAAAAGAAGAGAAACGCAAATCCCACTCACCTGAACTTGTAGGTACATGAATGCCAGGAGCCTCCGCCACACCAACATGGGTAGGGGGGGAGAATGGAGTAGTCAGGAACACACACACACACACAACAGCAACCACCAGCACGCGACTGTACCAACTACCCACCCAAGGTCAAACCGGCCCGCCAGAGGTCTGTTACACAGAACCCATATTAAGCTAAGCCCAGAGCATAGTTAATGCAGAGGCGATTTGCACTGAGGATTCAGCGGGGAGTGATGTCATGTATCTTACATGGCCACTGTTGGTACTATATCAAGGTGTGCCGCAAGAGGGCACAGCAGTGGGAGACTTGTAGGTTACCTGTACAGGTGTACCTGGCCTAGTATAAAAGGCAGGCCACCACGTGTGATCCTCACTCTGGAGTTAACTAATAAAGGACTAAGGTCACTACAGTTCAAGTACAACACATTGCCTCGTGGAGTCATTGTTAGAGCATCTAAGGATATAACAGTAACCACCTCCTGAAACATGCTACCCACGTAATTCTCAGCCTCGCGGATGCACCTTATTGACTCCACCCGCTGCTCCAGCTCTGAAATGCGGAGCTCGAGTAGTTGAAGCTGGAGACACCTCCTGCACACGTGGTTGTCCAGGCTGCTCGAAGTGTCCAGGACCTCCCACATGCTGCAGGGTGTGCACTCCACGGGACTGAACTGTACTGCCATCCCTCTAGTTAGCCTTATCTAGTTTAAAATCTGCTTAAAAAGAAATAGAGAAAAGAGAGCTACTTACCAACTCACCTCAGTGACCTCATTGGTCTCCCGAACTCATCGACCTCTGTGGCCTCCCGACCTCTCGGCCTCTGAACTCCCAACCTAAAAGAAATAGCGAAAAGAGAGCTATTTACCAACTCACCTCACCGCCCCAAAAGGCCTCCGAACTCCCGGTCTCCAAACTCCTGACTCACCGACCTCACAGGGCCTACCTATTCGTTGACCTCACAGGGCCTACCTATTCGTTGACCTCACAGGGCCTACCTATTCGTTGACCTCACAGGGCCTACCTATTCGTTGACCTCACAGGGCCTACCTATTCGCCGACCTCCTGACTCGCCGACCTCACGGACTTACCGATTCGCCGACCTCCAGAATCGCCAACCTCCTGACTCGCCGACCTCCTGACTCGCCGACCTCCCGACTCGACAACCTCGGGGCCTAACCGACTCACCGACCTCAGGGCCTTACTAACTCGCCGACCTCTCAACTCGCCGATCTCAGGGCCTTACTGACTCCCCGACCTCCCGAATCGCCGATCTCAGGGCCTAACCGACTCGCCGACCTCAGGGCCTTACTAACTCGCCGACCTCTCGACTCCCCGACCTCCCGACTCGCCGACCTCAGGGCCTTACCAACTCGTCGACCTCCCAACTTGTCAGAATTGAAATCCTCACCGACCTTTAGGCCTCCTGCTCCTCAGACCTCCCGACCTCTCGACCTCTCGGAACTCCCAACCTCTCGGAACTCCCAAACTCACTGCCGACCTGAGAGCGCTGTGCAGGTATGTGGGGCGGGGGGTGGGGGGGGGAGGGGGATTGCAGCTGTGGGGGGAGATGACTACTTGGAGGGAGATCACTACTTGGAGGCAGATCGCTACGTGGGAGGAGTTCACTGTGGGGGAGGGGGGAAGAGACTCGGTGGTGGGAGAGACTGGAGGGTGAGAGACAAAAAATAATTTGCAGGTAAAGATGCATACCACCTACTGAAGATCGACTTAAAACCACCTTTTACAGGGCGGTCTGCAGGGTCGTTGGTAGGTCAGCGGTAAGTGAGCAATTTGGCAATTTTGGGCGGTATGTCAGCAGTGTGCATGGGTGGACGGTATGCATACCGCCTGGCGGTATGTCACTGATGTATTTCCCGGGCAGTATGTAGGTATTGTTTGATCAATTTCACGATTTTGAACGGTATGTCGATGGTCTGCGGTGGTATGTCCTCCAATTTCGGCCCCATTATCTTCATGATTTTTAACGCTGAATGTTGGATTTTTGAGCAAGCAATCAATTGAAAATTTTGTTATTCGAGATGCTTGTGGCACACTTCCTGGGTGAATTTCTCAGAGCAGATCGGCTGTCCATTGTAGAACCCACATGATTTTCATTCTATTTGGGATAAAAATCGGATGAGGTTCTACAACAAGTGAACAGTCCGCTCTGCCAGATAACCACCCAGGTGATGAAGGTGGAAATTTACCCCACTGCCTTTTCACCTTTGGCACCTGAATCCAGCTGAATGTTATGGATCAAAATTTCTTCAATTTGCTAGCGTCAATGAATTTATTTAGATTGAATTTATGTAGTCTCATTCCAGTAACTTGTGAGTTTTAATCCACAATGGAAACTGGTCTTAATTCAGCTGAAACTTACTAAACTGGCAGTCTTTTTAGGCCATAAATATGCCTCTTGTGGGGAAAAATAGAAATGCCAAATTTGTTCATAAGCTGTTCTGAGATTTGGACTAAGGCATCTTTGGAAAGGGTGAGATGAAAGATTTCCTCGGATTCTGTTAGATTTGTTGATTCATCTTTAATGTAGCAGCAACAAATCCTCTGATTGCCACTTGTGGCAAAATCATAAGTGGACTTATTTCAGAGAAGAGGCTGTTTTGTCTCATTCTGATTCATGCTATTCTTGGGCTAGAAGTGCTTGATTCTGATACTTGGTGCCAAAAGTGGAAAAAATTCATTTCCCCAGAACTGACAGCTATCGTATTGAAAAGAAGAAAGTTTGCCTTCTCCAACAGAAATGCTAAAATTTAGGTTTCAACTCCTAAGTAATTTGAATTTTATAACTCATTTGTTTTATAGTAGTCATCACGCAAACAAATTGATTCCTATTGAAATGAACAGTGAAGAGTATAATAAATTAATACAGAACAAACTGTATGAATAGTTTGGTTTAGAATCACAGAATCATAGAAAATTTAGTATAGAAGTGGTTTGTTTGTCTGGCACCTTGTGCTGATGCTCGTTGTCCCACCAAAGTTATCATTTTTGTTCCCTTTAAAATTCTTCTGCAAGTATTTATCTAATTTCCTATTAATGATTGACTCTGTCTCAGTGTACACTTGTGGTATCTTTATGCTTCTGGTACTAATCGTTAGTTTAATGCTCCATTCTCGCTAATTAATTGACCAGTGAAAATAATCTTTTACTATTCACCTTTCAAACCCTTCCATAATTTTTGAGTATTTCTATTAGATCCTCAGTTAAGCTCCTCCAGATATCCCTAACTTCTTAAGTTTCTCAATAATTATATTATCCCTGTTGTTCCAGCTTCCTTTGGGATAGGAACCTCTCTAATGATTTTCCAATGTGAGGAACATTCACCCTTGACTATAGATACAGGTTTGAAGGTACTTTAAGTAGACATAGAACATCTCTGTCAGAGCCTGACCTGCCTAGTGCTCTTCTGTTGTTCCCCTTCTTCTTCCAAACATGTCAGATAGAGGGATTCTCATTAGCAACCCCCAATGGTGTCAATAGAGGTGCTGGAAGCACAAAAAAGTGACAGCAGACACAAACAAAATAGAAAACAGAAAATGGCTTTAAAGATGTACATACTGTACCCATTAAATGAACTAAACCTCACAGCTGATCCTTTGAAACCCTGCGCATCCATTATTCAATGATGTAAACATCATTGAACACCCTACACACACATAGATTAGGAAATGGCATACAGGGCTTTCAAGGCCTCCTTTTAATATTTCAATAAAGCTCCCAGCTATTTCAGGCAGGTTCTCTCTTCCCCTGTTTTTGCCTCCCCTGCAAATTGTGACTAACATGTAAAGTGGGGTGAGGTCCAGCATAATGAATCATCTTCTACTTTTTGAATTGGGTTCCCCTATTTACATGTGGCAAACCTGATTGTAAAATCTAGACTTGTAGGTCTAAAATGGTGTGTTATTAGAACCTCAGATACATTTCAGACTGATAATTGATTGCAATTTTCTAAAATAACACTCAAACATTAAAAAATGTTCTGATCAGATATTTGGATCAAAACGTAACTGAAAATATATATAGAGACTGGATGGCTGACAATGAGTCACAAGGCGGTAATTCAATCTAATGGTTTCGATGATAAAATAAATCACAAGCAAATCTTTGAACAGTCAACGAATGTCAATAAGATCCCAAGATTGAATTACTTAAACTCAATATGTTATATATTTAATAATAGACTACATAGTACTTGTCTTTATTTAACAATTTTTTAAGCTGAATGCTGCACATGTGGCTTGACATAAGTAAATGGCTAATTATATTGATTTTGTCACTAGCTAAAGGTATATCTGACAAGTCAAGTTATACTTATTTTCTTTTATAATAATACCTGAAAATCAACTATACAATATTACCAAAGCAGAAAGATTTACTTTAGAGTTGCAGATATGTTTTTCACCACCTTGTTCCCATTCAGACATTCATACCCTTGGCTCCTCCAAAATAATAAATTATATGCCTTTTGCATATTTAAAAAAAAATTGTTTCTGGGATGTGGGTATTGCTGGCAATGCCAGCATTTATTGCCCATCCTTAATTGCCCTTGAGAAATAATATACATGCAGTTTGCTACAGAGTAATACAAATATTTAAAAAACTGAACTTTTCAAGGGCTTGTACCACCTGCATGCACCAGATGACAGATTGGCAAATTGTGGGTACATTGCTAACAATTTTCCATTCATTGACATTAATGGGAGGAAAATCTCAAGCAATACACCTGCAGTTTTCTGCTAATCCACTCACTGCTTTCAAGGCCAGGCTGGTAGTGTGGGGCTCAACTAGTCCCACTTATAGTAAAGATGATAGAGATAAAGACCGGAATTTTACTGCCGCTGAGAGGGCGAGATCGGAGGCGGGTCAGATGTCAAAATTGAAAGATTGACAGCGGGTTCGGAGCCCGTTGTCAACTCACCTCCACGCTAGTCTTCCAGGGGTCGGGTCTGTTAGCGCTGGACAGACCAGACACCAAGCGGCAATGGGGGAGGCAATTTAGATTATTAAGAGATTGTTAAAGAGTAATTAACCACCAATTTGAGCTGTACTTACAATTTTTCCAGCTTTTTGACGAGGTTCACACCACATCTGGTAAGTAGATCGGATGCTTCATTAGTATCCATTCTTCTGAATAGCTGACAGTTGCAAAAGTGGTATAAAAGCTACCATTTCACAACTGTTCATTTTCCAATCGCAGAAGCTAGAGCCTTCAGGATTTGGAAGACACATTTGAGCTTTATGAAGGTTGGAAGTGTTTGGAGTAAACTCTCTATCCATTGTCTCTTCCGCTCATGGGAAGGGAAGAGAACCTCCCTGTGGCTGTGACTTCCTCCATAAGCATATGGAGGGAGTCATGGGAGAGCCTGGGTGCAGCCCTGTACCCCTGTGCAGTGCTTGTCAGTGTTTGCAACACCTCAATGCTGAAGAACACTGAAAGCACAACTGTCAAAATCAATTTGGACATGGTCCTTTTAAGGAAACCACTGATGACGTCATCAAATGACGTCATCAGACCCGCTTCCTTTTAATTTCCCGGGAATCATGCTAGGTGGGCTTAACAAGCCCAATCAAGGTAAAATCACTTGTAGAGAGCAGGCAGCGGGCCGAGACCTCGCTCCACACCCTGGACTTGTCTCGATCGACAAAATCATGGTTATTGAGACAGATGATCACAGAGATTGTTATTCTAATTCAAGATCACCTTTGTAACCCAAGTGACCCTGTTCTAGTATCGATTGCTTTAAAATTGTGATCAGTGTTTATTATAATTTTTGACAACAATGAATTACCAGTACTTTAACCTCATTAATTCAGTTACACGAGTACCTTAGAAAGCCATACTTGTTATTAGCATATCAAATGACAAAGGATTACCCACTATGAATTGACATGGAATTTCATGATGATGAAATCAGATTAATACCACATGATCAGTTTCATATGCAAACAACACATTGGCCCGGATTTTCCAGGGCTTATGACTACGTACGCAATCCCGGCCGTATGTGCCCCGCACATTCCGGGTTTCCACATGCGCTGCGCATGCGTGAAAATCTGGAACATGCAATCTATCAAGTTTCAGCCATTCCCTCATAGAAACATATAAGATTCTGACGGGATGGGACAGGTTAGATGCAGGAAAAATGTTCCCGATGTTGAGGAAGTCCAGAACCAGGGGACAAGGTTTTAGGATAAGGGGTAGGCCATTTAGGACTGAGGTGAGGAGAAACTTCTTCACTCAGAGAGTTGTTAACCTGTGGAATTTCCTGCCGCAGAGAGTTGTTGATGCCAGTTCATTGGATATATTCAAGAGGGAGTTAGATATGGCCCTTATGGCTAAAGGGATCAAGGGGTATGGAGAGAAAGCAGGAAAGGGATACTGAGGGAATGATCAGCCATGATCTTATTGAATGGTAGTGCAGGCTCGAAGGGCTGAATGGCCTACTCCTGCACCTATTTTCTATGTTTCTATGTTTCTAAATGGACATTCTCTGGCAGAGAGTTTGCCCAACTACTGCCCAGAAAATGCTCGTGAAACACTAATGCCCGTTAAAGCAGGCCTTCTTTTACCAGCGTAAGAGTTTAAATAAATATTAAAATAGTTATTTAAACATAAAAAACCTTTAAAATTAGTTATAGGTTATTTTTAGTTCCTTTAAAATATAAAAAAAAAATGTAATTACATTTTTGTTTGAAATGTTTAATTTAATTATAGTTAAATTAATTTTGCACATGTAATGATTTATTTTTATTTGTGGTTGTTGTGTGATTTCTATTAAGCTTATGGGGATTCTCTACATGAATGGAATCCCCATAATCATGATGGGGAACCCTCTTTCTAATTGGTTGGCCTGGTTCACGTGATCCCAGGGTTGCTTGCGAACCGCATGCGCCCCTGGGATACATGGGGCTTTAAACATGAGTACACGTAGAGACCCAGGAGCACGAGTCTACGAACCTCCGGGACCATCAGATAGGTTTGTATTTTTCTTGCAGTTCAGAGGCAGTCGTCCATGGGAAGCCTTCAACTGCAAATTCAGGCCCAACATATTGTATCAAAATAATTTCTGAACATCTTAAAATTATTTAATACAGTAACTCAAAATTACCACAGGGTGGTGGATTTATTTTTTGAAAATACTGAATGCAAAAAGTTCTTGTTTTATAAGTGATGCTATACTAAAACATTGCAGGTCGAATTTCCGCTAGTTACATCAACACAATCTGTGGCCAAACCAACACAAAAGAATTTAAATGTAAATGAGTTATTTCTGAGATCTTTTACACTGATTCAAGATTCAAATTCCTCCAAACCAGGCCCGAACACAAAACCAGCTACATCCCCAGGTGGAAATTGTAAGATTCTGCCGATTGCACTGGTTCGGGAAGGCTCTTCAAATTGCGTTCATTTTCTTAGGCACACAACGCTAGTAGGCACATTTTAAAAGTCTTTCATTTCAAAAGCTATTAATTTCTAAGAAACAGACTAATGTACACCAATGGAACTATTAAATGGGTCAGTGTAGATTTTTAAAGTAATTTTCAGTGATTTTAAATCAGGTTACTCACAGTAGAGGACTCGACACCCTTACTAAAAATGCTTATTTTTGGTGTTTAACCCATTTTAACAACAACAACGTGTATTTATATGGTGCCTTTAATGCAATGAAACATCCCAAGGTGCTTCACAGGAGTATTAGGAGACAATCCCGCTGCATTAATAAAACTGTAATAGGTTGCCACTCTTAAATACGTCAAGGAATACTTCTTAATTGGGAAAAAGAAAATGATCCATTACGCTGCCTGATTGCACGAGTTCATTGAAGACTTTCCATTTGTGACTATCCAAATTAATTTTAGTGGAAACGAAGCCTCACCTAAGCAATGCAATTTCAAGCGCATTTTGGCGGAATCTCCACTCCTGCAAATTGTTGGGGTAACTTTTTACAAATGAATAAGCAAAGTCATAATTTTTAAATGCTAACTTCATTTTCAAATATGTTAAATAAGATTATTTTCCTGGCTATTTCAAAAGTACCAGGTAAATGTAATTGAAACCTCACCAATTAAACTGATTTGAATCTTAGTTTAATATTTTGGTCACATTTATCATTTGCTTCATGGCCCAGTAATCCCGATCGAGGTCTTCCCGTGGGCAAACTACTGAAAAAAGGAAAGAAAATGCGCACTTACCTGAAGGTGCTGCGTCCGCTCGAGCTTCCAATCCTGAGGCCTTCACTCCCTGCGCATCGGAGCACGTGCACGTTGGGACGTCCGTATGCTGGAGCTGGAGTCACAAGGCTCTGGGCAGCCAATCAAAGTACAGTATTTTCTCATTCATAATAATGGGAACTCCGTAAGTTGGAGTTCCCATTATTATGAATGAGAACCCCCCTCAAACATACACAACGCTAATAAAAAATAGAAAAATATACTACATATTTAAGATTCATTTAAATTAAAGTTCTTATAAAAAAATATATATTTTCTCGACTTTTTAAAAAGTTTTTAAAATTATGCTTTAAAATAAACTTACCGTAGTGGGGAGGGTTTTTAACAATAAAATATGTTTTCATATGTGTTTATTTAATTTAATTTAAATGTTTATGTATGTTTTTAAAACACTTGCACCTGTAAAAGTAGGCTATACGCCTGCTTTTTCAGACGCAAGATTTTTGAGGACATTTGCCAGGCAAGATATGCGTAACTATCGCAATCTTGCCCATACAGATGTCCTCGCTCCCAATCTGCAGATCATCTGTCAGGCTCCAGCTTGACAGATCAGAAAAGCCAGTTTTCAGCGCATGTGCATTGCGCACTGAAAACCGGCTTTTCCGATGCCTTCCTGGGTCTGCAGAAACTTCGTACGGGCCCAGGGAGGCCGGAATTTCCACGCCATTATCTTTTGGAAACTTGGTTTAGCCCAAGAGGTTTAAAGTCTGAGTTAGTAAATGTAATTCATGATTGCTTCACAACCCAGTGCATCAGGGAAGCCATGAGAGGCAACTCTCAGCTTGACTTGGTAACAGTAAGTGACTCTGATAACATGCAGAGAACCATTGTTGTGGCACCACCAGGTCGCAACAATCACAACATGAATATGTTTGATGCAATCTGGGATTCAGCGCTGCTGAGGACCAACATTCAGATGTATAATTTTTGAAAGGCCAAGGAAATGAAGGAATAATTAAAACAGATTGACTGGGAGAAATTGCTTAATAACACATGAGTTGAGAACAAATAGGCTATTTATAAATGCATACTGAAGTGCTTGGAGAATAAGTATACATCTAGGACCAGCAAGCATAGGCTAAACAAGCACAACCATAACTGGATAATTAACACCCTCAAAGTGGAATAAAAAAGAAAAATCAGCTCTACAAAACCTGTAGGGAAAAGATGAAGAATCAAGTAGGAAGAGCACAAGAACCTTAAGAAACATTTTAAAAGGGTGTGCTAGAGATTTGTTTATCTTTAACCTTTCAAATAATCAGGTTCGAGTGCAACCTGTATGGTGGGTATATTGTGTTGAATCGGAGTTTAGGATGGAATATAACACACTAGTTATAGAGGAAAAACATACGACTGTAACGAGTAGCTGCAAGCATGAACAACTCTTCTTATTTGTTCTCCTTCTTTTGTCGCATGACTCTCTCTTTCCCTTCTTGAATTACCCATGAGTGTCAGGATGTCAGCATGGGTCCACTCTTTGAAAGAGTGTTCGACCACCTGATCCACTCTTAGGAGCTCCTCACTCCACAGGTCTGTGTGGACAAGCCCTCAGGGTGTTACTTTTATTCTCCTTTTAGGGGTGGGCCTGGAATGGGATATTAACAAGACCTATTCCCTATAGAAGTTCCTCAAAAAACTTAGTACCCAATGGGGCGTTGAGTTCTTTGTCTCAATTCTTGAGTCAAAGCCCTCCACTAAAGAGGTCGCATGATCTCAGCCAATTTTTCTTGTTGCTTGAGCTTTCTGAGGGTTCTTCCTTTGCAATTTGTGTCTTATCTCCCTGGTCCATATCCTCCCTGACACAATTGATACGGCCTTGTACCCTTTCAATCATGCGGCCCAAGCTAGAGCTGTCTCATTTCAGCCAGTCGTTACCTCCTTTTAAACTAGCAAACTGCTCCATTCTGAGATGGATACCCTAACTCCCATAAATTCCTTCTATTCTATGGGCCCGAGTTTGGTGAGAGCTTTGTTCCGCCCAAACATCATCCAAAGGACCGCTAAGATCCTGACAGTACTTTGGGCGGACTTTTCATGAAAAAATGTGGGAAAGACTGTCCGGCGGAAAAAAATGGGCCTTGCATGCCGATTCTGGGTGGCAGTGAGCGGTAGCTCCCATTCTGGGCGGCAGATGCGATGCTCGGCAAAGTACCATCGAGGATAGAGTCGGGCCCAGGGAGGGGGGAACTGAGAAAATAAAAAGTTTTCAAAACAATAAAAAAAATTCACCATAAATCCTTCAGGGGACCACATCCACTTAAATCTCTGCAAAAAAATAAAGAAAAGAAGTGCACTAGCCTTTTTCTGCAGGTCTTCATACTTACCGTTCAGGTAAGACCTGCCTCCACGCGGCGGTATTTTCCCCTGCCGGAGCGGAGGACCGCCCGGACCAAACTGGCGGGAGGACTCTTGTGGGCGTTGCACACCGGCGCATGCCGGCAGATGGTCCCCAATGGTCTTCTCTCCCCGCCGGCATGAGGACGTCACCAAATTCGCTCGGAGGGGAAAGCGCCCAGAAACCAGGGAGACCATCGTGAAAGTGAGTCAGAGAGGCTGTTGGTGAGTCGGAGAGGCAGTGTGTGGAGGCCTATAATTAGGCCCAGTGGCAGTTGGTGAGGCAGCGGCAGTTGGCGAGTCAGAGAGGCAGCGTGTGGAGGCCTGTAATTAGGCCCAGTGGCAGTTGGTGAGGCAGCAGCAGTTGGCGAGTCGGAGAGGCAGCGTGTGGAGGCCTATAATTAGGCCCAGCGGTAGTTGGTGAGGCAGCAGGGGCAGAAGGCAAAAAAGAAGTAGAAAGAAATTGAAAGGTGACGTCACCGCCAAGGGGGTAAGTGATTGGCTAGTGATTGGTAAGTAGTTTTTCGATTTCTTTCTTTATCAGTAAGTAGCCTTTTAACATTGTTGTTGCCAAATTAAGTTAATCCAAGGGTTAAGTCATGGCAGGAGAGCTCGGACACGTGTTATGCTCCTCCTGTACTATGTGGGAATCAGGGACGCTTCCGTTGTCCCTGACGACTACGTGTGCGGGAAGTGCATCCGCCTGCAGATCCTGACGGACTGCACTGCGGCACTGGAGATGCACGATGCTGAGAATGACGTGAATAGCACGTTTAGCGAGTTGGTCTCACCGCAGGTAAACAGTACACAGCCAGATAGTAAATGGGTGACCAACAGGAAGAGCAGTGCAAGGAAGGTAGTGCAGGGGTCCCCTGTGGTTATCCCCCTGCAAAACAGATATACCGCTTTGGATACTGTTGGGGGGGATGACTCTTCAGGGGAAGACAGCAGCGGCCAAGTTCATGGCACTGTGGGTGGCTCTACTGCACAGGAGGGCAGGAAAAAGAGCGGGAGAGCAATAGTGATAGGGGATTCAATTGTAAGGGGAATAGATAGTGATAGGGGATTCAATTGTAAGGGGAATAGATAGGTGTTTCTGCGACCGCAACCGAGACTCCGGGATAGTATGTTGCCTCCCTGGTGCAAGGGTCAAGGATGTCTCGGAGCGGGTGCAGGACATTCTGAAAAGGGAGGGTGAACAGCCAGTTGTTGTGGTGCATATAGGTACCAATGACATAGGTAAAAAACGGGATGAGGTTCTACGAGAAGAATTTAGGGAGCTTGGAGCCAAATTAAAAAGTAGGACCTCAAAAGTAGTAATCTCAGGATTGCTACCAGTGCCATGTGCAAGTCAGAGTAGGAATCGCAGGATAGCTCAGATGAATGCGTGGCTTGAGGAGTGGTGCAGAAGGGAGGGATTCAAATTCCTGGGACATTGGAACCGGTTCTGGGGTAGGTGGGACCAGTACAAACCGGACGGTCTGCACCTGGGCAGGACCGGAACCAATGTCCTAGGGGGAGTGTTTGCTAGTGCTGTTGGGGAGGAGTTGAACTAATGTGGCAGGGGGATGGGAACCTATGCAGGGAGGCAAAGGGAAATAAAAGGGAGACAGAGGCAAAAGAAAGAAAGGAGAATAGTAAAAGTGGAGGGCAGAGAAACCCAAGGCAAAAATCAAAAAGGGCCACGTTACAGCAAAATTCTAAAGGGGCAAAGAGTGTTAAAAAGACAAGTCTGAAGGCTCTGTGCCTCAATACGAGGAGTATTTGTAATAAGGTGGACGAATTAACTGCACAGGCAGCAATTAATGAATATGATATAATTGGCATCACGGAGACAAGGTTCCAGGGTGACCAAGGCTAGGAACTCAACATCCAGGGTATTCAACATTCAGGAAGGATAGACAGAAAGGAAAAGGAGGCGGGGTGGCGTTAAAGAGGAAATTACTGCAAAAGTAAGGAAGGACATTGGCATGGATAATGTGGAATCGGTATGGTTGGAGCTACAGAATACCAAAGGGCAGAAAACACTGGTGGGAGTTGTGTACAGACCACCAAACAGTAGTAGTGAGGTTGGGGACAGCATCAAACAAAAAATAAGGGATATGCGCAATAAAGGTACAGTAGTTATCATGGGCAACTTTAATTTACATATAGATTGGGCTAACCAAACTGATAGCAATGCGGTGGAAGAGGATTTCCTGGAGTGTATTAGGAATTGTTTTCTTGACCAATATGTCGAGGAACCGTCTAGAGAGCTGGCCATCCTAGACTGGGTGATGTGTAATGAGAAGGGACTAATTAGCAATCTTGTTGTGCGAGGCCCCTTAGGGAAGAGTGACCATAATATGGTAGAATTCTTTATTAAAATGGAGAGTGACACAGTTAATTCAGAAACTAGGGTCCTGAACTTAAGAAAAGGTAACTATGACGTCATGAGGCGTGAATTGGCTAGAATAGACTGGCAAATGATACTTAAAGGGTTGACGGTGGATAGGCAATGGCAAACATTTATAGATCACATGGATGAACTTCAACAATTGTACATCCCTGTCTGGAGTAAAAATAAAACAGGGTAGGTGGCTCAACCGTGGCTAACAAGGGAAATTAGGGATAGTGTTAAATCCAAGGAAGAGGCTAATAAATTGGCCAAAATAAACAGCAAACCTGAGGACTAGGAGAAATTTAGAATTCAGCAGAGGAGGACAAAGGGTTTGATTAGGAGGGGGAAAATAGAGTACAAGAGGAAGCTTGCCGGGAACATAAAAACTGACTGCAAAAGCTTCTATACATATGTGAAGAGAAAAAGATTAGTGAAGACAAACGTAGGTCCCTTGCAGTCAGACACAGGTGAATTTATAATGAGGAACAAAGAAATGGCAGACCAATTGAACAAATACTTTGGTTCTGTCTTCACGAAGGAAGACACAAATAACCTCATGAATGTAGTAGGGGACCGAGGGTCTAGAGAGAAGTCTAGAGGAACTGAAAGATATCCTTATTAGGCGGGAAATTGTGTTGGGGAAATTGATGGGATTGAAAGCCGATAAATCTCCAGGGCCTGATAGTCTGCATCCCAGAGTACTGAAGGAAGTGGCCCTAGAAATAGTGGATGCATTGATAATCATTTTCCAACAGTCTATCAACTCTGGATCAGTTCCTATGGACTGGAGGGTAGCTAATGTAACACCACTTTTTAAAAAAGGAGGGAGAGAGAAAACGCGTAATTATAAACTGGTTAGCCTGACATCAGTAGTGGGGAAAATGTTGGAATCAATTATTAAAGATGAAATAGCAGCGCATTTGGAAAGCAGTGACAAGATCGGTCCAAATCAGCATGGATTTATGAAGGGGAAATCATGCTTGACAAATCTTCTGGAATTTTTTGAGGTGTAACTGGTAGAGTGGACAAGGGAGAACCAGTGGATGTGGTGTATTTGGACTTTCAAAAGGCCTTTGACAAGGTCCCACACAAGAGATTAGTGTGCAAAATCAAAGCACATTTTATTGGGGGTAACGTACTGGTGTGGATAGAGAATTGGTTGGCAGACAGGAAGCAGAGAGTCGGGCTAAACGGGTCCTTTTCGGAATGGGAGGCAGTGACTAGTGGAGTGCCGCAGGACTCAGTGCTGGGACCCCAGCTGTTTACAATATACATTAATGATTTGGATGAAGGAATTGAATGTAATATCTCCAAGTTTCAGATGACACTAAACTGGGTGGCGGTGTGAGCTGTGAGGAGAATGCTAAGAGGCTGCAGGGTGATTTGGACAAATTAGATGAGTGGCAAATGCAGGCGGATGCAGTATAATGTGGATAAATGTGAGATTATCCACTTTGGAGGCAATAACGCGAAGGCAGAATATTATCTGAATGGTGGCAGATTAGGAAAAGGGGAGGTGCAACGAGACCTGGGTGTCATGGTTCATCAGTCATTGAAAGTTGACATGTAGGTACAGCAGGTGGTGAGGAAGGCAAATGGCATGTTGGCCTTCATAGCTAGGGGATTTGAGTATAGGAGCAGGGAGGTCTTACTGCAATTGTACAGGGCCTTGGTGAGGCCTCACCTGGAATATTGTGTTCAGTTTTGGTCTCCTAATCTGAGGAAGGACGTTCTTGCTATTGAGGGAGTGCAGCGAAGGTTCACCAGACTGATTCCAGGGATGGCTGGACTGATGTATGAGGAGAGACTGGATCAACTGGGTCTTTATACACTGGAGGTTAGAAGAATGAGAGGGGATCTCATAGAAACGTATAAGATTCTGACGGGATGTGACAGATTAGATGCGGGAAGAATGTTCCCAATGTTGGGAAAGTCCAGAACCAGGGGACACAATCTTAGGACTGAGATGAGGAGAAACTTCTTCACTCAGAGAGTTGTTAACCTGTGGAATTCCCTGCCGCAGAGATGCCAGTTCATTGGATATATTCAAGAGGGAGTTAGATATGACCCTTACGGCTAAAGGGATTGAGGGGTATGGAGAGAAAGCGGGAAAGGGGTACTGAGGTGAATGATCAGCCATGATCTTATTGAATGGTGGTGCAGGCTTGAAGGGCCGAATGGCCTACTCCTGCACCTATTTTCTATGTTTCTATGTTTCTATGAAAGCTCAGTGGCAGCCGACGGTAAGTTGACCAAACTTGGGCCCTCTGTCTTTTATACTAATTAACTTTCAATTTTCTTCACAAGCTGCTCTGTTAAACAAACTCCAAATTCTACCGTAGCATTATAATATGGTTATTAGCAATAATGGAAGAAAATAGGTCGGGCCTTCATTGGCCAAATTAAAAATACACTGAAGGAAATCAAAACCCTTGCTTACAAGCGACAGACTGTGCAGCCTGATAAGGCCATATAGCTGTGGGTTCCCATGTGGAGTGTTATGCATCCTCTAATCTAATTCATTAAAAACACTGTCTCAAATCCTAATGTTTAGTTTTCCTAGGAAACAAAATTATAGTTTCAGTGAGACATTAACCCCTTATTTGGCTTGAGCAGAAACTTACAATCATTTAAACACTGTATTATTCGTGTCAAAATTTCATCTGCATTACCATGTACCTTTCAGGTATTCCTATTTCTAACAGTTGGTCAGACTGGCAAAGTAGAAACTGGAAAACAGTATAATTACAGATGCTAAACATAATAAGCCAGAAATTCTTCCATTTCGATACAGTTGCACCGTTGAGAATCCGGAACCCTCGGGACCGAGGCCGTTCCGGATTCCGGGCTTTTCCGGACTTTCGATCGTATTTCTGACGTCACAAATCTGGAAAAACCCGGGCCCAGGTTTGGGTATTTTTGGATTTCGGAACATCAGAAAGGGGCGCGGTGGGGAGGGTCCCGCCGAGGAACTGTTCGGGTGGGCTCTGTTGTCGAGGAGGTGTTTGGGCGGGCCCCGCCGAAGAGGAGCTGTTTGGGCGCATCCCGCCGTGGTGGAGCTGTTCGGGCAGGCCTCATCGCGGAGGAGGTGTTCGGGCAAGCTGGCGAGGAGGCCCTTTGGCAAGGGCAGCGGTGGCGAGTGAGGGGTGGTGAGGCGAGGCCCGGGGTCGGCGCGTCCGGATTCCGGAACATTTTACAGATTCCGGACGACCCTGCCACCGATCGGTTCGGAGTCTGGATTCCGGAACATTACGGATTCCGGAACTACGGATTTTCGACGTTGCACCTGCAACAGTAAAAGAAAATTCTTCCAGCATTGCAACAGTCAGGGAAGAGTTGACAATTTTCAAGAATGTTAATGGGGATGAAATTGACAAACAGAAAATAGTCAAAATACTCAATGATCACGTTCTTGAAATATTTACGAGGGTAGATTATGGTACTATTCTTTCTACAAATGGAGATAATTCAAGCATACTTACGGACTTTGATATTAACAAGATGAATGTTTATGAGGTTACCCCACAGTAAACAGTCTAACTGAATGGACAGCTCATCCTTGCGACGGTTGTAAAGTTTGGCCTCCTCCTGCATTTCCATAGATATGGCAGACCAATCACCACTGAGTACACACCGTTTCACAACAGATAAAATAGGATCATGGCTGGTCCAGATCCTAACTTGTTGAGCAGTGACAGGGGTTCCTTCACTCTCCAAAGCATCCATTGCTAACAGTAGATCTGCAGGTTGAGGTGTCTCTATCTCAGTTGTGGGTAAGGGCAGACGACTCAGTGCATCGACACAATTCTCAGTACCAGGTCTATGACGGATGACATAATCATAGGCAACCGAGGACAACATCTTGACATCATTCCAGTTCAACTTGATTTTCTCGAGCCAATTCCTGCTGAACAGCGTTGTACCATTACCTGGGATGATCCATAATGTTAGCTCGTGAACCACACCATCATATGACACCTCGATTGCTGCACTGCCGAGCACCGGTATGAGTTCCTTAGTGTAAGTACGCAACCTGGCATTGACTGGACTCAGCTTCGGTTTCACAGCCTTAGTGTCCCACAGCTTGTCGAATGTCCTTTGGCTCATTATCAACTGTCTCGCACCCGTGTCCAGCTCCATTGATACAGGCACGCTATTCAGTTTCACATTAACAACTATCGGCTGACTCTTGCTCAGGAACGAATACAGTCCATTCACTTCTTCCTCGGGTTGCATATCCGGGCCATCACTGAACTGGTCCTCATCAACCATGTGGTGAGCCGCACCACGCTTGCTCCATTGTGGACACATCCTGTGACGATGCCCCACTTTCGAACATCCATTGCATGAGTATTATCTAAACCGACACTGATGAGGCTGATGATTGCCCATAAGATTCAGGGTAAAATCTGGTTCAAACTAGTTGGCGGGCTCTGAGCAGCGGCAGGTTTTGCATAAGCAGCTCTGCCCGAAAACGACGCCATCTTGTTTACAGTACTTGCCGTGGAACTCCGACTCGTCGATGATATCTGCCTCAAATTATCATCCGTCGTCATGCATGCCTGGGCAGTCGTGATGGCCTTTTTCAAATCCAGCGTCTCTGCAGCCAACAGCTTCCTGAGGATCGCATCCTGGCTGTCTATCACGAAGACATCACGCATCATGTCTTCCAGCATGTTCCCGAACTTACACGACTCAGCAAGACGTCGCAGATCGGCGACAAATCCCGACATGACCTGGCCCTCAGCACGAACATGCGCGTAGAAATGGTAGCATGATATGATGATCCCCTCGTGTGGCTTCAGATGGTTACCCACCAACATACACAACTCCTCGTACGCTTTTTCTGCCTGGCGTGCAGGCGAGAGAAGATTCTTCATGAGGCCGTAACTTTTCGGACCACAAACGGTGAGGAGAACTGCCCAGCGCTTAACTGTGTAGGCCTCTGCTTCTATGCCGTTGGTCACAAAATATTGACCCAGGCGGTCGACAAAATCTGCCCAATCCTTGCCCTCTATGAATCTCTCCAGGATTCCAACCGTGCCCATTGTGCATGCGAAGGTTCTTAAATTACATCATCGCCAATTGTAATGACTCAAGAGTCTGGTTACTGTAAACTCACTCAGGTGCAACTTGATCCATCTTTATTCCAGCCCGAGAGTGCTTGTGTGACAAAGACACCCAGCTTATATACAGGTGACCAAGCACACCTGCCACATGCATACAGCCCGATGACCTCCGATCGCGGTGCCCTCTGGTGTCTGGTGACCCCCAGGTATTAATACTTAATAAGGTGCTAATCATCATAAGAGAGTCATTGATTACTGGATGAGCAACAAATTAATTTACTCCCATATTGAAAAGATCCCCAATCTAGCCCAGAAAATTACAGACACATTAGTCTTACATCAGTAACAGGTCAAATGATAGAATCATTATCAGGATAAATATCTATAAAATAGTAATCTTGGACCTGACATTAGGCCATGAGATACCAACTCATCAATGATTAATGTAGTTGCCTGAAATTTCTATCTACTATTTTAAAGGAGCTATTAACCCATTTTAAAATAAAATAGCAGAGAGGGGAATTTCAAATGAACATGTTCAAAGTTTGTGTGCTATTATAATTTCAGGGCACCATTAAAAAGCAGTCAGCAAGTCTTCAAAAGGTCACCACAAGCTTAACCTGCATTGGGACTTTGTAGTCAATGTCGAAAGATGAGAGAGACCAAAGTGTCCTACGTCCCTTCGAGAAGTGTTCCCAAAGGACTGATCAATATCTATGATTTCTCAAGTGGACTATAGTAAACCTTATGGCTTGGTGTAGCTGAACATTTGCATAAAATGTTCATAAGCTTTTCATAAAATTCTCCATGGCAGATTGGCACATGTAACACCCCTATTTAAAAAAGGAGGCAGACAAAAAACAGGAAACTATTGACCAGTTAGCCTAACATCTGTCATTGGGAAATTGTTGGAGTCCATTATTAAGGAAGCAGTAGCAAGACATTTGGAAAAGCATAATTCAATCAAGCAGAGTCAGCATGGTTTTACGAAAGAGAAATCCTGTTTGACAAATTTGTTGGAGTTCTTTGAGGATGTAATGAGCAGGGTGGTGAAGGGGGAACCAGTGGATGTGGTGTATTTGGATTTCTAGAAGGCATTCGATAAGGTGCCACATAAAAGGTTACTGCACAAGATAAAAGTTCATGGGGTTGGGGATAATGTATTAGCATGGATAGAGGATTGGTTAACTAACAGAAAACAAAGAATCAGGATAAATGGATAATTTTCCGGTTGGCAAACAGTGACCAGTGCCGCAGAGATCGGTGCTGGGTTCTCAACTATTTACAATCTATATTAATGAGTTGGATGAAGGGACCGAGTGTAATGTAGCCAAGTTTGCTGATGATACAAAGATGGGTGGGAAAACAAATTGTGAGGACACAAAAAATCTGCAAAGGGACATAGACAGGCTAGGTGAGTGGGCACAAATTTGGCCGATGGAGTATAATGTTGTAAAATGTGAGGTTATCCACTTTGGCAGAAAAAATAGAAAAGGAAATTATAATTTAAATGGAGAAAAATTACAAAGTGTTGCAGTACAGAGGGACCTGGTGGTCCTTGTGCATAAAACACAAAAAGTTAGTATGCAGGTACAGCAAGTAATCAGGAAAGCAAATGGAAAGCTGGCCTTTATTGCAAGGGGGATGGACTATAAAAGCAGAGAAGTCTTGCTACAACCGTACAGGGTATTGATGAGACCACACCTAGAGTACTGCGTACAGTTTTGGTTTCCGCATTTAAGGAAGGATATACTTGCAATGGAAGCTGTTCAGAGAAGGTTCACGAGGTTGATTCCGGAGATGAGGGGTTTGACTCATGAAGATAGGTTGCGTATGTTGGGCCTATACTCATTGGAGTTCAGAAGAATGAGAGGTGATCTTATCGAAACATATAAGATAACGAGGGGCTCGACAAGGTGAATGTAGAGAGGATATTTCCACTCATAGGGAAAACTAAATCTAGGGGTCATAGTCTCAGAATAAGGGGTCACCCATTTAAAACTGAGATGAGGAGGAATTTCTTCTCTGAGGGTTGTAAATCTATGGAATTCTGTGCCCCAGATAGCTGTGGAGGCTGGGTCATTGAATATATTTAAGGCTAAGATAGACAGATTTTTGAGTGATAAGAGAATAAAGGGCTATTGGGAGCGGGCAGCGAAGTGGAAGAGCCCAGAATCAGATCAGCCATGATCTTATTAAATGGCAGATCAGGCTCGAGGGCCCAAATGGCCTATTTCTTATGTTCTTATGTTCTTTTAAGCTTAAAACCACAGGAATTTGAGTTATGGCAGGAAATGGATACACAATTTACAGAAGGAAAGGAAGCAGTATTTGTTTGGGAGGAGGGGGGGGTGATGTCAGAATGGTGGAAATTATTAAATGGGGTGTCCTAGAAATTGGTGCTGGGACCCTTACTGGTTTTCATTTGTGTTAAGCCATGTATCTGAACAGTTCCTCAGCATAGTCCAGAATTCCTAGGAAGAAAGAAAAAAAAGAATCAAAAAGACAACACCTTCAACAGTGCAGTACTCCCTCTGTACTGCACTGAGGTGGAGCCGAGATTATGTGCTCAAGTCTCTGGAGTGGGAACTGAACAACAATGTTCTGACTTAGAGGCGAGAGTGCTACCACTGAGCTACAGTTGAACAACTTAGGATTTTTGATTACTTTTTGTACCTGCGCACTAGCTTTTAGTGATTTATGTACTCGGACACCCAAATCCCATTGTTCCACCAGTTTCTAGTCTCTCGCCATTTAAAAAATATTATGATTTGTCTTTCTTGGATCCAAAGTGGATGTCCTCATAATTCCCCATATTTAACTCCATCTGCCACAGTTTTGCCCATTCAGTTAATCTGTCTTTGTCCCTCAAAGGTAGTAATCTCAGGATTGATACCAGTGCCACGTGCTAGTCAGAGTAGGAATCGCAGGATAGCTCAGATGAATATGTGGCTTGAAGAGTGGTGTAGAAGGGAGGGATTCAAATTCCTGTTGGGGAGGGGTTAAACTAATATGGCAGGAGGATAGGAACCTATGCAGGGAGACAGAGGGAAGTAGAATGGGGGCAGAAGCAAAAGATAGAAAGAAGAAAAGTAAAAGTGGAGGGCAGAGAAACCCAAGGCAAAAATCAAAAAGGGCCACATTACAGCAAAATTCTAAAGGGGTAAAGAGTGTTAAAAAGACAAGTCTGAAGGCTCTGTGCCTCAATACGAGGAGTATTCGTAATAAGGTGGATGAATTAACTGCACAGGCAGCAATTAATGAATATGATATAATTGGCATCATGGAGACATGGCTCCAGGGTGACCAAGGCTAGGAACTCAACATCTAGGGGTATTCAACATTCAGGAAGGATAGACAGAAAGGAAAAGGAGGTGGGGTAGCATTGCTGGTTAAAGAGGAAATTAACACAACAGTAAGGAAGGACATTAGCTTGGATAATGTGGAATCTGTATGGGTGGAGCTGCGGAATACCAAAGGGCAGAAAACGCTAGTGGGAGGTGTGTACAGACCACCAAACAGTAGTAGTGAGGTTGGGGACAGCATCAAACAAGAAATTAGGGATGCATGCAATAAAGGTACAGCAGTTATCATGGGCGACTTTAATCTACATATAGATTGGGCTAATCAAACTGGTAGCAATACGGTGGTGGAGGATTTCCTGGAGTGTATTAGGGATGTTTTTCTGGACCAATATGTCGAGGAACCAACTAAAGGGCTGGCCATCCTAGACTGGATGATGTGTAATGAGAAGGGACTAATTAGCAATCTTGTTGTGCGAGGCCCCTTGGGGAAGAGTGACCATAATATGATAGAATTCTTTATTAAGATGGAGAGTGACACAGTTAATTCAGAGACAAGTGTTCTGAACTTAAGGAAAGGTAACTTCGATGGTATGAGACCTGAATTGGCTAGAATAGACTGGCAAATGATACTTAAAGGGTTGGTGATGGATAGGCAATGGCAAACATTTAAAGATCACATGGATGAACTTCAACAATTGTACATCCCTGTCTGGAGTAAAAATAAAACGGGAAAAGTGGCTCAACCGTGGCTAACAAGGGAAATTAAGGATAGTGTTAAATCCAAGGAAGAGGCATATAAATTGGCCAGAAAAAGCAACAAACCTGAGGACTGGGAGAAATTTAGAATTCAACAGAGGAGGACAAAGGGTTTAATTAGGAAGAGGAAAATAGAGTATGAGAGGAAGCTTGTAGGGAACATAAAAACTGACTGCAAACACTTCTATAGATATGTGAAGAGAAAAAGATTAGTGAAAACAAATGTAGGTCCCTTGAGTCAGATTCAGGTGAATTTATAATGGCGAACAAAGATGGCAGACCAGTTGAACAACTACTTTGGTTCTGTCTTCACAAAGGAAGACATAAATAACCTTCCGGAAATATTAGGGGACCGAGGGTTTAGTGAGAAGGAGGAACTGAAGGAAATCCTTATTAGTCAGGAAATTGTGTTAGGGAAATTGATGGGATTGAAGGCCGATAAATCCCCGGGGCCTGATTGTCTGCATCCCAGAGTACTTAAGGAAGTGGCCCTAGAAATAGTGGATGCATTGGCGATCTATCGACCCTGGATCAGTCCCTATGGACTGGAGGGTAGCTAATGTAACATCACTTTTTAAAAAGGGAGGGAGAGAGAAAACGGGTAATTATAGACCGGTTAGCCTGACATCAGTAGTGGGGAAAATGTTGGAATCAATTATTAAAGATGAAATAGCAGCGCATTTGGAAAGCAGTGACAGGATCGGTCCAAGTCAGCATGCATTTATGAAAAGGAAATCATGGTTGACATATCTTCTAGAATTCTTTGAGGATGTAACTAGCAGAGTGGACAAGGGAGAACCAGTGGATGTGGTGTATTTGGACTTTCAAAAGGCTTTTGACAAGGTCCCACACAAGAGATTGGTGTACAAAATCAAAGCACATGGTATTGGGGGTAATGTACTGACGTGGATAGAGAACTGGTTGGCAGACGGGAAGCAGAGAGTCGGGATAAATGAGTCCTTTTCAGAATGGCAGGAAGTGACTAGTGGGGTGCTGCAGGGCTCAGTGATGGGATCCCAGCTATTTACAATATATATTAATAATTTAGATGAGGGAATTGAGTGTAATATCTCCAAGTTTGCAGATGACATTAAGCTGGGTGGCAGTGTGATCTGTGAGGAGGATGCTAACAGGCTGCTGGGTGACTTGGACAGGTTAGGTGAGTGGGCAAATGCATGGCAGATTCAGTATAATGTGGATAAATGTGAGGTTATCCACTTTGGTGGCAAAAACACGAAGGCAAAATATTATCTGATTAGGAAAAGGGGAGGTGCAACGAGACCTGGGTGTCATGGTACACCAGTCATTGAAAGTTGGCATGCAGGTACAGCAGGCGGTGTAGCAGGCCAATGGTATGTTGGCCTTCATAGCTAGGGGATTTGAGTATCGGAGCAGTTGTACAGGGCCTTGGTGAGACCTCACCTGGGATATTGTGTTCAGTTTTGGTCACCTAATCTGAGGAAGGACGTTCTTGCTATTGAGGGAGTGCAGCAAAGGTTCACCAGACTGATCTCCAGGATGGCAGGACTGACATATGAGGAGAGACTGGATCGAGCGGGCCCTTATTCACTGGAGTTTAGAAGGATGAGAGGGGATCTCATAGAAACATATAAAATTCTGACGGGACTGGACAGGTTAGATGCAGGAGGAATGTTCCCGATGTTGGGGAAGTCCAGAACCAGAGGACACAGTCTAAGGATAAGGGATAAGCCATTTAGGACTGAGATAAGGAGAAGCTTCTTCACTCAGAGAGTTGTTAACCTGTGGAATTCCCTGCCGCAGAGAGTTGTTGATGCCAGTTCATTGGATATATTCAAGAGGGAGTTGGATATGGCCCTTACTGCTAAAGGGATCAAGGGGTATTGAGAGAAAGCAGGAAAGGGGTACTGAGGGAATGATCAGCCATGATCTTATTGAATGCTGGTGCAGGGCCGAATGGCCTACTCCTGCACCTATATTCTATGTTTCTGTGTTTGTAACCTCCTGCTCCCTGAAGTTAAATAAATAAAAAGTGAGAACTAAAAAATTGAGGCATTGTGGCTGCTTCTAGCATATCATGCATTTAATTACATTATTCTGTTTCTGTAGTCTGACACTGATCGCACATTAACAGAAGAAAAGCCTTTCGCATTCATATATGCCACAGAATGTTTTACTCGGGGTCTTGATGGTCACATGTTTATCATCACATAGGCCTTGCACTTTTGAAAAGTCTGCCACCTGGTAAAAGTGCTGCAAACTCTTATGCTGTTGCTTCATTTCCCTTAAGGCGTTTACCCTGGCATAGCAACATTGCTGCTACTGGCTTTATGCATCAGTCGACTGAAGGCAGACTGATGTAACAACTGGCACCAAATTTGTCAAAATGTAAATACTGAAGCCATGGGCAGGGCTTCATCTGAGATACCTTTTGGCTGGAGATTAGGCTCAATAAGATGGCACAACTCTGAGACAACCTCCCTCATGAAGCATCGACAGTAAAGGAATTTCTCCTCAGACTTGCCCTGGTAGATATACTTAGATATTAACATTTCCATTCTGCAACAAACCCGCACGAGCGCCAGATGCCAGAGATGTAATCACTCTAGTTTTCTCCCTCTCTGCACATTCACTCCCTCTCTTCTTTCTCAAAATTCAGTATTGCCATTTGAATGCCAAAAGGATTTCCCTTGCTGAAAATAGTTGCTGCTATTGAATCAGCAGCAACATTGAAAGAGGTGTCTTACATTGCAAAATTTCAGCTATAATGCTCTTAACAAGTAATGTAACAAACAGAATATTGATACAGATATGTGCAAAGCAAAACAAACCCTAGGAGCAAAAGTGCAATACTAAGAACTGTTATGTATGTTAACTGGGTTTTACCTGCCACTGGAAGGTGTGACTGTCTGAGTCCTTGTCTGTTGGCAGCCATGTGAATCCTCACTTTGAGAGTAAATAAACTGGAGTAAGGTCATGCCTGAACTAGCTCACTGTACTTAGCCTCGTGGAGATATTTGATACTTAACAATTGGCAACGAGTTAAAAATACGAATTTTCAGGCAACCATGTCTGTTGGAATTTTGGAGAGATTCGTGGAAGGGGAAGACTGGGAGGATTTCACTGATCGCCTTGACCAGTACTTTGTAGCCAATGGATTGGAAGGAATCGATAACGCAATTAAGCGCAGGGTGGTTCTCCTCACCGTTTGTGGGTCAAAAATTTATGGCCTTATCAAGAATCTACTCTCAGCGACTCGACCAATGGATAAGACTTACGATGAATTGTGTACACTGGTTCGGAACCACTTTAAACCGAAGGAAAGCATCATTGTGTGTGTAGAAACGATACCTCACCATAATCACTCCGAGGGCCAGGGCGTGGCGGAATTTGTCACCAACCTGAGACATCTCGCTGGGCCATGCAATTTCGGAGATGCATTGGAGGAAATGCTGTGGGACTTTTTCGTGCTTGGCATTGGCCACGGGGTCATCCTTCGAAAGCTGCTGGCTGCTGAATCTCTAGACCTGAGCAGGGCCATCACGATCGCCCAGGCATGCATGTCCACGGACCAAAATTCGAAACAGACATCTTCCCAGCATCGAAACTCACCAGCAAGTATTGTGCATAAAATAATATTGTCGGCAGGCAGAGCTGCACATGGCAGGGCCTATCCATCTGCATTCGTATGACCTGTAACTGCTCAAAGTCCGTCACTGGGGGTGAATCAAGTCTCGCCTTGTTGGTGTTGTGGGGGCTATCATTGGGCCAATCAATGCTGATTCAAGCAATATGTGTGCAAAGGCTGTGCAACAATTGGGCACCTTCAGCGAATGTGTCCGCAATCGAGCAAGCGTGCTGCGACACACCATGTGGCTGAGGATGATCGATCCAGCATGGATCAAGTGGTACAGGCAACTCAACTCGAGGTAGAGGACGAAGAAGTGTATGGAGTACATTCTTTTACTAAAAGACCTCCGATAATGCTGGAAGTTAAATTAAATAGGGTTCCAGTATCCATGGAATTGGACACAGGTGCGAGTCAGTCAATAATGAGCCAGAGGGCTTTCAAAAAGCTGTGGGACACTGTAATGTTCTTATACACTACTATAAATTTACACGAGGCACATTCTGCAGACAAAGTCACTCTGTGACCTGAACCTTTATTCACAGGACCAACTAGTGATGACCCTGCGTGGGACCTCCCTTTATATTCCTGGATGACCAGGTGAGGAGTGTCTCCCACAAGTTCACCCCCTGTGGTCAAGGTGTGCATTTCTTAGGTGTATACAGTATGCAGTGTTGTTATGAAGGTTACAGTTACATGAAGGTTACATACATGACATCACCTCCCCTCCCCACCCCCCGCAACGTCTTATGGGGTCAAAGATTAAGTCTTTCAGGCGGTCAACGCTCTCTCTTGGAGCGCCGCAGTTGGGGCTCTGGTTATTGAACCTTGGCATGTGTCTCTGTCACCTGTGGTGATTCTGGCTTGTCCGGGCTGGCCGCAGGGAATGTGCATGCTGCTGAATGTTCTTGTTATCGTTCACTGGTGGTGGTGTGGGCAACAGCTCATGATCTTCCACAGGTTCCTCAGTGTCCATGCTGAACCTTTTTTTTACTTGGTCCAGATGCTTGCGGCATGTCTGTCCATTGTTAAGTCTGACCACTATGACCCTATTCCCCTCTTTGCCAATTACAGTACCCTCGAGCCACTTGGGCCCCAAAGCATGATTAAGAACAAATACAGGGTCATCGATTTCTATACATCTCCCCTTTGAGTTACGGTCATGGCACTCATTTTGGGACTGGTGCTTGCCCTCAACAATGTCTGATAGGACAGGATGAATGAGGGACAGCCGAGTTTTAAGTGTACGTTTCATGAGTAGTTCCGCGGGCGGGACTCCCGTGAGCGAATGCGGTCGGGACCTATAGGCCAGCAGGAGGCGCGATAGGCGGCATTGCAGGGAGGGTCCTTGAATCCGGAGCTTGCCATGTTTTATGATTTGGACCGCACATTCTGCCTGGCCATTGGAAGCCGGCATGAACGGTGCTGTCCTGACATGTTTGGTGCCATTACCCGACATGAACTCCTGGAATTCATAGCTAGTAAAACACGGGCCGTTGTCACTAACCAGGATGTCGGGAAGCCGTGGGTCGCAAAGACTGCATGCAGACTCTCCACGGTGGTGGATGTCATGCACGAATTCAATATGATGCACTCGATCCATTTCGAGTACGCATCAACAACAATGAGGAACATTTTTCCCATGAACGGGCCCGCGTAGTCTACGTGAATACGTGACCATGGCCTGGTGGGCCAGGGCCATGAGCTGAGTGGGGCCTCCCTGGGGGCATTGCCCAGCTGGGCACACGTCGTGCACCTGCGAACACAGTGTTCCAGGTCTGAGTCAATTCCCGGCCACCATACATGTGACCGGGCAATGGCCTTCATTAGCACGATGCCTGGGTGCTCGCTGTGGAGTTCCCTGATGAATGCTTCCCTTCCCTTCTGGGGCATGACTACCCGGCTGCCCCATAGTAGGCAGTCGGCTTGGATGAAGAGCTCATCCATCCGCCTGGGGGCATGCTCCGTGTGCGGGCGCCCAATTCCCAGTCAGGACACGTTTCTTCATCAAGGCTAGGAGGGGATCGCTGTTGGTCCAGGTTTTGATCTGGCGGGCTGTGATGGGGGAGCCTGCGCTGTCAAAGGCTTCAATGGCCATGACCATCTCAGCGCTTTGCTCGGCTGCCCCCTCAGTGGTGGCCAGTGGAAGCTTGCTGAGCGCGTTAGCGCAATTTTCGGTGCCTGGCCGGTGCCGTATGGTGTAGTCATACGCAGCCAGCGTGAGAGCCCATCGCTGTATGCGAGCTGACGCATTTGCATTGACAGCTTTGCTGTCTGACAACAGGGATGCTAACGGCTTGTGGTCCGTTTCTAACTCGAACTTTCTGCCAAAAAGGTACTGGTGTATCTTTTTCACCCCGTAGACACATGCGAGTGCATCCCATATCCCCGTTCTGCTTGGGAGAGCGACCTGGAAGCATAAGCCATAGGTTGGAGTTGGCATTCATCATTACTCTGCTGCAACACGCACCCAACCCCATAGGATGATGCATCACATGTCAAAACCAATTTCTTACAGGGGTTGTACAGAGTCAACAGCTTATTACAACAAAGCAGGTTCCGCACCCGATTGAAAGCCCGTTCCTGACAGTCCCCCCAAAACCAATTGCAACCCTTACGCAGGAGCACATGTAGCGGCTCCAACAATGTGCTTAAGTTCAGCAGAAAGTTCCCGAAATAGTTCAAGAGTCCCAGAAATGACCGCAACTCCGACGTGTTGCCGGGCCTGGGCGCACGATGAATCGCCTCCGTTTTGGATTCGGGTAGGCTGGATCCCGTCTGCGGCAACCCTCCCGCCCAAAAACTCGACCTCTGGGGCCAAAAATACACACTTGGACTTCTTTAGTCATAGGCCTACCCGGTCCAGTCGGCATAGCACCTCCTCTAGGTTGTGGAGGTGTTCCTCGGTGTCTCGACCCATGATAAGGATGTCGCCCTGAAATACGATTGTTCCAGGGATGGATTTGAGCAGGCTTTCCATGTTCCTTTGAAAGATAGCGGCCGCTGATCGAATGCCAAATGGACACCTGTTGTAGACAAACAGCCCCTTGTGCGTGGTGATGGTGGTCAGTAGCTTGGATTCTTCGGCCAGTTCCTGGGTCATGTAGGCTAAAGTGAGGTCCAACTTGGTAAACAGCTTGCCGCCTGCCAGCGTGGCAAAAATACCCGCTCTCAGAAGTGGGTATTGGTCTTGTAGTGACACTCGGTTGATAGTGGTCTTGTCGTCGCCACAGATCCTGACCGAGCCATCCGTTTTTAGGACAGGGACGATGGGGCTTGCCCAGTCGCTAAATTCAATAGGTGAAATTATGCCCTCTCTGAGCAACCTGTCCAACTCACTCTCAATTTTCTCCTGCATCACATATGTCACAGCTCTGGCTTTGTGGTGCACTGGTCTGGCGTCCGGGGTGATGCGTATCACTACTTTGGTACCTTTGAAAGTCCCGACATCAGGTTGAAATAGTGACTCAAATTTCTGTAGGACCTGTGAGCATGAACTTCGCTCCACAGATGAAATGGCGTGCACATCCCCCCATTTCCAGTTCATTTCGGCTAGCCAGCTCCTCCCCAAAAGCGCGGGACCATTTCCCGGGACAATCCAGAGTGGCAGCCGGTTCTCTGATCCATTATGTGTGACCACCAACATTGCACTGCCTAACACTGGGATGATCTCTTTGGTGTACATCCGTAATTGCGTGTCAATGAGTTCTAGTTTGGGTCTGCTAGCTCTGAGTGGCCATAGTTTCTCGAATTGTTGGGCACTCATAAGCGACTGGCTGGCCTCTGTGTCCAGCTCCATGCGTACCGGGATGCCGTTTAATAGGACTTTCATCATCATAGATGGCGTTTTGGTATATGAGCTGTGGATGTTTGCCACATGAACCCGCTGAACTTCAGCGTCCATTGCTTTGTCCCAAGCATCAACCTGCCTTGCAGACCCTTCTTCTGGTTCATCTGCCTCGTAAATTAGCCTCGCTGCGGACTTCCTACACATTCTGGCTAAATGTCCACTGAAGTTACAATTTCTACAGATGAATTGTTGGAACCTACAAGTTTTTGCAGCATGTCTGCCCCCGCACCTCCAGCATGAGCTGAGATCGTTGTGAACAAAAGGGCTGTTACCAGGCATTCCTCTCTGATTGTATCTTTGATTACTCTTGAGCACTCTGTTAGGGGGTGTCAATGGCCCCATCCCGGGACACATTGTCCACTGTGATGGCGTAAATGTCCGTTCAACCTGCCATTGTCTCTGTTGAGGACGCACTCTAGAGTCTTTTGCTGCCTGAGTGGTGTCGAATTGCCCTTGCCTGCCTGCAGGGTTCTAAGTCGCGTTTACAATGTTAACTCCCTGACCCATCGCCACGTTGGAAGCAGAGTTGTGCGCGTATATTATCTTGGTTTCCTCCTCCCCCGCCATGAAGGTCTGAGCCATCAACGCTGCCGCTTCCAAGGTCAAGTCGTTGGTCTCAATTAGCTTTCTGAAAATCCCGGCATGACCAATGCCGTCAATAAAGAAATTCCTTAACATCTCGCCCCTGCAGGCGTCTGTGAACTTAGATGTTGGCCAAGCGCTGAAGGTCCGCAACGAAGTCTGGTGTGCTCTGTCCTTCCCGACGTCGGTGTGTATAGAATCGGTGTCGGGCCATGTGTATACTGCTTGCCGGTTTGAGATGCTCACCGATCAGTTTGCTGAGCTCATCAAAGGCTTTATCCACTGGCTTCTCGGGTGCGAGCAGGTCTTTCATCAGCACATACGTCTTAGATCCACAGCTGGTCAGTAGATGTGCCTTTCGCTTGTCAGCCGCTGCCTCTCCCAGCCAGTCCTTCGTGACAAAGCTCTGCTGGAGCCTCTCAACAAAATTGTCCCAGTCCTCACCAACACAGTACCGTTGCTCTGTGCTACTGGTGGCCATTCTCGTGAGTCGTTGATTCCCGTTTCTCGTCGCCAAATGTAATGTCCTTACACACTACTATAAATTCACACGAGGCACATTCTGCAGACAAGGTCACTCTGTGACCTGAACCTTTATTCACAGGACTAACTAGTGATGACCCTGCGTGGGACCTCCCTTTATATTCCTGGATGACCAGGTGAGGAGTGTCTCCCACAAGTTCACCCCCTGTGGTCAAGGTGTGCATTTCTTAGGTGTATACAGTATGCAGTGTTGTTATGAAGGTTACAGTTACATGAAGGTTACATACATGACAGACACTAAGGCAAAAAGACCCAAACTGAGCTCAATCAATGCGAAGCTATGTACCTACACCAAAGAGCTCATACCAGTCATTGGCAGCGAAGCAATAAAGGTATCGCACGATGGAGCTGTGCATGATTTATCATTGTGGATCATTCCAGGCAATGGCCCAACGCTGTTCGGCAGGAGTTGGCTTGAGAAAATTAAATGGAACTGGAACAATATTAAAGCCTTATCAGTGGATGACGCTTTGTTTGCTCAAGTGCTGAGCAAGTTTCCCTCATTGTTCGAACCAGGCATCGGCAACTTCATGGGAGCCGAGGTGCAGATCCACCTCGGCCTGGATGCAAGAGCCATCCATCACAAGGCTCGGGCGGTTCCATACATGATGAGGGAGATGGTTGAGATCGAACTGGACAGACTTCAATGGGAAGGAATCATATCACCAGTCGAGTTCAGCGAATGGGCCAGTCCAATTGTCCCGGTGTTGAAAAGTGATGGCACGGTCAGGATCTGCGGCGACTGCAAGGTAACAATCAAACGAGTCTCGATACGGGATCATTACCCGTTACCCCAAGGCTGACGACTTGTTTGCAACACTAGCGGGGGAGGAAGTCGTTCACCAAATTGGACCTGACCTCCGCTTACATGACACCGGAGCTGGTCGAATCATCAAAAAACTGATGTGCATCAACATGCACAAAGGACTGTTTATATACCACAGGTGCCCTTTCGGAATTCGCTCGGCGGCAGCCATACTTCAGAGAAACATGGAGAGTTTGCTGAAGTCCGTCCCAAGAACTGTCATGTTCCAAGATGACATCCTGATCACGCGATGCTCCCGAACACCTGCACAACCTGGAAGAGGTTCTACCTCGTCTGGATAGAATGGGACTCAGGCTAAAATGCTCCAAATGCGTTTTCATGGCACCAGAAGTCGAATCGAATTCCTGGGGAGAAAGATTGCAGCAGACGGCATCAGGCCTACAGACTCGAAGTTAGAGGCATTCAAGCATGTACACAGACCCCAGAATGTGACGGAGCTGCATTCGTTCCTGGGTCTTCTTAACTATTTCGGTAACTTTCTACCTAGTTTGAGCACATTGCTAGAGCCCTTGCACATGTTGCTGAGAAAGGGCAACGACTGGGTTTGGGGCAAATTTCAAGACAGAGCCTTTGAGAAGGCCAGGAATCTGCTATGTTCCAATAAATTACTGGTACACTATGACCCATGTAAGCGGTTAGTGCTGGCCTGTGACGCCTCGTCATATGGGGTCGGTTGTGTGCTCCAGCAAGCCAATGTATCAGGCAAACTCATGCATGTGCGTCCAGAAGTCTGTCTAAGGCTGAAAGAGCCTATAGTATGGTAGAGAAAGAGGCTTTAGCATGCGTATATGGGGTTAGGACAATGCACCAATACCTGTTTGGGCTTCGGTTTGAGCTTGAAACAGACCACAGGCCGCTCATTTCATTGTTTTCTGAGAGCAAAGGCATAAACACCAATGGCTCATCCAGCATCCAAAGATGGGCACTGACATTGTCTGCTTATGATTATGTCATTCGCCACACACCAGGCACTGAAAACTGTGCTGATGCGCTTAGCCGGCTACAATTGCCCACAACCGGGGTGGAAATGCCGCAGCCCGCAGATTTGCTGCTGGTCATGGATGCCTTCGAGAGCGAGGGGTCACCCATCACGGCTCGCCAAATTAGGAGCCAGGATCCTGTACTGTCAAGCGTAAAAAGGTGTGTCCTAAATGGAAATTAGTCTGCCATTCCCAGGGAAATGCAGCATGAAATTAAACCTTACAGCCACCGCAAAGATAAATTGTCTATTCAGTCTGATTGTCTGTTACGGGGTAATTGTGTTGTTATGCCAAAAAAAGGCAGGGAAACTTTTGTGCGAGATTTACACAGTACCCACCCAGGCATTATCATGATGAAGGCCATTGCCAGGTTTCATGCTTGGTGGCCCGGCATTGACTCGGACTTGGAGTCATGCATGCATCAGTGCAACATTTGCATGCAACTGAGTAACGCACTTGTGGAGGCTCCATTGAGTCTGTGGTTATGGCCATCCAAACCGTGGTCAAGGATCCATGTAGACTTTGCCGGCCCCTTTCTCGGCAAAATGTTTTTAGTGCTAGTGGACGCTTACTCCAAATGGATTGAATGCATAATCATGTCATCCAGCACGTCCACAACCACCATTGAAAATCTCCAGACCATGTTCGCCACCCATGGCCTGCCCGATGTCCTTATCAGCGACAACACACTGTGTTTCACCAGTTCGGAGTTCCACAAGTTTATGACCCGTAATGGCATCAAGCATGTCAGGTGTGCCCCTTTCAAACCCACGTCTAACGGTCAAGCGGAGCGGGCTGTCCAAACCATTAAGCAGAGCCTAAAACGCATGACTCACGGCTCCCTACAGACCCGCTTCTCCCGCATTCTGCTCAGTTACCAGATGAGACCCCACTCGCTCACCGGGGTCCCTCCTGCTGAGCTGTTATTGAAGAGAGGCCTCAAAACCAGGCTCTCCCTTGTACACCCGGATCTCAATGATCACGTCGAAACCAGAAGACAACAACAGCAATGGTACCATGATCACGCGGCCGTATCACGTGACATTGCTGTTCATGACCCTGTGTTTGTCCTGAATTATGGTCATGGTCCAAAATGGGTTGCTGGCACGGTTTTCGCCAAGGAGGGGAACGGGTGTTTGTAGTCAAACTGTTAAATGGCCAAACGTGCAAGAGGCACATCGCCAAAACCAAACTGCAATTCACAGACAACCCAGTACAAATTGAAGATGACATCATCATCGACCAACCAACACGCATCCAACCATCAGTTGACCCTTGTGTCATTCACGAAGACGAACCTATCATCCCCGACAGTTCTGTCAGACCGACTGCTCGCAATGCAGCTATGGCCCTACAAACTCACCCAAGTTTGGGTTCGAACTGAGAAGATCAATCAGGGAGCGAAAGGCCCCGGACCGTCTCAACTTGTAAATACAACCTGTACCAAGGACTTTGGGGGGAATGATGTTATGTATGTTAATTGGGTTTTACCTGCCACCGGAGGGCGCGACTGTCAGAGTCCTAATGGTCACTGACAGACACGTGCACGCCGTGTATATAATGTGGACAGCCATGTTGAATCCTCACTTTGAGAGTAAATAAATTGGAGTATGGTCAGGCCTGAACTAGCTCACCGTACTTAGCCTCGTGGAGTTATTTGATACTTAACAAGAACATATGAGCATAAGAAATAGGAGCAGAAATAGGCTATACTGCCCCTCGAGCCTGCTCTGCCATTTAATAAGATCATGGTTGATCTGATCTTGGCCTCAATTCCACTTTCCTGCCCATTTCCCATAAATCTTGACTCCCCTTTAGTTCAAGAATCTGTCTATCTTAGCCTTGAATATATTCAATGACTCAGCTTCCACAGCTCTCTGGGGTAGAGAATTCCAAAGATTCACAATCCTCTGAGAGAATAAATTCCTCCTCATCTCCATCTTAAATTTTTTCCCACTCACTTAACCTATCTATATCCCTTTGCAGAATCTTTGTGTCTTCCTCACAACTTGCTTTCCCATCCATGTTTGTATCATCAGCAAACTTGGCTACATTACATTCGGTCCCTTCACTGCATGCAGCATTAGAAATAAAGTAAATGAGCTGACGGCACAAATCATTACAAATGGGTATGATTTGGTGGCCATTACAGAAACATGGTTGCATGGTGGCCAAGACAGGGAATTAAACATGCAGGGGTATCTGACAATTCAGAAAGATAGGCAAGAAGGGAAAGGAGGTGGGGTAGCTCTGTTAAAAAAGGATGATATCAGGGCAGTTGTGAGGGATGATATTGGCTCCAATGAACAAAATGTTGAATCATTGTGGGTGGAGATTAGAGATAGTAAGAGGAAAAAGTCACTGGTCGGCGTAGTTTATAGGCCCCCAAATAATAACTTCATGGTGGGGCGGGCAATAATCAAGGGAATAATGGAGGCATGTGAAAAAGGAACGGCAGTAGTTATGGGGGATTTTAACCAACATATCGATTGGTCAAATCAAATCGCAGGGGGTAGCCTGGAGGAGGAATTCATAGAATGCATATGGGATTGTTTCTTAGAACAGTATGTAACAGAGCCTATAAGGGAGCAAGCCATTTTGGATCTGGTCCTGTGCAACGAGACAGGAAAAATAAACGATCTCCTCGTAAAAGATCCTCTCGGAATGAGTGATCACAATATGGTTGAATTTGTAATACAGATTGAGGATGAGGAAGTTGTGTCAGAAACGAGCGTACTATGCTTAAACAAAGGGGACTACAGTGGGATGAGGGCAGAGTTGGCTAAAGTAGACTGGAAACAAGGACTAAACGGTGGCACAATTGAGGAACAGTGGAGGACTTTTAAGGAGCTCTTTCATAATGCGCAACAAAAATATATTCCAGTGAAAAAGAAGGGCGGCAAGAGAAGAGATAACCAGCCGTGGATAACCAAGGAAATAAAGGAAAGTATCAAATCAAAGACCAATGCGTATAAGGTGGCCAAGGTTAATGGGAAACTAGAGGATTGGGAAAATTTTAAGCAACAGCAAAGAATGACTAAAAAAGCAATAAAGAAAGGGAAGATAGATTACGAAGGTAAACTTGCGCAAAACATAAAAACAGATAGTAAAAGCTTTTACAGATATATAAAACGGAAAAGAGTGACTAAAGTAAATGTTGGTCCCTTAGAAGATGAAAAGGGGGATTTAATAATGGGAAATGTGGAGATGGCTGAGACCTTAAACAATTATTTTGCTTCCGTCTTCACAGTGGAAGACACAAAAACCATGCCAAAAATTGCTGGTCACGGGAATGTGGGAAGGGAGGACCTTGAGACAATCACTATCACTAGAGGGGTAGTGCTGGACAGGCTAATGGATCTCAAGGTAGACAAGTCCCCTGGTCCTGATGAAATGCATCCCAGGGTATTAAAAGAGATGGCGGAAGTTATAGCAAATGCATTTGTTATAATCTACCAAAATTCTCTGGACTCTAGGGAGGTACCAGCGGATTGGAGAGCAGCTAATGTAACGCCTCTATTTAAAAAAGAGGGCAGGCAAAAGGCAGGTAACTATAGGCCGGTTAGTTTAACATCTATAGTGGGGAAAATGCTTGAAACTATCATTAAGGAAGAAATAGCGGGACATCTGGATAGGAATAGTGCAATCAAGCAGACGCAGCATGGATTCATGAAAGGGAAATCATGTTTAACTAACTTACTGGAATTCTTTGAGGATATAACGAGCATGCTGGATAGAGGTGTACCGATGGATGTGGTGTATTTAGATTTCCAAAAGGCATTCGATAAGGTGCCACACAAAAGGTTACTGCAGAAGATAAAGGTACGCGGAGTCAGAGGAAATGTATTAGCATGGATAGAGAATTGGCTGGCGAACAGAAAGCAGAGAGTCGGGATAAATGGGTCCTTTTCCGGTTGGAAATCAGTGGTTAGTGGTGTGCCACAGGGATCAGTACTGGGACCACAACTGTTTACAATATACATAGATGACCTAGAAGAGGGGACAGAGTGTAGTGCAACAAAATTTGCAGATGACACTAAGATTAGTGGGAAAGCGGGTTGTGTAGAGGACTCAGAGAGGCTGCAAGGAGATTTGGATAGGTTAAGCGAATGGGCTAAGGTTTGGCAGATGGAATACAATGTCGGAAAGTGTGAGGTTATCCACCTTGGGAAAAAAAACAGTAAAAGGGAATATTATTTGAATGGGGAGAAATTACAACATGCTGTGGTGCAGAGGGACCTGGGGGTCCTTGTGCATGAATCCCAAAAGGTTAGTTTGCAGGTGCAGCAGGTAATCAGGAAGGCAAATGGAATGTTGGCCTTCATTGCGAAAGGGATGGAGTACAAAAGCAGGGAGGTGTTGCTGCAACTGTATAAGATATTGATAAGGCCGCACCTGGAGTACTGCGTGCAGTTTTGGTCACCTTACTTAAGGAAGGATATACTAGCTTTGGAAGGGATACAGAGACGATTCACTCGGCTGATTCGAGAAATGAGGGGGTTACCTTATGATGATAGATTGAGTAGACTGGGTCTTTACTCCTTGGAGTTCAGAAGGATGAGGGGTGATCTTATAGAAACATTTAAAATCATGAAAGGGATAGACAAGATAGAGGCAGAGAGGTTGTTTCCAGTGGTGGGGGAGACTAGAACTAGGGGGCACAGCCTCAAAATACGGAGGAGCCAATTTAAAACCGAGTTGAGAAAGAATTTCTTCTCCCAGAGGGTTGTGAATTTGTGGAATTCTCTGCCCAAGGAAGCAGTTGAGGCTGGCTCATTGAATGTTTTCAAGTCAAAGATAGATAGATTTTTAAGCAATAAGGGAATTAAGGGTTACGGGGAGAGGGCGGGTAAGTGGAGCTGAGTCCACGACCAGATCAGCCATGATCTTATTGAATGGCGGAGCAGGCTCGAGGGGCTAGATGGCCTACTCCTGTTCCTAATTCTTATGTTCTTATGTTCTTATGTTCATCCAGGTCATTAATATAGCTTGTAAATAGTTGAGGACCCAGCACCGATCCCTGCGGCACCCCACTAGTTACTGTTTGTCAACCAGAAAATTACCTATTTAGCCCGACTCTCTGTTTTCTGTTAGTTTGCCAATCCTCTATCCATGCTAATATATTACCCCAAACCCCGTGAACTTTTGTCTTGTGCCGTAACCTTTTATGTGGCACCTTACTGATTGCTTTTTGGAAATCCAAATACACGACATCTACTGGTTCCCCTTCATCCACCCTGCTTGTCACATCCTCAAAGAACTCTAATAAATTTGTCAAACATGATTTCCCTTTCATAAAACTATGTTGACTCTGCTTGATTGTGTTATGATTTTCTGAATGTCCTGCTAATACTTCCTTAATAATGGACTCCAGCATTTTCCCAATGACAGATGTTAGGCTAACTGGTCGATAGTTTCCTGCTTTCTGCCTCCCCCCTTTCTTGAATAAAGGCTTTACATTTGCGGTTTTCCAATCCGCTGGGACCTTTCCAGAATCTAGGCGATTTTGGATGATTACAACCTGTTGTGTATAGAAGAACTCCATGGTGCTGAGTACTGTGAGCTAAACTTAGTGTGACCGTAGTCTTCTTTATTACAACTCCAGAGTGCCTAAACAACATGGCAGCCAACCTTTTATACTGACCCTGCACTTGTGTGCAAGTGACCGTTAGGACTCCAATAGTCACGCCCTCTGGTGGCAAGTATTACATAGTTACATACATAACATCACTTCCCCCAAAGTCTTCGGTACAAGTTATTTACAAGTTGAGGCGATCCTGAGCCCTTCGCTCCCTGGTTGATCGTCAATCCTGGAGTATGTGAGTTGGCCGGATCATTGCTGCACTGCACCGTGGCTGGTCTGACCGGACTGTCAGGAATGGTGGGTTCATCCTCGTGGTTGACAGCGAGGTCGATTGCTGGTTGGGTGTGTGTTGGTGGATTGTCAATGGTGATGTCCTCTTCAAATCGTTCCTGGTTGTCCGAAAATTGCAATTAAGTCTTATCTAAATGCTTTCTGCACATTTGGCCATTTAACAGTTTGATTATAAACATGCTATTCCCTTCCTTGGCCAAAACAGTGCCAGCAACCCACGTGGGACCATGGCCGTAATTCAGGACAAACAGGGTCGTTAACATCAATGTCACGTGAAACAGCTGCGCGATCGTGGTACACATTCTGCCGGTGTTGCCAGGTTTCCACGTGATCATTAAGATCCAGGTGGACTAGGGAGAGCCTGGTTTTGAGGGTTCTCTTCATTAACAATTCTGCCGGGGGAACCCCGGTGAGCGAGTGGGGTCGCGTCTGGTAACCGAGCAGAATGCGAGACAAGCGGGTCTGCAGGGAGCCGTCCATCATGCGTTTCATGCTCTGCTTGATTGTTACCAACGATATAGATAAAAAAACGGGATGAGATCCTACAAGATGAATTTAAGGAGCTAGGAGCTAAATTAAAAAGTAGGACCTCAAAAGTAGTAATCTCAGGATTGCTACCAGTGCCACATGCTAGCCAGAGTAGGAATCGCAGGATAGCTCAGATGAATACGTGGCTTGAGGAGTGGTGCAGAACGGAGGGATTTAAATTCCTGGGACATTGGAACCGGTTCTGGGGGAGGTGGGACCAGTACAAACCGGACGGTCTACACCTGGGCAGGACCGAAACCAATGTCCTAGGGGGAGTGTTTGCTAGTGTTGTTGGGGAGGGGTTAAACTAATATGGCAGGGGGATGGGAACCTATGCAGGGAGACAGAGGGAAGTAGAATGGGGGCAGAAGCAAAAGATAGAAAGAAGAAAAGTAAAAGTGGAGGGCAGAGAAACCCAAGGCAAAAAGCAAAAAGAGCCACATTACAGCAAAATCCTAAAGGGGCAAAGAGTGTTAAAAAGACAAGCCTGAAGGCTCTGTGCCTCAATGCGAGGAGTATTCATAATAAGGTGGACGAATTAACTGCGCAGATAGCAGTTAACGGACATGAAGTAATTGGCATCATGGAGACATGGCTCCAGGGTGACCAAGGCTGGGAACTCAACATCCAGGGGTATTCAACATTTAGGAAGGATAGACAAAAAGGAAAAGAAGGTGTGGTGGCGTTGCTGGTTAAAAAGGAAATTAATACATTAGTAAGGAAGGACATTAGCTTGGATGATGTGGAATCTGTATGGGTGGAGCTACGGAATAAAAAAGGGCAGAAAACGCTGATGGGAGTTGTGTACAGACTACCAAACAGTAGTAATGAGGATGGGGACAGCATCAAACAAGAAATTAGGGATGCGTGCAATAAAGGTACAGCAGTTATCTACATATTGACTGGGCTAACCAAACTGGTAGCAATGCGGTGGAGGAGGATTTCCTGGAGTGTATTAGGGATGGTTTTCTAGACCAATACGTCAAGGAACCAACTGGAGGGTAGGCCATCCTAGACTGGGTGATGTGTAATGAGAAGGGACTAATTAACAATCGTGTTGTGCAAGACCCCTTGGGGAAGAGTGACCATAATATGATAGAATTATTTATTAAGATGGAGAGTGACACAGTTAATTCAGAAACTAGGGTCCTGAACTTGAGGAAAGGTAACTTCGATGGTATGAGACGTGAATTGGCTAGAAGAGACTGGCGAGTGATACTTAAAGGGTTGACGGTGGATATAAATGGCAAACATTTAAAGATCACATGGATGAACTTCAACAATTGTACATTCCTGTCTGGAGTAAAAATAAAACGGGGAAGGTGGCTCAACCGTGGCTTACAAGGGAAATTAGGGATAGTGTTAAATCCAAGGAGGAGGCATATAATTTGGCCAGAAAAAGCAGCAAACCTGAGGACTGGGAGAATTTTGTAATACAGCAGAGGAGGACAAAGGGTTTAATTAGGAGGAGGAAAATAGAGTATAAGAGGAAGCTTGCTGGGAACATAAAAACTGACTGCAAAAGCTTCTATAGATATGTGAAGAGAAAAAGATTAGTGAAAATAAACGTAGGTCCCTTGCAGTCAGATTCAGGTGAATTTATAATGGGGAACAAAGAAATGGCGGACCAGTTAAACAAATACTTTGTTTCTGTTTTCATGAAGGAAGACACAAATAACCTTCCGGAAATACTAGGGGACCGAGGGTCTAGTGAGAAGGAGAAAGTGAAGGATATCCTTATAAAGCGGGAAATTGTGTCAGGGAAATTGATGGGATTGAAAGCCGATAAATCCCCGGGGGCCTGATAGCCTGCATCCCAGAGTACTTAATGAAGTGGCCATAGAAATAGTGGATGCATTTGTGATCATTTTCCAACAGTCTATCGACTCTGGATCAATTCCTATGGACTGGAGGATAGCTAATGTAACACCACTGTTTAAAAAAGGAGGGAGAGAGAAAACGGGTAATTATAGACCAGTTAGCCTGAGATCAGTAGTGGAGAAAATGTTGGAATCAATTATTAAAGATGAAATAGCAGCGCATTTGGAAAGCAGTGACAGGATCGGTCCAAGTCAGCATAGATTTATGAAAGGGAAATCATGGTTGACAAATCTTCTGGAATTTTTTGAGGATGTACCTAGTAGAGTGGACAAGGGAGAACCAGTGGATGTGGTGTATTTGGACTTTCAAAAGGCTTTTGACAAGATCCCACACAAGAGATTGGTGTGCAAAATCAAAGCACATGATATTGGGGGTAATGTAGATGTTGGGGGTTTAGACTGGTTAGATGCAGGAAGAATGTTCCCAATGTTGGGGATGTCCAGAACCAGGGGTCACAGTCTAAGGATAAGGGGTAAGCCATTTAGAACCGAGATGAGGAGAAACTTCTTCACCCAGAGAGTGGTGAATCTGTGGAATTCTCTACCACAGAAAGTTGTTGAGGCCAATTCACTAAATATATTCAAAAAGGCGTTAGCTGTAGTCCTTACTACTAGGGGGATCAAGGGGTATGGCGAGAAAACAGGAATGGGGTACTGAAGTTGCATGTTCAGTCATGAACTCATTGAATGGCGGTGCAGGCTCGAAGGGCCAAATGGCCTACTCCTGCACCTATTTTCTATGTTTTCTATGTTTTCTATGTCTATGTACTGACCTGAATAGAACTGATTGGCAGACAGGAAGCAGAGAGTCAGGATAAACGGGTCCTTTTCAGAATGGCAGGCAGTGACTAGTGGACTGCCGCAGGGCTCAGTGCTGGGACCCCAGCTCTTTACAATATACATTAATGATTTAGATGAAGGAATTGCTTGTAATAGCTCCAAGTTTGCAGATGACACTAAACTGGGTGACGGTGTGAGCTGTGAGGAGGACGCTAAAAGGCTGCAGGGTGACTTGGACAGGTTAGGTGAGTGGGCAAATGCATGGCAGATGCAGTATAATGTGGATAAATGTGAGTTTATCCACTTTGGGGGCAAAAACACGAAGGCAGAATATTATCTGAATGGCGGCAGATTCGGAAAAGGGGAGGTGCATCGAGACCTGGGTGTCATGGTACATCAGTCATTGAAAGTTGGCATGCAGGTACAGCAGGCGGTGAAGAAGGCAAATGGTATGTTGGCCTTCATAGGTAGGGGATTTGAGTATCGGAGCAGGGAGGTCTTACTGCAGTTGTACAGAGCCTTGGTGAGGCCTCACCTGGAATATTGTGTTCAGTTTTGGTCTCCTAATCTGAGGAAGGATGTTCTTGCTATTGAGGGAGTGCAGCGAAGGTTTACCAGACTGATTCCCGGGATGGCGCGACTGACACATGAGGAGAGATTGGATCAGCTGGGCCTTTATACACTGGAGTTTAGAAGGGTGAGGGGGATCTCATAGAAACTTATAAGATTCTGACGGGACTGGACAGGTTAGATGTGGGAAGAATGTTCCCGATGAAGGGGAAGTCCAGAACCAGGGGACACAGTCTTAGGATAAGGGGTGGGCCATTTAGGACTGAGCTGAGGAGAAACTTCTTCACTCAGAGAGTTGTTAACCTGTGGAATTCCCTGCCGCAGAGAGTTGTTGATGTCAGTTCATTGGATTTATTCAAGAGGGAGTTAAATATGGCCCTTACGGCTAAAGGGATAGAGGGGTATGGAGAGAAAGTAGGAATGGGGTACTGAAGTTTCATGTTCAGTCATGAACTCATTGAATGGCGGTGCAGGCTCGAAGGGCCGAATGGCCTACTCCTGCACCTATTTTCTATGTTTCTATGTTTCTATGTTTAGACTGCCTGCTCCGTTTGACCATTAGACGCAGGCTTAAACAAAGCAGACCTGACATGCTTGATGCCTTCGCGGATCATAAACCCTTTGAATTCCGAGCTGGTGAAACACAGTCCATTGTCGCTGACAAGGACGTCGGGCAAGCCATGAGTGGCGAACATGACCCGGAGGCTTTCAATGGTGGTTGTGGACGTGCTGGATGACATGATTACGCATTCAATGCAATTGGAGTAAGCATCCACAACTACTAAAAACATCTTTCCTCGAAAGGGGCTGGAAAAATCTATGTGGATCCTGGACCACGGTTTGGAGGGCCGTGACCACAGACTCAGTGGAGCCTCCCTTGGTGCATTGCTCAGTTGCGAGCAAGTGTTGCACTGATGCACGTATAACTCCAAGTCCGAGTCAATGTCAGGCCACCAAACATGTGACCTGGCAATTGCCTTCTTCATGACAATGCCTGGGTGGCTACTGTGTAGGTCATGTATAAATGTTTCCCTGCCTTTTTTTGGCAAAACCACGTGACAATCCAACTGGATGGACATTTCATCTTTGCTTCGGTGAAACGGCTTAATTTCATCTTGCATTTCCCCGGGAACGGCCGACCAGTTCCCATTTAGGATGCAACTCTTTACTAATGATAGCACAGGATCCTGGCTGCTCCAGGTCCTGATCTGGCGAGCTGTGACGGGTGACCCCTCGCTCTGAAAAGCATCCATGACTAGTAGCAAGTCTGCGGGCTGCGCCATTTCAACCCCAGTGGTGGATAATGGTAGCCGGCTGAGAGCATCGGCACAGTTTTCAGTGCCTGGTCTGTGGCGGATAACTTAGTCATAAGCGGATAATGTTAGTGCCCATCTTTGGATGCGGGATGAAGCATTGGTATTTATATCTTTGCTCTCTGAAAACAGCAAAATGAACGGATTGTAGTCAGTTTGAAGCTCAAACTGAATTCCAAATAGGTATTGATGCATTTTCTTAACCCCATATCCACATGCTTACGCCTCTTTCTCAACCATACTATAGGCTCTCTCAGCCTTAGACAGACTTCTAGACGCATATGCAACCGGTTGGAGGTTGCCCAATACATTGGCTTGCTGTAACACCCAGCCGACCCCGTACGATGAGGCGTCACAAACTAGCACTAAACGTTTACATGGGTGATAGTGTACAAGTAACTTATTTGAACATAGCAGGTTCCTGGCCTTCTCAAAGGCTGTGTCTTGAGATTTGCCCCAAACCCAGTCATCACCCTTACGTAGCAACATGTGCAAAGGCTCTCACAAAGTGCTTAACCCGGGTAGATAGTTATCGAAATAGTTGAGGAGTCCTAGGAACGAACGCAGCTCCATCACATTCTGTGGTCTCGATGCATTCTTGATGGCCTCTGTCTTTGAGTCCGTGGGTCTGATGCCGTCTGCTGTAAATTTTCTCCCCAAAAATTCGACTTCTGGCATCAGGAAAACACACTTGGAGCGTTTCAGCCTGAGTCCCACTCTGTCTGGGGAACTTAAAACCTCTTCCAGGTTGTGTAGATGTTCGATGGTGTCACGACCAATGATTAGGATGTCGTCTTGAAACACAACGGTGCGCGTAACAGATTTCAGCAAACTCTCCATGTTTCTCTGGAAAATGGCTGTAGTCGAGCGAATCCCGAAAGGGCACCTGTGGTATATAAACAGCCCTTTGTGTGTGTTGATGCACGTCAGTCATTTCGAAGATTCAGCCAGCTCCTGTGTCATGTAGGCGGAGGTTAGGTCCAACTTGGTGAATGACTTCCCCCCCGCCACCCCTGCTAACGTTGCGAACGGGTCATCCGCCTTGGGCAACGGGTACTGGACCTGTAGTGAGACTCGGTTAATCGTTACCTTGTAGTCTCCGCAGATTCTGACCGTGCCATCGCTTTTCAACACTGGAACAATTGGACTGGCCCATTCATTGAACTCGACTGGCGTTACGATTCCTTCGTGTTGGAGTCTGTCCAGTTCGATCTCGACTTTCTCCCTCATCTTGTACGGAACCGCCCGAGCCATGTGATGGATGGGCCATGCATCGGGGCCTAGATGGATCTGTACCTTGGCGCCTGTGAAGTTGCCAATGCCTGCTTTGAATAGCGAGGGAAACTTGCTCAGCACTTGAGCACATGAGGCAACATCCACTGAAGATAGTGCATTGATGTCGTTCCAATTCCATCTAATCTTTTGTGGCCAGCTTCTGCCGAACAACATTGGGCCATTGCCTGGAACAATCCATAATGATAGGTCATGCACAGCTCCATCATACGATACCTTCACTGCCACACTTTCAATGACTGGTATGAGCTCTTTGGTGTAGGTACGCAGCTTTGCATTAATCGAGCTCAGTTTGGACCTTTGTGCTTTATTGCCCTAAAATTTCTCGAAAGCCTTCTGGCTCATTATTGACTGACTCGCACCCGTGTCCAACTCCATGGATACTGGAACTCCATTTAATTTGACTTTCAGCATTATAGGAGGGATCTTGGTGGTGAAGTGTACCCCATACACTTCTTCCTCGAGTTGAGTTGCCTGTGCTGCATGATCCGTGCCGGATCGATCATCCTCTGCGACGTGGTATGTCGCAGCATGTTTGCACATTCGCTGGAGGTGCCTCATTGTTGCGCGGTGTTTGCACACGTAGTGCTTGAATCAACATTGATGGGCCCGATGATTAGCCCCGCAGCGCCAACACGGTGCTAATGGATTCACATTCACCCCTGATGGCGGACTCTGAGTCATCACAGGTCTTGCGGCCGCAGACGTATAGGCCCTGCCACATGCAGTTCGGCCTGCTAGTGACGTCATTTTATGCACAGTACTTGCCGGTGAGCTTCGATGTTGAGAAGATATCTGTTTCGTGTTATTGTCTGTGGTCATGCATGCCTGCGTAATCGCGATGGCCCTGCTCAGGTCTAGGTTTCGGCAGCAAGCAGCTTTCAAAGAATAACCTCGTGGCTGATTCCCAGCACAAAAAAGTCCCACAGCATTTGCCCCAACGCAGCTCCAAAATCGCAAGGTCCCGCGAGGCGTCTCAGGTCGGCGACATAATCTGCCATGTCCTGGCCCCCGGAGAGATGGTGCGTTTTAAAAACGATATCTGGCCATGAGGATACTCTCCTTCGGCTTGAGGTGGTCCTGAACCAGCGTGCACAACTCTGTATATTCCTTCTCTGTTGGTTTTGTTGGTGCGAGCAGATTTTTGATGAGGCCGTATATTATAGGCCCACAGACAGTGAGGAGAACTGTCCTGCACTTGGCCGCGTTAGTATCTCCTTCGTTGCCCACGAAGTACTGGTCGAGACGCTCGATGAAGGCTTCTCAAGAATCACCCTCTACGAATCTCTCTAATATTCCAACGGCAGCCATGTTTGCATGAAGGTTCGTATTCTGTTACTCGTCGCCAATTGTTGTGTATAGAAGAACTCCATGAGGCTGAGTACTGTGAGCTAAACTTAGTGTGACCTTAGTCTTCTTTATTACAACTCCAGAGTGCCTAAACAACATGGCAGCCAACCTTTTATACTGGTCCTGCACGTGTGTGCAGGTGACCGTTCGGACTCCAATAGTCGCGCCCTCTGGTGGCAAGTATTACATAGCTACATACATAACACAACCAATGTATCCACTATCTCTGCAGCCACTTCTTTTAAGACCCTAGGATGCAGGCCATCAGGTCCAGGGGACTTGTCCACCCTTAATCCCATTAGATTGCCTAGTACTTTTTCTCTAGTGATAATGATTGTTTTAATTTCATTCCTTCTTTTTGCCCCCTGATTTTCTACTATTATTGGGATCTTTTTAGTGTCTCTTACCATGAAGACAGATACAAAATATTTCTTCAAAGTCTCTGCCATTTCCATGTTTCCCATTATTAATTCCCCAGTCTCCTACTCTAAGGGACCAACATTTACTTTAGCTACTCTCTTCCTTTTTATATAGCTCTTACTGTCTGTTTTTATATTTCTTGCTAGTTTAGTCTCATAATCTATTTTGTCCCTCTTTATTATTTTTTTAGTCATCATTTGTTGATTTATAAAATTTTCCCAATCTTCTAACCGACCACTAATCTTCGCAACATTGTATGCCTTTTCTTTCAATTTGATACCATTAGTTCGCCATGGATGGTTCATCCTTCTCGTACTCTTTTGTTCTCAATGAAATATATATTTGTTGAGAATTATGAAATATCTCCTTAAATGTCTGCCACTGCTTATAGAAACATAGAAACATAGAAATTAGGTGCAGGAGCAGACCATTCGGCCCTTCGAGCCTGTACCGGCATTCAATAAGATCATGGCTGATCATTCAACCTCAGTACCCCTTTCCTGTTTCTCTCCATACCCCTTGATCCCTTTGGCCGTAAGGGCCATATCTAACACCTTTTTGAATATATCTAATGAACAGCCCTCAACATCTTTCTGCGGCAGAGAATTCCACAGGTTAACCACTCTCTGAGTGAAGAAGTTTCTCCTCATCTCGGTCAGAAATGGCTTACCCCTTATTCTTAGACTGTGAACCCTGGTTCTGGAATTCCCCAGCAATGGGAACATTATTCCTGCCTCTAACCTGTCCAATCCCGTCAGAATTTTATATGTTTCTATGAGATCCCCTCTTATCCTTCTAAACTCCAGTGGATACAAGGCTAGTTGATCCAGTCTCTCCTCATATGTCAGTCCTGCCATCCTGGGAATCAGTCTGGTGAATCTTCGCTATACTCCCTCAATAGCAAGAACGTCCTTCCTCAGATTAGGAGACCAAAACTGAACACAATATTCTTGGTGTGGCCTCACCAAGGCTCTGTACAACTGCAGTAAGAACTCCATGCTCCTACACTCAAATCCTCTAGCTAAGAAGGCCAACATGCCATTTGCCTTCTTCGCCTCCTGCTGTACCTGCATGCCAACCTTCAATGACTGATGTACCATAACACTCAGGTCTCATTGCACCTCCCCTTTTCCTAATCTGTCACCATTCAGATAATATTCTGTCTTCCTGTTTTTGCCACCAAAGTGGATAACCTCACATTTATCCACATTATACTGCATCTGCCATGCATTTGCCCTATTCACCTAACCTGTCGAAGTCACCCTGCAGCCCCTTAGCAACTTCCCACAGCTCACACCACCACCCAGCTTAATGTCATCTGCAAACTTGGAGATATTACATTCAATTCCTTCATCTAAATCATTGATGTATATTATAAATAGCTGGGGTCCCAGCACTGAACCCTGCGGCACCCACTAGTCACTGCCTGCCATTCTGAAAAGGACCCGTTTATCCTGACTCTCTGCTTCCTGTCTGCCAACCAGTTCTCTATCCACATCAGTACATTACCCCCAATACTATGTGCTTTAATTTTGCATACTAATCTCTTGTGTGGGACTTTGTCAAAAGCCTTTTGAAAGTCCAAATACACCACATCCACTGGTTCTCCCTTGTCCACTCTACTCGTTACATCCTCAAAAAATTCTAGAAGATTTGTCAAGCATGATTTCCCTTTCATAAATCCATGCTGACTTGGATCGAATCTGTCACTGCTTTCCAAATGCGCTGATGTCAGGCTAACCGGTCTATAATTTCCTGTTTTCTCTCTCCTTCCTTTTTTAAAAAGTGGTGTTACATTAGCTACCCTCCAGTCCATAGGAACTGATCCAGAGTCAATAGAATGTTGGAAAATGATGACCAATGCATCCACTATTTCTAGGGCCACCTCCTTAAGTACTCTGGGATGCAGACTATCAGGCCCTGGGGATTTATCGGCCTTTAATCCCATCAATTTCCCTAACACAATTTCCTGACTAATAAGGATTTCCTTCAGTTTCTCCTTTTCGCAAGACCCTCGAACCCCTAGTATTTCCGGAAGGTTATTTGTGTCTTCCTTAATGACGACAGATCCAAAGTATTTGTTCAATTGGTCTGCCATTTCTTTTTTCCCCATTATAAATTCACCTGATTCTGACTGCAAAGGACCTACATTGGTCTTCACTAATCTTTTTCTCTTCACATATCTATAGAAGCTTTTGCAGTCAGTTTTTATGTTCCCTGCAAGCTTCCTCTCATACTCTTTTCCCCCCCTCCTAATTAGACCCTTTGTCCTCCTCTGCTGAATTCTAAATTTCTCCCAGTCCTCAGGCTTGCTGCTTTTTCTGGCCAATTTATATGCCTCTTCCTTGGATTTAACACTATCCCTAATTTCCTTTGTTAGCCACGATTGAGCTACCTTCCCCATTTTATTTTTACTCCAGACAGGGATGTACAATTGTTGAAATTCATCCAGGTGATCTATAAATCTACCGTCTGACCTTTTAATCTATTTTCCCAGTCCACTTTGGCCAATTCTGTCTTCATACCATTGTACTTGCCTTTATTTAGGTTTAAGACACTAGTTTCAACCCAAGTTTCTCACCCTCAAATTGAATGTGAAATTCTATCATGTTATGATCACTCTTCCCTGGAGGATCCTTTACTATGAGATCATTTGTTAATCCTGACTCATTACACATTACCAGATCTAAAATAGCCTGTTCCCTGGTTGGTTCCACAATGTATTGTTGTCAAGAAACTGTCCCGAATACACTTTATGAACTCGTCCTCAAGGCTACCTTTGCCAATTTGATTTCTCCAATCCATATGAAGATTATAGTCGATCATGATTATTGTAATACCTCCCTTACAAGCTGCCATTATTTCTTGATTTATGCTCACACCTTCAATCACACCTTTAAAAATCAAACTCCTATAGACCAGAGCAGGATATCTCACTTTTATATAAGCAAGTGAAAAAGATTAATGATTGCTAGGTAATAAAACACACGGGGGTTTTATTTAGTGCCCCATGAAGCTTCAGGGAGCGCATACCGAGCTGTAGGCTGCTTGTGGGGCTAAAATTAACATTTTAAAAATGGCAGACTTACCGGTCGGTCATGGCCGCCTTCCTGTTTGATCGTGGGGTCAGTGCCGCAATCTTGCAGCCTGGCACTACACTTGTGAGACTGTGGTGAGACTGGGCGGCCGGGGTTTGTGGTGCGTGGCAAAGCCGCTCCTCGCTCCATCTGCACTGTATGAACAATCTTCCATTGATGGGGCTTGTTAATCCCGCCCTGCAAAGTTCCCGACCAATTAAAAGGAAGCGGGTCTGATGGCATCATTTAATGATGCATCATTAGCCAGTTACCTTAACGGGACCATGGTCACATTGATTTTGACAGTTGTTCTTTCAGTGTTCTACAGGTGCCGCAAACACTGACCAGCACTGCACAAAGGTACACTGCTGCACCCAGGCTCTCCCATGACTCCCTCCAGATGCTTATGGATGGAGACACAGCAGGCAGGGCGGAACAGGACACCGACACAGCCGGGGTGCACATTGCACAGGAGGGTACAAGCAGGGATGTCATCAGGAGGAGCTGGCTGCAGTGGTGCAAACCTTTCAATGATTTCAGTAGATCATGAAATGTTACCACAAAGCCACACTCAACCTCATCTTGTTGTGCTGCTCATCACATCCCCATCACTCTTCCCTACCATATTCCTGAACATCCTTAGTCACACCAACTTACCTTGCACCTCCACTCATTCCTCTCTCTTTAGCTACATTATCACATCTCCATCTCACTAGCCACCCTCACACTCACCCTCATTCTTGTCCAATCATACCAACTAACACCACGCACTTGGAAGGCACTTGGGTGCTTTGGCCAATGTTCATGTAGAGTTTCTGCTAATGTGTTGTCAAATGTTGAAATCTTTATTTTGAACACTTTGGGGAGAAATTCTGTTGAATAGTGCCTCAGTTAGCGCTCTGAAGGGGTGATAATGCATCTTGAATTGCTTACCGCCCGGCCATGCAGCTTGCAGCGTCCCGCTGGGAAATTTACTTCCGTGTACCGGCGGCGCAATATGCTACCACCTCACTGCGTACTTTTAGTCAGAGCATGACATCAGTCCTCGTATAATGATCTGCTAGCACGCCGCTCGCAAAATTAGGTATGTCTGCCTCATTTAGCGTCTGCCCCTAATCACACCGGAGAAACTAGGTGGTCTCACCTTCCATAGTCAATATCTAGAGGCTAGTTAAAGGGAGGAGGAAGAACATTCACTGGAAGTAACAATGAGTGCAAAGTTTCGACAGAGCAGGTTGCGTGAAAGTCTGACTTTGGAACGGCACATTTATCTGACATTACGGGGTCATTTCAACTTGAGTTTAACAATTTAATGGGTGGATTACTAGCTTGCCAGCATTGTCTTATACATGCTCCTGTTAGGCGGCGTCAAGATAGAAGGGCTGTTGGCCATCTCGGACTGGCGACCTTCCTGCTCCTCCATTTTCCCGCTTTGCTAAGAGTGAATAGTTGAAACAGCGCGTGCGCATAATTATCTGACCACGCCTTTAAGAATCGGCTTTCCCCGGGATGTATAGCGGACTTCTGAGCATGCGCAACCTTTCTCCAAATTTCCCACTCCGATTTTTGGTCCCACCACCAAAGGAGAAGTGTGGAATGCCTGATTTAGCGCTCCTTTTCCCTCTTGCTGCATTTCAACCTAACGTTGGTGGTGTTGCTGGTGTATTTAGTGATGTTGGTGTTGGGGATGATCGTGGTGGGATTCTGAGGACCAAGGTGAGATTTTCTCAAGAGCACCGTTGCTGCTGAAATAGATGGCAGCTGAAGTTAAGATGACACAAGCGATCTGTCAATGGTGGCTGAGGTTGCTCCAAGAAGGTGTCAGTGCTTCGAGAGTTCACTGCAGACATTTCCAAACTGCATACAGCTCAAAAGTGTCTTCCAAATCCTGATAGCTTGAGCCTCAGAGATTAGAAAGTGAACAGCTGTGAAATGGTCACTTTTATACCACTTATGCAGCTGTCAACTAGTCAAAGCAAAAGAGAGTCATTGAGAACCCGATACCCTTGCCTGATGTGAAGCCCGAGTGACGGGAAGCTTCTGAAAAACTTGACAAAATGGTAAATACCCAGTAAAATTGTTTTAAAATATCTCGAAATTACCTCTTACTGATGTTAATTGGCTGGCCTGCCACTTGGTGTCGGGTCTGTGAACCGCAGCCAGACCCGACACTTTAGAAACTGACAAGGAGGTGGGTTTAGAGCAGGATCCCGCCCCGTTGTCAAAACCCGCACTCACAGGACTGGTAAGATTTCTGCTGTAGCGTCGGCAGTTTGGCCCTCCCCTTTAATGAGGAGGAGGGCCCTGTCTACGTGGCAGTGCTACGCGTCCCATCACGTAACGCTGCGCCCTTCGCGGAGTCCTTCCGCCCCGCTCGCATCCCACAGAGCAAATGGAGCACGATATTTTGCATTCCACTTGCTCTCGGGGGGCGGTAAGCTGAATAAAGGTCGCGGGGTTGGACTTGCGCGTTTTCCGCAGGAATTGCTGCTTTGCGGCTGTTCCTGTCCCCAATCTGGGTGGTACGCAATTTTGGCCCCACAGTTTTAGTGAATTCTGGCTCCTTCTACTCCTTCAAAAAGGAATTCAATATTTTTTTGGAAAACAAGGTTTTCATGGCATGTGAAGATTAAGACCAATTATTCTTGAATATAACTGATGGGTTTAAGATCTCCTGGGACTTGCCTTTGCGTCCAAAAGGGTTCGGAGAATGATTTTTGACAGAGGACTTTTTAATTAACTACAGGTAGAAGGATAACAAGGTGGAAGTGTTTCCGGAAAGAATTTCAGAGTGTGGGCCCAAGGTGGCTGAAGGTTCTGCTTGAATTTATATTATAATGTGGGCATGTTTATGTAAGAACTTCGGGTTACCACAATTATGTCATTCAATTGTTAAATGTACGAGCATGTTGGCATAGGATTAATTTTTCTCTGAAATACAGGCAAGTATCAGCATACTCAATCTAAAGTAAATATAATTAAATATTTTACATTAGTAAACCAATTAGGTTGACTATTAATGTTTCTATTGTTACTTCCAAAACAATAGCACCACAGGCATCAAATGCAATGTATCAACAATACAGGAGTATTATAACAAATTCACAATATTTCCATGTTACAAAATTAATTACTTTTCTAACAGATGTTAAGCTGTGCTTCAATTATTTCTATAGAACCAGATTGTTTTATGTACAGCGATAATATTTTACATTGGTTTTCCCCCCATATGTGGTGTCATAAATAATTTTGCTTAAGTAGTGCTTCAGGACCTCACTTTGATTGAGGTAAGATTTATTTTAGGCACAATGTGTAACAAAGTCACAAACCCATTTCTAAAAATTGCACTTATGATTTCACTGCACATGTTGCACAGAGGAAATTTCTTGCCCCGCCTCACTGTGAGTCTGTTGTATTTTGTTGTATTTTTTTATGCTGGTGACATAAAAGTGATGGTGTCTTAGCAACTGTCTGGTCCTGTAAATACATTCAAGTACCTTTCAGTTAATTTTTTCGATTCCTTCTTACTACAACAGCAATTTATCTTAGATTGTTCAAAACTTTTAGTAATCAAAGGAAAATTTACTTTCATAGCAGTTGGTCATAGTCAGATCTCAGCAACAGGAGTGTGAATGAATAGTATTCAAAAAAGATTAATTTTGTTATGTGCAAGATCTTGTTTCTTTACTGTAATCTATTTCCTCCAATTTCTATTAGGTTCTTCAATTTCATTCTCTGAGTACAAGAAGACAGGTAATATACTGGCCAGCTTCTTTGTTTATCACTTTTAAGCCTGTCTCCACATGGCACATAAGAGCAATACAGGGTGGCTTCCTCTCCCTCTGTGAGAAGCATTTATGGCCATTATTTTATCACACTGTCACGGATGGCACCCCAACATTATGGGCAGCATGGTAAAGTAAAAGAGGAGGTACAGGTTGAACCTCCCTTATCTGGGACTCCCTGATCCGGCACCACCCCTTGTCCGGCACCATTCCCGGCCGTTCTGACATGAACAAATTGAAGTCCTTCCTCGCTGCCGACTTCCGCAATCGCTGGCCTGACCCCACGATCTATCGCACCCCCCCTCCCCCCGCAACAATCTCTCTGCTGCACTCCTAGCCCCAATCCCGCTATCCCTTGCTCAGTACCTGTACCATCTCGCATGCCAGACACGAGACTCCCAAAGCAATGGCTCTACTCGGAGCTCCTTCATGGCAAACGAGCCAAAGGTGGGCAGCGGAAACGCTACAAGGGCACCCTCAAAGCCTCCCTGATAAAGTGCGACATCCCCACTGACACCTGGGAGTCCCTGGCCCAAGATTGCCCTAAGTGGTGGAAGTGCATCCAAGAGGGCACGGAGCACCTCGCTCTCAACGCCGAGAGCATGCAGAAATCAAGCGCAGACAGCGGAAAGAGCGTGCGGCGAACCAGTCCCATCCATCCCTTCCCTCAACAACTATCTGTCCCACCTGTGACAGAGTCTGTGGCTCTCGTATTGGAATGTACAGCCACCAAAGAACTCACTTCAGGAGTGGAAGCAAGTCTTCCTCGATTCCGAGGGACTGCCTATGATGATGATGACCTGTACCATCCAATTTAACGTGACCTCCTCTTGTCCGGAATCCCTTATCTGGCATAGGCCAGGTCCCAAGGGTGCTGGATAAGAGAAGTTCAACCTGTACTGCCAAAAGAGGTGGAGACAGCCAACCTTTCAGAGAAACTGGCCTCAGCTGACTTCCTCTAGCCACTGAAGAATGTAGTATGGCTGTCTGAAATATTGTCACAAACTGCAATATTTCAGAACTATTTCTTAAAGAGCTTATGCAACATAGAAAGGTTATAAACTTTGCTCATAAATTGACCTTGAGTGTTCCACCGGATTCAGAAAACTGTCTTGTATGAAAATTAAATACAAGGCGAGAACCAATATTCTCATAGCAATTAGAACACCACTGAACTGGGTACTGCACTGCTCTACCCATATATTTTAGCTTTAAGATAAAAGTACTTCAAGATAAAGATTCTTCATTTCTCAGGGACTGTTTGGATTGGGCAGGTATGACATCATCCTGAGAGGTTGCTGCCTCATCTGTACCTCCTGCCATACTTTGGATGCTGGATATCCCTTGCAAAGGTCCAAAGATCTGTGTCAGAGCAGACGTTTGGCCACCACTTTAGAGAGTAAAGTTCACCATCAAGGCTTTCTCAAACCAATCCCCTAATCTCTGATCCAGGAGTGAAAGATTCAGTAGCCACAGGCACAATGTTTGTAAGAGAAGTGGCATATGTGCTTTGGAGCAGTCCTCAGGGCTGCACTGAAAATGCCAATGAAGTTGCTCTATGGTGGACTGCATGTTTCCCAATCCCTCTCACATTACTGCATGGAGTAATACTTTTACAACTCTGACTGCGGTGCAACAACCTCTGAACATTCTCAAAAGATGCAATTAATGCTCCGACTCATTAATGAGCCAACCTCTATAGGCAATTCTCCAAGGTAAGAATGTACAGAGGAGGAACATTTTGGCCTGACCCACGGTCCTGGTTGTTCTGCCATTCAGTGCAGAAAGGAATCTTTAAAGAGATTCTCTCAGGATTCCCCTTCTCACACCATCGATTGTGCTCCCTGTACTTGTGGAAAATATGGAGGGGCACATTAACATTCTGAATATGACCTGATCTTGCTGTATCTTGAAAAATCAACTTTTAGTTGTATGAAGGAACATGAGGGTACAGTGATCTTAGCTTCATTTTACCAGGATCGCTCAATTGGCCCCTTTATACCAAAAGCTGGCTGTGGAATTCAGAATGTTTAGAACAATTGTTAAGAAATTAAGCTGTTATTAATAATTTTGATATTAGTAGCCACAAAAGTATTTCCATTTTTGATTTTTTTTTTAACTTGAATGGAAATTATTCAAACTGGAAAGGACAGTGGAAATGATAATGTAATGTGAACGATCTGAGTAACAATTAGTGCTCTTTTAATAGGTTTGCATAATTTTATGATTTTTGTTAATGAGGTCTAAAAAATATCTGATAGAAACAAATAACTATCAGATCATACAGAGTTCTAATGTCACAAAAGCATGTTTGAAATTACATATGCAATAAATATTCGCATGGCCCATTTACTTTACTATTTATGACAGATCCATCATTGATATAAATGAACAATATAACAAGGGGCAGTGATGCGGCTAGAGAAGATGTGCACCATCAAACATGATGGGCCTAGAAATTAGTTGATGCCGCTCCCATTTTACAGGCGTAAACCGGGCACCTAAGCCCGTTCAATATGGCAAGTGGTGGGTAACGTGCCAGCGCCCATTCTGCACCAGAGGTACACCACCTGCCACATTGGTTCCTTTGCAGGCGCCAGGGCAGGCGCCGGAAGTATGTCAAATGGTTAAATAAATATTTAAATAAAGTTCCTAAGCTTATTATTGAACACTTTTCTGAAATTGAGTTGCCCCAGTGCTTCACTCGCTATGTAATAAACTCGCTCATCAACTCGTGCTAAAAGACTGCAAGGACGTTCAGCAGCGTTATTTAAGAGGGTCATCCACTACGGACAGGTTAGTTGCTGGTTTTTCGTTTTAGTCTGCTGATTCTCCTCTGGGTATATTTTGGCCTATTTTCTCACTTCTATAACTTACTTCTGAGAAGTTCCTGTAGATTAGATTTTTCATTCAATCTCTCAAATGAAGTAAAAGCAATTATTTAAATACAGGTCTTGAATAATAAGTATCCCCTTTCCATTTGTTCTTTAGGAATATTTAGGTTTTAACTGTTGTAATTATTGGGTTCTGCCAAACTAAAAAATAATTTGAGTTAAAAATAGAGCTGCTAATGAGACATTTCAGAGTTCATGTTGTTTGCCTTATTGGTTTAATAGCCGATTATCTCATTTTATATTATTAGCTTTTCAATGCATCAAATCCACAATAATTAAGGTAAAAGGAAAACTCGAGCAGTAATCCAAACCACCAGTGTAATAGAAACATAGAACATAGAAAAATAGGTGCAGGAGTAGGACATTCGGCCCTTCGAGCCTGCACCACCATTCAAGAAGATCATGGCTGATCATTCCTTCAGTACCCCGTTCCTGCTTTCTCTCCATACCCCTTGAGCCCCTTAACTGTAAGAGCCATATCTAACTCCCTCTTGAATATATCCAGTGAACTGGCATCAACAACACTCTGCGGCAGGGAATTCCACAGGTTAACAACTCTCTGAGTGAAGAAGTTTCTCCTCATCTCAGTCTTAAATGGCTTACCCCTTATCCTAAGACTGTGTCCCCTGGTTCTGGACTTCCCCAACATCGCGAACATTCTTCCCGCATCTAACCTGTCCAGTCCCGTCAGAATCTTATATGTTTCTATGAGATCCCCTCTCATCCTTCTAAACTCCAGTGAATAAAGGCCCAGTTGATCCAGTCTCTCCTCATATGACAGTCCAGCCATCCCTGGAATCAGTCTGGTGAACCTTCGCTGCACTCGCTCAATAGCAAGAACGTCCTTCCTCAGACTAGGAGACCAAAACTGAACACAATATTCCAGGTGAGGCCTCACTAAGGCCCTGTACAACTGTAGTAAGACCTCCCTGCTTCTATATTCAAATCCCTTTGCTATGAAGGCCAACATACCATTTGCCTTCTTCACCGCCTGCTGTACCTGCGTGCCCACTTTCAGTGACTGATGAACCATGACACCCAGGTCTCGTTGCACCTCCCCTTTTTCTAGTCTGCCGCCATTCATATAATATTCTGCCTTCGTGTTTTTGCCCCCAAAATGGATAACCTCACATTTATCCACATTATACTGCATCTGCCATGCATTTGCCCACTCACCTAACCTGTCCAAGTCACCCTGCAGCCTCTTAGTGTCCTCCTCACAGCTCACACCGCCACCCAGTTTCGTGTCATCTGCAAACTTGTAGATATTACACTCTATTCCTTCATCCAAATCGTTAATGTATATTGTAAAGAGCTGGGGTCCCAGCACTGAGCCCTGCGGCACTCCACTAGTCACTGACTGCCATTCTGAAAAGGACCCATTTATCCCGACTCTCTGCTTCCTGTCTGCCAACCAGTTCCCTATCCACATCAGTATATTACCCCCAATACTATGTGCTTTGACTTTGCACAACAATCTCTTGTGCGATACCTTGTCAAAAGCCTTCTGAAAGTCCAAATACACCACATCCACTGGTTCTCCCTTGTCCACTCTGCTAGTTACATCCTCAAAAAATTCCAGAAGATTTGTCAAGCATGATTTCCCTTTCATAAATCCATGCTGATTTGATCCGATCCTGTCACCGCTTTCCAAATGTGCTGCTATTTCGTCCTTCATGATCGATTCCAACATTTTTCTCACTACTGATGTCAAGCTAACCGGTCTATAATTACCCGTTTTCTCTCTCCCTCCTTTTTTAAAAAGTGGGGTCATATTAGCTAACTTCCAGTCCATGGGAACTGATCCAGAGTCGATAGACTGTTGGAAAATGATCACCAACGCATCCACTATTTCTAGGGCCATTTCCTTGAGCACTCTGGGATGCAGACTATCAGGCCCTGGGGATTTATCGGCCTTCAATCTCATCAATTTCCCAAACACAATTTCCCGCCTAATAAGGATATCCTTCAGTTCCTCCTTCTCACTAGACCCACTGTCCCTTAGTATCTTCGGAAGGTTATTTGTATCTTCCTTCGCGAAGACAGAACCGAAGTATTGGTTCAACTGGTCTGCCATTTCTTTGTTCCCCATTATAATTTCACCTGAATCTGACTGCAAGGGACCTACGTTTGTCTTTACTAATCTTTTTCTCTTCACATATTTATAGAAGCTTTTGCAGTCAGTTTTTATATTCCCTGCAAACTTCCGCTCGTACTCTATTTTCCCCCTCTTAATTAAACCCTTAGTCCTCCTCTGTTGAATTCTAAATTTCTTCCAGTCCTCAGGTTTATTGCTTTTTCTAGCCAATTTATATGCTTCTTCCTTGGCTTTAACACTATCCTTAATTTCTTTTATTAGCCATGGTTGAGCCACCTTCCCAGTTTTATTTTTACTCCAGACAGGGATGTACATTTTCTGAAGTTCATCCATGTGATCTTTAAATGTTTGCCATTGCTTATCCACCGTCAACCCTTTTAGTATAGTTTGCCAGTCTATTCGAGCCAATTCACGCCTCATACCGTCGAAGTTACCTTTCCTTAAGTTCAGGATCCTAGTTTCCGAATTAACTTTGTCATTCTCCATCTTAATAAGGAATTCTACCATATTATGGTCACTTTTCCCCAAGGGGCCTCACACAACATTTTTAAAAGATTATCTTTTGGGTTTTCTTACCCCACACACAGTTAGGGCTGGATTTTGCCGGTTCTCAGAGGGTGAGTTCGGAGGCTTGTCCGCTGTCAAAATCTAAAAGATTGACAGCGGGCGATATGCCACTGCAAACCTGCCTCTGTATACGCTTCCCAAGTGCCAGCACTGTCTGTGCTTTGTAGACCCAGCACTAAGCGGCAGGCAATCCAATTGAGATAGTTAAGAGAGGGTCTTTAAAGGTAGTTGAATCACATTTTACCACCTACTAATCATTTTTCCAACTTTTCTCACGAGGTACCTGTCGCTCAGGGATCACGTCAGGTAAGAATATTTGGTTTTCAGTGACTCTCAATTGCTTTGAATAGGTGATAGCTGCAAAAGTGGTATAAAAGCTACCATTTCACAGCAGTTCACTTTCCATTGTTAGAAGCTGGAGCCTTCTTGATTTGGAAAACACTTTTGAGCTTTATGCAGTTTGGAAGTGTTTGGAATAAACTCTCTATCCACTGTCACCTCCTTGGAACATCCTTTCTCATCATTGACAGATCACTTCTATCATCTCAACCTCACCTGCCATCTATTCCGTCAGCATCGGTGCCCTTGAAAATATCTCACCTTGATCCTCAGAATCCCACCATGATCAGCCCCAACACCAACATCACCAGGCACACCAGCAGCACCAACAACAACACCAACCTTCTCCACAATCACCTGATTCTCGACATGTCACAGGGAATTAGCACATGACCACATTGCTGCGTGGGAGACCAGCGATGGCCTCACCATGGCCAGATTTACTTCACGACACTGTGCACCTGGCTGCCACATGATGCGCCAGGTTGGCACCACCTCACACCAACACCATAAAGAATCCCCACAATGCCCAAGCCAGTTTTTCCACACTCATCACTATTGTGGGGGATGTCGTTATCTCTCACCATTCACTGCAACTCACTAAGCCACTTTCAAAGGAGCACACAAATCTGTCTAAGAAGGCAAAGTGTTGAAAATAAAGATTTCAATGTTTGACAACACATTAACAGAAACTTGACATGAACATTGGCTAAAATACCCAAGATGCTACCTATGTGTGCTATTTGTTGGTATGATTGCACAAGGATGAGGGTGAGTCTGAGGGGTGGCTGGTGAGATGGGGGAAGTGAAAATGTAGATAGAGAGAGAGGGATGGTGGCGGTGCAAGGTTTGGTTGGTGTGAGTAAGGATGTGCAGGAGTAGGGTAGGGAAGGCAGAGTAATGGGGATGTGATGAGTGGCACAGCAGGATGAGGTTGAGTGTGGCTTTGCAGTAACGTTTTGTAATCTACTGAGATCATTGAAAGGTTTGTGCCACTGCAGCCTGGTCCTACTGACAACATTCCTGCTTGTGTCCCCCTGTGCAATGTGGAACCAGGCTGCATTGGTCTCCTGGGGAGGTCTCTTCTGCCCATTGGAAGGGAAGAGAACCTCCCTGCATGCTGTGACTCCCTCCATAAGCATCTGGAGGGTGTGATGGGAGAGCCTGGGTGCAGCCGCGCACCTTTGTGCAATGTGTGTCAGTCTTTGCAGCACCTCAATGCTGCAGAGCACTGACAGCCCAACTGTCAAAATGAATGTGGACATGGTCCCTTTAAGGAAACCGGTTCCTGACGCATCATCAAATGATGTCATCAGACTTGCTTCCTTTTAATTGGCCGGGAACCTCGCAGGGTGGGCTTAACAAGCGCCATCAGGAGAAAGTCGTGGGGGAATCTGACGCGGAGACAGGAGCGGCATTCAAATCTGCCCCCGACGTCCCCTGCCTCGGTGAGTGTCTGCGGCTGAAAATCTTAACACACATCTGCTGCAACTCTGCCTGTCCTTTACAAGGCTAGTGATGTCGGAGGCAGTGGCACCGACATCAGGCAGTTGGATTTCCTGTGGGGGTGTAATCAGGAAGTTACATTGAAGTTACATTCTTGCCAATCTGATTAGTATAAAACGAAGCGCAATAATGGGCGAAAACAAGCGGAGATCGGCATAAGCAATTGCTGCACAAGGGAAGTGTATGTAACTGTCATTCATGCACATTAGGCACAGCATGTTTAACAACATGCAAGCATGGAAGCTTTTTAATTTTGAATGTGACTTATACTGATGCCATGAAATGGTTTCAAGGAAACGAAACATTGGAACGGGAGTAGGCCATTCAATCTCTCGAGCCTGTTCTGCCAAATAGAAATATAGTGCAGGCCTCAGTGAGGTTATATTAAAAATATCACAAAAAAAATCGCAAAAGTACACCAGAAAAATGACTTTCCTACTGCACCACAACACACTGGCCGGAATCTTCCCAGCCCTGCAAGTGCGGGTTTGAGGCGGGCCCGCTGTCAAAATGGCCGTGATTGACAGCGGGGCAGAATCCAGCTCTGAACCCACCTCCTTGTCAGTTTCTCTGTTGTCAGGTCTGCGTGCGGATTGCAGACTCGACACCAAGCGGCGGGCCGCTTTATTAAGGTAGTTAATGGTAGTTTAGTGCTATTTAAGAGGATTAAAAGCAGGCACTTACAATTCTACCAACTTTTGGACAGGTTTTCCGTCCCTCCGGGAACATGCTAGGTAAGTGGAGTTGGGCTCTCAGTGACTCTCTATTGCTTTATCAAGTTGACAGCTGCAGAAGTGGTATATGGCCCAGAAGAGGCGAGGGTCCAGGGGCAGCACAGGCCAGTCCACACTGCGATATGTGTACGCGTTAGGCCGGTGCAGCAGAGCAGGTCTCCAGTCGTCCTGATTAACCTTTGCCACTGGTTAAAGGCCTAGTCCTGTCAAGCCCATGTAGTGGCTGGTGTGCAACGGTCACTACACGTTAAAAAAAATTCATGCACAGGCATCTTCCACCCCTCAATTGGAGTTCAGGACTGAAACATCGGGTCCTTCAGCAAAACACCCGTGAACTCATGGAAGCAAGTCATCCTCGTTCGAGGGACTGCCGATGATGAAGATGATGATAAAAGCTACAATTTCACAGCTGTTCACTTTCCATGTCCTAAGATGAAGCCTTCCGGATTTGGAATACACTTTTGAGCTGTATGCAGGTTGGAAGTGTTTGCAATTACATAGAAACATAGAAACATAGAAAATAGGTGCAGGAGTAGGCCATTCGGCCCTTCGAGCCTGCATCGCCATTCAATGAGTTCATGGCTGAACATGAAACTTCAGTATCCCATTCCTGCTTTCTCGCCATACCCCTTGATCCCCCCAGTAGTAAGGACTACATCTAACTCCTTTTTGAATATATTTAGTGAATTGGCCTCAACAACTTTCTGTGGTAGAGAATTCCACAGGTTCACCACTCTCTGGGTGAAGAAGTTTCTCCTCATCTCGGTCCTAAATGGCTTACCCCTTATCCTTAGACTGTGACCCCTGATTCTGGACTTCCCCAACATTGGGAACATTCTTCCTGCATCTAACTTGTCTAAACCCATCAGAATTTTAAACGTTTCTATGAGATCCCCTCTCATTCTTCTGAACTCCAGTGAATACAAGCCCAGTTGATCCAGTCTTTCTTGATATGTCAGTCCCGCCATCCCGGGAATCAGTCTGGTGAACCTTCGCTGCACTCCCTCAATAGCAAGAATGTCCTTCCTCAAGTTAGGAGACCAAAACTGTACACAATACTCCAGGTGTGGCCTCACTAAGGCCCTGTACAACTGTAGTAACACCTCCCTGCCCCTGTACTCAAATTCCCTTGCTATGAAGGCCAACATGCCATTTGCTTTCTTAACCGCCTGCTGTACCTGCATGCCAACCTTCAATGACTGATGTACCATGTCACCCAGGTTTCGGTGCACCTCCCCTTTTCCTAATATGTCACCATTCAGATAATAGACTGTCTCTCTGTTTTTACCACCAAAGTGGATAACCTCACATTTATCCACATTATACTTCATCTGCCATGCATTTGCCCACTCACCTAACCTATCCAAGTCACTCTGCTGCCTCATAGCATCCTCCTCGCAGCTCACACTGCCACCCAACTTAGTGTCATCCGCAAATTTGGAGATACTACATTTAATCCCCTCGTCTAAATCATTAATGTGCAATGTAAACAGCTGGGGCCCCAGCACAGAACCTTTTGGTACCCCACTAGTCACTGCCTGAAAAGTACCCATTTACTCCAACTCTTTGCTTCCTGTCTGCCAACCAGTTCTCAATCCACATCAGCATACTACCCCCAATCCCATGTGCTTTAACTTTGCACATTAATCTCTTGTGTGGGACCTTGTCAAAAGCCTTCTGAAAGTCCAAATACACCACATCAACTGGTTCTCCCTTGTCCACTCTACTGGAAACATCTTCAAAAAATTCCAGAAGATTTGTCAAGCATGATTTCCCTTTCACAAATCCATGCTGACTTGGACCTATCATGTCACCTCTTTCCAAATGCGCTGCTATGACATCCTTAATAATTGATTCCATCATTTTACCTACTACCGATGTCAGGCTGACCGGTCTGTAATTCCCTGTTTTCTCTCTCCCTCCTTTTTTAAAAAGTGGGGTTACATTGGCTACCCTCCATTCCATAGGAACTGATCCAGAGTCTATGGAATGTTGGAAAATGACTGTCAATGCATACGCTATTTCCAAGGCCACCTCCTTAAGTACTCTGGGATGCAGTCCATCAGGCCCTGGGGATTTATCGGCCTTCAATCCCATCAATTTCCCCAACACAATTTCCCGACTAATAAGGATTTCTCTCAGTTCCTCCTTCTTACTAGACCCTCTGACCCCTTTTATATCCGGAAGGTTGTTTGTGTCCTCCTTAGTAAATACCGAACCAAAGTACTTGTTCAATTGCTCTGCTATTTCTTTGTTCCCTGTTATGACTTCCCCTGATTCTGACTGCAGGGGACCTACGTTTGTCTTTACTAACCTTTTTCTCTTTACATATCGATAGAAACTTTTGCAGTCCGTCTTAATGTTCCCTGCAAGCTTCCTCTCGTACTCTATTTTCCCTGCCCTAATCAAACCCTTTGTCCTCCTCTGCCTAGTTCTAAATTTCTCCCAGTCCCCGGGTTCACTGCTATTTCTGGCCAATTTGTATGCCACTTCCTTGGCTTTAATACTATCCCTGATTTCCCTTGATAGCCATGGTTGAGCCACCTTCCCTTTTTTTATTTTTACGCCAGACAGGGATGTACAATTGTTGTCGTTCATCCATGCGGTCTCTAAATGTCTGCCATTGCCCATCCACAGTCAACCCCTTAAGTATCATTCGCCAATCTATCCTAGCCAATTCACGCCTCATACCTTCAAAGTTAGCCTTCTTTAAGTTCTGGACCATGGTCTCTGAATTAACTGTTTCATTCTCCATCCTAATGTAGAATTCCACCATATTATGGTCAGTCTTTCCCAAGGGGCCTCGCACAATGAGATTGCTAATTAAACCTCTCTCATTACACAACACCCAGTCTAAGATGGCCTCCCCACTAATTGGTTCCTCGACATATTGGTCTAGAAAACCATCCCTTATGCACTCCAGGAAATCCTCCTCCACCGTATTGCTTCCAGTTTGGTTAGCTCAATCTATATGCATATTAAAGTCACCCATGATAACTGCTGCACCTTTATTGCATGCATCCCTAATTTCCTGTTTGATGCACTCCCCAACATCACTACTACTCGCTATTAACTCGCTATTCACTATCACCTCTTTGGAGCAACCTCTCTCACCATTGACAGATCGCTTCTGTCATTTCAACCTCACCTGCCATCTATTCCAGCAGCATCGGTGCCCTTGACAAAGTCTCACCTTGGTCCTCAGAATCCCACCATGATCAGCCCCAACACCAACATCACTAAACACACCAGCATCACTAACAACAACACCAAACTTCTACACAATCATCTGATGCTGCACAGGACACGGCATCAGCACCCGACCACATTGCTGCCCGGGAACTAGGGATGGCCTCACCATGGTCAAATTTATTTTACCTGACACCGTGCATCCTGGCTGCCACATGATGCGCCAGGTTGGCACCACCCCACACCAGCACCATAAAGCATCCTTGCAATGCCCAAGCCATTCCTTTCACATTCATCACCATTGTGCAGGGTACCCTTATGTTTGACCATTCACTACAACTCACTAAGCCACTTCCAAAGGTGCACACAAATCAAGGTTTGGCAGATGGAGTACAATGTCGGAAAGTGTGAGGTCATCCACCTTGGGGAAAAAAACAGTAAAAGGGAATATTATTTGAATGGGGAGAAATTACAACATGCTGAGGTGCAGAGGGACCTGGGGGTCCTTGTGCATGAATCCTAAAATGTTAGTTTGCAGGTGCAGCAGGTAATCAGGAAGGCGAATGGAATGTTGGCCTTCATTGCGAGAGGGATGGAGTACAAAAGCAGGGAGGTCCTGCTGCAATTGTGTAGGGTATTGGTGAGGCTGCACCTGGAGTACTGCATACAGTTTTGGTCACCTTACTTAAGGAAGGATATACTAGCTTTGGAGGGGGTAAGAGACGATTCACTAGGCTGATTCCGGAGATAAGGGGGTTACCTTATGATGATAGATTGAGTAGACTGGGTCTTTACTCGTTGGAGTTCAGAAGGATGAGGGGTGATCTTATAGAAACATTTAAAATAATGAAAGGGACAGACAAGATAGAGGCAGAGAGGTTGTTTCCACTGGTCGGGGAGACTAGAACTAGGGGGCACAGCCTCAAAATACGGGGCAGCCAATTTAAAACCGAGTTGAGAAGGAATTTCTTCTCCCAGAGGGTTGTGAATCTGTGGAATTCTCTGCCCAAGGAAGCAGTTGAGGCTAGGTCATTGAATGTATTCAAGTCACAGATAGATAGATTTTTAACCAATAAGGGAATTAAGGGTTATGGGGAGCGGGCGGGTAAGTGGAGCTGAGTCCACAGCCAGATCAGCCATGATCTTGTTGAATGGCGGAGTAGGCTCGAGATGGCCTACTCCTGTTCCAAATTCTTATGTTCTTATGTATCCACAGTGTTCAAATAAAGATTTCAATGTTTGACATCACATTAGCAGAAGGTCTACATGAACATTGGCTAAAACGCATCCTTGCATTTTGTTAGTTGATGTGATTGGACAAAGATGAGGGTGAGTTTGAGGGGTGGTTAGTGAGATGGGGAGGTGATAATGTAGTTATATATATATATAAATATATATAGAGAGAGAGATGGGTAGAGGTGCAAGATCAGTTGGTGTGAATAAGGATGTGCAGGAGTCGGGTAGGGAATGCAGAGTGATGGGGTTGTGATGAGTGGCACAACAGGAGTTGAGTGTGGCTTTGCGACGTTTCGTGATCTACTGAGATCATTGAAAGGTTTATGCCACTGCAGCCAGACCCTCCTGATGACATCTCTGCTTGTGCCCTCCTGTGCAATGTGCAACCAGGCTGCCTTGGTGTCCTGGGGAGGTCTCTTGCATCCATTGGAAGGGAAGAGAACCTACCTGCGTGCTGTGACTCCCTCCATAAACATCCAAAGGGAGTGATAGGAGAGCCTGGATGCAATGCACCTTTGTGCAGTGCGTGTCAGTGTTTTCAGCAACTCAATGCTGCTGAACACTGACAGAAGAACTGTCAGAAAAAAGTTGGCCATGGTCCCTTTAAGGAAACTGGCTGATGATGCGTTATCAGATGACGTCATCAGACCGGCTTCCTGTTAATTGGCCGGGAACCCCACAGAGTGGGCTTAACAAGCCTCATCAATGGAAGATTGCTGTCAGAGGGCGGGGTGGAGCCGGGAGCGTGTTCCCCACACACCACTGATGCCGCCTGCACCCAATTCACACCCGTTGGCGAAATCGCAGCCATTGTATGGAAAGTGTATGGTTGCAAATGGGATTGTTTCACAGCACAGGCTCAAAGTAGTTGAGAAAACATTTTGCTTCGAAGGAGACTTTAACATTCATTTTGCCTTAAATTGGGTAGTGTGTCCTTTAACTGCATTGAAGTTTAGAAGTATGAAAACAGCAGAACTTTTCCATACTGTGAACCACTCTTCTCAAAGCAGTGTACCAGTAAATAATCTATGTCTCTACTGCAATAATTTGCATAACTTAAATACTGCTACCTTAGTCAGTTCGACTTTTATTCGATACTCTGTAATATTTATTAAACTTCACAGGGAATTTAACTGCTACAATAAGATAAAAGGCTTAGAATCAAAAATACAAAATTAACTTTTTTTAGTAGACGGTTCTCTAATCTTTCTTCTTTATTAGTGGTGATAGGTACAAAATCACCTTGAAGCTGGACTGTGCAGCTGACATTTACAATACTTAGGCTGTGCTTATTGTGTGAAAGGCTCCGTATGTACTCACATTAATCTTAAAGTCAGTAAAGACAAGCAAGGCCTATATTTATTATGTGAGGCGGGACATTATGAATAAATTGAATTCACTGTTGAAAAGACATTAGACACCTATTACATAGTTTCAATTAATCATATTGGTTCTGTTTTATTAAACTAAAGTCTTAGAACAGTAATACTAAAGAAACAGAAAATGTTTTGTAAGCAGGGTATAGAAAATTCCACGTGTGAACTTGTATATCTGCCACGAATGAATTATGTCAGTTATTCATCAAAAATTATTGAGTTTGCAACTGCCCCTGCTCTGCTATATGAAAGATTTAATTCTTGACCATTCTGTTAGATTTATTTTCCATCACTGACAAAGGATCTATCTGTTTTGCAACACTGAAAACGTTTGTAATTGCCAATTATGGTCTGTTATTTTGTCTTTTGACTGCAAAAGAGGGGCTTAGTGTAAGCCTTGTAATGTGTTTAGAGAATGTGTCTGTCATGATAGAATAGTTCTTATGCAGTGTGTAAGATATGAGGTGTGGGGAAGTGAAGGTTGCAATAGTGGTGAGAGTACGAGGCGCAGAGTATGTCAGTAAGAGGAGGAGGAGATGTAATGTGAAGTGCAGTGTAGTTAAGTGTAGGAGAGTGAAGGGAAGCAGGGCGGGGATTATTAGAAACATAGAAACATAGAAAATAGGTGCAGGAATGGGCCATTCGGCCCTTCGAACCTGCACCACCATTCAATATGATCATGGCTGATCATTCACCTCAGTACCCCTTTCTCGCTTTCTCTCCATACCCCTTGATCCCTTTAGCCGTAAGGGCCACATCTAACTCCCTCTTGAATATATCCAATGAACATTGGGAGCAGTGAGGCTGCAGTTGTGAGTGGAGAGGAAGAGAGCAGAGGGCCAAAATTCAAGTGCACCAGAAAGCTGGCGCACCTATGATTTTTTAATGATGCTGGAACTCTTGGTACGGTAAGTAGATCAAATTTCAGGACTTGGAATTTTTTTCAAAGTCCTACAGGAAATGGATCATAATGGGGCGGGCCTTAGACTGAAAGCCAGGCTGATTGGCTGAAAATGGGTCGTTTGGGCCGTCCGCCTCTGTCAATCAACGTGGTGACGTCACAGCGCATGTGCATCACCACGCTCTCTCCCCTCAGTTAAAGGGGAGAGATTTGATCATATTTTAACTTTTTGGCCACTGGGCCACCAGGGAGGGTTTCGGCCGGGCCTGAGCCTGGCACCCAAGAGGGTGATTGGCAAGTCGACCAGCAAAAATTCTTCCATTGCAGCCCTGGCAGTGGCCATGCTGCCAGGCCGCACACAGTCTGCAGAGGGTGCACCGGCAGAAAACCTGTCGGGGGCATCGCGCGGCGGGGGATTGACATATCAAGCTTAAAATGGATAGGTAAGTATTTAATAATTTTAATTGGCAGTGCATCTACTTGGGTGGGATGGGGTCCAGACCAAAAAATCGGCAACCTGAATTTTGATTGGGGCGGCCTGTTGACCACAAAGCGGTGGCTATTCGATTTTTGGGAATGGCCACCGCAAACGGGCATTAACGGGTTTCTTTGAGACCCTGAATTTCGGCCCCTAGAATTCTTCCCCTCATAACTCGTGAGGTCATTGAACTTTATTTGACATTGCAGCCATGTCTTAGGAGGTAAAGTCCTGGCATTAACTTACTCAGTAACCTCTTCCCATTGGTGGCGGAGGTGTTGCTTGGAAGGTTTTCTGCCCCCAGAGGGAACAGGATCTTCCTCCACCTGGACCAGGGGCTTCAAGGCTGCGTCAGATAACCTGGGTGTCATCTCTGGATCTCAGCCATTTTCCACTTGTGAAGGTTCCTTGCTGTCTGAAGCCAGAGTGTACCTACCCTTAAAGAGATACTGGCTTCCTTTAAGTGGCATCAATCAAGCTCGATTTTCCACTTCCTGATACAAGTGAACAGCCAATGATCAGCACTGGTTGCATGCCTGAGACATGATTATGAGCTGGCAGCATAAATTTGATGCGATCCGTGTGACCATGTGAACAGGCATGCTCATTTACGAGCATCATGCGTTTTCTCAGAGTTGGACCTGATGGATTGACAGGATTGGATTGGCTGCCTGTTTTACATCCCACCCAATTTTACTTTTCACTGTGTGTATGTGCATGTACTTTTTAGCTGACATGCAAAGTGGATGTCAATGCCAAATGTAAATTATACACAACCCAGGCCTTTTAACATCAGCAGTCTGTTACAAAATTAAATATTATAGAATCAAAGAAAAAAATAATCCTGTGATAATAACTTGCAGGTTTTATAGAAAATTACAAGAGAAATAATTGCACTTATCTACCATGATTGCTTTTTTCCCCCAAAGGCACGAAATATATATTTGCAACTCAGTGCTTCACAGGAAAAGCATCTAGCGCTGCCATAAAATATGCATTTTATTTTGAACTTTTGCAGCAGTACTGAAATTTAATGGATGGAGCAGGGGCATTCAAATTAATTATTGTAACCTGGCGATGTAGTGATGATCCAGTATGTTATGTCATAAGCTTGGAAATTAATCTCTGCAATATTACCATACAAATGCTTAATGTATTTGTATCAAATTCCTATTTAATGGAAACATTAACCAGTTTGAAATAAATTGTTTCACACCTCCAGTAAAAGAGTGAACAGATCAATTTGATTCAGGTCACAGAGGTAGGATGTAGGTTGGCATCTTAAATTCCCAACATCTTCTCAGATGAAAGGAGGTTACGCGCAGAAGCAGGGAGGGAACATTGGAGAACAAATCACTACAGAAATCTCTCACGGAACCTGCTTAGCAGTCAACTGAAGATCATTCTTAGTAAAAGAAAAACTTTGATTTATATAGCGTCTTTCACGACTACTGGACGTCTCAGAGCTTTACAGCCATTGGGAGAGATTGGGGGAGGGAGGCTGAATGGGCCGGGCCCGAGACTTCGGGCAGGGCCCGTCCCCAGCACCAGATTTACAGGTAGGTGGCGTTGGGTCGGGTCGGGGGGGTGGTGGGAGGGAGGTCGGTTCGGTTCGGGTCGGGGGGAGGGAGGGAGAGGGAGGTCAGGTCGGGGGGAGGGAGGTCAGGTAGGATCCAGTCTGGAGGTGGGGGGGGGGAGAGCGGGTGTCGGGTCCGGTCCAGGGGCGGGGGAGGGGGAGGCGGCGGGGAGAGCGGGTGTCGGGTCCAATTGGCGGGGGGGCGGGGGGGGAGAGCGGGTGTCAGGTCCGGTCCTGGGGCTGGGGGGGGAGAGCAGGTATCGGGTCCGGTCCGGGGGCGGGGGGGGGAGAGCGGGTGTCGGGTCCGGTCCAGGGGCGGGGGGGGGCGGCGGGGAGGCAGGGAGAGCGGGTGTCGGGTCCAATCGGCGGGTGGGGGGGGGGGAGAGCGGGTATCGGGTCTGGTCCGGGGGCGGGTGGGGGGGAGCGGGTGTCGGGTCTGGTCCGCGGGGGATGGGGGGGGGGAGCAGCGGGTGTCGGGTCGGGTCCGGTCCGGGGGCAGGGGGGGGGGGAGGTGGGGGGGAGAGCGGGTGTCGGGTCCGGTCGGGGGGCGGGGGGGTAGAGCGGGTGTCGGGTCCGGTCCGGGGCCGGGAGGGGGTGGGGGGAGGGAGAGCGGGTGTCGGATCCGGTCCGGGGGGGGTGGGGGGGAGAGCGGGTGCCTGGTCCGGTCCGGGGGGGGGAGGAGGGCACTGTTTTCAGCGCAGGGACCTGGCTCCGCCCCCTACAGCTCCTGCTGCGCTGCACCGAGGGCCAGAGGACCTGCAGGGAGGTGGAGAATCTGGAGGGTTTTTTTAGGCGCACTCTGTGGCACGAAAAACGGGAGTCCAGGTCGGGACTGCGCCGTTCTAGGCGCGGTCGAAACTTGGGCCCATGGGGTGGGCAATTTTCAACTTCTGCCAGCTCCATTTATGCTGGAAAATAGGGTGTCTAGACGTTGAAAATTAAATAAAATCGCCCAAGCCATGACCATCCAAGGCCCACCTGATGCGATTTTCAGGCGAACCTGCAATTGGAAGGTCTGTGCGGAAAGACGCAGAAACCAACTGAAACATGCAAATTCCGGATATAAAAGGGGTCGGAGGGTCTAGTAAGGAGGAGGAACTGAGGGAAATCCTTATTAGTCGGGGAATTGTGTTGGGGAAATTGATGGAATTGAAGGCCGATAAATCCCCGGGGCCTGTTAGTCTGCATCCCAGAGTACTTAAGGAAGTGGCCTTGCAAATAGCGGATGCATTGACAGTCATTTTCCAACATTCCATTGACTCTGGATCAGTTCCTATGGAGTGGAGGTTAACCAATGTAACCCCACTTTTTAAAAAAGGTGGGAGAGAAAAAACAGGGAATCAGCCTGACATCGGTAGTGGGTAAAATGATGGAATCAATTGTTAAGCATGTCATAGCAGCGCATTTGGAAAGAGGCAACATGATAGGTCCAAGTCAGCATGGATTTGTGAAAGGGAAATCATGCTTGACAAATCTTCTGGAATTTTTTGAGGATGTTTCCAGTAGAGTGGACAAGGGAGAACCAGTTGATGTGGTGTATTTGGACTTCCAGAAGGCTTTCGACAAGGTCCCACACAAGAGATTAATGTGCAAAGTTAAAGCACATGTGATTGGGGGTAGTGTGCTGACGTGGATTGAGAACTGGTTGTCAGACAGGAAGCAAAGATTGGAGTAAATGGGTACTTTTCAGAATGGCAGGCAGTGACTAGTGGGGTACCGCAAGGTTCTGTGCTGGGGCCCCAGCTGTTTACATTGTACATTAATGATTTAGACGAGGGGATTAAATGTAGTATCTCCAAATTTGCGGATGACACTAAGTTGGGTGGCAGTGTGAGCTGCGAGGAGGATGCTATGAGGCTGCAGAGTGACTTGGATAGGTTAGTAGAATGGGCAAATGCATGGCAGATGAAGTATAATGTGGATAAATGTGAGGTTATTCACTTTGGTGGTAAAAACAGAGAGACAGACTATTATCTGAATGGTGACAGATTAGGAAAAGGGGAGGTGCAACGAGACCTGGGTGTCACGGTACATCAGTCATTGAAGTTTGGCATGCAGGTACAGCAGGAGGTTAAGAAAGCAAATGGCATGTTGGCCTTCATAGCGAGTGGATTTGAATACAGGGGCAGGGAGGTGTTGCTACAGTTGTACAGGGCCTTGGTGAGGCCACACCTGGAGTATTGTGTACAATTTTGGTCTCCTAACTTGAGGAAGGACATTCTTGCTATTGAGGGAGTGCAGCGAAGGTTCAACAGACTGATTCCCGGGATGGCGGGACTGACCTATCAAGAAAGACTGGATCAACTGGGCTTGACTTCACTGGAGTTCAGAAGAATGAGAGGGGATCTCATTGAAACGTTTAAAATTCTGACGGGTTTAGACAGGTTAGATGCAGGAAGAATGTTCCCAATGTTGGGGAAGTCCAGAATCAGGGGTCACAGTCTAAGGATAAGGGATAAGCCATTTAGGACCGAGATGAGGAGAAACCTCTTCACCCAGAGAGTGGTGAACCTGTGGAATTCTCTACCACAGAAAGTAGTTGAGGCCAGTTCACTAAATATATTCAAAAAGGAGTTAGATGTAGTCCTTACTACTAGGGGGATCAAGGGGTATGGTGAGAAAGCAGGAATGGGGTACTGAAGTTGCATGTTCAGCCATGAACTCATTGAATGGCGGTGCAGGCTCGAAGGGCCAAATGGCCTACTCCTGCACCTATTTTCTATGTTTCTATGTCTATGTTTCTATACTGGGTGTAGTCCACATTTGAAATTTTCAGTACCAATGGGAGGAAGCTATTCACAAAATGGGCCACAAAAAATGTTTCTGTGTATTTTAGTAGTGTTAGGGGGAGCAGGAATGCTTTTTCTGGCTCAGCAAAAATATTCTGGCCCACTGCCAGCTGCTCAGTGAGCATCCCCAGTGTGCCTCTCCCCTGCCCCCCCACTACACGTTTCCTCTGGCTTGACTCAGTTGTGGAGCAACTGGATTTCCCATCTGCAGATCAACAAGCTGTCTGTCGGCACTCGTTGAGCGCTTGGCCACTTGCCAACTCCGTGCAAGTGAGGCCTGGGTTACAAAAGTTTCCGGTCTTGCACTACTGGTATCGGGCAGGTGTTGCAATTGTTGCGCTCACCTTCGCCTGATACAGGCCAATATTGAAAGTCTCTACGTGGCCTTTTTTTCATGGCAATTCTGTGCCAAAATAGATGATGACAGTGGGAGATAATTGTAGATTGAGAAGGAAGATTTACTAAAGCATATCATTCAATGGCTATGAACATCATGTTCCTGATGCCAAATCATGATTTTTGAATTCTACCCTTGTTGTTTATAAATATATTTTTTTTCACGAATGTGGCATTTGATTATTTATTAAAATAATATTACAATTAGCCTATATATGCTGGTGGAACAGGATATATTTCTTTAAATTTTGGTTTAAATGTTAGAATATTCTGAATTTGGAGATACACACTTAACTGCATTCTCAAGCCATAGGTAATATTCTCAGGCTATTCTAAAAAAATGTCTACTCCTATCACTTTACTGTCCTGACCAAGAAAACAGTGGCATGAAATTCTGCATGACAGAAGGTTTTCCAACAGTAGAATGACGACCAGCTGCACGGAGAGACGCCTGTCTGTTAGTGATAGATGTTACAAGTTTCCAATGTCATCTCACAAATGGGTTGCCAAAGCTATCAGAAAAAACAGCAGTTAAGTTTGTTATCTAAGGACGGGGGAGGACAGGCCATGTTGCAGTTTCCACATATTTAAAGGAACTACAGATGTGTCAGCTATAAATCTAGATAAGCTATTGAGCTAAAGGGACAAAGAATTTTACAAATTCAGTAACAGTGCTGCAATATTGAATTTTGTCCTTTAGCACCTGCCATCATCCATTCAGATGTTGATGGTGAGACCAGTGGGAATTTTCAGATGATCTGATTGCCACCCATTTCAGTCAAGGAAGTAGTTCATGCTGAGGCCAGTAATGCCATATGTTGATGTAGATGATAGCAAGTCAGTTATATTTGGTCATCAAACAACCTAGCATCAATCAGAAACATGACACAAACTTTTACTTTACAATAATAGGGTAATTCAAGCATATGTATTTTGTCAGACCAGCAACTATTACCATTAAATGGAAGGTGTTAGTTTGACTCGGTTGGTAGCATTTGTGCCTATGAATCAGAAGGTTATGGATGTAGGCCCCAATGCAGAACCTGAATACATAATGTGGGCAGTTACATCAGTAAATTATGGAGGGAGTGCTGCATTGTGGGTGTGAATCTGGTAGGAGGTTAAAAAGCTAAAAGTCTGAAACAGGAATCCAACCTTCCTCAAACTCGCCCACTTGTAATGTTAATGCAGACAGGAGGAGCGGTAGGTAACCAATCCACTCTCAGGAGGCAGGTTGGTCATTTAAATATTTTAATGAGGCTGCCTGCCTTAATTTTAACAGTGAAAGGAGACGAGAAGGGTTGAATCCATGCGGTAAATGTAATTATAGCACTGCTTGTGGTCCAGGAGGAGCAGGAATATTTCCCCCAGGTCCAACATGCTACCAGTAAACACCACCTCCCCGCGATCTGTCTGCTTCCCTCACCGTGATTGGAGCCCCCCCCCACCGCCCCCCCCCCACACCCTCACTAGACCGAGCTTTCTCAGCTCGGTTGCGGCCTTGTGCTGCAGGCTTCATCGCCCAAAAAGCAGCCAGCCTGTCAATCAGGCTGGCTATGGGTGGGAAACCGACAGAAAAAAATGTAAAGATGTCCTGCAATTTTTAACTTCCGGGTTTCCTGTTCCTAACTCTAACCTCCTGCCCTGCACTAAATGCACCTTGAAGATAAGATTGGGGCTGCTGTCTTTCAGATGAAATATTAAACTGAGGCCCTAGTTACGTGGATGTAAAGGATGCCGTCGCACTATTCACAGAAGGACAGGGAGTTCTCCTAATGTTCTGAGCAGAATTCTTTCCTCAACCAACTGCCAAAAAACAGATCAACTTATCATTCACCTAATTTTCTGTTTGTGGGGCCTTGCTGTGTGAACATTGGCTGCCATGTTAACCTATATAACAATAGTGACTACGTCACTTCACTATGAAGTACTTTGAGGAGTCCCTAGAATATGAAAGACGGTATATAAATGTAAATTCATTCTTTCTTATATTAATTAATTGCCTGAGGGTTAACCAGCAATAATATGTAATGGCAGGGACACAAACATAGATTGAGATGCAAATAAATTTATTGCACTTTTGAATGAGTGCAACTTGTGCTTACTATATATACAAAGGCCTTTGACACTGTCAATCACGAGGGTCCATGGAGTGTCCTCCTCCGTTTTGGATGCCCCCAAAAGTTCATCACCATCCTCCGCCTGCTTCACGACGACATGCAGGCCGTGATCCTTACCAGCGGATCCATTACAGACCCAATCCACGTCCAGACCGGGGTCAAACAGGGCTGCATCATCACCCTAACCCTCTTCTCAATCTTTCTCGCCGCCATGCTCCACTTCACAGTCAACAGGCTCCCACTTGGAGTGAAACTAAACTACAGAACCAGTGGGACCCTGTTCAACCTGCGCCGTCTCCAGGCCAGATCCAAGACCACCCCAATCTCTGTTTTCGAGCTCATGGCCTACAGAGCTATAGTAATACCCGCCCTCCTGTATGGCTCAGGGGCATGGACCATATATAGTAGACACCTCAAGTCGCTGGAGATATATCACCAACGATGTCTCCGCAAGATCCTACAAATCCCCTGGGAAGATAGGCGCACCAACATCAGCATCCTCATCCAGGCTAACATCCCCAGCATTGAAGCACTGACCACACTCGATCAGCTCCGCTGGGCAGGCCACATAGTGCGCATGCCAGAGGCTCCCAAAGCAAGTGCTCTACTCGGAACTCCGTCATGGCAAACGAACCAAAGGTGGGCAGCGGAAACGCTACAAGGACACCCTCAAAGCCTCCCTGATAAAGTGTAACATCCCCACTGACACCTGGGAGTCCCTGGCCCAAGACCGCCCTAAGTGGAGGAAGTGCATCCGAGAGGGCGCTGAGCACCTCGAGTCTCAACGCCGAGAGCATGTTGAAATCAAGCGTAGTCAGCGGAAGAGCGTGCGGCAAACCAGTCCAACCTACCCCTTCCCTCAACGACTATCTGTCCCACCTGTGACAGAGTCTGTGGCTCTTGTATTAGACTGTTCAGCTACCAAATAACTCACTTCAGGAGTGGAAGCAAGTCTTCCTCGATTCCGAGGGACTGCCTATGATGATATATATATATATATATAAAATGGCCTCCTTCATGCATATTGTACAATTTTCAACCAATAAGTATATGCCTGTGGTGATGCATGTACCAAAGTCTTTAGTTGAAAGACATATTTCAACTTATGTAAACCTTCCAGGCCATAAATCTTGTGGCAGCTTCATCAGGTAAGGTGAACACTTTGACCTTGTTTGGCTGCCAATTAAAAACTATATATTGCAAGTTTTCTTGCGAATGTCATAGAATCTTTTCCAATGCTTGCTTGTTGGACTGTATACTTTCAGACTGTTCATGAAAAATGTGGCAAAATCAGCGAGCGACACTTCTTGATGAAAGCATTCACCCCAGAGAACATCCACCTTATTGCAAGAATGTTGCTGCAACTAGTCGTGAATAAAATAAACCTTCAGATAATACAACAGCTGCACATGCCTCAGAAAGGCCTTTTGAGAAAAATTAAAAGTTTTTAGAAGCTGCATTTTGGCAGCTTGTTTGTCATTTTATGAATTTCTTTGGAGCGAACACTAAATAAATACAGTTGTATATGTGACTCTCAAAAATCCGGTTCACCATGAAACTTTTCTGCTATAAGTTTGTACAAATCAAAAATGGACCTGCCTTCTAGCAGATCTGATTAGTTCGGAAAACCTCCTCCTACCTTCCAACTGATCCGATTAATTTTATTGACAATCCCTTTGCAAAAAGTTGATTTTACTGGTGAAATAGTGACCAGCTGACACAATGGAAAGTAAAATCAGGCGGAGTGCAAAACGAGTGCCCGATCCGACCCGGTAAGTTTCCCGTTGGGCGGGTTAGGTTAAAATTACTCCCAAGAGTTGAGCCGCTGACTATCCTCATATTGCATTGCCACAGCTAGTAAGCTTTTCCTAGGCTTGCTTTTATGCACCTGGGCGACGATTTTTCATACCGGTTCGGGAGCGAGGCGGGTGACTTCGGGTGCGGACTGTGTAAAGTCCTGTCCCTGCAGTACAGATTCACACGAGGCACATACTGAAGTCAAGGTCACTCAGGACCTGCACCTTTATTACACAGCTCTCGAATGTCACACTTGCCTGAGACCTGTCCTTATATACCTATCTGGGACAGGTATGCAATGTCTCCTGCAAGTGCACCCCTGCTGGTAAGGTAAGCTTGTGGTTACAGTTCATATCTAGTTACAGTCATGTATAGCATGGTAAGATACAGTTATGTACAGTAGTGTGAGATACATGACATCACCCCCCCCCAAGGTCTTATTGTCTTTGTAGGTTCAGTCTCTCAGGTGGTCTACACTCTCGCGTGGAGCGTCTTAGTTGTGGTTCAGTTGTTTGCCTTGGTGCCTGTTTTTCTTTCAGTGTGATTGCTGGTATCTCGCCTGGGCTGTCTGTTTCGTTCAGTATGATGGTTGGTGTCTCGCCTGGGCTGTCTGTTGGGATTGCCCTTTCCTCAGGTTGTTCCCTCTGTCTGTCCACCAGGTGTGGTGTGAGTTCCACATTGTAGTCTGCTTCTGGTTCAGCAGTGTTGTTGGTAAATCTACTTTTGACTTGGTCGACATGCCTCCGACAGGTTTGGCCATTGTCCATTTGTATCCCCGGTAGCCTGTTTCCTTCCTTGCCTGTTACTGTCCTTGCAAGCCATTTGGGACCCCTGCCATAGTTTAGCACAAACACTTTGTCCCCTATCTCTTTCCACCTCCCCCTCGAATTTCGGTCATGGTACTCAGTTAGCTTACGGCGCTTTGCCTCAACGATTTCATGCATGTCTGGGAGGATTAATGAGAGCCTTGTCTTTAAGGTCCGTTTCATCAATAGTTGCGCGGGGGGAACTCCAGTCAATGAATGCGGACGAGATCTGTATGCCAGCAGCAGTTGCAACAGGCGGCCCTGCAGTGTGGGACCTTGGATTTTGAGCATGCCTTGTTTAATGATCTGCACTGCTCGCTCCGCCTGGCCGTTGGAGGCCGGCTTGAACGGTACCGTCCGAATGTGATTTATGCCGTGGTCACTCATGAAATCTTGGAATTCTGCGCTGGTGAAGCATGGACCATTATCACTGACCAATATGTCAGGAATGCCGTGCGTTGCGAACATGGTTCCAAGGCTCTCCACAGTGGTGGAGGTGGTGCTCGAGTTTAAAATAGTGCACTCGATCCACTTTGAAAATGCATCGATGACTACGAGGAACATTTTGCCCATGAATGGGCCCGTGTAGTCTACGTGCACCTGCGACCACGGTTTGGTGGGCCAGGGCCAGGGGCTCATGAGGGCCTCCCTGCGGTCATTATTGAGTTGGGCACAAATGGTGCGCCGTCGGACGCAGAGCTCCAAGTCCGCGTCAATGCCAGGCCACCAGATGTGAGATCTGGCTATGGCCTTCATGAGAACGATCCCCGGGTGCTCGCGGTGGAGCTCCCGGACAAATGCCTCTCTGCCTCGCAGAGGCATAACTACTCGGCTGCCCCACATCAGGCAGTCTGCTTGTGGTGACAGCTCATGCATGTGCCTATGGAAAGGTTTGATCTCCTCGGGGAAGGCATCGCGAGCCTCTGCCCAGTCACCGGTTAAGACACATCTTTTTACTAGGGTTCAGGCTCTGATTTGGCGAGCCGTCATGGGCGAATCTGTGGACTCAAAGGCATTGATTGCCATGACCATCTCACAGTCCTGTTCATCAGACCCTTCCGTGGTCACCAGGGGTAGCCTGCTAAGCGCGTTGGCACAGATGTCTGTGCCTGGTCTGTGCCTTATGGTGTAATCGTAAGAGGCCAGCATGAGTGCCCACCGTTGAATGCTGGGCGAGGCGTTGACGTTTATTGCCTTGCTCTTGGATAGTAGGGATGTGAGGGGCTTGTGGTCGGTTTCTAATGCGAACTTGGCCCCGAAAAGGTATTGGTGCATCTTTTTGACACCGTACACGCACGCGAGTGCCTCCTTCTCAACCATACCGTACCCGCGCTCCGCCCGCAAACGTGACCTGGAGGCATAAGCTATGGGTTGTAATTTACCCGCACTATTGACATGTTGTAAAACGCACCCGACCCCGTACGTTGACGCATCACATGTGAGAACTAGCTTTTTATCTGGATCAAAGAAAGCCAAAACACTGTTGGAACACAGAAGGTTGCGTCCCTTGTTGAAGGTGCGTTCCTGGGCATCCCCCCAAAACCAATCGCACCCCTTTCTGAGTAGCACGTGGAGAGGCTCCAGCAACGTGCTTAAGTTGTGCATAAAGTTCCAAAGTAATTGAGTAGCTCGAGAAAGGCGCGCAGTTCTGAGACATTCCGGGGCCTGGGTGGCAGGCTAATTGCTTTTGTTTTGGACTCTGTTGGGCGGATTCCATCAGCGGCAATCCTTCTGCCCAAAAACTCAACCTCGGGTGCGAGAAACAGGCACTTGGATTTCTTGACTCGTAGGCCTACCCGATCCAACCGCTTTAGTACTTCCTCCAAATTGTGGAGATGGGAGTCAGTGTCCCTGCCCATGATAAGTATGTCGTTTTGAAATACAACCGTCCCCGGGATGGACTTGAGCAGACTCTCCATGTTGCGTTGCAATATAGCAGCCGCCAACCTGATGCCGAATGGGCATCGATTGTACATGAAAAGGCCTCGATGTGTGTTGATGGTGATGAGTAGCTTGGACTCGTCGGTCAGTTCTTGCGTCATATATGCAGATGTGAGATCTAGTTTTGAGAAAAGTTTTCCTCCAGCCAATGTGGCAAATAAGTCCTCCGCTCTGGGCAGCGGGTATTGGTCCTGTAGGGAGACTCTGTTTATGGTAGATTTATAGTCTCCACAAATTCGTACGGATCCATCAGGCTTCATGACTGGGACGATGGGACTTGCCCAGTCGCTAAATTCCACGGGTGAGATAATGCCTTCCCGCAGAAGCCTGTCCAGTTCATGTTCAATCTTTTCCCTCATCACATAGGGCACAGCTCTAGCTTTGTGATGGACCGGTCTAGAATCCTGTGTGATGTAGATTTTGACTTTAGCCCCTTTGAAGGTGCCCACACCTGGCTGAAAGAGATGTTCAAATCGACTTTTAATTGTTGAGCAGGAGGTCCGTTCCTCTGACGACATGGCGTGAAGATCATCCCATTTCCAGTTTAGTTTTGCCAGCCAGCTTCTCCCCAGCAGTGCTGGGAGATCTCCGGGGACAATCCACAGGGGAAGTCGGTTCACTGTCCCTTTGTGTGTGACTGAGAGCATGGCGCAGCCAAGAACTGGGGCGATTTCTTTGGTCTCGATCCTTAGTTTGGTATCGACCCTTGTGAGCTTTGGTCTGTCTCTTTTTTGTGCGGCCACAGCTGTTCAAATTATTGAGCGCTCATGAGAGATTGACTCGCTCCCGTATCCAGCCCCATGTTGACGGGTATCCCATTGAGTAGGACCCTCATCATTATTGGAGGCGTCTTGTTGTAAGAGCAGTGGCCATTGATCATGTTGACCCGCTGTACCTCGGCGTCCCGGGCACTGTCCCCACCGTCTTCTGGTCCGCTTTCCGACCCTTCCGATTCGTATACCAGCCGAGCTGCCATTTTTCTGCACATGCGGGCCAGATGCCCTGTATAGTCGCAGTTTCTGCAAACAGCATGCTGAAATTGACACCCCCTTGATGAGTGCCTTCCCCCACATCTCCAGCACAGACTGCTTCCATTGTTTCAAAAGGATGAGCTGCGTCTGGCTGATCTCTCTTGAGCTTCTCTCAGTTTGTAGTTGATTGCTCGCATTGTGGGTTGATGAGGTGTGAACGGCCGTTCATGTGGCCCTTGATGGCTTCTGGCGCCACTGTCTGCTGTTGAGGGCCTGCTCGCCTGCCTTTGTCTGTGTGTGGAGGTAGCGGCTTGTTTCACGCTGTGAACCCCTTGTTCCGATGTTTCATTAGTTGTCGTACCCACAGTGTAGATAAACCTTGTTTCTTCTTCTCCTGCCAAGAATGTCTGTGCAACCAGTGCTGCTGCCTCTAGGGTCAAGTTCTTGGTCTCTATGAGCTTTCGGAATATGCCTGCGTGGCCTATTCCCTCAATAAAAAAGTCTCTCAGTACTTCTCTCCTTAGTTCATCGGAGAACTCACATAAGCTAGCCAACCTCCGAAGTTCCGCCACGAAGTCGGGTATGCTCTGGCCCACACAGCGTCTGTAGTTGTAGAACCTGTGTCTGGCCATGTGTAGGCTGCTCGCTGGCTTCAGGTGGTCTCTTGCCAGTGTGCTCAACTCTTCAAACGACTTGCGTGCTGGTTTCTCGGGTGCCTGCAGGTCCTTCATTAAGGCGTATGTTTTCGAGCCACAGCTGGTCAAGAGGTGGGCTCTTCTCTTGTCTGCCTTGTCGTCACCTAACCAGTCTTTGGTTACGATGCTTTGCTGGAGCTTTTCTATAAAGTCCTCCCAATTATCTCCAGCATTATATTTTTCATCTGAGCCGTTGGTCGCCATTCTGTGGATTCTGTAATCCCGTAACTCGTCGCCACTGTAAAGTCCTGTCCCTGCAGTACAGACTCACATGAGGCACATGTTGAAGTCATAGAAACGTTTAAAATTCTGACGGGTTTGAACAGGTTGGATGCAGGAAGAATGTTCCCAATGTTGGGGAAGTCCAGAACCAGGGGTCACAGTCTAAGGATAAGGGGTAAGCCATTTAGGACCGAGATGAGGAGAAACTTCTTCACCCAGAGAGTGGTGAACCTGTGGAATTCTCTACCACAGAAAGTTGTTGAGGCCAATTCACTAAATATATTCAAAAAGGAGTTAGATGAAGTCCTTACTACTAGGGGGATCAAGGGGTATGGCGAGAAAGCAAGAATGGGGTACTGAAGTTTCATGTTCAGCCATGAACTCATTGAATGGTGGTGCAGACTAGAAGGGCTGAATGGCCTGCTCCTGCACCTATTTTCTATGTTTCTATGTTTCTATGTTTCTATGTCACTCAGGACCTGCACCTTTATTACACAGCTCTCGAATGCCTCACTTGCCTGAGACCTGTCCTTATATACCTTTCTGGGACAAGTATCCAGTGTCTCCTGCAAGTGCACCCCTGGTGGTAAGGTAAGCTTGTGGTTACAGGTCATCTCTAGTTACAGTCATGTACACATGGTAAGATACAGTTATGTACATTAGTGTGAGATACATGACAGACTGAAACCTCCCTCCCTTCTTCATTCGCCTCTGTCCAAGTGATTTCATATGTGTAGGGCTTGTTACGCCCGCCCTGTGAAGTTCCTGGCCAATTAAAAGGATGCGGGTCTGATGGCATCATTTGATGACGCATCATCAGCCGGTTTTCTTAAAGGGACCATGTCCACATTGATTTTGACAGTTGTTCTGTCAGTGCTCTGCAGCATTGAGGAACTGCAAACACTGACCACCACTGCACAAAGATACCCAGCTGCATCCAGGCTCTCCCATGACTCGCTCCATATGCTTATGGAGGGAGTCACAACCTACAGGGAGTTTCTCTTCCCTTCCAGTGGACGGAAGAGACCTCCCCAGGACACCAACGCAGCCTGGTTGCACATTGTACAGGAGGGTACAAGCAGGGATGTCATCAGAAAGACCTGGCTGCAGTGGCACTAACCTTTCAATGATCTCAGTGGCTCATGAAACATTACTGCAAAGCCACACTCAACCTCATCCTGCTATGCCATTCATCACATTCCAATCATTTTGCCTTCCCTACTCTACTCCTGAACATCCTTATTCACACAGGCTGTTGTGCTGAGGACTTGTGCTGAAGAACTGGACATGCCTCCAGCCAAGCTGTTCAATTACAACTACAACACTGATATCTATCTGACAATGTGGAAAAATGCCCAGGTATGTCCCCTCCACAAAAAGCAGGACAAATCCAATCCGGCCAATTGTCAATCTGGCCGCAACAGTGCACTCTCCATCATCAGCAAAGTGATGGAAGGTTTCATCAACAGTGCTATCAAGCTGCATTTGCTCACCAATAACCTGCTCATCGATGCCTAGTTTGGATTCTGCCAGGACCACACGGCTCCAGATCTCATTAGTGCCTTGATCCAAACATTGACAAAAGAGCTGAATTCCAGAGGTGAAGTGAGAGTGACTGCCCTCGACATCAAGGCAGCATTTGACTGAATGCTGCATCAAGGAAACCTAGTAAAACTGAAGTCAATGGGAATCAGGGGGAAAATCTCTCCACTGGCTAGAGTCATCCTAGCACAAAGGATGATGGTTGTGGTGGTTGGAGGTCAATAATCACAGGTCCCTGGACATTGTTACAGGGGTTCCTCAGGGCAGTGTCCAAGGCCCAACCATTTTCTGCTGCTTCAGCAATGACCTTCCCTCCATCATAAGGTCAGAAGTAGGGATGTTCGCTGATGACTGCACAGTGTTCAGTTTCATTCGCAACTCCTCAGATAATGAAGCAGTCCATGCCTGCATGCAACAAGACCTGGACGACAATCAGGCTTGGGCTGATAAGTGGCAAGTAACATTCGCACCACACAAGTGCCAGGCAATGACTATCTCCAACAAGCGACTGTCCCTTGACATTCAATGGCATTGCCATCGTCGAATCCCCTACCATCAACATCCTGGGGGTCTCCATTGACTAGATACTTAATGGGACCAGCCACATAAATACTGTGGCAACAAGAGCCGGTCAGAGGCTGGGTATTCTGTGGCGGGTGTCTCACCTCCTGACTCCCCAAAGCCTTTCCACCCTCTATAAGGCCAAAGGCAGGAGAGTGATGGAATACTCTCCATTTGCCTGGATGAGTGCAGCTCCAGCAGCACTCAAGAAGCTCGACAACATTCAGGACAAAGCAGCCCGCTTGATTGGCGCCCCATCCACCGCCTTCAACATTCACTCCCTCCACCACCGGCATACCATGGCTGCAGAGTGTGTACCATCTACAAGATGCAGTGCAGCAACTTGCCAAAGCTTCTTCGGCGCCACATTCCAAACCCGTGACCTCTACCACCTAGAAGGATAAGGGCAGCATGGGAACATCATCAGCTTTAAGTTTCCCTCCAAGTCACACACAATCCTGACTTGGAAGTATATTGCTGTTCCTTCATCGCTGCTGGGTCAAAATCCTGGAACTCCCTCCCTAACAGCATCACGGGAGTACCTTCACCACAAGGACTACAGCGATTCAAGAAGGTGGTGGTAAGGGCAATTCAGGATGGGCAATAATGCCCACATCCCATAAACGAATAAAAAATAAAACATAAACTTACCTTGCACCTCCACCCATCTCTCTCTCTCTCTCTGCATTATCACATCACCATCTCACGAGCCACACCTCACACTCACCCTCATCCTTGTCCAATCATACCAACTAACAACACACAACGGTAGGCACTTAGGCGTTATCGTGAATATTCATATACAGTTTCTGCTAATGTGTTGTCAAACATTGAAATCTTTATTTTCAACACTATTGTCTTCTTGGACAGATCTGTGTGCACCTTTGGAAGTGGCTTAGTGAGTTGCAATGAATGGTGAGACATAACGGTACCCTCCCCCCCCCACCAATGGTGGTGAGTGTGCTATCTCGCACCAAGTCCCGTTCACCCATCACGCCTGTGCTCGCTGACCTACATTGGCTCCCGGTTAAGCAACGCCTCGATTTCAAACTTCTCATCCTTGTTTACAAATCTCTCCATGGCCTCGCCCCTCCATATCTCTGTAATCTGCTTCAGCCTCACAACCCCCTGAGATGTCTGCGCTCCTCAAATTGAGCAGCCCTGATTATAATTGCTCAACCATTGGTCGCCATGCCTTCAGCTGCCTAGGCCCCAAGCTCTGGAACTTCCTCCCTAAACCTCTGTGCCTCTCTACCTCACTTTCCTCCTCTAACACACTCCTTAAAATGCCATGTGTCCTGTCCAGCATCAGGTGATTGCGGAGGAGGTTGGTGTTGTTGGTGATGCTGGTGTGCCTGTTGAGATTGGTCTTGGGGCTGATCGTGGTGGGATTCTGAGGACCAAGGTGATATTTTTTCATGGGCACCGATGCTGATGGAATAGATGGCAGCTGAAGTTGAGATGACAGAAGAGATCTGTCAATGGCGAGCGAGGTAGCTCCAAGGAGGTAACATTGGATAGAGAGTTCACTGCAAACAATTCAAACCTCCATAAAGCTGAAAAGTGTGTTGGGGTAAAAAGAAGACTTTTCTTCAAGGTGGACGCCCTGATATAAGGAATCGACTCCCGCCTGTATCCCCCCCCCCGTATAGCAACCACGGAATCACTCAGACGACACCTCGGTTCAACCAATCTTTATCAGTCTTTATTCAAGCATGCAGGGGAAGTGTTCATGGATGAACCTTCTCAGAACAAAGGTTTTAAATCTACAGTTACACAGGTGTGCGACTCTCTTACAAAACCACCGATTGGCCTACTGCTTATCAGCAAAGTTACATTGATTTGTTGACCCTTATCAGACTGGCTCTGAGTGGTTCCCCCAACCTTTCCATCTTCCATCACCTGTCAATCTTATGGAATGTGTGGTTCAGTGGTGTCAACTTTGCCTCAGTTCCTCATGATGTGTTGATAAACCTTGTTTCCCAGGGTTTGCTATCTTGTTCCCAAATATCCCTTCAGATGTTGCTACAATCTATGGGCTAGACTTTCCACTTCACATTGGCCATATATTGCCCAAAACGGACAGCTATCGCCCATTTTGATCAAAAAGTGGAAACTAGGCCAGAAACATCACCGGAAAATTAAGCCCCAAGTTTTGGCTCACTTCGCCGATCTGATCGCTGAGGTGATCGCCCGCACATTGCCCATCCCAACTTTCAGCACATTGCCGGCACTTCGTCAGGCTGATCGCTCGCCGAGAACATCGTTGAATAATAGTTGTTTTTCCCGGGCCTTCCTCATCAAAATGGGCACACGGATGCCATTTTGAATTTTGGAGGAAGGGAGATGGCAGCAAAAAAACTGCAGCTGAGATATTTGTTAGTTATTTAAGGCTATTTTACAGATAGATCAACTCAGATTAATACTTCTATTTCATTGTACAATTGTAGCTTAGTACATTAGGCATTTTTTAACTGAAAAGTGCATTCATAACAAGTGAAAAAAATTATTGCTAATGATGGGGTCTATGCTTTCTGTGCCATTACTCGTAACTGCTCACACGCTGGTTTCTGAAAGGATCAATCGAAGAGGTGGCAGGGTAATGCGTAGACAGAGACAGAGGAGGCGATCATACAGCCCACGAAGGTACTTGGAAAAGCAATCTTACCTCAACTTGGCATACAGCCAACGAATGTACTTGGAAAAGCAATCTTACCTCAACTTGTCTGAAAACATGTGCCTTAGGAGGCTGCGCTTCCGGAAGGAGGTCATCGATAAGATTTGCGAGTACATCAATGGGGATTTGCAGCCTTCCAACACCATCAGAACTGCACTGTCTGTTGAGGTAAAGGTTACTGCAGCACTAGCTTTCTACGTATCGGGATCCTTTCAGGCTTCAGCTGGCGACATCTGTCGTATCTCTCAGCACGCCACACAACATTCGGCAGGTGACTGAAGCCCTTTACGCTCGCAGGATGGACTTTATAAGCTTCCTGATGACCAGGGAGGCACAGGCCGGGAGGGCTTTGGGTTTCTCCAGAATAGCAAACTTCCCCAAAGTGCAGGGAGCAATAGACTGTACTCACATTGCCCTGAAAGCGCCTTTACAGATCGCGTAGGTGTTTCATAACAGAAAGGGATTCCACTCGTTAAATGTGCAGCTTGTTGACCACAGCCAACTCATTCTGACAGTTAATGCTACATTTCCTGTAAGCATCCATGATGCGCACATCCTACATGAGAGTGCTATCCCTGACCTGTTTGTCAATCAGCCAGAAGGTCAAGGTTAGATGCTGGGGGATAAAGGATATGTTCTTGCCAGTTGGCTGATAACCCCACTGCGTTATGCCATCACTGAAGCAGAGAAACATTACAACGAATGCCACATTGCGACACAGAACATCGTCGAGAAGACAATTAGAGTCCGAAAGCAGTGCTTCAGATGCCTGGCCCACTCTGGTGGCAGTCTACAGTACCACCCTGACCAGGTCGCTCTGTTTATTGCGGTGTGTTGCATGCTACATAACCTAGCAATAAGGAGAGGACAGCAGATGCCTGATGGGGCTGCAGGTCCACCTCCAGAAGGAGGGGAGACAGAAGAGCCAGCCGGCAAGGAGCAAGAGGAGGAGGAGGCAGAAGAGGAGGCTGGTGAGGACCTCGGGGAGGACTAGCCTGGCGATGTAACCATGGTCCTACCATCTCCTCCCCCCCCAGAAGGTCAGTACCCTGTGGGAGTTACGCGGCCGCAAAGCTGTTGCATCAGCAGCTGATAAAGGAACGCTTTGCATGAACTTACATTGGAGATTGTCACATTTACATTTAGATTAACAATTACGGTTATACAAAAGTTGCATTTGCGTTGAGTTACGTTGAATTACGTTTTAGCCTTGCCTGCACTGGCCTGGCCTTTGTAGTGCAGCATTTGCATTAATGCTTAACTTAAGTAATGTTATTATAAGAGAATAAAGATGTTAAATTATTCAAAATGTCTAAGTTAACTAACCTTATCAGAGAATGCACAACAATTGTTAAAATCATTGACAAAATTTATTGCAAACTGTATTCTTTTTAAACACCCTCCTCCCCACCCACCCCTATGAACGAACATTTTAAACAATTTAACATACAATGAACAATGAACAATTTGGCAGTAAAAAAAACGATGTGAAACTTTCCAAAACAAACCCCCTCCCTACCTGCGGCCACGTTTCCCTCCGGGTGGTTTACCCCACCTCCCCCGTGTATTAACACCACCGGCCCGTTTTGGTCCCCGCACCCCGAGACAAAGCTGGCGTGGGGCAGGCGACGGCAAGACTTCTTGCCGTGGTGGAGGTGTTGGTGTGGAAGGCAGAGCAGGCTGCTCGTCTTCCGAATCAAGAGGAACTTTCTCCTCCATACTCGCCTGAGTGCTTGGGGTTCGACTTTGAATCAACGCGATACCTTGGGATGCAGCGCCGTGTTCGGCCAGCAGCGCATGGCGAAGGGGATTTGTTGCGGCGCTCTGTTCACGCGCCCCTTCCAGTGTCTGCTGTGCTACCTCCAGCAGCTTGGCTTGCACAGCAGACACCCGTGAAAAGTCATGCGCGAACTGAGTGAACCCCTGGATAAGCTCGCGACCGATCGCGACCATCTTCGAACACAGGGACATCAGGCCCACCAACTGACCATCCGAGGGAGGCGATTGCTGACCTCGCTGACCCGACCTCTGTGGGGCCGACGAGCGCAATATATTGCGGCTTGGGGTTGCCGGTTGCACACCACTTGGTCCCGGTGCCTCTTCGCTCTCAACGGAGATGACCGCAGGCTCATCCCCCCGCCCCTCCACAATTGTTGGATCACGCTGGTGATCCTCCTCCTCCTCTTCCTCTTCGAGCTCGGGCTCATTGAACACCAACAACTCCTCCTCCTCCTCCTCTTCCTCAGGTGGTGACGGTGCAGGTGAAGTTTGGAGCTCGACCAGAGTCTCAGGATGACCTTGAAAACACATATGACCTTAGTACAGAGCTTATTAGAACATAACAGTGAACATTAACGAGTGACGTTACATATCAATACTTTTCACTACCCCAGAAAGCTGCAGCAACTGCATCCCCTGCTTCTTGGGCTGCATGCAAGATATGACATGACATGACATGACATCATTAGTATATTATAAGTATATTACAAGTATATTGCATATTGCATTATAATTACAGGACATCACATTAGTTAGTTAGTTAAGTTTTTAATACTGTTTTTAATACTGTTTGACACATTACACATTATTCACGAGACACATGGCTGGGCTCCGCCAGACCACGGGTGGTGGCTGAACGGCTTTGATGTCCCACCAACGCGGCCGCACGCTCCTCCAGGTCAGTTAAAGGCTGCAGCAGAGCAGACCCCCCCCCCCCCACCGGTGCACCTCTGCTCAGCTGGTTGCTAGATATCTTCTTCTGCAAAAGAGAAAAAAGCATAGCATAAGCTAATTGACGAGGTAGTATCATGAAGTCACAACAGTTTAAAACTGGTTTAAAAATGTGAAACATAATTACATAAAACTGGTTTACGTAATACATTTATGAATGACAAACTTAAATTCAATATAGGAGATTCATTGTTCTAATTAAAACATAGCATCGCATAAGCTAATTAACTAGGTAGTATCACAGTTTAAAACGTTACATGTTGCTAATTTACATAATACATTTATGAATGACAAACTTAAATTCAATACAGAAGATTCATTGTTCTAATTAAAACATAGCATCAGTAAAATATCAAATGCAACTAACTCTTGCTGCCGCGACCAAGCTATTCCAGCATTTTCGGCAATGGTCTACCCCCCTCGTCTCACGGGATGCCGAGGAGACGATATCAGCGATCTCGGCCCATATTTTTCTATATACACGGGGTGGGGGTTTCACGTACACACCCCGAATTAGTTGTCCCCACCGGGAATGAACCTCATTCACCAAGGTCTCATTGGCCTCATCGCTAAAGGGCTTTGCCCTCTTTCTCTCCCCCTCAGCTTCTGACATTTTTGAATTTTAATTATAATTATAATTATCAGTATTATAAAGTTTGTCCTGTTTTGATCTCTCCTCTCTCCTATCTGAATCTGCCTTCCTCCTCTCTCTCTATCCTCTCTATCTCTCCCTGCCCCTCCCTGTGCCTTCTGTGCACGTGTGGATGACCCCTGATCTCCCGAAACGCGGAAAAGCCAGTCGTCCGAAAAAAAACCTCACACATGCACAGAAGCCCGTTGCTAGGGAAGCTTTTGCCTTCCACATTGCTGGCCGTTCAGTGGACGAACGTCACATCGCTGACCTTTTGGATTACCCATTTCATATCGCTGACCTATTGCCGAGTGGAAAATCGCTCAAAAAAAAAATGGGCGATGTTCCATCGATCAGTAAGGCTGAGACGTCGTACATTGCTGGAACATCGCCCATTTTTCGTGATCCTCGAGGGACGTGAACCTCATGAAAAACATGGAAAAATCATTAGGACATTGTACAATGCTGCTTAAATAACTTTAACTGATTGCGAGCATTTATTTCTTAAGGGGAACTATCTCAATTGCCTGCCACGCCGTTTAGTGCCGGGCCTGCAAACCGCAGACAGAACAGGCACTTGGGAAATTCACAAGGAGGCAGTTTCAGAGCGGATTTCCGCGCCACTGTCAATCCCGACCTTTTTGACAGCGGACCTGCCTCCAAACTGGCATTCGCGGGGCCGATAAGATTCCGGCTATGGATTCCGGAATGTGCACTAGAATTCGATTTTGCTCGATAGGCCAGTTTCTTTTGCAGAATCAAATTCACCACTACATCAAAGAACACACCTCTCTTGTTGACTTTTGCTATCTGGTTCTACATTTTCCACTCAGCAGATCTATATTGGTTAAAAGTTTATTTCTTAAGGGAAATCAAGGGACTGATTTCCTGCTTGTTAAGATTCTAAATGCTGGCAATCACTATTCTGCTCTGTTTGCTCCATGATGTTTCTAGTGGCGATATGGCTCTCATTGTAGGAGTCATGAGCCATGTCCAGAGTGGATAGCCCTTGTCGTCCAATTGCTAGTTTATAATCTGCCAGCCTCGTTGGAATAAAAGTTACACAGAGGACTGGGGCATGATGAAAGAATCGTGACATGGCAAGGACCTACGCGATGTGTTGCCCATGGTCGCAAACTAGCTGTATGTTGAGGGACTGGAATTCCTTTCGATTAATAAAGAGGCCAGATTGGTGATAGGGTACACACAAGGCATTGTAAGTGCAATCTATGACACCTAGGACCATGGGGAAGCTTGCCATGCAGACGAAGCCGAGTGTTCTCTTGCCCTCCTACACTCTGTCTATACGGAAGGAGACATAAATATTGCTGCTGCCGCAAAGAGCCTCAGTGAGCTCCCTGATGCATCAGTGTTCTGCGAACTTGGGTATGTCGCTGATGTTACTTGCTGCAGCCTGGAAAGAGCCCGTGGCATAAAAGTTAAGGGACACAGTGACCTTGTTAGTCATAGGATGTGCTCGAGTTGTGGTGGCAGCAGGTGACATAGCTCAATGACAGCCTCTTTGGTGAAGCGAAGGTGCCAGAGACATTGCTCCTCTGTAAAGTTGAGGTAGGAGAAGTACTCCCTGAAGACCTGATATGGCCTCCTTTGCAATGCCCTCTTCTGGCAGCTGCTCCCTTTCCTTCTCCAAGCTATCGCTGGCGCAGCCAACAACAGTGCACACCAGCAAAATCTTCTCAACAGACACACACTTTCCAGAGTGATAAAACACAACAAAAAGCATCTAGAAGATAACCATTTGGAATAAACCGGCAACTAACTTGTAAGAGCTGCATGATCCCTTTAATTATTGCTGGGCCCTTCCAGCCGGTTATTGCCACTTGTTGCTGTCTGTGTTCAGCATGTGGCAAGTAACACACTGGGGTATACCAAAATTAAAAACAGGTCCTGCAACAAGTGCAGAATCCTATTTTAAAGCAAATATTCTGACTGTTGCATACACCTGATGTGCGGTCCTGCCGCCAGCACATCCACTGTCATGTATTCAACTATCATTGTAACCCATGTATAAGCTGACCTAAGTTGTACACCTTGAGAACATTGACCACAAGGGGCGAACTTGTGGGAGACACTCCTAACCTGGACTTTCAGGTATAAAAGGGGAAGCTCCACCCACTTTCATCACTTGAGGTTTTGGTAATAAAGGAACTGGTCACAGAGTGACCTTCTCTCAAGTATGGGCCTCGTGTGCATTTATACTGTATAGTAAGGACATATCATTGGCGACGGGAAACTGGGATTTAAACCACACGAGCGTGGCCACTTGCAGCACAGAAGAGAGGTACTGTGTTGGTGATGATTGGGATGACTTTACTGAGAGACTACAGCAAAATTTCGTCACTAAGGAATGGCTGGGACAGGATTCGGCCGACAAACGCAGGGCTTAACTCCTCACAGTTTGTGGATCCAGAACGTACTCCCAGATGAAGGACCTTCTAGCGCCAGAGAAGCCAGCGGACAAGACGTTCGAAGAGCTCAGTAAGTTGATCGGGAAACACTTTAAACCGGCGAGCAGCATGCACATGGCGAGACACCGGTTTTACACGCACCGGCGGTGAGAAGGGCAAAGCATTCCAGACTTCGTGGCAGATCTCCGGTGACTGGCGAGCCTATGTAAGTTCCCAGATGCATGCAGAGCGGAGATGCTGCGAGACTTTTTTATTGATCTCCGGTGACTGGCGAGCCTATGTAAGTTCCCAGATGCATGCAGAGCGGAGATGCTGCGAGACTTTTTTATTGAGGGCATCGGGCACGCTGGGGTTTTCAGGAAACTGATTGAGACCAAAGATTGGACCTTGGTAGCAGCGGCTCTGATAGCCCAGACATTTATCTCAGGGGAGGAAGAGACCAGAATGATGTATGACAAAAATCTTGGCTCAAATGCGGCAAATGACCGGGGAGTCAACATTGTTAATGCGGCACACAGTTCTCTAGGCATACAAGGGCAATCGGACATGCCCGAGCATGTAGTCGAACCCAAAGGAGGAATTCAACAGAGACAATGGCTAGCTGAATGGCCATTCATGCCATCGCAATGGACAATGCAGCCAGTAATGGGGCCATCAACACCTGTTAATGGTGTGCTTAAGGACAGTTACATGGACAGTCAGAGACGATCGACTGGTAATGGACCTTTTGTTTCCAACAATGGGGCCTCCAGCTCATGCTGAAGGTATGGAGGCAAACACCCAGCTAGAGCTTTCAGGTATCAGCAATATATCTACAGAAACTGCAACGTCAGCGGTCACTTGGCGCATATGTGCAGGAAGCCTGCCGCCAGGTTGATGTATGAGGAGGACGAGCCCGATGTAAGCCCTACGAGGCCAAATGAATACTGGGGGAAATCGCTGGAAGCTGAAGTTCAGCGAGTTCATGTGGAGCACATATACAGTTCATATACCAGGACGCCACCGATAATGATGAAAGTGCTCCTCCATGGCACAGATAAACATGGAAATCCTGAGATTGTGGGCAGTCATTCCCTGCTCTACCACAGGTTGTGCTGTGGAACTCTCCAGAGCCGGCAATCAATTGAAATCACATAGAAGGACCAAAACTTTCCCAATTACGCTGGAATATCGCTGTAAACCTGCCCCCACCACCCCACCCCCCCGAAAAAGTTATGCATTGTTGAAAAGACCAGCACCGACATGATGGGCTGACTGGTCTCCTTCTGTGTCGTAATTTTTCTATGATTCTATGTAACTCGGGTTTTAACTGCGTATAGATTGCTGAACAACTATTCTGGTCTGAAAAACTAATTTTATGTTTGTGGAATGTCAAATTTTTCCATTCATATGATTTGTCCATTGGTAAGTTCAACTATCAAAACCCTATTCCCCTCTTTGGCAATCACAGCGCCTGCAAGCCATTTGGGCCCTGCAGCGTAATTAAGGACAAAAACAAGGTCATTGACATCAATACATCACGCCCTCGCATTCCTGTCATGGTAGTCACATTGTGACTGATGCCTGCTCTCAACAATTTCTTTCATAGTAGGGTGTATAAGGGATAACCTGGTTTTGAGCGTCCTTTTCATTAGCAGCTCTGCGGGTGGAACCCCTGTGAGCGAGTGTTGTTGGGATCTATTGGCCAACACGAGGCGTGATAAGCGGCTTTGTAGGGAACCCCCTTGGATTCTGAGCATCCCCTGTTTGATTATCTGCACTACTCGTTCCGCCTGGCCGTTTGAGGCTGGTTTGAACGTTGCCGTTCTGACATGGTTGATTCCATTGCCTGCCATGAAGTCCTGGAATTCAGTGCTTGTGAAACACGATCCATTGTCGCTGACCAAGATATCTGGTAGACCATGGGCAGCGAACATTGCCCGTAGACTTTCTACCGTGGCAGAGGATGTGCTTGAATTTAAAATAGCACACTCAATCCATTTGGAGTAGGCGTCTACTATAACCAAAAACATTTTTCCCATGAAAGGACCTGCGTGACCATGGCTTGGCGGGCCAGGACCAGGGGCTAAGGGGGGCTTCCCTGGATGCGTTGCCCAGCTGAGCACACGTGTTGCACCTGCGAACACAAAGTTCCAGGTCTGCATCTATCCCTGGCCACCAAACGTGTGACCTGGCAATTGCCTTCATCATGACAATGCCCGGGTGCTCATTGTAAAGTTCTCTGATAAACACCTCTCTGCCCATCTGGGGCATGACTACTCGGTTTCCCCACAGTAGGCAATCCACCTGAATCGAGAGTTCATCCTTGCGCCTATGAAACGGTTTAAATTCCTCAGGGCATGCCCCGTACGTGGCTGCCCAGTCCCCATTCAGGACACATTTCTTAACTAAAGACAGTAGTGGGTCTCTATTTGTCCAGACTTTGATCTGACGGGCTGTCACAGGTGAGCCTTTACTTTCGAAAGCTTCAACAGCCATGACCATCTCAGCAGCATGCTCAGTGCCTCCTCGGTGGTGGCTAGTGGGAGCCTGCTGAGTACATCGGCGCAGTTTTCAGTGCCCGGTCTGTGCCGAATTGTGTAGTCATAGGTGGCTAATGTGAGTGCCCACCTCTGTATGCGGGCCGATGCATTCACATTTATGGCCTTGTAGTTGGCCAAAAGGGACATTAGGGGTTTGTGATCTGTCTCCAGCTCAAATTTCCTGCCAAATAGGTACTGGTGCATTTTTTTTACTGCATATACACATGCTAGCGCTTCCTTTTCTACCATCCCGTAGCCCCTTTCTGCCTGGGACAGACTTCTGGAGGCATAAGCTACTGGCTGTAACTGACCCTTGGCATTCACATGCTGCAACACCACCCGACCCCATAGGATGAAGCATCGCACGTTAAACAAGTTTCTTACATGGGTCATATAACGTTAACAGTTTGTTGGAGAATAACAAATTGCGTGCTCTATCAAAAGCCCTTTCCTGGCTGTCCCCCCTGAAAATCCTGAAGTTGCTGTTAGTTTTAGAGGGGTAATGACAGTGAATGCTGACAGTGTCGCTATCATTATCACTGCAAAATACGGGCCAGTATCAATCATAGAATCATAGAAGTTTACAGCACGGAAGGAGGCCATTTTGGCCCATCGTGTCCGTGCCGGCCAACAAGAGGCTATCCAGCCTAATCCCACTTTCCAACTCTAGGTCCATAACCCTGAAGGTTACGGCACTTCAGGTGCACATCCAAGTACTTTTTCAATGTGCTGATAGGGTGGTAGAGGCAGAAACTTTCAGGCAGTGAATTCCAGACACCCCCCCAACCCTCTGCATGAAGAAATTTCCCCTGAAATCGCCTCTGAACCTTCTACCAATTACTTTAAATTTATGCTCCCTGATTGTTGACCCCTCCATTAAGGGAAATAGGCCCTTTCTATCCACTATATCTAGACCCCTCATAATTTTATACACCTCGCGTGAGAAGGTTCTTCCTGACATTTCTCCTAAATTGTCCACTCGCTAGTTTTAGTCTGTGCATTTGTGTTCAGAGGTAGAGTTTCAGCTTGCTGCCCTGGCATAAAACTGGCATTGCCTATCATCTACCTGTTATAGGAACCACTCACCTGAATAGTTGAGTCTGGAGATGGCATGGATGAGAATTTCAGCATGTGATAGGCTGAGGTAGGTGTGGAGGTGGGCAGTGTTATGGAGGTAGAAGTAGGCAGCTTTTGTGATGAAGAGGATATGAATAAACATTCATTGTGTAGAAAAGCCATTATTGTCAAAGTTACAGAATAAAAACAATTTCCTATAATCTGGAAGTAGATGGATAAAATTGATGAAGACAGAATAATAGATATAAAATATTAGAGGAGGGGGGGGGAGCGATCGTAACCCTGCACATCCAGCGGAAACCAGGTGGATGGCCAGTTAAAATTGCCTAGGTTACTTACCCGCCCTGAAGTGGCTGGGATTTGACCGATCGCAATATCAACCTGCTCAAACGAACAAGTGACAAGGACACACGTCCTGGCTGGTGGTGTCCCTTTTTATATATGCATGCCAGGTTGTGATGATGTCATTGGGACCCAACTGTAATTTTATCTCAGCAGCCTGAGTGGGAAGCTACAGTGAGTTTACCATTAGGCCAACCCAGCGGTGAAGTTGTTTGGGGCTAGAAAAGATAATCTTCAAAGAAAAGTCCTCTTGTGGTCCCACGAGGAGCAGGAGTGGTCCTCTGGTCCCCACAAGGATAGCTGAGCATCCATGGTGCACGGGCCACCTAATAGGGCCTCTAAACTGCATTAGGGCCTTATATATGTTATATATGTGCATAGAATAATGAGTCTCCTGCCAAATTAGGCGGACACCTGGGACACCCAGCCCCACAACCCACAACTCTGCGCTCCTCCAATTCAAACTTCTGTGCATCCCCAATTTTAATTGTTCCACCAATGGCAGCCGTGCCTTCAGCTGCCTGGGCCCTAAGCTCTGGAGTTCCCTCCCTGAACTGCTGTGGCTCTCTACCTCTCTCTCTTCCTTTAAACTTACCTCTTTGACCAAGCTTTTGGTCTCCTATGCTAGCATCTCCTTATGTGGCTCGGTGTCAAATTTTGTTTGATAACACTCGTCTGAAACGCCTTGGGACGTTTTACTATATTAAAGTTGCTATTGTTGTTAAAATGGTGGCTGAGCGGGAGCAGGGCGTTAAGTTGACTGCCTCAATTTTAACTCTGTTATCACCTTGTTTCTGCTAGTGGAGGGAGTTAACATCGCCCCTAAAATCTCCCATACCCTAACCTATTTTGTTCAAAAAAAACGTTGAATTTTGAAAGCAAACAAAGTCTCTTTGAGGGAAATGGATAGAAAGGGAGGGTAGAAGGTGGGCAAGGAGGAGGAAAGCAGCTTGAGAGTAAGGGATCCTTTGGTGTCTTGCCATCTGTTCTGAGGGGAGAGGTATGATTGAGGGGCAAAATGGATGGAGGGTTAAAGGTGAGCTGATCATCATCAGAGTGAGGTTCAGGGGAAGATACAGGAATTAAGTGGTAGTTTGAAGAGTTGGGTTAGCGATGAGAGTGAACACGGGTAGCAATGGGCGTAACTAAGTGATAGAAAGGGAGGGGTAACGGTCCTATTGGAAGCAAAAGAGTTGGAGAATCCTGAGCAATGAGGTGGAGAATAGGAAGAGAACCACTGAGAGACACATATTCTTCGCAATCCTCAATGGAAAATGCAGCCTGCAGTCGCTGTTGGCTCCTTTCTCCACCACTTCACACCATGCCACCCACCACTTCCTCTGTGAAAGGAAAGATGAAAAAGTTAGAAAGAAACAGAAGTGAACAGAGAAAGAAGCAAAAAGAGTTTTATAGAGAGAAGTAGAAGAGAGTGACAGAAGCAGAATTGGAGATAAAGAGAAAGAAGCAGCAACACAAATATAACAGAGACAGGCAAGAAAGGGACTATGGGGCTGAAATTCCCCTGTTGTGTGCCTCCCGTTAGCATCTCCGGGGTGGGGGGGGGGGGTGCTAATGGAGCATGAAAGTGTTTCTGCCTGTTGGCGGGGCGGGGGGGGGGGGCGGTGGTGTCGCTATCGGCTCCCGTGAAATTGTGTGGGAGCTAGCGGAGGCGCGAATGTCGCACCCTGGACTGCCGCGCTGGCGACGGTGACGTCAACGCCATGCACGTCAATCTCTTTCCTCCCCGCAGCGGAAATTGGGCAGCGCCCCATGAGACCGCCGCGGGCGATGTCCGCGCCAGCCTCGCAGGTCACAAACCGGTCACCCATCACGGATGCAACATAAAGGGGTGGAGTGCTGCTTCTGCGGGGTCCGGGCCACGTTCATGCAGCTCGGCACTCCATTTCTGTGCTGGGTCGTGGCCATGGCACCCCTTCGCCCAGGTGGCCCAGTGGAGGCCATCAAAGGGGCCGAGAGAGCTTGCAGCATCCCACCCCTTTCGCGGAAGGGGAGGAGCATTGAAACGCGTCAGTGCCACGCAGAGCTCCGTGATGTTTCCTGGGTAGCGTCCCCGATCCCGGTCCAAAAGGAAGTGGAGCACGCGACATTGCACTGCACTTCCTGTGAGGGGCGGTAACCCAAATTCCGCTCCGGGACAGGACTTCTGCACCGGGCGCAGAATGTCCGGTCCCAGAGAGGTTACCGCCCCAACCAGGGCAATCGGGAATTTTGGCCCGTATATTCTCCGATTGACCATGTGCAACACGACAGGAAACCATTACTATGCAAACATTGTGAAAGTACTCGTCATACTGCAGATGTCATACTTCAGGTATCATTCTTCAAAGAAAGAAAAGAAAATCAGATCATTTATATGCTACTTTCTGTTGGAAAGTGGATTTTGTCGACATAAATTTACAAGGACCAAGCAATCTGAAAATTTCCCTCACCAACAGCAATTAAACTGTAGTTGAATTCAAAACCTATTTAGACCACTTTCCCACAGGAAGTACCCGAGCAGTGACCTTAAAGAGACAAGTGAGATTAATAGCTAAACATCGATAATGGTGCAATCATGATGCAGTCCTTCCATAACTTTCTATTGTTTCTATATAAATCATTTTGTTTCAATGTTTGCTTCAGAGATATGAGATAAACATAAATAAAAGAAATATAGCTGGTGTAAACACTTACAATAAAAGACATTACAAAATATAAAACCCATGCCAAGTTGTTCCCACTCCAAATTCTTCCCCATTGCCAATTCTCTCCTCCGATGTTTCATCATTTGGCATTTGCAGCTGCAGAAGGTCCACCAGTGTACACTGTACATTATTTGTACTTTGAAATTTAACTCAGATAAAGTTCAAGAGTTTATTTATATCTGCTTTTAATGTTTGATGCAAAAAAAATCAGATTATTCTCACTGCTCCTAAAAGTGTTTTTTTTTCTGGATATTTTCCTCCTCAGCAATTTTACTTGACATGCAGGGTGGGGCTGACAAACAGCAAATATCTGTGCATGGTTTGTAAGCTCTTGGGTTCATAAAGTTCGTGGTGATCTAATTGAGGTGTTTAAAATGATGAGCGGATTTGATGGAGTAGATACAGGTTTCCTGTGGTGGGGGAATCAAGGGGCACAATCTTAACGTTAGAGCAGGGCCATTCAGGAGTGAAATCAGGAAGCCCTTTTTCGACACAAAGGATAGTAAAATTGTGGAAATCTCTACTCCAAAAGGCTGTGGATGCTGATTTAATTCAAAGTTTCAAGACTGAGAGCAGCAGAGTTTTGTTCGGGGGATATGGATCAAACGTGGGGAAATGGAGTTGAGGCACAGATCAGCCACGAAGGCCTAAACAGGCTCGAAGGGCTAAGCAGCCGACTCTTCATTGCCTTCAGTGGAAAATAAAACTGGGCGGGGTGTAAAACGGTCAGCAGATCTGTTCCCGTCAGTTTCCCGCCAGGTTAAAATTACCCTGCCCACATCTCTAGTGAAAGAAATTAGTAAAAAATCGCCCCAGTGGGAGTGAAATAACTGATTTTGGGGTTGATGAAGAGGTGTCAGGCAGACGGGGGGGGCGGCGAAACGCACTCGCTGGCCTAAGTTTGAGGCCTGGGGTACTTAACACCCCAGCCTCATCGACTCGCTGCTGGTCAACTGCTCATCCTAAATGAACAAAAACTAACAGCTGGCTGGCGGGTGCACGAGAAAGTTTGGGGGATGGAGGCTGCTGGCTGGCATTAATGGAAAGCTCACTGGCAAGCAGATTTTGGGAGGGTCTCATGTCTCATGTCTCATGGAAAGGGGGAAGGGAAGAGTCTGGGGCAGCCCTGCTACTCCTGGCCCCACACAGGGAAGTTTTATACTGATCTTGGAGGGTCCTCTCTGTCTGCAGACCTGCTTCGGCCTTGTGGGAAAGCCACAGTAGCTTCCCTGCTCAGGCCCCAGTTAAAATGCAATCGGGGACATTTTGACGTAAATTCATGAGGCCCCTTCCTGCTTTCGGCAAGTGTCTCACCTGCCTGCAGAACCCTCCAGGTTAAAATGGGCAATGTTGGAAAACGATCAAGTTACGAGCAAGTAATTGATTCCCCCCACCCCCCATTTTTAGCTGCCCACCCACCCAGTTTCCACCAGGTGGTAGGGTTAAAGACAAACCTGAATATATCAATAATTCATTGCATTCCTGCTGTCCACAAAATTTTGACAAATTAATAAAAATGTACTATTTTCTTGAATTCTGTTCACTACAGTATACGTGACAAACCTGATGGAGATCTTTGAGGAGTTACCAGATATGATAGATGGAGAAAATGCAACAACAACTTGTATTTATATAGCACTGAAATGTTTCAAGGCATTTCACAGTCATATAAGGAGATATTAGGACAGATGACCAAAAGGAGCGTATAGGAGGAAAGAGAGATAGAGAGACGGAGAGGTTTAGGGAGGGAATTTCAGAGCTTAGGGCCTTGGTGGCTGAAGGCATAGTCACCAATAGTTGAGCAATTAAAATCCTGTAATTCTGGCTCAAGATGCCAGAATTACAGGAGCACAGAGATCTCGGAGGGTTGTGAGACTGGAGGAGATTACAGAGATAGGGAGGGGCAAGGCCATGGAGGGTTTTGAAAACAAAGATGAGAATTTTAAAATTGAAGCGTTGCTTAACTGGGAGCCAATATAGATCAGTGAGCACAGTGGTGATGGGTGAATGGGACCTGCTGCGAGTTAGGATATGGGCAGCAGTGTTTTGGATGACCTCAAGTTTATGGAGGGCGGCCACGAGTGTGTTGACATAGTCAAGTCTAAAGGTAACAAAGGCATGGATGAGGGTTTCAGCAGCAGCTGAGGCAGAGGCGGAGTCGGGCAATGTTCTGGAGGTGGCAATAAGCTGCCTTAGTGATGGCACAGATATATGGTTAGAAGCTCATTTCGGTGTCAAATATAACACCAAGGTTGCGAACAGTCTGGTTCAGCCTCGGATAGTTTTCGGGGGAGAGGGATGGAGCCAGTGTCTAGGGAACAGACTTTGTGGCAGGGACCGAAGACAATGATTTTGATCTTCCCAGTATTTAATTGGAGGAAACTTCTGGTCATCCAATACTGAGTGTCGGACAAGCAGTCTGACAATTTAGAGACAGTGAGTTGATGGTGAGGTCGAGCTGGGTGTCGTCAGCGGAAGTGTGGGAAACTGATGCTCTGTTTTCGGATGATGCCGAGGGACAACATGTAGATGAGAAATAGGAGAGGGCCAAGGACCGATATTTGGGGGGCACCAGAGGTAACGGTGCAGGAGCGGGAAGAGAAGTCATTGCAGTGGTATACATTAACTTTCACAAAGCCTTTAACAAGGTATCACACAGGAGACTATTGGAGATGATTAAGGAGTACAGAATTAGCAAAAGGGTAACAAATTGAATTCAGAACTTGTTAGAAGAGAAGAAACAGAGAGTAGGAATCAATGGTAGTTTTTCAGAACAGTTAGAAATGGGCGATGGCGTGTATGCTGTGTACATCAATGATTTGGATATAGGGCTAAAGGCAGTGGTGTCCAAATTTGTGGATTACATTAAAATAGGAGGTATAGCAAATAATTCTGAGGACAAGGGGAAGCTGCTAAGATGTTGGAAAAGTCAAAAAAGTAGCAGATGGAATTCAATATCTGGCAGTGTGAGATGTAACATTGTGGTAACAAAAATAAAATGAATAATTATGTTTTGAATGGAAGACAGCTGGGTGATGTGAAAGAGTAGAGGGGTTTGGGTGTTCAGGTTCACAAGACCTTACAAGCAGCACCTCAAAGTGGATAGTGCCACAATAAAAGGTAAAGGAACATGAGGGGCCGAAATAGCCCCTCTCAGATAGGCCTCCCAGAGGCGGTAACGGGGCGTGAAAGGGTTTTTGCCCGGGTGCAGCGGCCACAGCTGCTCCCTCCCCCGCGGAATTTCCCCACGGGCTCCGCCGGTGTAAAGTGTGCCATGCCCCACAATTAGTGCACCGGCTCGGCGCAGGTATGGCGATGATGAGGAAGGGCATCCGGGAGGACGCTGAGCACCTCGAGTCTTATCGCCGAGAGCGTGCAGAAATCAAGCGCAGACAGCGGAAAGAGCGTGCGGCAAAGTCCCACTCACCCCTTCCCTCAACGACTATCTGTCCCACCTGTGACAGAGTCTGTGGTTCTCGTATTGGACTGTTCAGCCACCTAAGGACTCATTTTAAGAGTGGAAGCAAGTCTTCCTCGATTCCGAGGGACTGCCTATGATGATGATGATGATGATATTGCCCCGCCCCGCGCCGACCCATTTGCGCCCCTCGGGGGAAATTGCCATGTCTGCCCTAAAAGGCCAATTCCGCGGCGGTGACGGCACTTTCTGCTCAAAGCGCTAAACTATCATTTCATTCAAAGTGACCGCCCCAAACCCAGTGCAGGCAATTTAATCCGCCAGGTTGATAGCAAGAGATATATATAATAAAAGTTGTCATGTATGTATGCTTGGGGTTACTAGCCACCAGGTGGTGCCACTGTCGGAGGTCATTGAGCTGTACACATGTGTGTGCGGCCCAGGTATAAAAGGCAAGCCATCACGTAATGTAATCACTTTGGGTTCTAATAAAGCAGAGCCAGGTCTGTACCTGTGTTAGTTTACAGTATTCAGTCTATCGAGTTATTACCTACATAACAAAAGTCAAGGGGGGTGAAATTGCCCCTCGCTCGCTTTGGGTCGCATAATTTGAATTACCAGGTTTTTTATCACCTGGCGGCAGCTGCACACATCATCCCTACAATTGGGCACTTAAAGTTTCAAAAATGGTGCTGCCGCTCTCGCACACTCTCTGGGCGTTCTCGGGGCTGGCGGCGCTCTTAAAGGGGAGGGATGCTGTGTAGCCTTGGGCCAGCTCCGTGGCGCCCACTGGGCCACCAGGGAGAGTTTTGTCTGGGCCAGTGGCCCGGCACCCAAGAGGGGGTGCCGGGCTGCCTGTTGGCGGCCTGGCCGAACCAGCAGCCGCCATTGTCGGGCCAACTTCAGAGTTGGCCAGCAATTAAGTTAAGATGGCGACCGTGGTGGTAGGCCTTCCCCTTTAAGGGAGGCCACAGCAAACCAGCCACCCACAGCTTTGCGCCCCGTGAAGCTGCCGATGGCATGGCTCGGTGCCGACTGCCCGCACTCCTGTGGGGCGATTTCTCCCATGGGGTGCAAAGGGATTGGTGCACACAGCGATGACATCATCGCCACATGCGCCGCTGCTCAGGACGTCAAGTACGGGGCGCGGCGCAAAGCCGTTTTAGCCCGCGGCATCCCTGGGGCAATTTAGGGCGGGTCGCTTCCGCCCGTCTGCTCCCTGTCTTGGACAAATATGTGTGCACCTTTGGAAGTGGCTTAGTGAATGATCAGACATAACTTTACCTGCAGCAATGGTGGTCAGTGCGAAAGGAATGGCTTGGTCATTGTTGTTAAGTCCTGACTCTAATGTACTGACTTACACGAGACACATGCTGAAGTCAAGGTCACTCAGGACCTGCACCTTTAATTCCAGTTCTCCAGTGCTGCACTTGCCTGAGACCTCCCTTTATATACCTCAGTGGGACAGGTATGGAGTGTCTCCTGCAAGTGCACCCCTGGTGGTAAGGTATGCTTATTGTTACAGGTCATATCCAGTTACAGTCATGTATAGCATGGTAAGATACAGTTATATACAGTAATGTGAGATACATGACAATTGTAGGGATGCTTTATGGTGTTGCTGTCATCATCATCATCATAGGCAGTCCCTTGAAATCGAGGAAGACTTGCTTCCACTCCAAAAGTGAGTTCTCAGGTGACTGAACAGGCCAATATGGGAATTACAGTCTATGTTGCAGGTGGGACAGACAGTCGTTGGCGGAAAGAGTGGGTGGGGAGTCTGGTTTGCCGCACGCTCCTTCCGTTGCCTGCGCTTGTTTTCTGCATGCTCTTAGCGACGAGACTCGAGAAGCTCAGCGCCCTCCCGGATGCTCTTCCTCCACTTAGGGTGGTCTTTGGCCAGGGACTCCCAGATGTCGGTGGGGTTGTTGCACTTTATCAAGGAGGCTTTGAGGGTGTCCTTGAAACGTTTCCTCTCTCCACCTGGGGCTTGCTTGCCGTGTAGGAGTTCCGAGTAGAGCGCTTGCTTTGGGAGTCTTGTGTCGGGCATGTGGACTATGTGGCCCGCCCAACGGAACTGGTCGAGTGTGGTCAGTGCTTCGATGCTTGGGATGTTGGCCTGATCGAGAACACTGACGGTGTGTCTGGACTCCCAGGGGATTTGCAGGATCTTGTGGAGGCATCGCTGGTGGTATTTCTCCAGTGATTTGAGGTGTCTACTGTATATGGTCCACGTCTCTGAGCCATACAGGAGGGCGGGTATCACTACAGCCCTGTAGACCATAAGCTTGGTGGCAGATTTGAGGGCCTGATCTTCGAACACTCTCTTCCTCAGGCAACCAAAAGCTGTGCTGGCGCACTGGAGGCGGTGTTGAACCTTGTCGTCGATGTCTGCCCTTGCTGATAATCAGCTCCTGAGGTATGGAAAGTGGTCCACATTGACCAGGGCCGCGCCGTGGATCTTGATGACTGGGGGGCAGTGTTGTGTGGTGGGGTCAGGTTAGTCGAGGAACTTTGTCTTATGGATGTTTATTGTATGCCTCAGTGAAGATGTTGACGATGACTTGGAGTTCAGCCAACCTGAGCCAGCCTGGTGAAGCATGTGGCTGAACTCCAGCATAAAGTTAAGTAAATCTGGCTATGATGAGCCCATCCTTGGCCTCCCGGGCAGCAATGTGGTCAGATTCTGGGCCGCAGGTTCCCCCTTCTCCTCCTCCTCGTCTTCCAGCTGATGTTTCTTCTGCTCATCCTCCTCCTCCTGCTCTGAAGAGGCTGTGCACTCTATGCCTTGCTCCTCATGCAGCACTAATCCTTGCTGCTGTGCTAGGTTGTGCAGGGTGCAGCAGACCACGATGATTCTGGAGACCCTGGCTGGTGCATACTAAAGGGCTCCTCCAAATCTGTCAAGGCATCTGAAGTGCATTTTCAGCATGCCAATTGTCTGCTCTATGGCACACCTGTTGGAAATGTGACTTTCATTCCAACTCTCCTGCGCCTCTTTACTTGGCCTCCTCAAGGGTGTCATGAGCCATGTCTTCAGTGGATAGCCCTTGTTGCCAAGCAGCCAGCTGGAAAGTCTGTTTGAAGAAGCGAAGAGCTGAGCGAGGGTGGACTGGCGCCGGGCGACAGAGTCATGGCAACTGCCAGGGAATTTTGCGCATACATGCATGATGACCTTCCTGTGGTTGCAGACGAGCTGCACATTGAGGGATTGGAAACCCTTGCAGTTGACAAACACTCCTGGATGATGATAGGGTGCCCTGATGGCCACATGAGTGCAGTCGATGACGCCCTGCACTAGTGGGAAGCCAGCGAGAGCGGCAAAGTCGAGCACCTGCTCAATAACACTGGCTTCATCAGAGGCAAAGTTGATATAATTGGCTGACGTGTCAAACAGAGCATCAGTGACCTGTGTGATGCATCTGTGGGCAGCCAACTGCGGGATGCCACAAATGTCTGCTGCAGATCCCAGGAAAGAGCCTGAGGCAAAGAAGTTGAGGGCCCTGATGACTTTGACAGTCATTAGTAAGGCGTGTCCACCTATTCCTCTGGGCTGCAGGTCTTGCTCCAGCAATGTGTAAATGTCTGCGATGACCTGACGCGAAAGTCTGAGCCCCCTTTGGCACTGCTGCTCAGTCATGATGAGGAAGCTCGTCCTCTGCCTGTATACCCTGGATTAGGGGTATCACCTTCGGCGCGGTGCAGCCCTACGCTGATGCCCTCTGTCCTGTGCAGCATCAGGTGTTTGAGGAGAAGGTTGGTGCTGCTGGTGTTGGGGCCTCATCGTGGTCAGATTCTGAGGGCCGAGGTGAGACAGTATAAATAGCAGCTATGCTTATGTAATAGATGGCAGATCAAATAGAATGGCAACTTTGCTGGGGGCACTTGCAGCCTGCAGATCTGTGTTGGCAGTGCAGTCAGCAACAGCTTCTGCCTGAGGAAAGTGATCAGCTGTGAGGTGGGGGTTTTTATTGTACTTTCCATGCTGTGCACTAATCACCTGGATCAATGGCCACTCAACTTCCGCCTCAGGTTGAAAGATGTGGTTCCCGAGCTGCGTGATTCCCGTGGTCATCCAGTGAAATTTGAAAGGTGGGGTTACAAAGACTGTTAAGGGTCTTGACCAGTACCTAATAATGATTTAAATTAGCTCGCCTGCCTCTGCTGCTCAGGGCGCTAACGCACCTGAGGGAAAGACATTTGGGGGTGGGATGATGGTGAGTTCCTGACCTGCTGCAAGATATTTCAAACTTCCCACCCGACCTGCCTCCGATCGTGCCCGCACGCACCCATAAAATTCCAGCCACTGTTTCCAGCGGTTGAGTGATCTAGACTATGGGACATAGATATAAGTTTAATGTAAGAGATTTAGGACAGAGAGCAGGAGAAAGCTTTCTACATAGAGGGTTTTAAGGCTGTGGACTGCACTACCAGAGTTAGTGATTGATGCAGTGACCATGTCAATATTTAATAATAGGTTAGGTAGGTGATCGAAAGAAAGAGGAATAAAGAGATATGAGAGCATGGTGAAAGATTAGCAGCAACACAGATTGGTTGGGCCAATCAGCTTGTTTTTTGCTGTAATTTCTATGTAATTTTATGTAATATTGGATGAAGTGAAATCCAAATCAAAGTCTGAAGCTGAAGTAACACATTGGGATGGAAATTTGTTACTGCCCATTTTAGAAACATAGAAACATAGAAAATAGGTGCAGGAGTAGGCCATTCGGCCCTTCGAGCCTGCACCACCATTCAATAAGATCATGGTTAATCAATTCCCTCAGTACCCCGTTCCTGCTTTCTCTCCATACCCCTTGATCCCCTTAGCCGTAAGGGCCTTATCTAACTCCCTCTTGAATATATCCAATGAACTGGCATCAACAACTCTCTGCGGCAGGGAATTCGAGGCGTTAATCCAGGCTAAGCGGTAAGGATAGCGCCTTGAAAAGGTTTGCGCCTCCTGCTGAGAAAGTTTTTGGAATTGGGTCAAAAGCTGACAGGGGCACTAAATCAGCCGTTAATGCTTGCGTTAAATTCTGGAATACATTGCGCGTGCTCCAAAGTCCGATTTGAAATCTCGGGAAAAGCCGAGTCTTAAAAGCGCAGCATAGTAATGCACCCATTAAAATTTTCAAAATCACTTGTTTTCAAGCTGTACTGTTATGTCTGTCTGCCGCTGCAATCTCTGAGGCTCACGCACCGTGCTCTGTGTAAACGTTGCACTGACTGACCTCCGAGGGAAGCGCTTCCTCATCCCTTTAAGTAGCCACCAGTTAACGACTGTGGAAGGCTGTACCGACTGTTTTTTCAGACGTGATTAGTGGCGGTCGCTAAATGAGGCTGCCGGACCCAATTTAGCGAGCATGGCGTTGCGCGGTCGCTGTACCCGACTGACGTCACAATCGGACTGATAGTCAGCAGCCAGCCGCTAGCGTTTCGCACCCCAGTTAGACCGCAACTGAATCTTTCAGCAGAGCGCTAAAAGCTGTGCGCCCGGTCAGTAGGCTATTACACGTGCTTTAATGCCCCTTCTGGCCGCTAACTGAGGCGCTAGACAACCGAATTTCCACTCTATTGGGTTTACTGCACAGAGAAGAACATCCATCTGCTGCTCACTTTCCCAAGGAGCATGCTGTGGTTTGGAAATAAGCAGCTTGGTGATGTCTCATGTGGAGGACAGAGGTCTCGAACATTTAAATAAAATCCATTTAGGAAAGTAGGTGGCTGCTTCTATTAAAAATGTCATGCTTGGGGAGAGGAGGAGCCATGTGAAGGGGGTGAAGAGTGTGGTTGTGTTGTTAAAAATAAGCCTTACAACAGGTTTGTGAAAACAGCCCTCGAGCAAGTCAGTGCTTGGGAATTGTGGCCGTCAGCTAGAAGTTAGTGAGGATACCTGAATTAGGAACATTGCTCAGTGACTGTGGTGAATGAATGGATACAATCTATTTTAAATAAAAGTGTTTAAAAATTAAGCAATTTCCCCCCCAGAATTGCTTAAGCATAGCTCTAATCCTGCACGTTCTAGTTTCCCACAAATCTAAAGTGACAGATCCAATAGCAAGTCTATCATACCTACTATTTCACCGTGTGTTGCTTTGAGAAATGGGACTTGCATCAGTTGCAGTCTGCTTGGGCAATCCACAGGCTTATAGCAGCCTTGGCTGGACAGCAACAGTACTAAACAACATGAATTTAATTTTTTTTTAATTACGGGTTGAACTTTCAGGCCTCCGACCCGGCAGTAAGGCAGTGTCCTGAAAATGATGCATCGTGACCTACCGCCGCCGTTGTTGTAGGCACGGCAATGTTTCCTCATGCTTACTGCTGGGCGACTGGAGCGGCCCTGAGTCAGATGGTAGGCCCAGTCACCTTGGCAATCAGGGTCCTGTAATTTCAGCATCACATTGGCTTATTTCCAATCAATCGCCATTTCCTCAGTATCCATTGCCTCTTTCATAATGGTTGTTAATTCCTCAGAAATGTCACCTCTTTCAGAACTTTGGATACATAACATTTAACCCTGGTCATTTATTTGCTTTGAGCCTTTTTAGCTCATGTAGGATTTCAATCTCATTTATATCAAAGGCTTTTGATTTTGCTTTTGTTATCTCCATTTAGAGAGGGTATTTGGTGGTTAACTATCTGCTGCAAGGTTTGTTGCATTAGTTTTTTCTGTGGAGGGTAACCTTCATTTGCCTCACATTGTCCAGCATGAGTTTCAGTGAACCTGTAGACGTGTTTTGCTGAGAAATCTCCATTGTGCAGGAATTTGACGACTTAAAATTCTTTCCCTTTATGTGACGGTCTTCCTTTAAATTACTTTTAGCTGTTATCCTAATGTGAATTCACTCCCAGCCAATCGGCTGTGCAGGCAAGAGCTTGCACAGAATATGGAATTTCTTCAAATCCTGCCATTAGGAGTAAATGATAACATGAGTGCAGGCAACAGAGGTACTCACGTGATGCTGTTTATACCTCATTTACATGCATTCAGAAATTTCTACGCTCATTAGAGGAAGATGGTGAGCAGTGGGGGTGGGGTTGGGTGCTGTCTATGTGTCAGAAAGTGACAGGCTTGTTGGTTTCATCTCCATTCCTAAGTATGGGCTGGACAAGAGAAGAGCAAGTCATCCCTTTTTATAGTGGGCTCTCTGGTTTTTTTTTCTCCCAGAATAGGGTAAGGAAAGTAGCCTGGTTTGATTTTCAAATCTTTAAAGTAATGAGCTGAAAACATTTTTATAGATGTCAGAAATAAAATTAGAAAATACTGGAAATGCTCAGCAGGTCAGGCAGCATGTGTGGAGAGAGAAACAGAGTTAACGTTTCAGGTTGATGGCCTTTCCTCAGACCATCTTACAAAAGATCATTGACCTGAAACATTAACTCTGTGTCTCTGCTGTTTGACCTGCTGAGCTATTCCAGGCAGCTCGCGGGGCGAAAGTTAAAGGGGTGGTGCGGCACTGAAAATGTTTTAAATGGACAATTTACCGGTCGCGGCCTTCTTCACTTCAGATCATGGGGTCCGTGCCGCAATCTTGTAGCCCGGCACTCCACGTGTGCTGGACTGCTGCCACGGCACCCTGCTCCCTGGTGGTCCAGCGATGGCCCCTTCTCCCTCCCGCAGAGTCGGCAATTTGGTCCTCCCTTTAAATGGAAGGGGAGGGCCCTGTCTTCCCGCCAGCGTTCCGCATCCCTCCATGTAGCACTGGAAAATTCCCGTTGCTTTGCGCCCCGGACCCGCCCCCAAGAGGAAGTGGAGCGTGAGATTTTGCCCTCCACTTCCTCTCAGGGGCGGTAAGCCCAATATAGCTCGCAGGGTGGGACTTCTGCACCTGGCTCAGGAACTCCCGCCTCATGTCCACTACTTAATGGGTTCATTAAATATTCACATCGTGGATTTATAAATTAAGTATGATGGACTTGTTTCAAACCTTGTTTTCTTTGTCTGGAATTTTAATTTGGAAGCGGGTAGGGGGCAGGGAGGCTGGAATGCTGTCAGGAAAACCGGGAGAACGGATTGAACGGCAGGGCCTGATTAGCATTTGGAATCACTGATTCCCGCCAGCAGCCAGCCAGATGGAGAGGTTGGCTGGCGGGCTGTCGGGCGGGTAGGCCTGCAGCACCAGGTTGCAGAGAGGAGAGAGGGAGGAAACGTGGAGTGGGGGTCAGAGGCCGGAGGAGGATCGGGGCTTGAGGGGGAGGGCGTTGGAGAATCGGGGTCGGTGGGTGATTGAGGTCAGAAGGGGGAGGCTGGAGGAGGATTCATCATTAACAAACAAACAAATAAACAAACTAACAAATAATAACAACAACTTGTATTTAAATAACGCCTTTAATGTAGTAAAACATCCCAAGGACCTTCACAGGCTTATTATAAGACAAAAAATTTGACACCGGGTCCCATAAGGAGAAAATAGCACAGATAACCCAAGCTTGGTCAAAGAGGTAGGTTTTAAGAAGCATCTTAAAGGAGGAAAGACAGGTAGAGAAACGGAAAGGTTTAAGCAGGGAATTCCAGAGCTTAGGGCCGAGGCAACAGAAGGCACCGCCACCAATGGTTGAGTGATTATAATCAGATATGCTTAAGAGGGCAGTATTTGAGGAGTGCAGATATCTCAGGGGGGTTGTGGGGTTGAAGAAGATTAGGGTCGAGGCCATGGAGGGATTTGAAAATAAGAATGAGAATTTTGAAATCGAGGTGTTGCTTAACCGGGTGCTAATGTAGGTCAGTGAGCACAGGGGTGATGGGTGAGCGGGAGTTGATGCAAGTTAGGACACGGGGCAGCTGAGTTTTGGATGACCTCAAGGTTACATAGGGTTGAATGTGGGAGGCCAGCCAGGAGTACGTTAAAATAGAGGTAACAAAGGCATGGATGAGGGTTTCAGCAGCGGATGAGGTGAGGCAGGGATGGAGACGGGAGATGTTAGAGAGGTGGAAATAGGCGGTCTAAGTTATGCTGCGGATCGGGGCTGGAGGGTGATTGAAATCAGAAGGCCAGAGGCGGGATCTGAGGTCGAAGAGGGTAACAGGGACCAAGGATCGAAGGCCAGAAATGGGATCGGAGATCAGAGTCCTCGGGGGAAGATCAAAAGGGTCAGGGGAGTGTCCAATTGCAGAGGTTTGGCGAAGCAGGAATGCTGGATCCAGCCGGTAAGTGGAAAGGCATTTATCTCCTGCATCCAGCACTCCTCGCCTCCCTTTAGTTGGCAGTTTCCCTGAGGCACAGCAAACCCAGCCAGCCAGAGTTAAATTTGAAATGGTAGATCACCATGAGGCATGGAACCTCATTATAATGGGCGACTCGCCTCCTGTGAGCAGCTTGACTGCCTGGCCCTGTTAAATCCAGAAGTGGGCAAGTTGAAGGTGGGTTGGGGGTTGGGATTCTGTTTTTTAACTCTTTAATCTCCTACCAATCCCAATCCACCCATTTTTTGGGGGTCTTCATGATTGCACAACATTATTATTGTTATTTAAACAAGTAAAATGTTTTTAGCTTGCAAGTGTGTAGACTTGGGAGGTGTAAAATCATGCGCTTATATGAATTTATTAAACATTATATGGTGTTCTGAGAGTAGATTAATGTTAAACATGAGCTATACAAGCTCACTGAATATGGCAGTTTTATTTTCATGCTGTTTTTCTGGTGCTGAAGGGCTCCAGCTTACTTCTTCATCATCACTTCTTGATTGTAATGATGGAAAAGCACTAATCTACCCGCATTAGCAATAGAGCATATATGGCCTCTGTAGATTCAGTTACTTAACACATCAAATTTAGCTGCTAATGTCATTTTCTGGGGCTGGGAATCCTGCGGCCACTTCTCTCCTCCACAGGGAATTTAGATTAATGGAATTAGGTTCCGCAGTGTTTGACAAGTTGCTGGCATGCACTGCATTTTTAGAAGGCAGTTCGTATTGAAATCTGTTTATTGGCACTGGTTCTTCACTTTGTGAAACAATTTTGAAGATTAACATAATTCATAGAGAAAATGTCAGTATTTATAACTATAAATGATTTGACATCCGATGTGAGGCATAATGTTTCCTTTGAGCCAATAAGGAACCTTGTTCACTGATTGACATACACTATATGATTAGCTGCAAGGTTATTAAAATTAGATGGACAATTAACAAACCTGCTTCTCTGTGACAAGAATATTGAAACTGCTGCATGTCATTGTGAGGCAGAATTTCCTACTCTTGCACCTTGGTGTATTAGATTGCCTGGGTGCAGCGCATTTGAGAAAATCAGATGGATGGGGAGGATCACATGCCTGTGAGGAGATTTCTTCTAATCTTTATTTTGCTGCTCACGAGGGCTTAGTGATCTCCTCATACTTGATCCCATCCCCCTCGTGCCTTTTCCCTTTACACACGGAAGTAGTTGCAGTTACTGTGTAGGTAATGCTGCTTTACTATTCTTTCTGGCATTAGATCCTTGTACATACTTGTGTGGCGTGATTCTGACTGTGACTACAGAATGAATCCTTTTTGTGCATGAGACAGTACCATCTTTCCATGATGCTACTTTAACTAGCTCATTAGATGTAATGAGCAGGGTGAAGAAGTTGAGGAAAGGGCTCATTAGTGTAATAGGAAACACTAGGTCGTTGCTACAAGGCTCAAAATATTTTTAAAGCCTCTGTAAAGGTTCATACTTACTTACTTTTCCCCTTCTGCTTAGGTCATTGAACTTCTTTCAGTATTTGGGCACCGGAGGGACTGGAGTGCATTATCACCCCCGGCAATCAAATTTTAATTTCATCCATTTAATGTTTAAAGTTTAATTTGTTAATCTGTCGGTTTTAGTGCCACCTTTAATCAAGGGGCACTTGATTTACGTTTCAACTAAAAATAGTTGCACCCAAGTCCGTGGCCTCACCTTCAGCCTCAGCCACCTGTTAACAGGCCTTGGATGCCACTGCCTTCATTACATTTCCTCCACAGCAGGGAAATAGCCTTCCTTGTTCCCTCCACAGGTTGTCCCAGGGCCCCAAATTGCTCCACTCCCTTTAAGCAGCCACAGGCCTGTGCCATCATGCCAACATCCAATTAGCATCTACCCATGTAATACCCACAATATGCTAATTATCTCCAGGAGGAAATTAGGATGCAGAAAAGTGACATCAGGTACTGGGTTATTCCATTGTAGTGCTCATTTCAATGCGGCCCAGGAAAATAGGTCCTCTAGTCTGTTACTTAGGTCCATTCAAACTTATACCTTAATGTTAATAACCTGACCTAGAATAGTATTGCTGTACCCTGGGAAATGCAGTTCATTGTACATGGTGAGACTGCATAATCCAAATTCAGCTCAACGTCATAAGTCTGGCTGAAAATATGGTCCAAAGCCAGGGTTTCAGGTGAGGCTAAAGCCTTCAAGTAAAATTTTAAGGCATTAAAAGTCACAAAAGACAATTCAATAGATAAATGTAAATATATTGTGAAATATGTAATTTTGGAAATTTTCATTTTGTTCAAACCCTTATTTTGGAAATTAGAAACGTTATTTACTGTGGCAAATAATGCTAGCTGGAAAAATGAAGAATTTTAAGAGAATTGTGGAAATCTGCTGGCCAGCTTGTGCAATCAAAGCGTAATACACTATAAAATAGTCACTATTTAACATTATTAATACTGAAAGGGCCTTTCACAGTTTCAGCTCGCAGGAGTTAGCAGATACCACGGGCACTTATAATGAGTTTTCAATGAAATGTGTGCCCCATATACTAAATTTAATATATAATTAGTTGCTCTCCTGGTGCATTGTATACGGGGGGGTCAAGACTTCAAGAAGGGCAGTCTTCACGCCAAAGAGGGTTAAGAGTACGAAAAATGTCGCTGAGATTGGATAAGGGGTGAGAATAGGACAGAGGGGGAAGGTATAGAGGGGTGGGGCAGGTGGGGGAAAGTAGAGCAAGTTATAGTGGTGTAAATGCGAGTGGAATTGGGAAACAGTGTTCGAGGAGGAGCAAGAGTAGAATATAGTGACAGGCCAGAGGAGGAGAGCTGGGAGGAGGGGGGTGCTGTTGGATTGGGGTTTGAGGCTACAGGAAGTTACTGCATCTTTGGAACAGTGAGACAGATGCTTTGAGGAGGGAGGAGGGAGGAAATAGGGTGGGAATCGGGGAGGAGATGGGGAATGGGGAGGATTAGCGTCTGGGGAGAGGAAGGAGATGGGAAGAAGACAGAGACAGGGGTGAGCATAGGGAAAAGAATGGAGGAGGAAGTAAAAGGATAGGAAGGGAATGAAGAGAATTGACAGGCGGAAGAAGTTAGGGAAGAGATGGAAAATCAATGAGGGCAAGAGGTCAGGGGAGAGCGATCAGGAAGTGGGGAGAGAGTTGGAAAAGAACAATGATGAGGAAGAGGGGGAAGAGTATGGAATATTCAAAAATAAAAATGGAATTGAGAAAAATGAATTAAATGAAGATGGGTAATTCATGAGTTTATAGCAGACTTACACAGAATGGCGAGATATGGCACTAAATAAATCAATTAAGAAATGTTGCCAAAGGTGGGGATAAATGAATTGAATAAACCGGGGAGAAAGTTGACAAAATTAATTAAATAAAGGTATGAGGTTAATAAATTGAAAGGGTCTTGCACATCAGCAACATTAATTAATATGTCCCAGGCTTCAGTCTACAAAATTAATTAAAAGCAAGGCTTCTCTGAGGAAAATTAGTTAAATAAAGATTGGGACTTTACTGGGAAAAATTAATTCAATACAAGACCACCAAGAGGCTGATCATCAGGGATGGGGTGAAGCAACACCAACAACTGGCTTTTTCCTCTGGTTACTTTGACTCTCAGGGACAGTGGTAGCAAGTGACAGGGCTGCATTACTGCAAGACCAGCAAGGTGGGCGGGTGTGTCAGTGAGTGATTGAGCGAGGTCAGTTCAGCAGCCAGGAGGGGCAGGTAGAAGGGCAGCCATTTGAAAACAGGACTCGGGGGCAAAAGACGCAGGAATGCTGTCATTATACACAAGAAGCTGGCAAGTGAGGTAGTCCCCAGAAACAGAACTCACACTACTCAGCAAAAACAGCAAAGGGGAACCTGAAAACACAGAATTATATGGGCTCCGAAGTGAGTTCAATAAACTTGCCTTTACCAAGATATCGGCCATTCTTTGGGAAATGCTCTGTGGAAAATATTAAGCTTGCACTTAGAATTGACCTAAAGGTCTTGGGGCCGAATTGCCCACCGCCCGAAACGAGACGCACCTACCTTTTTCGATGTGTTCTGGCCGCCCCAATGCACGGGGCAGCCAAACCGTTTAAATTCAGCAGTTCAGTTTTTTTTTTCCCGAGCGGGGCAAAAGTAGCCTTATCATGGCGGCGGGACGGAGTGGCTGTCACTAGCAGGGCGGGAGTGTGGGTGGGACAGAGTGACCGATGCTGCAGGGCATCGGCACCACGCTGATGATGCCATTGCACTGGCGCGTCACAACATCTCACGCCTTCAGTTAAAGGGGAGAACCGCTGCGAACTCTGCAGCCACTTCAGTGGCAAACACTAGGCCACTAGTGAGGGTTTCGGCCGGACCAGCAGCCTGGCACCCAAGAGCAGGTGCCAGGCTGCCTGCTGGTGGTCCAACCAAACCCACGGCCATAATTGTTGGCCCCACCTGGCAGTTGGCCGACAAAAAAAAAATAACATGGCGGCCACGGCAGTGTGCCCTCTCCTTTAAGGGCGGCCACATCACCAAGCCACAGAGAGTGGGCCAAGAGGGATTATGGAGTGTCCTTTATAATCCCTCATTTGTTGACAGTGTCGAAGGCCTTTGTGACGTCAAACAAGGCCCCGTAGAGAGGTTGATGCTGCTCTCTGCATTTCTCTTGAATTTGACGTGTGGTGAATATCATGTCCATTGTACCCCTTAGTGGGCAGAATCCGCATTGCTACTCTGGGAGGAACTCTTCAGGCACTGGATGAAGGCGATTGATGAGGATTCTTGTGATGACTAAAGCATGGCGGAGAAGCACTATTGGCGTGAATCCATGAACTCATCTCTCTTATTTGGAAGGAGGAGAGCATGCCAGGGGATCTCAGAGACGCTGTAATCGTGACCAAGAAATGTGACAAGTTCGATTGTGGTAATTATAAAGGAGTTTCCCTGCTCACAGCACCAGTTACAGGGACAATATCATTAGAATGTTGTCACCATTTAGATAGATAGATAGGTAGATAGATAGAAATAAATGACATCAGAGTTGAGAACAGACAGCACTGTGAGAAAACAACAGAATGTTTTTTCATCTTTACCACTTGGGCATTAAGCATCACCTGGGTGGAACATAGAAAGGAAAATTTGGCAGGTAGGTTTTCATGCCGCTTCCAGAACCTGCTGAATTCTGCCCATTAATTTGAATGGATGGAAAATGAAACAGGTTCTGTTACCAGCCTATGATCTTCATTGCTAGATATCCTTTCAGCCTTCTGTCCAGGCAATGCGCCTAGGAGGCAAAAACAAAAAAATACCTCAATGTTCCATAGGTGTCAGTGGATTAATTTACTTGATATATTATAATATTTACATCCAAATCATTATTTACGTAATGTGTGGTAAAATGAAACATATGATGAGGGTATAATGGAATATGATCTATAATTTATTTCTGGCCTTGATTTTAACTTAAGAGTAACATTGTCATTTGCCAGGTTAGCCCACTCATAGAATATTCATCATATTTTATATTTCCTCTTTGTTTATCCTCTAATTGATCCTTGGATATTTGAATTGTGTCGGACTTGATTGTACCTAGCAGTGAGAGCCATCTAAACTCTGTTCATTTTTTGTAACATGCTGCATAACCTTACCATTCTGGCAGACATTTACATGAATATTAGTGAGAAACCTTTGCCTTGGCTATAGATGAAGAGAGATTTAGAACACCTTCATCAAGAATAAGGTTTATGACAACTTCTTTATGCAACCCTGTAGTTGAGATTCAACTTACTATGACCAATTCTACTGATATATTAACCATCCTAATATTTATGCCAGAAATAATATATAAGTTACTATTTGGGGTTGAAGTTGTCTTTCTTACTTGGATTTCTGAATTATTTTCTGTTGCTTTTCCATTTTCCTCTCTGGGAAAATACAGAGAAAACAAAGCTAATAAAAACTTCCTTTGGGTTATATTAAAATAGCCTAAAAATAAATGTTGCAATGGCATTTTAAGGTGTGCATCTTATTAGCTGTATATTTAAATCTTACACAATACAATTGTTTCCCCCAAAACTTTTTTATAAACAAAAATGAAGGTTAAAAAAATTTGTTTTGAGATTGATTTCTTATAAAGTTTTTAGTCTACTTGGATAATCTAAGTACTTAGCAAATATTGAATAAGGGTGGGTGGGCGGGGCTCAATTGTATCAAATAATGAAGAACACTAGAAGCTATGTAACGTTACCAAACATTGTACATCGGCAAATCTATAGAGACTACTGCACATTTTTGATATTTTTTGATTTCTTCGATGATTTTGATTTGAGCGATGCCCTCTGATTCAATTGTTGAAGGAAGTTACTTTTGTTTACAATTTAAATAATGTTACTATTGAGAATCACCCACACAAAGAAGATTTTTTTTAAATTTCTGAAAGCCAAAAGCCTACTGGTGTCAGAATGGGGACAGACTCTTCATTGGAACTGAGTTGTTCTCCACTCTGCACAAGATAGCAAATTGCTCTTACAAAAGAACACCAGTCTTACATGAAGTGGAACAATTAATTTCACGCTTGTCATCTCCGTTTCAATAGTATGTTGAATTGTATCAGATATTTGCCGCATATTAACATATGCAGTGGACAGTCTTGATGATTTCTGAGTGCCCACATCACTATAATTATTTCTACCATAAAACAATCCATCAAGAAGATTAATTACTCTATTGACTAAGAATGGATGGCTGTTCTAGAATAAAATCTATTCACAGAATTCACTGATAGAAGAAAGATCTAATAAACTATTCTATCACCAGTCAATGCAACAACTGCAGGGCTAAAATTGGGGAAAGCTCTTAATAATTACTGCTGACTCTAAATTTCCACCTCCTTAGTTCAAAAAACAACAAGTTGGCTATTGCTTGAATGACATTTATAATAATTGCACAATCTAATGTTAAAAAATATAGTGTAAAGCTTACAATGTCCACTAAGGCATTATTTTTCTATTAATCGACAATGACATTTTGGTGGGAAATTGGGGATTTCGTGAAGGAGGATGTTGGAGGCCAGATTTTTAATCACTGCACTGACATATGGTAAGTACACATCAGATTATGGGTATATTGGGAGACAAAGCCAAGCTAGCTGGAGGAGGTCTCTTGTGGCATTGACAATAGCAGCTAAAATATCAACTTTACCTGAAATACTATTTCTAATAAGTGCACATTGATTCAAACACATCTGCATTCAACACATTTATTTCACGGTAGACATTTTTGCTGCAATTATTACCAGGCAAGGTAAATACACAGCACCTAATATTGTTCCTTCAGAAAACTGAACCTGAGTGCTCATTAAGTTCCTTGTACATTAAGGGCCATTCACAAATAATTAGAAAGAAAAGAACAAAAGACTTGCATTTATATAGCATCTTTCATGACCACCGGACATCTCAAAGCGCTTTATAGCCAATGAAGTAACCAGACGTGTAGTTGATCTCTCAAAATTCCCTGTGATAGATGGCAGTCGGTAGGTGCATATCTTTGCAGCCCTAACATAGTGTAAGCATTAGTGAAAAGAATTCCGCTTGGCCATTTCTGCTTTTCACTTCAAAACCAGTTACAAATCAACAGTATATTGTGGGCCATTGAAATCTTGTTTAAGTAATCTGACAACGGTAGACCACGGTTCCAACAATCTGAAAATTGTGTCTCTCAGTCCTTGCAGAGGCAACACAACCATCATCAAATAATTAACCTTAATTGGAGGTGAATTTTTGTGTACTAGCATTTATATGTGATTCCTACCATGTCTGCTGGATAGAAAATCATATCTTACACTGAACCAGAATGAGTCCAATTTATTTATACCTATGTAATACACAGAAGCAAATATTCAGTATATACTAGAAAGTAAAATGGTATTTTAAAATCCATCACATGCCTCGTGTGAATCTGTACTGAGGGGACAGGACTTTACAGCAGGACTTGTCTGCAGCCTTTGACAGGGTTGACCACTCTATCCTTCCGCAGTACCTCTCCACCGTCGTCCAAGTGAGGACCAAGCTGAGATGAGCAAGGACTAGTAGAAATGGTAGTTGATGATGGGCTAGCTGGTACAAGAACATAAGAAACAGGAGCAGGATTAGGCCATTTGGCCCCTCGAGCCTGCTCCGCCATTCAATAAGATCATGGCTGATCTGCTATAAGGCAGTTGTCCAGCAATCATAGTACCCCTACTGAATTTTATCACAACCTTAGTGCACCTGCTTTCAAACACAGGTTGTGACTGCAGCAGCATTGTATTGTGATGGCACATGACTCCATTCACAGTACATTGGGAAGGTAGTCTGGGTGATGTGGGGTGTCCAAGGCACAGATATTCACAACCATCTCTTACGAGTGACATCATGGATGTTATTTGTACTGCAATCTGCCATCATGGTGTCGCATTAGCAATGTGATCTACAGTGGATACCTTACTTGTACAGTAGACACATAGTTAAATCAACCGTGATGGTGGGAATCAAAAATCCTCATAGAACACGCACTGTTCTATGCTTATACGGATCAGTGAGCATGATGAAGAAATGTCTGCCAGAAGCAGCATTTAAAGAGTAGTACACGAGCAGCTGGCTGGCATGTCAGTGGCAATTCTGCAGCTTCAAAAAGAGATCCTTCTGTATGCCTTTGCAGCTGGCCAGTTGGCTATACGGCCAGAGCATGTCAGGAAAATGCACTAAACCGAACACTGAAAAAGTTAATTTGCTTTTGGTATGTCATGCAATCTGTCATACTATCATTGTGCAGAAAATAAAGCACCAAATGTCCAAAAGCAAAACAAAATGTCTGACTCCTGTTTAATCCCACTGTTTGATATGTGACTGTGACAAAGGCAAACTATCACTCCACTCCTCATCCTTCTTGACTTGTCTGCAGCCTTTGACAGGGTTGACCACTCTATTCTTCCCCAACACCTCTCCACAGTCGTCCAACTGATTGGGACTGCACTTGTCTGGTTCCATTGTCACCTATCTAACTGTAGCCAGAGAATCACCTGCAATGGCTTCTCTTCCCTCCCCTGAATCATTACCTCTGGTGTCCCCCAAGGATCTATCCTTGATCCCCTCCTATTTCTCATCTACATGTTGCCCCTTGGCGACATCACCAAAAACACAGCATCAGTTTCCACATGTACGCTGATGACACCCAGCTCGACCTCGCTATTGTAAAGTCCTGTCCCCTCAGTACAGATTCACACGAGGCATGTAGTGAAGTCAAGATCACTCTGGACCTGCACCTTTATTTCACAGCTCTGGAATGCTGCATTTGCCTGAGACCTGTCCTTATATACCTGTCTCTTGCAAGTGCACCCCCGGTGGTAAGGTATGCTGGTGGTTACAGGTCATATCTTATTACAGTCATGTATAGCATGTTAGGATACAGTTATATATAATAATGTCACATACGTGACATCATCCTCCCCCAAGGTCTTATTGTCTTTATAGGTTCAGTCTCTCAGGTGGTCTACGCTCTCGCGTGGAGCGTCTTGAGTTGTGGTTCAGTTGTTTGCCTTGGTGTCTGTTTTTCTTTGGGTGTGGTTGCTGGTATCTCGCCTGGGCTGTTTGTTTCGATTGGTGTGATTGTTGTTGACTCGCCTGGGCTGTCTGTTGAGACTGCCCTTTCCTCAGGTTGTTCCCTCTGTCTGTCCACCAGGTGTGGTGCGAGTTCCACATTGTAGTCTGCCTCTGGTTCCGCAGTGTTGTTGGTAAATCTGCTTTTGGCTTGGTCTACATGCCTCCGGCAGGTTTTGCCATTGTCCATTTGTATACCAGTAGCCTGTTTCCTTCCTTGCCCGTTACTGTCCCTGCAAGCCATTTGGGACCCCTGCCATAGTTTAGTACAAACACTTTGTCCCCTATCTCATTCCATCTCCCCTTCGAATTTCTGTCATGGTACTCAGTCAGTTTACGGCGCTTTGCCTCAATGATTTCGTGCATGTCTGGGAGGATTAATGAGAGCCTTGTTTTTAAAGTCCTTTTCATCAACAGTTGCGCGGGGGGGATTCCAGTCAGTGAGTGCGGACGAGATCTGTATGCCAGCAGCAGTCGCGACAGGCAACCCTGCAGCGTGGGACCTTGGATTTTAAGCATGCCTTGTTTAATGATTTGCACTGCTCTCTCCGCCTGGCCGTTGGAGGCCGGCTTGAACGATGCCGTCTTGACGTAATTTATGTCGTGATCAATTATAAAGTCTTGGAATTCTGCGCTAGTGAAGCATGGACCATTGTCACTGACCAATATGTCAGAGATTCCGTGCGTTGCAAACATGGTTGCGAGGCTCTCCACAGTGGTGGAGGTTGTGCTCGAGTTTAAAATGATGCATTCGATCCACTTTGAAAATGCATCTACAACTACGAGGAACATTTTGCCCAGGAATGGGCCCGCATAGTCTGCGTGCACCCGTGACCACGGTTTGGTAGGCCAGGGCCAGGGGCTCAGTGGAGCCTCCCTGGGGGCATTGCTGTGTTGGGTACAAATGGTGCACCTTCGGACGCAGAGCTCCAAGTCCGCGTCAATACCAGGCCACCAGACATGGGATCTGGCTTTGGCCTTCATGAGAACGATTCCCGGGTGCTCGCGGTGGAGCTCCCGGACAAATGCCTCTCTGCCTCGCATGACTACTCGGCTGCCCCACATCAGGCAGTCTGCTTGTAGTGATAGCTCATGCATGCGCCTGTGAAAGGGTTTTAATTCCTCGGGGTAGGCATCGCGTGCCTCTGCCCAGTCACCGGTTAGGACACATATTTTTACTAAGGATAACGTTGGGTCGCTGGCCGTCCACGCTCTGATTTGGCGAGCCATCATGAGCGAACCTGTGGACTCAAAGGCATTGATTGCTATGACTATATCACAGTCCTGTTTGTCAGACACTTCCGTGGTCGTCAGGGGTAGCCTGCTGAGTGCGTCGGCACTGTTGTCTCTGCCTGGTCTGTGCCTTATGGTATAGTCGTAGGACCCCAGCATGAGTGCCCACCGTTGAATTTGCGCCGAGGCATTGGTGTTTATTGCCTTGCTCTCGGATAGGAGGGACGTAAGGGGCTTGTGGTCGGTTTCTAACGCGAATGTGGCCCCGAAAAGGTATTGATGCAGCTTTTTGACACCATACACGCACGCGAGCGCCTCCTTATCTACCATTCTGTACCCGCTCTCCGCTCGCGAAAGTGACCTGGAGGCATAAGCTATGGGTTGTAATTTGCCCGCACTATTGACATGTTGCAAAACGCACCCGACCCCGTACGCTGACGCATCGCATGTGAGAACTTGCTTTTTACCTGGGTCAAAGAAAGTCAAAACACTGTTGGAACACAGAAGGTTGCGTGCCTTATTGAAGGCGCGATCCTGGGCGAGCCCCCAAAACCAATCGCACCCCTTCCTGAGTAGCACGTGGAGAGGCTCCAGCAGCGTGCTTAAGTTGTGCATAAAGTTCCCAAAGTAATAGAGTAGCCCGAGAAAGGCGCGCAGTTCTGAGACATTCCGGGGCCTGGGTGCCAGGCGAATTGCTTCTGTTTTGGACTCTGTTGGGTGGATTCCATCAGCGGCAATCCTTCTGCCGAAAAATTCAACTTCGGGTGCGAGAAACAGACACTTGGATTTCTTGACTCGTAGGCCTACCCGATCCAACCGCTTTAGTACTTCCTCCAAATTATGGAGCTGGGAGTCAGTGTCCCTGCCCGTGATAAGTATGTCGTCTTGAAATACAACCGTCCCCGGGATGGACTTGAGCAGACTCTCCATGTTGCGCTGGAATATGGCAGCTGCCGATCTGATGCCGAATGGGCATCGATTGTACATGAAAAGGCGTCGATGTGTGTTGATGGTGGTGAGTAGCTTGGATTCTTCGGTCAATTCTTGCGTCATATATGCAGATGTGAGGTCTAATTTTGAGAAAAGTTTACCTCCAGCTAATGTGGCAAATAAGTCCTCCGCTCTGGGCAGCGGGTACTGGTCCTGTAGGGAGACTCTGTTTATTGTAGATTTGTAGTCCCCACAGATTCGTACGTATCCATCAGGCTTCATGACTGGGACGATGGGACTTGCCCAGTCGCTAAATTCCATAGGTGATATAATGCCTTCCCGCAGAAGCCTGTCTAGTTCGTGTTCAATCTTTTCCCTCATCACATAGGGTACAGCTCTGGCCTTGTGATGGACCGGTCTAGCATCCTGTGTGATGTAGATTTTGACTTTGGCCCCCTTGAAAGTGCCCACACCTGGCTGAAAGAGATGTTCAAATCGCTTTATAACTGTTGAGCGGGAGGTCCGTTCCTTTAATGACATGGCATGGACATCATCCCATTTCCGGTTTAGTTTTGCCAGCCAGCTTCTCCCCAGCAGTGCTGGGGGGCCTCCGGGGACAATCCACAGGGGAAGTCGGTTCACTGTCCCTTTGTGTGTGACAGAGAGCATGGCGCTGCCGAGGACTGGTACGATTTCTTTGTTATAGGTCCTTAGTGTGGTGTCAACCCTTGTGAGTTTTGGTCTGTCTCTTTTATGTGGCCACAGTTGTTCAAATTGTTGAGCGCCCATGAGAGATTGACTCGCTCCCATATCCAGCTCCATGTTGACAGATATCCCATTGAGTAGGACCCTCATCATTATAGGAGGCGTCCTGTTGTAGGAGCAGCGGCCATTGATCGTGTTGACCGGCTGTACATCGATGTCCCGGGTACTGTCCCCACCATCTTCTGGTCCGGTTTTTGACCCATCCGATTCGTATACCAGCCGAGCTGCCGTTTTTTTGCACATGCGGGCCAAATGCCCTGTATATTCACAATTTCTGCAAACAGCCTGCTGTTGAGAGCCTGTTCTCCCGGTTTTGTTTGTGTGTAGGGGTAGCAGCTTGTTTAGCGCTGTGAACTTCTTGTTCTGATATTTCGTTAGTTGCCGTACCTGCATTGTAAATCAACCTCGTTTCTTATTCACCTACCAAGAATGTGTGTGCAACCAGTGCTGCTGCCTCTAAGGTCAGGTTCTTGGTCTCTATGAGCTTTCGGAATATGCCTGCGTGGCCTATTCCTTCAATGAAAAAGTCTCTCAGCATTTCTCTCCTCAGTTCATCGGCGAACTCACATAAACTAGCCAACCTCTGAAGTTCCGCCACGAAGTCGGGTATGCTCTGGCCCACACAGCGTCTGTAGTTGTAGAACCTGTGTCTGGCCATGTGTAGGCTGCTCGCTGGCTTCAGGTGGTCTCTTACCAGTGTGCTCAATTCTTCAAACGACTTGCTTGCTGGTTTCTCGGGTGCCAACAGATCCTTCATTAAAGCGTATGTTTTCGAGCCACAGCTGGTCAAGAGATGGGCTCTTCTCTTGTCTGCCTTATCGTCGCCTAACCAGTCTTTGGTTACAAAGCTTTGCTGGAGCCTTTCTATAAAGTCCTCCCAATTATCTCCCGCATTGTACTTTTGATCTGATCCGTTGTTCGTCATTCTGTGGATTCTGTAATCCCGTAACTCGTCTCCACTGTAAAGTCCTGTCCCCTCAGTACAGATTCACACAAGGCATGTAGTGAAGTCAAGGTCACTCTGGACCTGCACCTTTATTTCACAGCTCTGGAATGCTACACTTGCCTGAGACCTGTCCTTATATACATGTCTCTTGCAAGTGCACCCCTGGTGGTAAGGTATGCTGTGGTTACAGGTCATATCTTATTACAGTCATGTATAGCATGTTAGGATACAGTTATATATAATAATGTAAGATACATGACACCTGCTGTATCTTTCAGTTAGGGATTTTCAAGTGAAATATAAAAGAAAAATTCCTATGGAGCTCTTTTGTCTGAATATCCCTTAAAAATCCAATAGAATGAAGGAACCGAAGCAAATTCTTGACTTTGATCCCTTTCGTTCCTTTGAGCAAGAAAGTAATTTCATTGATGTAAAAATCAGTCATTCTCTAATATAATATTGCCAATCAATTCTACTATGGCGGACCACCCAGCCATTTTAATGCATAATAAAAATCAGAAATCACATCCGGCCTGACACAAACTCTAATACAAATATCTTAAATGTTGCAGGAAATGCAATTTCACACTGTTAATATATCACACAATCTTTTCTTTTAAATGTGGCAACTGAGTCCCTTTGAAATATGGACCAAAGGCACAATCTGATCATCACCATAATTGAAAACCCAAGCACAAAGGCAATGGTACCAGTATCTACATGGAAAGCTGTTATTGACACTTTAAAAATAGCTGGTATTCCCTTTGCAAGATCAATGGCTAACTCCTTTTGAAATGAAAAAGAAAAAAAGTTATCTGTTTTAACCTGTGTTTGAACAAATATACCATTTTCCTGTTGGAAAGGTAAAATTTCACAATTTGTGACAATATTCTAAAGCAACTGTTCCTATTGTAGAGTACTGGGTGACATCTTGTCCACTCTGAACTTGGGCTGGGTGGTTCCAATTACACATTCCAGAGAAACTTCTGGGTGTGCTTTATCCTCCAAGGAGACCAATCAGCAATCTGCAATCAGAATTGGGCTAACCGAGAAATAGTGGATGCATTGGTGATCATTTTCCAACAGTCTCTCGACTCTGGATCTGTTCCTATGGACTGGAGGGTAGCTAATCTAACACCACTTTTTAAGAAAGGAGGGAAAGAGAAAACGGGTAATTATAGACCGGTTAGCCTGACATCAGTAGTGGTCTCCTAATCTGAGGAAGGATGTTCTTGCTATTGAGGGAGTACAGTGAAGGTTCACCAGACTGATTGCCGGGATGGCAGGACTGACATATGAGGAGAGACTGGATCGACTGGGACTGTATTCACTGGAGTTTAGAAGGATGAGAGGGGATCTCATAGATTCATATAAAATTCTGATGGGACTGGACAGGTTAGATGCAGGAAGAATGTTCCCGATGTTGGGGAAGTCCAGAACCCGGGGGACATAGTCTAAGGATAAGGGGTAAGCCATTTAGGACTGAGATGAGAAGAAACTTCTTCACTCAGAGAGTTGTTAACCTGTGGAATTCCCTGCCGCAGAGAGTTGTTGATGCCAGTTCATTGGATATATTCAAGAGAGAGTTAGATATGGCCCTTACGGCTAAAGGGATCAAGGGGTATGGAGAGAAAGCAGGAAAGGTGTACTGAGGTGAATGATCAGCCATGATCTTATTGAATGGTGGTGCAAGCTCGAAGGGCCGAATGGCCTACTCCTGCACCTATTTTCTATGTTTCTAAGTTTCTCTCACCTTGATGAGCAGAAAGATTCTCAACAAAAAAAAAACATTTAAAGTTAAGTCCCGTGAAGATGAATATTTTAGTATAGATGTAAAGGGAGTGAATTTCCTCAATGTTTTCTGCACATTAACAGTGTATTAATGGCACAGGATTTTTTTTAAATTGTGAATATTTGGGTGGAAGTAATTTCTACTGTATGCTTGCTTTTAAAACAATTTGTTCAAGTTTTGCCATGCTTTTTGAGCCTTTCTGCAATCCACCCTTCAAATCCCCACTGGTTGGCCTCATTTGTATATGCCAGAGTGAGAGCCAATGATGTTGTAGTTGTGAGTTTCGTGGTTTCACGCTGCTATTGCACTCTGGGTAACTTAGACTGAGATTTATGAGGTGCAGCAGCTGCCAAGATCACAGTGATTTCTGAAGCTTAGAAACATTTCTTAAACTTTTCATTGTAAATATTTCTCTATAAAGATGTGCACTTGTTTCTGACTGCATCTCACAGGGTCAGCCCATGGACATTTCAGAGACCCCTACCCAACAGCAGCCAGGGCATCTCAGGAAACAGGTATGCTTTTTCTTATGGACAAATCGCTCAATGCCATGATCCTGAAGAAGCAGCAACACAGGATGGAGCAAAGAAGAGCCAGTCAGCATTTAAAGAGGATGCAGTCCATCAGCTTTGTAGGACAATGGTTTCGTCCCAGATTACTGACATAAACAATTAGTTAACACCACCGGCTACTTCTCAGAGTTCGACTCTGGAAAATAAGTATAGTTCCCAATTTGCTGAATAGTCTTTACTGAGTATTGAGCAACCTGTTATCAATATTACACCTATCAGTCTGTCCCTTGAGCTGCTCAGCTACGTTATAGTTACCAGTTCCTCAGTTCCCTGCATGCTCACGATCGTCCCAGTGGTTCGCTGACGTGTCGTGATGCGCGTCTTCTGCTGACTGACCAGGTCACCCTTCCTTGATGGCAGCTGTGTGACCACTTGTCTTTGCTGAGTTGTTGTCTCAGTTTCCCTGCACACTCACGATCAACCCGGTGGTCTGATGGGTTAGTGGAGCAAAACTTCTGATGACCGACCACATCGCCTTTCTCTGACAAACCGCAGCCTGCTGTCCCCCGTCGTCTGTGTGTTTTATCCTCTGCCTTTTCTCAGGTTCCATGGCTACCTGTCACTCATTGAATCCTTCCTTTGATCCATCGATGATCTATCTTCTTTGTGAGCACACATTTAGCACTTCAGAATCTGGTCTATTGTCTAGTCTGGCTATCCTGCAGCTCACTGTGTTCAATACATTTCTACAAAGGTTTGGTCAGTATCAGTGTTCACACGTCCACAAAAGGTTTATTATTATTTCCATTGTGTCTCTACAGATTAACATTACGCATTTTAAAAAAGAGTCTCCAAGGTTCTTATATCTTGCAGGAAGTCAATATTTACATCTTTCATCTTTTAAGCATTTTATACAGAACGTTTAACAAGGTTAATCACAGAGTTCGGTTTCCTGGACCTTACACTGGGGATTCAAGCCCGACAATATTACTCCCCCCTCAAGAACATACAGGCACCACAGGCAAAACCAGCAACTCTTTGAGAAGCTCTGCATAAGATGAGTGCACTTTACCAAAAAGGCAATAAGGCATCTTTGTGACCTTTTAAAAAATTCATTCATGGGATATGGGTGTCACTGGCAATGCTAGCATTTAATGTCCATCCCTAATTGTTTGAGAAGGTGGTGCTGAGCCGCCTTCTTGAACCACTGCAGTAAGTGAGGTGAAGGTATTGCCACAGTGCTGTTGCAGAGGAATAGATCCAAGGCAGGATCATGTGTGACTTGGAGGGGGACTTGCAGGTGGTGGGGTTCCCAAATGCCTGCTGCCCTTGTCCTGCTAGGTGGTGTAAGGGGTTCTGGGGAGTGTTGTGCCTTGGGTGTCTCTCTCTGGGCTTCTGCCCTCACAGCTTATGCCTGGCCTGTGAGGTACCCTGAGTGCTGCAAGAGACTGGAGAGTCTGTGTCCACAGCTTATGAAGGGGTTTTTGAGACTCGTGCATCCCCACAGCTTATGACTAGCCTGTGAGGCACCTGTGAGTGTCAAACACTCCTAATCCCTTTCTTCCCTAGCCTGTGGCACACAGTTGAGCGTTTTCGAGGCGCTCCTGGCTTCCCTTGCACTGTTCTGACACAAGACTCATGATCAGGAACTGAGACGAGGCGATTCCAAGAGAAACTTTAAGCTTCCAATTTATTTGACAAGGTGTATCTCAACAAACAGCAATACACCAACAAAACAATCCCCCTAAATCCCACCAAACGGACACAACGGAAATTTTTACGCATGTTTAACAGCAGTGCAATGCCCAACCTCCCACCTTCCTGATCTAACTGAGTTGGGAGTTCTGGGGACCAGAGATTATACTTACCACAGCCTTTACAGTCTTTCCAGGTCAAAACGCGGTTTCGGGGTTCTCTTTTTGCTATCTTCAGGATCTTGAAGTTATTTTTTCGGTTGTGATTTTCTTGGAAACTTGGTTGTTGTTGCGTCTTAAGAAACCCCTTCTTATATCCAGTTATCCAGCCAGACTTTCGTGCTGAAATAAATTCTTCCCATTGGTGGGCTTGTGATTTTTGAAAAATGCAGCAGTGTTGAATTTCGCGGGGGTTTTTCCACTGGCCATCCCTGATGTTAACCTAATCAAGGGTTGAGTAGGTGTTAACTGGGTTGGCAGGGTGTGGGCCTCCTGTAGCCATTGTGTAGGCCCTCAGTTTGTTTTGGGTTCCCTAGTTTTCTTAAGGCCTGCATAATATCCCTTCATAGTGCAAACATGGGGGAGACAATAACCCGGTATCAGTGATGAGTCAGTCCCAAGTTTTCGAGCAAGGGCACTCCCTTTGGCTTGGAGTCCCTTGCTTTGGGCTGACTCTGTCTCACCATTGGCCCTCCAGTGTCCAATCACTGCCCTGCCAAGGCCACACCGTCTCGGTTTCAATCCACATCTGATTCTGGGTTCCCTGTTCCTTCCAAGGAGAAAGTTGAGCAAAACTCAAAAGACTGAGAACATTATTTGTAAGATAGATCGATGTAATTGGGCTATACCCATTGTTGTTGTACCTAAGTCTGATGGTAAGGTAAGATTGTGTGGTGATTATAAAGTAACTGTAAACCAGGTTCTAGAGGGTAATGTCCCCAATGCTGAATATAGAAGATTTGTTCACAACGCTGACAGGTGGTCAGATCTTCTCAAAACTGTATCTTATGAATGCCTACTTACAGCTTGAACTAGATGAGGAGTCCAAGTCATGTTTGACTATAAATACTCATCTAGGCTTATATCAATTTAATAGGCTACCGTTTGAAGTGTCTTCCGCCCCTGCCATATTCCAAGGGGTGATGAACCAGATTTTGCAAGGTATTGAAGGGGTAGTATGTTATTTGGATGACATACTAATTTCAGCACCAAATAGGCAAATTCATAATAACATATTGAATGAAGTCCTCAAATGGCTAGAGAAGCACAGAGTACGAGTGTCTGCTCGTAAGTGTGAGTTATTTAAAAACTCAGTGGAATACTTAGGGTACAGAGTAGACAAAGATGGTTTACATCCAACCATGGAAAAATTGGATGCGATCAGAAATGCACCCACTCCCAGGAATGTCACTGAACTTCGTTCATTCTTGGGTCTTTTGAACTATTATGGGAAGTTCCTACCAAATTTGGCTACAGTATTACATCCACTGAATGAACTTTTGAAAAAACAGGTCCATTGGAAGCGGTCAAAAGAATGTGATACAGCATTAAAGGAGTGTAAAAGCAAATTGGTAGAGAGCACCATGTTAGTTCACTATGACATATCTAAGGAGATTAAGCTAGCATGTGATGCTTCTCTGTATGGAGTTGGGGCAGTGATCTCTCATGTATCACGTAATGGGGAGGAGAGACCAATTGCTTTTGCTTCACGCACTCTCAGTGCCAGTGAGAGTAATTATGTGCAAATTGAAAGAGAAGCTTTGGCATTAATTTTTGGGGTCAATAAGTTTCACAAATACTTGTATGGTCATAAGTTTATCATCGTTACGGACCATAAGCCCTTAACAGCAATCCTCCATCCAAAGTCCCCAGTTCCAACATTAGCTGCAGTCCGAATGCAGAGATGGGCAGATGGGCTTTGATTTTGTCAGCATATACATATGATATTGAATAGAGACAATCAGCTGATCACAGTAATGCTGATGCTATGTCTAGATTGCCTTCCCCATCACAAGTTACACCCGATAGGGAAGAAGTGTTTTATTTTTCATACATTGATGAACTGCCAGTCACGGCTGAAGAGATTGGTAGAGCAACCAAACGTGACCCAGTGATGTCAAAGCTGTATGAGTATTTTGCAAATGGATGGCCAAACCAGGTAACAGACAAAGATACACATCCATTCGTGGGATGAATTGTCAGTCGATGGGGATTGTATCATGTGGGGTGCAAGAGTGGTTATACCAAATGGATTCGGGTCCGGATTGTTGGGAGACCTCCATGACCAGCACTTGAGAATGTGCTTGCCCAGGAGTTTGCACGCAGTTATTTATGGTGGCCAGGTCTTGATAAAGATATAGAGTACATCGTGAGTCAGTGTACGATGTGTCAATCGGTGAGCAGACAGCCACCACCAGTACCATTACAACCATGGAAATGGCCTCATAGGGTGTGGCAAAGGCTGCACGTTGATTTTGCTGAGTTAGAAGGACAACAATTGTTCATTGTGATTGATAGCCATTCGAAGTGGGTTGAGGTGTTTCCAATGTGGAAAATAACAACAAGTAAAACATTGGACATTTTGCGAAAATTATTTTCTTGATTTGGCCTCCCTGAAGAGATTGTTTCGGATAATGGACCACAATTTCGTTCAGAAGAATTTGCACAATTCACGAGCAAAAATGGTGTGAGACATACCAAGGTTCCACCATATCATCCTGCTTCGAATGGTGCAGCAGAGCGCACTGTACAAATTGTTAAACGTGCCCTCATAAAACAAATGTTAGATCCAAATCCAAGGAAATTACAGTTGTCATTGGATCACAAATTGGCTACTTTTTTGATTACATGTCGAAATGCTCCTCATACAACTACTGGTAGAACACCAGCAGATTTGTTTCTCAAACGACAGCCACGAACCAGATTCTCATTGTTAAAACTAAATTTGGCACAGTCCGTAGAAAAGACACAATTAAGACAGAAAGAGAATCATGATAGAGGTAGAGTAAAAGAGAGAAGTGTGAAATTAAACCAGAAGGTGAGAGTGAAGAACCATCACCATAAATGGTTAAAGTGGTTACCAGGAAGAGTGGTGAAGATATGTGGTCCTCGCACATATTTGGTAAAGATGTTTGATAATGGACAGGTTAGGTTTGTTCATTTTGATCATATTTTACTACAGATAGGGAAGGAGTTGAAGGTGGGAATGATTCAATTATTTCTGACTCATCAGATAGTTTTGATACACTAGTAGCAAATCCTAAATCCAATGTACTGGAAACAAATCCAGGAGAGAATCAGAATGAAAGTCTGAGTCCGAGTCCGAGTCCGAAAAACAAAGAGCCTGAAGTTAGAGTGAGTTCAAATGAAAATCAAGGAAATTCCGTGGAGGAAAACATTCCTCAGGATGAGCCTCGAATGAGTTTAGATTCGACACCATGTTTGGAAGGTTCTGTTCGAGAGCGAAGGTATCCTCTTCGAAACAGAAAACAAGTGGTAAAGTTAAATTTGTAAATATGGGAAAAAAAATAAGTTTCTATCCTGTGTTATGTATAAACATGAAAGTTATGTATGATGTTTGTTATAATAACTTCTTCATTAAGGAGGGAGAAGTGTAATGTCTGTAATCTTGTAATGTTGTAGCTCCACACAGTGGATGTGGACATATTGTGTACTGCAATTACAGAGTTAATTATTAAACAGAACCAGGCAGATTTCCGGAGGCTTCCGAGAGAGCTGCCTGCCATGTTAGGAGCTGTGTGTGCTTGTGCTCTGTGAATATATCACATTGATGAGGTTGAATGGCTCCTAATTTGCACGCGGAGTTGACAATGCAAAAGATATTTCCTTATGCTGAATGCTGTTAGCCCAAAAATTTGCACTTCGTGGGGGTCCATTATTGTTATAGACTTGATGTCTCCAGTGGCTGTTTTCCGCATCCTGGTCAATCAAGTTCAAGGCCTCATGTAACAACTCCATTGTTATGCATGAAGTCAGTTTTGGTTTCTGACCACAGGATGTCCTTAATTGTCCAGTTTAATTCCAAAGCTTGTATCAATCAATTTTTAGTTCATGTTCTGCATTTTTCTGAAGATTAGTAACCTTACAATGGAGACAGGCATTGCTTGGCACTTGTATAGTGCAAATATTACAATGCCACTTATCAGATCAAGCTTGAATGTTGTCCAGATCTTGCTGCATGTCTTTATTATCTGAAGAGTTATGAATGGAACTGAACACTGTGCAATCATCAGCGAACATCCTTATTTCAGGCCTTATGACGAGGGAAGGTCATTGATAAAGCTGCTGAAGATGGTTGGGCCTAGGACAGTACCCTGAGTAAATCCTGCAGCAGTCTCCTGGGGCTGAGATGATTGAATTCCAACAACCACAACTATCTTCTTTTGTGCTGGATATGACATCAGCCAGTGGTGAGTTTCCCCCCTGATTCCCATTGACACCAATTTTACTCGGGCTCCTTGATACTGCACTCGGACAAATGCTGCCTTGATGTCAAGAGCAATCAATCTTACCTTACCTCTGGACTTTAGCTCTCTTGTTCATGTTTGGACCAAGGCTGCAATGAGGTCTGGAGCAGAGTGGTCCTGGCGAACCCAAACTAAGCATTGGTAAGCAGGCTATTGGTGAATAAGTGTCGCTTAATAGCTTTGTCGAAGACACCTTCCATCACTTTGCTGATGATTGAGAGTAGGTTGATGGGCGGTAATTGGCTGGATTGGATTTGTCCTGCTTTTTGTGAAGAGGACATAAAAAGCACCTCTTCACAAAAAGCAGGACAAATCCAATCCAGCCAATTACCGCCCATCAACCTACTCTCAATCATCAGCAAAGTGATGGAAGGTGTCTTCGACAATGCTATTAAGCGACACTTACTCACCAATAACCTGGGCGACTTTCCACTTTGTTGCCAGTGTTGTAGCTGCACTGGAACAGCTTGGCGTGAAGCGTGGCTAGTTCTGGAGCACAAGTCTTCAGTACTACATCGGGGATGTTGCCGGGGCTCATAGCTTTTGCTGCATCCAGTGCATGCAGCCATTTCCTGATATCACGTGGAGTGAATCGAATTGGCTGCAGACTTGCTTCTGCAATGGTATGGAGCTCAGAAGGAGGCCCAGATCGATCATCCACTCGGCACTTCTGGCTGCAATGGTTGTAAATGCTTTAGCATTGTCTTTTGCACTCACGTGCTGGGCTCCGTCATCATTGAGGATGGGGTTGTTCATGGAGCCTCCTCCTTCCGTTTGTTGTTTAATTGTCCAGCACCATTCACGACTGGATTAGCATGCATGTAGTTCTGTGTTGTAGCTTCACCAGTTTGGCACCTCAATTTTAGGTATGCCTGGTGCTGCTCCTGGCATGCTCTTCTACACTCCTCATTGAACCAGGGTTGGTCTCCTGGCTTGATGATAATGGTAGAGCGAGAGATATGCTGTGCCATGAGGTTACAGATTGTGCAGCCCGGTACTCTGTTTTGGTTGCCGGACTGAGGACTCGGCACCACGCTGCCCTGGTGGCCTAGTGGACAACATCAGATGCCCGGCAGAGTGCGCAGCGGCCCTCCCCTTTAAGCAAAAGGGAGGGGCATTGAATGCCGATCATGCCAGTATCCTCTCCAAGAGGAAGTGGATCGCACAAAATTGCCTCTGAAGGGTGGTAACCGCAATTTCATGGCTGGGGTGGGACTTTCACGCCGGGCGCAGGAAGCCACGCCACAAACCTGTTACAGTCCCCAATCGGGGCGCTGGGGAATGTCTCCCCCATAATGTCATACATTTTTATGGGGTTGCTGTTTTCCCCTGGGTTCAGGGTACAACTGATGGCATCCACATTGCATGGAAGGTGCTCAAAGTACACCCACTTAGCTCCCTCAACAGGAAAGGGCTCCACTCCCTAAGTATCCAGATCGTGTGTGACAACAATCAGAGGATTCACCATGCCAACATCTATTATTCCAGGAATTGCCATTATTCCTTCATCTTTCATTTGGCCCTCAATGACCTCTTTAGGTATGAGAATCAGATTCACGGATAACTTGTGGCCAATAAAGCAAGGTGCATCAGTGCACATATCATTACTGACATCTTCTCTACTGTGTAATACAATTTACCTTTGAGACCAGTGCTTACTCTCCTCCACCATCTTCAAATAAAGGAACATTCCTTTAATCCACTACCCATCCAGAACATGACAATCCATCATTTCCTTTTGCCCCTACATGACTGTGCCAGTACTCATTACCTGACTCAGTCACCACCAAATATGTGCATACGTTCCTGTATGACTCCAATCTCCATGAATACTAAAGCACAACATAACTGCATGTTCTCATGTATGACAACAAAGACCGCACTAGCCAATCTACTCTTTTCTAACACCGTGCTTCCCAGTGTCTACACATCGCTGCTGCCATGGTTACTGTCTATTCTCCCCCCTATTGCCACCAGACTGCAGACAGTGCTTCCATGAAAGTGGAGACAATGACTTATCTTTGGCTGCTTCTGGGGTGAGTCTGTTGCAGATTCTAATAAAGTTGCCACATGCTCCATTGATGTCTGCAATAGAAACATAGACATAGAAACATAGAAAATAGGTGCAGGAGTAGGCCATTCAGCCCTTCTAGCCTGCACCGCCATTCAATGAGTTCATGGCTGAACATGCAACTTCAGTACCCCATTCCTGCTTTCTCGCCATACCCCTTGATCCCCCTAGTAGTAAGGACTTCATCTAACTCCTTTTTGAATATATTTAGTGAATTGGCCTCAACAACTTTCTGTGGTAGGGAATTCCACAGGTTCACCACTCTCTGGGTGAAGAAGTTTCTCCTCATCTCGGTCCTAAATGGCTTACCCCTTATCCTTAGACTGTGTCCCCTGGTTCTGGACTTCCCCAACATTGGTAACATTCTTCCTGCATCTAACCTGTCTAACCCCGTCAGAATTTTAAACGTTTCTATGAGGTCCCCTCTCATTCTTCTGAACACCAGTGAATACAAGCCCAGTTGATCCAGTCTTTCTTGATAGGTCAGTCCCGCCATCCCGGGAATCAGTCTGGTGAACCTTCGCTGCACTCCCTCAATAGCAAGAATGTCCTTCCTCAGGTTAGGAGACCAAAACTGTACACAATACTCCAGGTGTGGCCTCACCAAGGCCCTGTACAACTGTAGCAACACCTCCCTGCCCCTGTACTCAAATCCCCACGCTATGAAGGTCAACATGCCATTTGCTTTTTTAACCGCCTGCTGTACCTGCATGCCAACCTTCAATGACTGATGTACCATGACACCCAGGTCTCGTTGCACCTCCCCTTTTCCTAATCTGTCACCATTCAGATAATAGTCTGTCTCTCTGTTTTTACCACCAAAGTGGATAACCTCACATTTATCCACATTGTACTTCATCTGCCATGCATTTGCCCACTCACCTAACCTATCCAAGTCACTCTGCTGCCTCATAGCATCCTCCTCGCAGCTCACACTGCCACCCAACTTAGTGTCATCCGCAAATTTGGAGATACTACATTTAATCCCCTCGTCTAAATCATTAATGTGCAATGTAAACAGCTGGGGCCCCAGCACAGAAACTTTTAGTACCCCACTAGTCACTGCCTGAAAAGTACCCATTTACTCCAACTCTTTGCTTCCTGTCTGCCAACCAGTTCTCAATCCACATCAGCATACTACCCCCAATCCCATGTGCTTTAACTTTGCACATTAATCTCTTGTGTGGGACCTTGTCGAAAGCCTTCTGAAAGTCCAAATATACGACATCAACTGGTTCTCCCTTGTCCACTCTACTGGAAACATCCTCAAAAAATTCCAGAAGATTTGTCAAGCATGATTTCCCTTTCACAAATCCATGCTGACTTGGACCTCTTTCCAAATGCACTGCTATGACATCCTTAATAATTGATTCCATCATTTTACCCACTACCGATGTCAGGCTGACCGGTCTATAATTCCCTGTTTTCTCTCTCCCTCCTTTCTTAAAAAGTGGGGTTACATTGGCTACCCTCCACTCGATAGGAACTGATCCAGAGTCAATGGAATGTTGGAAAATGACTGTCAATGCATCCGCTATTTCCAAGGCCACCTCCTTAAGTACTCTGGGCTGCAGTCCATCAGGCCCTGGGGATTTATCGGCCTTCAATCCCATCAATTTCCCCAATACAATTTCCCGACTAATAAGGATTTCCCTCAGTTCCTCCTCCTTACTAGACCCTCCTACCCCTTTTATATCCGGAAGGTTGTTTGTGTCCTCCTTAGTGAATACCGAACCAAAGTACTTGTTCAATTGGTCCGCCATTTCTTTGTTCCCCGTTATGACTTCCCCTGATTCTGACTGCAGGGAACCTACGTTTGTCTTTACTAACCTTTTTCTCGTTACATATCTATAGAAACTTTTGCAATCCGTCTTAATGTTCCCTGCAAGCTTCTTCTCGTACTCCATTTTCCCTGTCCTAATCAAATCCTTTGTCCTCCTCTGTTGAGTTCTAAATTTCTCCCAGTCCCCGGGTTCGCTGCTATTTCTGGCCAATTTGTATGCCACTTCCTTGGCTTTAATAATATCCCTGATTTCCCTTGATAGCCACGGTTGAGCCACCTTCCCTTTTTTATTTTTACGCCAGACAGGAATGTACAATTGTTGTAGTTCATCCATGCGATCTCTAAATGTCTGCCATTGCCCATCCACAGTCAACCCCTTAAGTATCATTCACCAATCTATCCTAGCCAATTCACGCCTCATACCTTCAAAGTTAGCCTTCTTTAAGTACTGGACCATGGTGTCTGAATTAACTGTTTCATTGTCCATCCTAATGCAGAATTCCACCATATTATGGTCACTCTTCCCCAAGGGGCCCCGCACAACAAGATTGCTAATTAATCCTCTCTCATTACACAACACCCAGTCTAAGATGGCCTCCCCCCTAGTTGGTTCCTCGACATATTGGTCTAGAAAACCATCCCTTATGCACTCCAGGAAATCCTCCTCCACCGTATTGCTTCCAGTTTGGTTAGCCCAATCTATGTGCATATTAAAGTCACCCATTATAACTGCTGCACCCTTATTGCATGCACCCCTAATTTCCTGTTTGATGCCCTCCCCAACATCACTACTACTGTTTGTAGGTCTGTACACAACTCCCACTAATGTTTTTTGCCCTTTGGTGTTCTGCAGCTCTACCCATATAGATTCCACATCATCCAAGCTAATGTCCTTCCTAACTATTGCATTAATCTCCTCCTTAACCAGCAATGCTACCCCACCTCCTTTTCCTTTTATTCTATCCTTCCTGAATGTTGAATATTGAACAATGAAGAAAAATCTTCCCTTACGTTGCTACAAATGAGAGATGTAGGGGCTGAAATTGCCCTCCGCCCCAAGTGGGGCACACCTCCCGTGTTTTTAAGTGTTCTGTCCACCCCAATGCATGGGGCAGACAATCCGGGGAAATTCAGCTTTGTTTTTTTTTTGGAAGTGCGGGCGGGTCGGAACGGCCGTTGCTCTGAGTCATCAGCGCCGCGCTGAGGGCGTCATAGCGACGCAGATGTGCCGCGCTGCTGCACCACAATGTCCCTCCCCTTCAGTTAAAGGGGAGGGCCGCTGCAAACTCTGCAGCCACTTTAGTGGCAAACACTAGGCCACCAGGGAGGGTTTCGGCCGGGCCAACGGCCTGGCACCCAAGAGCGGGTGCCAGGCCTCCAGCTGGCAGCCCGACCAAACCCACGGCCATAATTGTTGGCCCCACCTGGCCGTCAGCTCACAAAAAAATATAACATGGCGGTCAGCAGTGCGCCCTCCCCTCAAATCCTCAGTGCTATGTTTCTGTGAGATTGCGGCCTCTTCTTCTCTGCCTGTGTGCCATGCCTTAGTCTCATGTTTGGCTGCCTCTGCCAGGTTGTTCTGTGTTAGACATTCTTGTAACATGGCACAAAAGCAGTCATGAGACACTTAGTGAAGCTAGCCGACAGTCAACTGACTGAGCCAAGTATAGTTCCTTACTTACCTGCTATTCCCCCAACCTATAGCTGGTCAGCCAAAGCTAACCTTTTCAAAGCTGCACTCTTAATTTCCGTACACCCAAGCAGATTACGTGCATTTTGCACAGGTTTTACCTCACTCACTACTTCAATGGCTGTGCAGCTAAGTTGACCTCGGAAATTCTGGTGTTAATACCTCTCCAGCACGTGGGAAGGTGCAACTCATTTTCCATTGGCATAAAAGCAATACAACTCACCTTGTGGAAATTCTAGACATCAGTGTCCAAAATAGGGTTTTAAAAAATTTTAAATTGCCTATTTCACAAATAATACGATTAAATATATCTATTGAATTATCTTTTGTGTCTCTTAATACCTTCAAGGCCTCAGCCTATCTCAAATGTCTGGGCTTCAGCAGAATATTTTTACCTTACAATCGTTAGAGCAAGCTTTTAATCACAGCTGTGCAGTTTGAGCATGTGCAGTTTGCAGAACTTTCCAGATTGCTATCTGTGCAACAGGAGTTAAAAGGCAGAAAGGTATGTCCTCTTGGGAGGATTTGAGAGTTTCTTTGCTTTTTCTCAAAGACATTGAAAGAAACTTCAAAGCTTTTAGTTCAGGCAATTGAAGAATTTATATAAATATATTACAATTGTGCTTTTCTATCATGAATTCCTCAGAGAAAAACATAAGAAGTACATGTGAAGAGAAAGATTATTGAGATAAAGCAACGGGATAATTAACAGATCTTAATGATTTTTTCTGATTCAAAAAGAAAACAGTTTGTTAATAGAGAATCAATTTTTTAGTCTCGTTTAAATTCAGTTTAAAAACTCTCGAATGATTTTGAGGCTTATAAAGATTTATTTTTAATACAAAAATTTGGATAAACCACTAACTTACAGGAGTAGAAATTTGAAAGCGCTGTACCCATTTTTCCAGTGTTAGATGGGTGCAACACATACCAATTTAGCAGTGCAATGGCCTGTGCCTAATCTGCGCAAGTGCTGGCCCACTGATAAATTCATGAGGCCCATTTTTTATGACATCCTGGATGATTGCCTGAAACAGACGGTAGGTCCTGTGAATATTAGGTCGCAAAGCTGGCCAATATCCGCTCTCGGGGCGATGCTTAAAGGGGAGGGCGCCAGCACTCTGGGCCACAATCATATTTTGTCGGTCGACTCTCAGATCGGCTAGACAATGGCAGCTCTAGCGTGGTCCCGGCCACCATCGTGCAGCCCGGCACTCTGCCTTGGGTGCCGGGCTGCTGGCCCAGTTGCACGCTGCCCTAGTGGCCCAGTGGAGGCCATCAGAGGCCTTGCAGAGTGCACAGCAGCCCTCCTTTTAAGTGAAGGGGAGGGGCGTTGAAGCGTGTCAGCAGTTACAACATTAGCATCCTCGACCAGGCCAACATCCCCCGCTGGGCAGGCCACATTGTCCACATGCCAGACACGAGACTCCCAAAGCAAGCGCTCTACTTGGAGCTCCTTCACGGCAACTGAGCCAAAGGTGGGTAGCGGAAACATTACAAGGACACCCTCAAAGCCTCCCTGATAAAGTGCAACATCCCCACTGACACCTGGGAGTTCCTGGCCAAAGACTGCCCTAAGTGGAGGAAGTGCATCCAGGAGCGCGCTGAGCACCTCGAGTCTCATCGCCGAGAGCATGCAGAAACCAAGCGCAGGCAGCGGAAAGAGCATGTGACAAATCTGTCCCACCCACCCTTACCCTCAACGACTATCTGTCCCACCTGTGACAGGTACTGTGGCTCTCGTATTGGACTGTTCAGCCACCTAAGAACTCATTCCAAGAGTGGAAGCAAGTCTTCCTCGATTCCGAGGGACTGCCTATGATGATGATGACTCCCTGCTCCAGTAGTGCCCCGGGACCCACCCCCAAAGGAAGTGGAGCGTGGGAGATTGCGGGGCGGTAACCCCAATTCAGCGGCCAGGGGTGGGACTTCTGTGCCGGATACTAAAATCCCGGCCCCAGAAGGTTACTGCCCCTAATCGGGGCGTCAGGCAATTTCGTCCCCTCTGAGTATTCAGATTCACCCACAATAATGATAGTATTGATATTCTGAAAATTCCAACTACAATGAATAGAAAAATTGGAGTCTCCATCGCAGGAAGACAAGTAAGACAAATCAGTAACATTTTTTGTCACAAAAGACAAGGTAAAGGAACAGCAGGTTGTGCAATAGAAATCATGCATGTCTGCCACAGCGAGAAGCATTACTGCGGTTAACTGAACTGACTGTGAATTGACGCAGGCCAAAACACCCACTGTGACGGGAACAACTGTAAAGTATGTAATGTCGCCAGTATCTATTGAAATAGCGAGGTGTCAAGGTAAATCATTTTCACTATCAACTGATATTTCCAAAAAGGAATGTAGAAATATTTTTCCATGTGCAGTGAATAACTTAGGGATTGTCACTAAAACCCTTAATTTCTATGAAGACCTTGAAAAAATAACAAATGCTGTTACAGAAAAAAGCTGAAACACTGGAGTTGGAACTGAAGAGCAAGTACATTAAATCTCAAACAGTGCTTATGGTGCAGGCAGTGAGTCAGTGAATTTGGAAACTTGCACAATGCAAGATTCCCAGTAACTAAAATAATACCATTTTTAATTGTTATAACAAATCATAATTTTTACTGTTTCTGCAATAGATGTAGTAATTCCCTGAATGACTCTGGACAAATGCACCAAGGCAGCAGATCATAAAGGCCCTAGTTTGTTCTCTAATTAGGTAGAGTTAGCTGATCACAGCTTGGGTGGAGCGATGCAGGTGGTCTCAGCACCCTTGGATTTGGAGGGAAAAAGTCAAGACGGGATTCCCACTCCTAATTAGGATACAGTTACTGCTGGAAGTGTGTTGGGTAGGTATGGGCTGTGATAACCATTATAGTTAAATATTGGGGCCTTGATTTCGACCTGCCCACTCGTTCCATGCCTGGAGTTAAAATCTACCATCCCTAGCAGCTCAAGTCAGTTGTAGAAACTAGAAGTGTCCCAGGCTGATCCTTTATTTGTTCAGGGCAGAGATAGAGGCACTTTAATTGCCTCAATGCCCTCTATTAAGAATATCAGTCAGAGTTTGCACTCCTGATTGCTATCCAGTGATCTCTACTGGAAGAACATGTGCATGCAGATCCAGTGAGAATAGGATCAGGCTTTGCTGTGATGTCCCTTGTAGTTGAATAGCCTGCCAATACTTACTACTGAGGCTCACACATGAACATAGCCACTTGGGCAAGGCACCAGAGGGTGCTTGTTGCTCTTGAAACTGTATCCCAATAAGAAATCAAGGACTTCAGAAGAGGAGACATTAAAAAAAATTGATATAGAAAATTGGCTAAAAATGAAATTATGTTTCAATACTTTTACAGTACTATTCGCATTCAAATGTATAAAATTAGGCTGTAAAGTTTTACTTTCGAGTCAGTTGATACACCAGTCCTAAATTTACCATGATCCATTGAAATGGCTCCATATGTTTTTCTACTTATACTGAGAAACAGGTAGACCTATTTTGAACCTTAGTCAGATTAACATATTAATTCAATAATCACCACTGTATTGTCTCATGCTATTTTGAATCGCAATGGGATCTCTTTAGCATCGCCTGGAGAACCAACAAGGCAATTGAGTGTGTGGTAGATGATGTTGCTGCACCATAATAATGTCATCATGTCAGATTGTTTACTAATGCTAATTTCTTGTTCAGAAGCCAGAAAATAGAATGCATCCAGGTTTTAAAATGACTGTCTGAAACCACTGTTGTTTCATTAATCGAAAGTTCTGAGTAAGCTTATGTGTTCTACTGTTAGTAACATACCGCTGTCCATTTGCCATAAGAAAAAACTTGGCCTTAAACAGATAATAATTAAATTGTTCAATGAAAAGTGAAATATTATCAGAGATAACGTGAATAAGTTTCCATTGAGTATGTTATGGATTGTTCAATTGTGAAGTTCTGTATGGAACATATTTGAGCAATTTCCACCCCTAATCCCACACCCCACATCCAAGCATAAATTGAGCAATGCACTGCAAATGGCTAGCGTGCAGCCAAACCCAGATAACTTTGAGTTCAGCTCATTAGCAAGCTTCAGCCTTCACCTGGGCATGAAAATACCCGTGGGGTTTGGCAGGTGCCTCAGATCAGAAGAGGTAACTTGGCCACTGCTGCATGCAGTAGCCCTCATTTTTGCCAGCTTTGGGGCCACTGGCTACTGCCAAATGTGACACACAAACGAGGTAGCAGCGTGCGGTGGTATACCACTGTAGGGAGCAGCGCGTGCTGCTGCAGGAGGGCGACGGCTGCTTGCAGTGCGGGCAGGTACAGCAGGAGCGGCGAGGTCGGGGCGAAGGAGCGGCAAGAGTTCATAGAGGGATGTGATCGGGGCGAGAGTTCGGGGCCCTGAAGAGGCGAGGGCCCAGGGGCAGCACGGGCCAGCCCACATTGGGATATGTGTGCGCACTAAGTCCGTGCAGCAGAGCTGGTCTCCAGCCGTCTTGGTTAATTCTTGCCACTGGACCAAGACCTAGCTCTGTCAAGCCCGTGTGGTGGCTGGGGTGCAACGGCCACCACACGTTAAAAAAATCCACGCACAGGCATCTGCCACCCTTCAAGATGTAGTTCGGGATCCAGAATATTAGGTCCTTCATTGAAACACCTGTGAACTCATCCCGTTTCAGCGTGGGAGCATGTCATCCTCTTTTTAAAGGACTGCCTATGATGATGATGATTCTAACCCATTCCAATTCCCTACCTACCTTTGCAAAGGCAATCGAAGATCCTTCGATCTGAAGGGGTTGACCACAATTTCTAAGGCGCACTGGAATGGCAATTTTCTTTTTGTCGGTGTCTACCAAGTGGAAACATTGGAAAATGACACTGGAGGCATTCTGATGTCACCCCAGCTTCCCACCAATGCTGGGATAGATCCCAGGAAATGTACACCAAGCATGAAGAAGGAGGAGACCTGGCTCAACGTGTTCCCACTGCCCAGTGCCCCAGAACCAGGTGCACCTGGGGTACTAAGCAAAGGAAAATTGCCCCTTTACCTTTCCTGGTTAAATCTTGCATTGAAAGCCAAGAGCCACTGAGCTGCTGCAGTGCTTATAATGAATGTACTTTAGTAACCCTGATATTATCCTGGAAGTTCTTTGTTAAACAGATTAAGACACATCCTGTTTCTGATCAGTAGCATTAAGCTTGCATAAAGTTTTCGGAAGAATGCCCATTACTTTTATTCCAATAGTCAATAATTCTCTACTGGAAACTCGGAGCCTTATGCTAAGAGCTACGTGATATAAATTGGGCAGTCGGTAAGTTGATAATTTAGATTTGTTCCCTTTGTTTTCATAGCAGTCTTTTGTTTGAAGGAAAGTATTGTACAAATCTAAATAGAGTTTTAGTAAGAAAGACTGCAGTTATGTATTTATGCTTGGGGTCAACAGACACCAGGGGGTGCCACTGTCGAAGGTCATCGGGCTATATACGCGTGTGCGCGGTCACTGGTATGTAAGCGCAGGTACCATGTCACGCGGGTTACTTTGGACGCGAATAAAGTTGGATCAGGTTTACACCTGAGGCAGTTTACAGTAACAAGTCTTTTGAGTCATTACATTCATTACAACTGCCTCTGCAGTGAAGTGGATACAAAGAAAGACTTGCATTTATTTAGGTCCTCATTATGCCTCTCCGGTGGCCTGACACCTCCACGAATTTACATTTCCACTCACCAATTTTGGGCGGGTGTCAGTGTCGAGACATGCAAATGAGGCCCAGGAGTTTAAATCGATTGATCAGAAGGATATCTGCCCATTTTGACCCCCTGCACCTCCGATTCCCGGCCCAAGTTAAAATCAGGCTAAAGATAATCAGCTTATATAATTCTCTATTAGAAAAAGTATATAGCTCCTTGAACATCTGACAGATTCATATAAACTACATAATACTGTAAGTTTTTACAGCAGTGCTACATAATATAAGGTTTTATTTCCCAGTTCCACACTAAAGCACTGGAATACGCTCACTGACTTCCCATCAGCCCAGATCCTCAGGATTTTCCATGGTTGGCCTCAATTAATTAGGCACAAAGAGCTCCTAATCAAAATTGGGGCTGAAGTTGAGACCTTGCCAAAGGGCTGGAGGGAGAAAACTGCTCTGAGTCCAGCCTTTAAAAAGTCACAGCTAATATTGCAGCTACTTAAAGATAAATGGCTACATATTGGGATAAAAATTGTGGCAGGCTTTACAAAAGCTGTACATAATTGCAGCCTCTCCAAATGCTGTATGGGACAAAAAAAAGTGGCTGGGAAAGAAAAGTAACTGATCAAAGGAAATTGTCATAAGACAACTCAACATACCATTTACCAGGCAAACAGTCAAAGTATGCGTGGCGGAAAATTATACCTATACAAAAGCAATATACTGCGGATGCTGGAATCTGAAATAAAAACAGAAAATATTGGAAATACTTGGAAGGTCATTATGCCTATAACCTGTTTCTCATTGACTGCTGGCTCTGATACAACATTACCTCTCTTTCATATGCATACTCCAGCAGGGGACACATTCAAGCTCCAATTTACAACTGACACTCTTGGTATATTCACACCTTCAAAGCACTTCACACATTAAATCATTGCATCGTAATCTACATGCATGATACATGGTCCCTCACTGACACACAGGCTGGCCTGCAACATCATCGAATCATACGCTGAGAATTTCTTCGGGAATTGTCCTGATATGCTACCGCAATCTGTGTAAATGATGTTTCAGCCGATCTTGTGTCAAAGTTATGGTGGCCGATCAGGAGAACCCCTGAGCAAATTCCCATGGATAGAATTTGACAGCACAGTAGGAGCCCATTCAGTGACATCGCACCTACACCAGCTTCTATAAGAACTATCCATTTAGTACAATTTCCATATCATTTACTCATACACTTTTATATTTTCTTGCACCATTATTTATCATCTTTTCTTCTAAAAATTTTTATGGATTCCAACCACAGTTTTCATTCCCTATCTTAACAACTCTTTGCGTAATAAAAATTCTCCTTGTTCTTTTGGTAATGATATTAAATGTTTGCCCTCTGGTGACTGACTCATTGACCAGTGGAAATAGTTTAGATTACTTCAGAGACCAGGGCTGGACTGTGGAGCAACATCCTCCTGAGTGGTCAACATTGCAATTATTGTTTCAGCATATCTTGACATGTTCCACAGCAATTCAGGAGATAACATGGGCCCGATTACATTTGTACTGTGGTACTGTGAGTGGAGTTATCAGTAAAGGATGTAAATGGTCTCCCATCTGCTTATTTTCTCAGAACTTCAAGTGCAAGCGTCATTGATTACCGTGGAATATAAACAACAACAACAATTTTCATTTATATAGCACAGTTAATGTATAAAAATGTCTCGAGGTGCTTCACAGATGTGTAATCAGGCAGAGCCAGAGAAGGAGATATTAGGGAGGGTGACCAAAAGCTGGTTAAAGAAGTGGGCTTTAAGGAGGCTCTTAATGCAAGAGAGGTAGAGGGAAAAGGGAGGGAATTTCAGAGTCTGAGGCCTAGATGGCTGAAGGCACAACCACCAATAGTGGGATGAAGCTTGTGGGAATGCACAAGGCCAGAGTGAGAGAAAAAGAGTCCAGCAGTGTTTGTTGGACTAGAGGTGGTTACAGAGCTAGAGGTGGGCAACACCATGAAGAGATTTAAACATGATGATGAGAATTGTAGTTAAAAGTATTGGGGGCTGAGAGCCAATGTAAGTCAGCAAGGACAGGAGTGATGAGTGAACAAGGCTTAGTGAGGGATAGGATATGATTTTGGATGAGCTAAAGTTTATGGAATGTAGAGGATGGGAGATCAGCTAGAACAGCATTGGAATAATTGAGCCTGGAAGTGACAAAGGCACAGATGGACTGAGGCAGGGGTGGAGGTGGGCACTATTATGAAGGTGGAAGTAAGCAGTTTGTGATGAAAAGGATATGGGGTTGAAAGCTCAGCTCAGGGTCAAAAAGAACAGTCTGGTTCTACCTGGCCATGGAGGGGAATCGAATTGGTGGCAATGTTATGGAGTTTGTGCTGGGGCCCAAAGATGATAGCTTTGGTGTTCTCAATGTTTAACCAGAGGAAATTGCACCTCACCCAAGACGGAATGTCAGACAAGCAGTCTGATAGCATCATCATCATAGGCAGTCCCTCGGAATCGAGGAAGACTTGCTTCACTCTTAACATGAGTTCTTAGGTAGCTGTACAGTCCAATACGAGAACCACAGTCCCGGTCACATGTGAGACAGATAGTCGTTGAGGAAAGGGGTGGGTGGGACAGGTTTGCCGCACGCTCTTTCTGCTGTCTGCGCTTGATTTCTGCATGCTCTCGACGACGATAGCACAGAGTCAATGGATGGTCAAAAGAGGTAGTGGAGAGGCACAGCTGGGCATCGTGATTGCAGATGTGGGAGCTGACCCCTTGTCTTCGGATGATGCCGTCAAGGGGCAGCATATAGTTGAGGAAAAGCAGGGGGCAAAGGATAGATCCCTGGGTAATTGCAGTAATAGCAACCAATTGAAAGCAGCAAGGTTGTCTCGCAACATCTTATATGTCTCAGCAGCCTTGTTCAGCAATGTATGTTGAGCCCCTATTTGTGGGGAAATCTAACAACGGTGACCCAATAATTGCCCATTTTTATTAGATCACTAAAGCTGCATTCCATGATTACAGAAACAGAAATTCAGAATATAATTGCCACATGTTACAGTTGCAGTTTGGAACATAAGAATTGACTAACAAGATGTTGATCTTTCAGGGCAGTGTTGGCTGCATCGTAGCTCATGTGGCACAGAGTCTACATTGCCAATACAGTCAAGGATTTTAGGTGAAGCCTAACTCTGCAAGATTGGGTTGAATAAAATTTATTCTGGAGGGCAGAAGATTAGACTAGGCATTGTGAGCAGCAGACATAGTTACATTAAACCCAGCATCATGAGCCAACTAGAGAGATGTCCTAATGTGATCAGTACACATGTGTTTACCACTGAAGAACAAGCACTTTCTGACTAGCTTTAGCACTTAACGATGACCATGACAAATTATATTGTAGTGAAAGACAATCTCTACATTTATTGATGAGGTGTGCATCAGTCAAGGGCAAGCTCATATTGATGGACCATTTAAGTGCACCAGTTGGGTATAATGCTATGAACAGTAAGTTATTATTAGAAGATGATGTATTGGGAACACCAACAACAACATCCTTTTACTTTCCAAATGTATGGAGCATGATTTGGTAATCATCAATATCATATTTTCAATGTTTTTGTTAGTCAGGTGTCAAACATATGAGGAAACCTGTCACACCATATTAGAGTTTCCAAAATGTAGCTACGAAGAAATGTACACAAGTAGAACTTGTATTTGCCCAATGTTTGCATACTCTCTCGATAGGCACACTTATCTAATTCCAGAGAGCTTAGGTGCAAGTTGGCACAACAAAGGCTTAGATACGTCCAAGTATATGTAGCATACTTTTGGAGTTTATCCAGCTAATTTTTTTATATTCATTCACGGGATGTGGTCGTCGCTGCCAAGGCTGGCATTTATTGCCCATCCCTAATTGCCCTTGAGAAGGTGGTGGTGAACTGCCTTCTTGAACTGCTGCAGTCCGTGTGGTGAAGGTACTCCTGCAGTGCTGTTTGTTAGAGAGTTCCAGGATTTTGACCCAGTGACGATGAAGGAACAGCGATATATTTCCAAATCAGAATGGTGTGTAACTTGGAGGAGAGCTTGGAGGTGGCAGTATTTTCATGCACCTTTGCCCTTATCCTTCTAGGTGATAGAGGTTGCTGGTTTGGAAGGTGCTATCAAAGAAGCCTTGGCGAGTTGCTGCAGTGCATCTTGTAGATGGTGCACACTGCAGCCGCAGTGCTGTGGTGGTGGAGGGAGTGAATGTTTAAAGTGGTGGATGGGATGCCGATCAAGAGGGGTGCTTTGTCCTCGATGGTGTCAAGCTTCTTGAGTGTTGTTGGAGTTGCATTCATGGTAAGTAGGTAGTATTCCATCACATTCCTGATTGTGCCTTGTAGATAGTGGAAAGGCTTTGGGAAGTCAGTAGGTGAGTCACTCGCTGCAGACGACCAAGCCTCTGGTAGCCACAGTATTTACGTTTCTGGTCAATGGTGACCCCCAGGATATTGATGGTGGGGGATTCAATGATGATAATGCCATTGAATGTCAAGAGGAGCTGGTTAGACACTCTCTTGTTGGAGATGGTCATTGAATGGCGGAGCAGAATCGAGGGGCTAGATGGCCTACTCCTGTTCCTAATTCTTATGTTCTTATGTCTGGCACTTGTATGGCATGAATGCTACTTGACACTTATCAGCCCAAGCACAGCTTACTAGTACAGTACTTTTCACTGAAGCAGAACCTGCAGCTTGAAGAGCAATTGAACTCTGATTTACTTAACATCAGTTATGCTTTGTGGCCTCCAGGGTGCACAGCTTCACTTTAGCAATAGAGTAATACATTGCGCATTACATGTTATGTGTACATAAGAACATAAGAACATAAGAATTAGGAACAGGAGTAGGCCATCTAGCCCCTCGAGCCTGCTCCGCCATTCAACAAGATCATGGCTGATCTGGCCGTGGACTCAGCTCTACTTACCCGCCCGCTCCCTATAACCCTTAATTCCCTTATTGGTTAAAAATCTATCTATCTGTGACTTGAATACATTCAATGAGCTAGCCTCAACTGCTTCCCAGGGCAGAGAATTCCACAGATTCACAACCCTCTGGGAGAAGAAATTCCTTCTCAACTTGGTTTTAAATTGGCTCCCCCATATTTTGAGGCTGTGCCCCCTAGTTCCAGTCTCCCCGACCAGTGGAAATAACCTCTCTGCCTCTATCTTGTCTATCCCTTTCATTATTTTAAATGTTTCTATAAGATCACCCCTTAACTTCTGAACTCCAACGAGTAAAGACCCAGTCTACTCAATCTATCATCATAAGGTAACCCCCTCATCTCCGGAATCAGCCTAGTGAATCGTCTCTGTACCCCCTCCAAAGCTAGTATATCCTTCCTTAAGTAAGGTGACCAAAACTGCACGCAATACTCCAGGTGCGGCCTCACCAATACCCTGTACAGTTGCAGCAGGACCTCCCTGCTTTTGTACTCCATCCCTCTCACAATGAAGGCCAACATTCCATTCGTCTTCCTGATTACCTGCTACACCTGCAAACTAACTTTTTGGGATTCATGCACAAGGACCCCCAGGTCCCTCTGCACCGCAGCATGTTATAATTTCTCCCCATTCAAATAATATTCCCTTTTACTGTGTTTTTTTCCAAGGTGGATGACTTCACATTTTCCGACATTGTATTCCATCTGCCAAACCTTAGCCCATTCGCTTAATCTATCTAAATCTCTTTGCAGCCTCTCTGTGTCCTCTACACAAACCGCTTTCCCACTAATCTTTGTGTCATCTGCAAATTTTGTTACACTACACTCTGTCCCCTCTTCCAGGTCATCTATGTATGTTGTAAACAGTTGTGGTCCCAGCACCAATCCCTGTGGCACACCACTAACCACCGATTACCAACCCGAAAAGGACCCATTTATCCCGACTCTCTGCTTTCTGTTCGCCAGCCAATTCTCTATCCATGCTAATACATTTCCTCTGACTCCGCGTACCTTTATCTTCTGCAGTAACCTTTTGTGTGGCACCTTATCGAATGCCTTTTGGAAATCTAAATACACCACATCCATCGGTGCACCTCTATCCACCATGCTTGTTATATCCTCAAAGAATTCCAGCAAATTAGTTAAACATGATTTCCCCTTAATGAATCCATGTTGCGTCTGCTTGATTGCACTATTCCTATCTAGATGTCCCGCTATTTATTCCTTAATGATAGCTTCAAGCATTTTCCCCACTACAGATGTTAAACTAACCGGCCTATAGTTACCTGCCTTTTGTCTGCCCCCTTTTTTAAACAGAGGTGTTACATTAGCTGCTTTCCAATCCGATGGTACCTCCCCAGAGTCCAGAGAATTTTGGTAGATTATAACGAATGCATCTCTTTTAATACCCTGGGATGCATTTCATCAGGACCAGGGACTTGTCTACTTTGAGATCCATTAGCCTGTCCAGCACTACCCCCCTAGTTATAGTGATTGTCTCAAGGTCCTTCCTTCCCACATTCCCGTGACTAGCAATTTTTGGCATGGTTTTTGTGTCTTCCACTGTGAAGACCGAAGCAAAATAATTGTTTGAGGTCTCAGCCATTTCCACATTTCCCATTATTAAATCCCCCTTCTCATCTTCTAAGGGACCAACATTTACTTTAGTCATTCTTTTCCGTTTTATATATCGGTAAAAGCTTTTACTATCTGTTTTTATGTTTTGCGCAAGTTTACTTTCGTAATCTATCTTTCCTTTCTTTATTGCTTTCTTAGTCATTCTTTGCTGTCGTTTAAAATTTTCCCAATCTTCTAGTTTCCCACTAACCTTGGCCACCTTATACGCATTGGTTTTTAATTTGATACTCTCCTTTATTTCCTTGGTTATCCACGGCTGGTTATCCCTTCTCTTACCGCTCTTCTTTTTCACTGGAATATATTTTTGTTGAGCACTATGAAAGAGCTCCTTAAAAGTCCTCCACTCTTCCTCAATTGTGCCACCGTTTAGTCTGTGTTCCCAGTCTACTTTAGCCAACTCTGCCCTCATACCACTGTAGTCCCCTTTGTTTAAGCATAGTATGCTCGTTTGAGACACTACTTCCTCACCCTCAATCTGTATTACAAATTCAACCATACTGTGATCACTCATTCCGAGAGGATCTTTTACTTTGAGATCGTTTACTATTCCTGTCTCATTACATAGGACCAGATCTAAGATAGCTTGCTCCCTTGTAGGTTCTGTAACATACTGTTCTAAGAAACAATCCCGTATGCATTTTATGAATTCCTCCTCAAGGCTACCCCGTGCGATTTGATTTGACCAATCGATATGTAGGTTAAAATGCCCCCATGATTACTTCCATTCCTTTTTCCCATGCCTCCATTATTCCCTTGATTATTGTCCGCCCCACCATGAAGTTATTATTTGGGGGCCTATAAACTACACCCACCAGTGACTTTTTCCCCTTACTATCTCTAATCTCCACTCGTAATGATTCAACATTTTGTTCATTAGAGCCAATATTGTCTCTCACAATTGCCCTGATATCATCCTTTATTAACAGAGCTACCCCACCTCCTTTCCCTTCTTGTCTATCTTTCCGAATTGTCAGATACCTCTGTATGTTTAATTCCCAGTCTTGGCCACCCTGCAACCACGTTTCTGTAATGGCCACCAAATCATACCCATTTGTAATGATTTGTGCTGTCAACTCATTTACTTTGTTTCGAATGCTGCGTGCGTTTAGGTAAAGTGTTTTAATACTAGTTTTTAAACCATGATTTTTAGTTTTGACCCCTCCTGCAGCCCCTTTATATTCATACATATTGTCCCTTCCTATCACCTTGTGGTTTACACTTACCCCAGTGCTACTCTGCTCTGTTGCCTCCTGCCTTTTGCATCCTTTCTTGGGGTTCTGTTCATCTGAGCTCTCACCCACTCTAACTAGCTCAGAGCCCTCTCCTGGGTTCCCATCCCCCTGCCAAGCTAGTTTAAAGCTCTCCCAACCGCACAATCAAAACCACCCGCGAGAATATTGGTCCCGTCTCTGTTGAGGTGTAACCTGTCCGACTTGTACAGGTCCCACCTACCCCAGAAGCGGTCCCAATTATTCAGGAAACTAAAGCCCTCCCTCCTACACCAATGCCCCAGCCATGTATTTATCTGACTAGCCTTCCTATTTCTACCCTCACTAGTACAATTAATATCTTGGGAGCGGGGAAGGGAATCGGCATCTGGGAAGAATATCAGGATGTGGGAGGACAGGGAGATGGATTCTGGGGTGTGGGGATGTTCTGTGATGTGGGATTATTGCATGGGGAACTGGGGAGAGGAGTTCCTGGCTGTGAAATGATTGGAGTGGTCCTGGTCTGAGCAGTGCAAAAGGAGGGGCTGTAGGCATCCAGAGGTTGTGCTACGTCAGCGTTGAGGGGTTTGGAAGGATTCAGGGGAGGGGGAATGAGAGAAAATAGCCTGTCAGCTGTGGCTCTGTTGGCAGCACTCACGCCTGAGTCAGTTGTTTAAGGGTTGAAGCCCCACTCCAGAGACATGACTACAAAAATCTAGGCTGACATTCTAGTGTGGTAGTGAGGGAGTGCTGCACAGCTGGAGGTGCTGTCTTTCAGATGAGACATACTTATCCCTCAATCAACATCACTAAAACAGATTATCTGGTCATTATCACATTACTGTTTGTGGGACCTTGCTGTGTGCAAATTGGCTGCTGTGTTTCCTACATTACAACAGTGATTACACTTTTTTTTAAAGTACTTCATTGGCTGTAAAGTGCTTTTTGACATCCTGAGGTCATGAAAGGTGCTATATAAATGCAAGTATTTTCTTTTAAAGCCCTCCCCCAGTCTTTTTGTGAAGTCAGGTGCTCCTCTCCCAATGGTGTTTCTATAGTCCTCCTGACCACTATCAGGCCTTTTCCACCCTTCAGTCCAGTTCTTTTGTTTTAGGACATTTAGAAAGTGAACTGCATTATTTTAATATTTGCTGGCTCTATACAGTTAGCTACCTTGGAGACAAAGTTTGGAGGACTCAATCAGAAGTAAAATAAATAAGTTTGAGTACGACACAGACATGACACAATTAGCGTGACAGCAAAATGGTGGACATAGTATGACAGCAAGTAAATGTGACATTTCCAAAAAGTGTGTACCATATGTAAAACTGTGCATTTATTATTTATAGATACATTATGTATATAAGAGAGAGAGAGAAAGTATTGCATTAAAAGTTCTCAAAGATTATGGCCAACAATGTCAGCGGAAGTGCGGCAGAGACCCTATTTACTCGGTTAAAAGAGATTTCTGCTGCACTTCCGGCAAAGTAACGACGGTGACTGGCAGTAACTTGGATGAAATTCTCGCCCTATGTAACTCTGAAGAACCACTTTCTTCCTGGTGTTCCATTTATACAAAGTCTTTGTTCCATTCTTATTTATATAATTTCTTATTTATGCGCTCCAGGTTTTTTGTTGAAAAGCCATCTTTTTAGTAAAAATATTTTGAACTGGTATAGTAGCTTGTTTTCCCAAATGGAGCAGAATACTATGAAGAAATGCTATGGTTACCGTGGTTACGGATAGGATTTTCCAGTATCCTGTGAGCCAAAGTGAGGGTGTATTATTGTTACAATGCATCAGCTTTGCAGCAAAAGTAAGCTTTGTTTCTGGTACTATTGACACAAAAGCTGAACAACGATTATTAGACACACATTGCTATGGTTACAGCTGGCTCTTACTGTTGCTGAATGCGAACAAAGAATTTTCTTTTCTGACTGCTGGCTGCTGCTGCAGAAATATGTATAGTCGCAATTGTTATCTTACATAGTATATTGATTAAGTTTCATATTCCTCGCGCAGAACCTTAGTTATAAATGGCACAATATTATTGTCTGCATACATTGTATAAACATGTTAATTCCTTCATAAAAAACTGAAGTTAGGAATATGCCAGAAATTACATCTAACATATGTTTTCGTTGATCAGACATTTTCATCTGCAGTACATATTAGTGATAAATGCTGAACCCAAAGGTGGAATTTGAATTGGTCCAAAATTTCAAAAAAATCTGTAAAATTAATTTTGTATGGATTTAGATGCATCTGCCCATTTAAAAACAAACAAAGACATGACTGGATATCATTTGTGGTATTCATTGGTAGCTATGGCATCATCATCATAGGCAGTTCTTCGGAATTGAGGAAGACTTGCTTCCACTCTAAGGGTCCAAGCTTACCCCCAGGGTTAGAACAGCACATCTCCGTGTGGTGCGGCAACTTTTTAGAACAGAAATGACGCCTATTATTTACCTTGGCATTCCCCCCTCCGTCTGGTCGATCCAGGCCCTTGGCACAGCGCAGCAGAACACGTGGAGGGCGGAGGTAGGTCCCGGCGCTGAAAACAGTGCCGGGACCTCTGCACATGCGCGCTAGAGTGTGCGTGCATGTGCAGTAGCTCCAGGCCCCTGAGGCTGCGTGGGAGGGGCCCGAAGCACGCCGCCCCTCGCCCTGGCCGAATGGGCTCATCAGGGCGGCCAAGATCGGACTCGGGCCTCCCATTCAGCTCCCGCTCCCCCCCCCTTCCCTCCCTCCCGTTCAGCCATTCCCCCTCCTCCCCTCTCCTCTCCCTCCCTCCCTCCCGCCACGTCGTCCGCGGCGGGGCCTGCCCGCCCGTCCTCTCGCCCGTTCAGTCCCCTCCCTCCCTCTCCATTCAGTCCCCCTCCCTCCCACCCCGTTCAGTCCCCCTCCCTCCCCCTCCATTCAGTCCCCCTCCCTCCCAACCTGTTCAGTCCCCTCCCTCCCACCCCGTTCAGTCCCCCTCCCTCCCACCCCATTCAGTCCCCCTCCCTCCCCCTCCATTCAGTCCCCCTCCCTCCCAACCTGTTCAGTCCCCTCCCTCCCTCCCTCTCCATTCAGTCCCCCTCCCTCCCACCCCGTTCAGTCCCCCTCCCTCCCACCCCGTTCAGTCCCCCTCCCTCCCCCTCCATTCAGTCCCCCTCCCTCCCAACCTGTTCAGTCCCCCTCCCTCCCACCCCATTCAGTCCCCTCCCTCTCTCTCCATTCAGTCCCCCTCCCTCCCACCCCGTTCAGTCCCCCTCCCTCCCACCCCGTTCAGTCCCCCTCCCTCCCACCCCGTTCAGTCCCCCTCCATTCAGTTCCCCTCCCTCCCTCTCAACCTGTTCAGTCCCCCTTCCTCCCACCCCCCCCCGTTCAGCCCCCCTCCCTCCCCCCCATTCAGTCCCCCTCCCCCCCCCCCATTCAGCCCCCCTCCCTCCCCCCCATTCAGCCCCCCCTCCCTCACCCCCCCACTCAGCCCCCCATTCAGCCCCTCTCCTCTCCCCTCTCCCTCCCCTCCCTCTCCCTCCTCCTCTCCCTCCCCTCCCCTCCCCCTCCTCTCTCCTCCCTTCCCCCTCCTCTCCTCCCCTCCCCCTCCTTTCCCCTCCCCTCCCCCTCCTTTCCCCTCCCCTCCCCCTCCTTTCCCCTCCCCTCTCATCTCCCCTCCCTCCCCTCTCCCTACCTCTCTCTCCATTCCCCCTCCCCCTCTTCCCCCCTCTTCCCCCCTCTCTTTCCCCCATCCCACTCTCTCCCCCTCACACCCCCTCTCTCCCCCCACCCCTTGCTGTCAGAAACAGAGAGAGACACTGACAGAGACAGAGAGAGCGAGACACTGTGGGGAAGGGTGGGGGGGGGGGGGGGATCCCAGCATGCTGTTGGAGGGCTCCCGGTGCTGCAGTCGGTAAGTAGAAACTTAATTTTTTATTTATTGATTGATTTTTTATTATTATTTTTATGTTTAATTTTTTTGATTGATTTATTGGTTAATTTATTGATTTATCATTTATTATTGATGATGGCTCTTTATTTGTAAAAGTGAAGTGTTTAATGTTTGTAAACCCCCCTTCCCCCCATCTCTCAGTCCCTACGCCTGATTTATAAATGTAGGCAAGGTTTTTCTGAGTGTACATAAATCTACACTTACTCCATTCTAAATTAATTTGGAGTAAATTTTCGCCGCCTAAACTTGCAAAATAGGTGAAAGTGGCTGGATACGTCCCCTTTTGAAAAAAAAAATCTGTTCTAAAATGGAACTATTCTAACTCACTAGAACTGGAGCAAACTAAATGCCGAGAATTGCAATTTCTAAGATGCTCCATTCTAAACTAGTTGCTCCAAAAATATAGGAGCAACTCAGGCCGAAAGTGAGTTATCAGGTGACTGTACAGTCCAAAGCGGGAATTACAGTCTCTGTCACAGGTGGAGCAGACAGTGGTTGAAGGAAAGGGTGGATGGGGAGTCTGGTTTTCCGCACGCTCCTTCCGCTGTCTGCGCTTGGATCGAATCACACACAGCAGCAAACAAGTTCACAGTGCTGGCAGGATGGTATTTCCACAGTGTCTAGGCATGGGGATGGAGTTATACATCTAATTCCAGTTTACTGGGAAATGGTATACGTATTCAATCTATGGAGGTCTCCTGGTGTGCCTATATTTGTTTTCTGGTGGTATAATTGGTGTTTCCATAGTAGCCTGTATGTGGATCCTTTGGAGTATTTCTTTTGGGCCTGTTCTTGTCCGACTCCTCTTCCCACTAAGTTGTCATGGGAAGAAAGCCACAAGGGACTGACATTGCCCCGCGGCAGGTCTGGGGATGGTAACCTTCCAGGCCCGGGTCAGTTACCGTCCGAGCAGATGTCCCGCCCGGGCATGGAATTGCCCTTTGCACCCCTCAAACGAGGCGGAGGGTTGTCAGGCACTCCAGCTCGTTGGAGGGACGCTCCCGAGGTGTCAGTGCTGCTCCGCATAGTGCTAATGTGCCACAACGCCCCTCCCCTTCATTTAAAGTGGAGGGCTGCTGTGAACTCTGCATGGCCTTTTGGAGGTCACCCATGGGCCACCAGGGACAATCTTGACTGGGCCAGTGGCCCGGCACGCAAAGAGGAGTGCCGGGCTGCATGTTGGCGGCCCGGTCGAGACGAGAGCTGATGGAAAAGTTGGACAACAAAAGGAAATGGCGGCCCATGGCGCGCACCGCCTCCCCTTTAAGGGTCTCCCCAGGTGGACGTCAGAGCCCCGTGATGTGGGCCCTGAAATCGGCCCACGCCAGCCTTGTGGGGTGCAAAGGGGTCGGCACGGGGCGGTGAGGCGTCATCACCGGGTGTGCATTGATCCAGGGCGCAAATCGCAGGGCGTGGCCGAACTCCAAATCACCCCCAAAATCTCAGGGGCAATTTCGCCTCTGCTGCCCGTCCCCTGGCGAAAATGCAAATACGCCCCGTTAGTGCCTACCGGCGCGCAAAACAATTTCAGCCCCAAAGACTTCCCACGCAGGCCCCGGGCTAAACTAGAAGTCGTGCCCCGATAACGTCAGCAGGGCCCAGTCTGCATACTTAAAGATGGACGCCTCTGGTTTCCTTCCAGCCTACTTGGGAGGATCAAGTTTAAAATCGTAATCTTTGGGAAGACAGCGAGACATCGGTGATTCTTTTATTGCCCGCCCGCCCGCCTGACTTTGTATCTCATAGAATGTGGATGGGAGGCATTGCGGCTTTACAACCAGCATCCTCTGTGAATAGCCAGTCCTGCTGTCAATCATAAACATTTCCAAAAATTACTTCAGAACAGAAATAAGAGTGCTAAAATATTTTGCATATTATTAGTTCATTGTAGGAAAAATAATTACCTGAGATGGCTTCTAGGATTTTCCACTCAATCATAGATGATTAGTTATTCAGTTACCCTCAGCAAATTAAATCTTATGTAAACATGATTTATTTCAGAATTGTAAACGCAAACAATACAGCACCTGTCTCGCTCTGCTCTTTGTCTCTCAGCTTGTTATATTTTGTGAAATTATGTAATTTTAATTAAAAATCTTACACTTATTGTCCAGTTGGTATTGCAACTCTTCACAAACTGAAATACGATTATATACGAAGGCACAGTTTGATTTTTTAACTGAGGAAAAAAAAATTAGCTATTTTAAAATTCAACAGTACAAGCAACTCGGATTGGGAACCTGGTGAAAAGAAGGCAGAAGCCCTGGAGAGGCAGACAAACACTCTATTGTGAAGGAGAGAGGTTGGGAGGTGTTCGGAGTCGGGTGCAGGTATGGGTGGGGGGGGGGATGTGGAGGGGAAGGGAAAGTGGTGGGGGGGAGCTTGATAATGAGAAATGGTTGGGGAGTGTGAGCGTGGGGCGGGGTGGGGGAGAGAGTGGGGGAAGCGGGGCTAAGTTCTGAAGTTAGGGGTGGGAAATAATGGCTGCAGCTGGAGCCCACAGGAACAATGGGAATGTACAATAGGAATGGAGCACAGAAAGAGGTGGCAGCAGCAGGAACTTATGGAACAAGCAGTGGTCATAACAGGAAACGATGGAACCTCATTGGTGGTCCTGTTTTTAAAAAAATGGACTTTCAAACAATTAAAATTTCAACTTTCAGTTGTAAAAACCTCAGGTGAGTGCCCACATCTAGGTTGGAGCTGGACTGTACAGTCTTGGGTAAGTAGTCAACAATGCCACCTACCTTGGCGGCCAAGCGTGAAGGACTCAAACAGAAATAAGTAAAATCAATAGGAATACATTAGCAAGACAGAAGAACATGGCAGAAAATAGGCTGGAAATAACATGAGAGGAAAGACATTAAAGGAATTAAGTATGATGGTTAGAGGAAGCATGCACATACACGTGACTTTTAATTTTAAGATAGACATTACTGTATCAGAATATACGGTGAACTTGGCGTATTGTCATAAATAGCGTAACCGTGTATCCAGTGTGAAGATACATTTATATTTTTAGTAGTCTAATTTTGGATGCATTAAATTAATTTTGGCATGTGGTTTCCATCTGATTCGTGTGAGCACAGTGGTGTGTTGATTTTGCATGTTGTGTAACTTGTGAAGATGAGATCAAATCAAATAAGCCTCAATCTATCCTGTAGAAGCAGAATCAGGTTTTATGAGAAGTTAGCCGTGGCTAAAAACATAGATGTTATACAAAGTAGATAAATCCAAATCTGAATTTTGAACCTGGAAACTCGGTTTCTTAAAAGAGAATTTGAATTTCTGCAGAGTGTTCAAACCTAATACTTTATAATAATGTTTTCTGTATAATATTAGTTATTCCTCTACATACTATACTAGAGTTTGGCTTGAGTACTCACGCAAATGCATTGCAACAGGATTTAATGAGGAAGTTAATTTGCACACCGTGGTCATTTCAGTTGTAACTTCCACTTTTTCTTTATCTATTGAAACAGCTGAGGACAAGGAGATGACAGAGTAATAGATGACCATGGTTTAACTTAGGAGGTGATGGTACAGATGCAGCCTGATAAGCTTAACATTTCATCTTCAACCTGCCACTGTGCATTGCTGTGGTTTAGATTTGCCTGTCTGTGAGCAGGCCAGACTCTGCAAATTCACTCATACATGGCAGTTTTATAATGAGGTGATACTTCATTCTCTGAACTAGTGAACTAGAACTGCACAAACAGATGTGGGCCTATGGCATTATTCTGTATGCAGCAAACATTAGAAAACAGTATTTTCCCATTGAGCTGAATAAAAGCTGATAAAAATTCTTAGTAATAAATTAGTTTCCATTAAGATTTGATTATCCTCTAGCTCTAAACACAATTAGGAATTCATGGTGACAAATTGTCATTGTACACAGAACTACTATGATAGTTCATCCACTAACTCGGGAAAAGCTGTATCATAACAGTTAGGCCTGTTTTTATATTATATATATCAGTATAATCTTTCTACCTGTACCAACTAAACCGAGATTGCCTTTGTGCCAGAAATAGCAAATTTATTTGTGGGGAGTGTGGGGGAATTAAAGTTGCCATTATTTAACTGCACTGAATAAGATACATTTAAGAACATAAGAAATAGGAGCTGGAGTAGGCCACCTGGCCCCTCGAGCCTGCTCCGCCATTTAATATCATGGCTGATCTGATCATGGATTCAGCTCCACTTCCTTGCCCGTTCCCCATAACCCTTTATTCCCTTATCGCTTAAAAATCTATCTATCTCCGCCTTAAATATATTCAATGACCCAGCCTCCACAGCTCTCTGGGGCAGAGATTTCCAAAGATTTACTATCCTCAGAGAAGAAATTCCTCCTCATCTCAGTTTTAAATGGTCAGTCCCTTATTCTGAAAATATGTCCCCCAGTTTTAGTTTCCCCCATGAGTGGAAATATCCTCTCTGCATCCACCTTGTCGAGCCCCCTCATTATCTTATATGTTTCGATAAGATCACACCTCATTCTTCTGAGCTCCAATGAGTATAGGCCCAACCTACTCAACCTATCTTCATGACTCAACCCCCTCATCTCCGGAATCAACCTAGTGAACCTTCTCTGTACAGCCTCCAATGTAAATATATCCTTCCTTAAATATGGAGACCAAAACTGTATGCAGTACTCTAGGTGTGGCTTCACCAATTCCCTGTACATTTGTGGCAAGACTTCTCTGCTTTTATTCTCTATCCCCCTTGCAATAAAGGCCAACATTCCATTTGCTTTCTTGATTACTTGCTGTACCTGCGTACTAATTTTTTGTGTTTCATGCACAAGGACCCCTAAGTCCCTCTGTACTGCAGCACTTTGCAATTTTTCTCCATTTAAATTAGAAATTGCTTTTCTATTTTTTCTGCCAAAGGGGATAACCTCACATTTTCCCACATTATACTCCATCTGCCAAATTTTTGCCCACTCATTTAGCCTGTCTATATCCCTTTGCAGATTTTTTGTGTCCACCTCACAATTTGCTTTCCCATCCATCTTTGTATCATCAGTAAACTTGGCTACATTACACTCAGTCTCTTCATCTAAGTCATTAATATAGCTTGTAAATAGTTGAGGACCCAGCACTGATCCCTGCACACCCCACTAGTCACTGTTTGCCAACCAGAAAATAACCTATTTATCCTGATTCTCTGTTTTCTGTTAGTTAGCCAATCCTCTATCCATGCTAATATATTACCCTCAACCCTGTGAACTTTTATCTTGTGCCGTAACCTTCTATGTGGCACCTTATCGAATGCCTTCACAAAATCCAAATACACCACATCCACTGGTTCCCCCTTATCCACCCTGCTCGTTACATCCTCAAAGAACTCCAGCAAATTTGTCAAACACGATTTCCCTTTCATAAAACCAGGTTGACTCTGCTTGATTGAATCATGCTTTTCTAAATGTCCTGCTACTTTTTCCCTAATAATGCGCTCCAGCATTTTCTCAACGACAGATGTTAGGCTAACTGATCTATAGTTTCCTGCTTTTTGTCTGCCTCCTTTTTTAAATAGGGGCGTTACATTTGTGGTTTTCCAATCCGCTGGGACCGCCCCAGAATCCAGGGAATTTTGGTAGATTACAACTAATGAATCCACTATCTCTGCAGCCACTTCTTTTAAGACTCTGGGATGTAAGCCATCAGGTCCAGGGGACTTTTCCACCTTTAGTCCCATTATTTTACTGAGTACTACTTCTTTAATGATAGTGATTGTATTAAGTTCCTCCCTCTCTGTAGCTCCTTGATTATCCACTATTGGGATGTTTTTAGTCTCTTTAACCACGATACAAATTTTTGTTCAACGTCTCTGCCATTTCCCTGTTCTCCATTATTAATTCCTCATTATCCTCTAGGGGACCAACATTTACTTTAGCCACTCTTTTCCTTTTTATGTACCTGTAGAAACTCTTACTATCTGTTTTAATATTTCATGCTAGTTTACTTTCAAAATCTATCTTCCCTCTCTTTATCATTTTTTTAGTCGTTCTTTGCTGGCTTTTAAAAGTTTTCCAATCTGGCCTCCCACTAGTCTTGGCCACATTGTATGCCCTTGTTTTCAATTTGATGCCATCCCTTATTTCCTTAGTTAGCCACGTATGGTTATCCCTTCGCTTACAGTCTTTCCTTCTCATTGGGATATATTTTTGTCATGAGTTATGAAATGTTTGCCACTGCTCATCAACTGTCCTATACTTTAATCTATTTCCCCAGTCCACTTTAACCAACTCTGTTCTCATACCTTTGTAATCTCCTTTATTTAAGCTTAGGACCCTGATTTGAGAACCAACTTTGTCGCCCTCCAACTGAATTTGAAATTCAACCATGTTATGGTCACTCATTCCGAGAGGATCCTTTACTCGGAGATTGTTTATTAATCCTGTCTCATTACACAGTAACAGATCTAAGAGAGCCTGCTCCCTGGTTGGTTCCGCAATGTACTGTTCAAGGAAACTATCCCGGATACACTCTATGAACTCGTCCTCAAGGCTACCCTGGCCAATTTGCTTTGTCCAATCAATATGAAGGTTAAAATCGCCCATGATTATTGCTGTACCTTTCTTACAAGCCTCCATTATTTCTTGATTTATACTCTGTCCAACAGTGTAGCTACTGTTAGGGGGCCTATAAACTATGCCCACCAGTGACTTTTTCTCATTATTCCTTATCTCCATCCAAACTGATTCAACATCTTGATCTTCTGAGCCAATATTGTTTCTCACTAATGCACTGATCTCATCCTTTATTAACAGTGATACCCCACTTTCTTTTCTTCTCTTGTATATATATTATGTATAATATAAATTTCTGTTCATTCAATTTAAAGTTCTGTCGGAAACAAGCAATTATTCCTTTGATAAATATGTGTATTTTAAAAATACATTTCTTATTACCCTCCCTCCAATAACAAAGTACTGAAGTTAGTAAAAAAAAATCTTTAGTAGCAATTTATAATGTAAAAAGATGATGCTTTATTACTACGCTACCTTACCACAAAAACTGCACCTTGATGCCAAATGCTAACTTTGTTATATTTAAAAAAATACCTAACAAAGATTTGTTTGCACTGTGCACTGCAAATTATGATTTGCTCCAGGGCAACAAATATCTTTGGGTACCTGTGTCATCCATCTATAAACCTATGGAGCAATAGATGACTAGCTCTGAGATACAAGACAGTAATTGAATTGAAGGGTCCTAATGGCATCATAAATTACAAGGATGCAGGTGAAGAGCCTTTTGGCATCAACAGAACCTCTCAGTTCCATCACTTCCTCTACTTCAGCCAGTTTTGTTTAATTGTTTATAACATTTGATAGTTAATGTTTCTTACTATATTGAGCTTAAGTTCCCGGTTTTCAAGTTTTGGCCCAATTGTTTCTCAGCTGTTGTCGAATTAAGTTTCTGTATGATGAGGATAAGTATTAGGGATATTTCATGTGGAACCTGAAGACAGACAGCATTATCTGTGTGGTACTATAATATCACTAAGGGGGTGAAATTACCCTGTACCCCGATTGGGGGCAGTAATCTGCTCGAGGTGGTACTTCCTGCACCCTGCTCGGAAGTCCTACCCCGGATGCTGAATTGGCCTTACTGCCCCTCACAGGAAGTGGAGCACAGTCTTGCGTGCTCCACTTCCTCTTGGAGTAGGTCCAGCGGCGCTAACGGGGTGCGATCTGCAGTGCTATGTGGAGCATCCGTGTGGCGCTGACATGTTTCAACACCCTTCCCCTTCACTTAAAGGGGAGGGCCGCTGCGCACTCTGTACGGCCTCTGATGACTTCCACTCCCAAAACAGAGCACCGAGGTGCATGATGGCGGCTCGGACCATGCTAGGAGACAAGAATTGGAGCTGACTGGCAAGTCAGCAAAATCGGCAAGATGGTGGTGAGGGGTGCTTGCGAACTCCCCTTTAATTTCCGTCCTGTGAGCGGACATTGGCCCACTTCATGACCCGCAAGGCTGTCGCTGACACCCACTCGCACCAACCTTGCGGGGCACGGGGAAATATCTGCCGCAGGGCAGAAAGGGGCCGGCATGGGGCATTATGGGGTCATTGCTGGTTGCGCGGCTGCCCAGGTGTTAGCTGCGGGGCACGGCGCTGACATGGCAGCGCCTCCATTAACTCCTGGGCAATTTTCGGGAACCGGTAGCTCCCCTCTAGGTGAAAAGTGTTTTGCATTCTGTTAGCACCCCCCAGAGGCGCGAATGTGCATCGCAAAAAGGGGCAATTTCGACCCCTAGGTTTTTTGTGATGTTGAAATACATGAAAATATTTTTGGGTAGAAATTGGTGTGCATTGTGCTAATATTTTGCATGTAAAATGACGCAAAGGATACCAATTTAGTAGTAGTTGGACAACCTGTGACCAATTTGTACAGGCGTTGGACCCACTACTGAATCTGTGGGGTCCTTTGTTTAGGTGCCCCAGGTGGACTCCTAAAACAGGCGTTAGGCTCCTTAAATATGTAAATTAGGGGCGTAACTTCTGTTTGAAGGACAAGAAATTTGTCAGTGATGAGTGGGGAAGGTGCCTGGCTTGCCAAGTATCTTCGGTGGTCCCTGCGCCCACCAGCTCCAGGTTAACCTCCAACTCCACAGGAGTCATGATTGCACTACCTCGAAACCCGCTCTAATCCCCCCTCCAGCGAGTTCACCTGAATTCCACTGCCGGTAAGACAGGCGGTCCGACAATGATGCCTTTGCTCAGGCGAGCTTTCCACAGAGGCGCAAAAAGTGCCGGCAGCTTGCGCGAGTATGCTGATGAGACCCGAGAATCAATTTCCATCGATTTGTGTATCTGTCGGTTCAGGTGCGTGCTGTTCCAGATTTATTCCAAGGCCATTATGTGGAAAATAATAGACAAGTCATAGTGATTATAAGTAATCTCATTGAAGAGTACAGATTAGAAACCACTAAAGCAAATCTTGAGTGATTTTCAAGCCATTACCTGAGATAACCCCCCCCACTAACCATTATATTTTATATTATATGTGGCTTTGTTCAATTTTGGGTCAGAGTTTTTTGTCAGCAGTGGGCATCATGGTGGGCATCTACCGTTCGTGTATTCCATGCAAAATGTATGTTGTTCACACTATAATAATCACGCCAAGTTTAATTAGTAATAATCAAAAAGTGATAATTGAGAAATCATCTATAAACAATGGCCCAGAAATCCCGATCGAGGTCTTCTCGTGGGCAAACTACTGAAAAAGGAAAAAAAATGCGCACTTACCTGAAGGTACTGCGCCCGCTTGAACTTCCGATCCTGAGGCCTTCACTCCCTACGCATCGGAACGCGTGCACGTCTGTATGCTGGAGCTGGAGTCACATGGCTCTGGGCAGCCAATCAAGGTACAATATTTTCTCATTCATAATAATGGGAACTCCGTAAGTTGGAGTTCCCATTATTATGAATGAGAAACCCCCCCCCAAACACACAAAACACTCATAAAAAGTAGAAAAATACACTACATATTTAAGATTAATTTAAATTAAAGTTCTTATATAAAAAAAATATTTTCCCGAATTTTTAAAAAGTTTTTTTAATTATGCCTTAAAATAAACTTACCGTAATGGGGAGAGTTTTTAACAATAAAATATGTTTTCATATGTGTTTATTTAATTTAATTTTAATGTTTATGTATGTTTTTAAACACTTGCGCCTGTAAAAATAGGCTGTATGCCTGCTTTTTCAGGCGCAAGATTTTTGAGGACATTTGCTGGGCAAGATATGCTTAAATATCGGAAATCTTGCCCTGCAAGCGTCCTCGCTCCCGATATGCGCGAGATCTGTTAAGCCAGAAACTTGACAGATCGGAAAAGCTGGTTTTCAGCGCATGCGCATTGCGCGCTGAAAACCGGCTTTTCCGATGCCTTCCCGGGTCCGTAGAAACTTCGTATGGGACCGGGACATCGGAATTTCAGGGTCATTATATGGTAAAATATAATCATCTAAATCTGCCTGTACTTCACAAATAAAATGATCACAATTTATGCATTTGCATTTGGTAAGAAAAATATGAGTATTATGTGTCAATGAATATATGAGTGTTACTTATTTAGTGATAAATAAAGAATATAAAACACAAAGGACTAGAAATTCGCCGATTTTCGACCGGGTTTTTAGTGCTATTTCACCCTTTTTGACGAAAACTCGGTGGTCTGGAAATCTGGTGACGCTTTGCGGTGGTGCTTTCCACGTACCGCTGGGCAGAGGAGCGCCGCCGTGCAAGACCTGAAATAGCACTTTTGCAAAAAATTTGTCTCTCTCAGCACCCCATTTGTCTCTTCTGCGCTCAGAATACCGACAAGGAAAAACCTGTCGTAACAGCCCTGCCAGCAGCAGTAAGTATGAAGACCTGCAAAAAGGGAAGTTCAAATTTTTATTTTTTAATTCTTTTTCAGTGATTCGATAGATAAGTGTCTTGTAAATGTTTTGTGAAATGTTTTTGTTTGTTTTTTCCAATTTATATTTAGGTGTTTTTCCGCCTTTCCAAGGCCCCTCTCGCAGCAGTATCAGCCTCGGACTAAAGATAGCGCGGATCGCTGTTTGCACCGCAAATCCTCATGCAATGCTGATTTTTACCGCTGCGCAAATTAAAGGTTGAATTTCCGGCCTGATAGCGAAACGAAAACGGTAATTTTGGCTAAAAAATACTGTTTTCGCTGAGAACTGAATTTCTAGCCAAATAGGCCCAATATTTATCTTTTAATGAAAGACAGCAAAATAGTGGTGTTTTAACATAATAAAAAAGTAATCAAAAATGGTAATTAGTGGCTTCAAAATATGCATTGCTATGATTTCATTTGTAGCAGTGAAAACCTAGTTACCAATTATGATAACAACAACTTACATCTATATAGTGCCTTTAACATAATATACGTCCCAAGGTGCTTCATAGTAGCGTTATCAAAAACATCACGTCAAGATCTGACTGAGTTGCTCGATTCATCACGAGCTGAATATCATCAGCCTTTGTACGTGGGAGGAGAGAGCAGCGATCGCAGCACAGACAAACTGCACACGTGTTCCGTGTGTGGACCTGGATTCAGCCGATCGCCTCACCTGGAGAGACACATGCATCATCACACTGGGGAGAAACTGGGTAAAGGTGCGGACAGCGGGAAGGGAATCAGTTCCCCATCTGCGCTGGAAGTTCATAGGAGCAATGTCACCAGGGACAGTCCGTTCACCTGCTCCGTGTGTGGGGAGGGATTAGTTTGTTCATTCCACCTGCAAACACATCAGCGAGCTCACACTGATGAGAAAGCATTTCAGTGTTCTGACTGTGGGAAGAGTTTTAAAAGTCCCCAGCAACTGAAGCGACACCAGCGAGCTCACACTGATGAGAGGCCGTTTCTACTGCATTACCTTCATCAACCCTCTGTTACTTGATCAATCAGGTTAGTCAGACACAATCTGCTTTTAACAAATCCTGGCTGCCCCTTATTAACCCAGGCTTCAGCAAGGGTCTTATCATCATCATCGGTAATATGTCCTTACTATACAGTATAAATGCACACGAGGCCGATACTTAAGAGAAGGTCACTCTGTGACCAATCCTTTATTAGCCAGCACTGAAGTGATGAAAGTGGGTGAAGTTTCCCTTTTTATACCTGATAGTCCAGGTTAGGAGTGTCTCCCACAGGTTCACCACCTAGTGGTCAATGTTCTCACGGTGTACAACTTAGGTCAGTTTATACATGGGTTACAATGACAGTTGAATACATGACATCACCTCCCCCACAAAGTCTTATTGGGATCACAGGTTAAGTCTCCCTGGTGGTTTACGCTCCCTTGTAGAGCGCCTGAGTTGGGGCTCCGGTTGTTGGGCGCTGGCCTGAGTGTCTGCTGTTTGCGGTGCCTCAGGCCTGTCCAGACTGCCCACAGTGACTGGGCTCTCCTCCACTTGGTTCCGGTGTTCGGTCACCTGTGGTGGAGTGAAATCTACACCGTGTTCTTCCTCTGCTTCCTCTATGGAGTTGCTGAACCTCCTTTTTGTTTGATCCACATGTTTGCGGCAGGTTTGTCCATTGGTAAGTTTAACTACTAGAATCCTATTCCCCTCTTTGGCAATCACAGTGCCTGCGAGCCATTTGGGCCCTGCAGCGTAGTTGAGGACAAAGACAGGGTCATTGACATCAATACATCACACCCTTGCATTCCTGTCATGGTAGTCACATTGTGACTGGCGCCTGCTCTCAACTATTTCTTTCATGGTGGGGTGTATAAGGGATAACCGGGTTTTGAGCGTCCTTTTCATTAGCAGCTCTGCGGGTGGAACCCCTGTGAGTGAGTGTGGTCGGGATCTATTGGCAAACACGAGGCGTGATAAGCGGCTTTGTAGGGAACCCCCTTGGATTCTGAGCATTCCCTATTTGATTATCTGTACTGCTTGTTCTGCCTGGCCGTTTGAGGCCGGCTTGAATGGTGCCATTCTGACATGCTTGATACCATTTCCTGCCATGAAGTCCTGGAATTCAATGCTGGTAAAGCACGGGCCATTGTGGCTGACCAAGACGTCCGGTAGACCATGGGCGGCGAACATTGCCGATAGACTTTCTACCGTGGCAGAGAATGTGCTTGAATTAAGAATGTCACACTCGATCTATTTGGAGTAGGTGTCTACTACAACCAAAAACATTTTTCCCATGAAAGGACCTGTGTAGTCCACATGGATACGTGACTATGGCTAGGTGGGTCAGGACCAGGGGCTAAGGGGGGCTTCCCTGGGCACATTGCCCAGCTGGGCACACGTGTTGCACCTGCGAACACAAAGTTCCAGGTCTGCATCTATCCCTGGCCACCAAACGTGTGACCTGGCAATTGCCTTCATCATGACAATGCCCGGATGCTCATTGTGGAGTTCTCAGATGAACACCTCTCTGCCCATCTGGGGCATGACTACTCGGTTTACCCACAGTAGGCAATCGGCCTGAATCGAGAGTTCATCCTTGCGTCGGTGAAATGGTTTAAATTCCTCAGGGTATGCCCCGTACGTGGCTGCCCAGTCCCCATTCAGGACACATTTCTTGACTAAAGATAGTAGCGGGTCTCTAGTAGTCCAGACTTTGATCTGACGGGCTGTCACAGGTGAGCCTTCGCTTTCAAAAGCTTCAACAGCCTTGACATCATGCTCAGTTGCCCCCTCGGTGGTGGCTAGTGGGAGCCTGCTGAGTGCATCGGCGCAGTTTTCAGTGCCAGGTCTGTGCCGAATTGTATAGTCATAGGCGGCTAACGTGAGTGCCCACCTCTGTATGCGGACCGACGCATTTGCATTTATGGCCTTGTTGTCGGCCAAAAAGGACGTTAGGGGTTTGTGATCTATCTCCAGCTCAAACTTCCTGCCAAACAGGTACTGGTGCATTTTTTTTACTGCATATACACATGCAAGCGCTTTCTTTTCTACCATCCCGTAGCCCCTTTCTGCCTGGGTCAGACTTCTGGAGGCATACCCTTGATATTAACATGCTGCAACACACACCCGACCCCATAGGACGACGCATCGCATGTTAAAACAAGTTTCTTACATGGGTCATATAGCGCTAACAGATTGTTGGAGCATAACAAATTGCGTGCTCTTAGCAAAAGCCCTTTCCTGGCTGTTCCCCCAGACCCAATCGCGAACTTTGCGTAGGAGCACGTGTAGCGGCTCTAACAGCGTGCTCAATTTGGGAAGAAAGTTACCAAAATAGTTCAGGAGCCCCAGGAACGAACACAGCTCCGTCGTGTTGCGGGGTCTGGGTGCTCTCTAGATCGCTTCCGTTTTGGACGCAGTAGGTCTGATCCCATCTGCTGCTACCCTCCTCCCCAGGAATTCTACCTCTGGAGCTAGGAAGACGCACTTCGCCTTTTTCAGTCGCAGACCTACCCGGTCCAGTCTGCATAGCACTTCCTCCAGGTTGTGGAGGTGTTCTTCAGTATTGCAACCCGTGATGAGGATGTCGTCTTGAAAATCCACCGTCCTTGGAATCGACTTGAGGAGGCTTTCCATATTTTGTTGAAAGATCGCGGCGGCTGAGCGAATCCCGAACGGACATCTCAAACAACCCCTTGTGTGTCGTGATGGTGGTCAGCTTCTTCGACTCACTCGCCAGTTCCTGGGTCATGTAAGCTGAGGTCAGGTCCAATTTTGAAAAGATTTTGCCACTGGATAGCATCGCAAAGAGGTCCTCCGCTCTCGGTAGCGGGTACTGGTCTTGGAGTGACACCCGATTGATGGTGGCCTTGTAATCACCACATATCGTGACCAACCCATCCGCCTTGAGCACCGGCACAATCGGGCTCGCCCAGTCACTGAATTCGACTGGCGAGATGATGTCTTCCCTCAGCAAGCTGTCCAATTCACCTTCTATCTTTTCTCGCATCACATACGGCACCACTTTGGCCTTGTGGTGTACTGGCTTGGCGTCCGGGTTTATGTGAATTACTACCTTGGTCCCCATGAAAGTGCCAATGCCAGGTTGAAATAGTTGAGTCAAATTTGTCCAGGACCTGTGAGCATGATACTCGCTCCACAGAAGAAATTGCATTGACATCGCCCCATTTCCAGTTCATGACAGCAAGCCAACTCCTCCCCAGTAGTGCGGGACCATCTCCCGGAACATAGAAACATAGAAACATAGAAAATAGGTGCAGGAGTAGCCATTCGGCCCTTCGAACCTGCACCGCCATTCAATAAGATCATGGCCTGCTTTTTCTCCATACCCCTTGATCCCCTTAATCTAACTCCCTCTTGAATATATCCAATGAACTGGCATCAACAACTCTCTGCGGTAGGGAATTCCACAGGTTAACAACTCTCTGAATGAAGAAGTTTCTTCTCAACTCAGTCCTAAATGGCCTACCCCTTATCCTAAGACTATGTCCCCTGGTTCTGGACTTCCCCAACATCGGGAACATTCTTCCCACATCTATCCTGTCCAGTCCCATCAGAATCTTATATGTTTCTATGAGATCCCCTCTCATCCTTCTAAACTCCAGTGAATAAAGGCCCAGTTGATCCAATCTCTCCTCATATGACAGCCCAGCCATCCCGGGAATCAGTCTGGTGAACCTTCGCTGCAGAGTGGCAAGCTGTTCTCCGAACCTTTGTGGGTTCCGACTACCGTGGCGCTGCCTAGCACCGGAATGATCTCCTTTGTATATGTCCGTAGCTGTGCGTCAATTGGCAATAATTTTGGCCTCCTGGCCTTGGACACCCACAACTTGTCGAACTGTTTGATACTCATCAGGGACTGGCTGGCCTCTGTGTCTAGCTCCATTGATACTGAGATGCCATTGAGGAGCACTTTCATCATTATCGGCGGCGTCCTGGTGTAAGAATTGTATGTGTGTTCCACATAAACTCGCTGAACTTCAGCTTCCAGCGATTTCCCCCGGTGTTCATTTGATCTCGTAGGGCTTACAGCGGGCCCGTCCTCCTCGTACATCAACCTGGCTGCAGGCTTCCTGCACATATGCGCCAAGTGACCGCTGACATTGCAGTTTCCGCAGGTATATTGCTGATACCTGCAAGCTCTGACTGTGTGTTTGCCTCCACACCTCCAACATGAGCCGTTGTTGGAAACAAAAGGTCCATTACCAGTCGATCGTCTCTGACTGTCTCTGTAGCTGTCCTTAAGCGCACCATTGACAGGTGTTGAAGGCCCCATTACTGGCCGCATTGCCCCTTGTGATGGCATGAATCGCCGTTCAACTCGTCATTGTCTCTGTTGAATTCACCCTAAAGGTTCGACTACATGCCCGGGCATGTCCGATTGCCTCTGCCTGCCTGGAGAACTGTGTCCCGCGTTAACAATGTTAACTCCCTGTCCATTTGCTGCATTTAAGCCAAGATTTTTGTCAAACGTCATTCTGGTCTCTTCCTCCCCTGAGATAAATGTCTGGGCCATCAAAGCCGCCGTTTCCAGGGTCAAATCTTTGGTCTCAATCAGTTTCCTGAAAACCCCAGCGTGCCCGATGTCTTCAATAAAAAAGTCTTGCAGCATCTCCGCTCTGCATGCATCTGGGAACTTACATAGGCTCACCAGTCACCGGAGATCTGCCACGAAGCCTGGAATGCTTTGCCTTTCTCACCGCCGGTGCGTGTAAAACCGGTGTCTCAGCATGTGCATGCTGCGCGCCGGTTTAAGATGTTCCCCGATCAACTTACTGAGCTCTTCGAACATCATGTCCATCGGCTTCTCTGGCGCTAGAAGGTCTTTCATCAGAGAGTACGTCCTGGATCCACAAACCGTCAGGAGATGAGCCCTGCGTTTGTCGGCCGAATCCTGTCCCATCCACTCCTTGGTGATGAAACTTTGCTGTAGTCTCTCAATAAAATCGTCCCAATCATCACCAACACAGTACCTCTCACCTGTGCTGCTAGTGGCCATGCTCGTGTGGTTTAAATCCCAGTTTCTTGTCGCCAATAATATGTCCTTACTATATAGTATAAATGCACACGAGGCTCATACTTGAGAGAAGGTCACTCTGTGACCAGTAACCTTTATGAGCCATCACTGAAGTGATGAAGGTGGGTGGAGCTTCCCCTTTTATACCTGCAAGTCCAGGTTAAGAGTGTCTCCCACAAGTTCACCACCTAGTGATCAGTGTTCTCACGGTGTACAACTTAGGTCAGTTTATACATGGATTACAATGACAGTTGAATACATGATGCCTAGTTTATGTAATCTCTCCTCATAACCTAATCCTTGGAGTCCTGGTAACATTCTGATGAATCTGCGCTGCATTCATTCCAAGGCCAATATATCCTTTCTAAGGTACAGTGCCCAGAACTGTACACGGTACTCCAGACATTGTCTAACCAGAGCTTTGTATAGCTCTAACATAACGTCCTCCCCTTTCTAGCCCATTATCATAAAGGATAACATTCCATTATAAAGGGTTGGGGCGATGACGCAGCCCTGTTTGACCGCAGTCCAGATGTGGATTGGGTCTGTAATGGATCCGTTGGTAAGGATCATGGCCTGCATGTCGTCGTGGAGCAGGCAGAGGATGGTGACTAATTTTTGGGGGCATCCAAACGGAGGAGGACCTATGATGATCAAAAAACAAAATTTGACACGAGCCATATAAGGAGATGTTAGGGCAGATGACCAAAAGCTTACTCAGAGGTAGATTTTAAGGAGTGTTTTAAAGGAGGAGAGAGAGGTAGCGAGGTGAAGAGATTTAGAGAGGGTATTCCAGAGCTTTGGACCGAGGCAGCTGAAGGAGCAATTAAAATTGGGGACGTTCAAGAAGCCAGAATTGACGGAGCGCAGAGATCTCGGGGGATTATAGGGCTGCAGCAGTTTACAGAGATAGGGAGGGGTGAGATCATGGAATGATTTGAAAACGGGGATAAGAATTTTAAAATCAAGGCACTCTTAGAGGATGTTGTAAATGTCAAAAAAGTTTGATAATCCTGCTGTGGAATGTGAACTCTGGTGAAAAATAAGAACATAAGAAATAGGGGCAGGAGTAGGCCAATCAGTCTTTTGAGCCTGCTCCACCATTCAACAAGATCATGGCTGATCTTCTATCTCAACTCCACCTTCCCGCTCGATCCTTATATGTCTTGATTCCCTTAGTATCCAAAAATCTATCGATCTCTGTCTTGAATATACTCAACGACTGAGCATCCACAGCCCTCTGGGGTAGTGAATTCCAAAGATTCACAACCCTTTGAGTGAAGAAATATCTTCCCATCTCCGTCCTAATTGGCCGACGCCTTATTCTCAGAACATGATGGCTAGTTCTAGACTCCCCAGCCAGGGGAAACATCCTCCCTGCATCTACCCTGTCAAACCCTGTAAAAATGTTGTATGTTTCAAAGAGATCACCTCTCATTCTTCTAAATTCTAGGGAATACAAGCTTAGTCTCCTCAATCTCTCCTCACATGACAATCCCCTCATCACAGGAATCAGTCTGGTGAAACTTTGTTGCACTCCCTCTAAAGCCAGTATATCCTTCCTTAAGTAAGGAGACTGAAAACTGTACCGAATACTCCAGCTGCGGTCTCACCAAGGCCCTATATAATTGTAGTAAGACCTCTTTACTCTTAGACGCCATTTTTTTTGTAATAAATGTCTGAGAAGATCCCAATTTAATGCCAAGGCCCTGCAAGTGCTGATAATAGACAATATGAATATTCTTTTGCTTTGGGAAGACAGCCAACAAATAAGCAGAAGCACCATGTGCAGCAATATGTGAACTCTGTCTCAGCTGCACCAGCAAGCTCGCTAAAAAGAGGTCTGAAAGAAGCTGCATGACTTAAATAAGAGCACAAAGCACAAAGGCAAAATATGTATTACTGTAAATTCGCAGCATAGAATATATATGAACAAGAATTTAATAGTTGTTAAAGATTAGAAACTATTGACACAGAGCGATGTTAGCAAGACTGTAGCAAATAATGGGGGTTAAATTGGGCTGCGTACCACCAGTTTTTCAGCCACCTAAGGCCCCAAAATTACGGGCAGGGAGCGTTCACACACATTTTCGACTGGAAGGGTGCCACTATATTGGGTAAAGAAAAACAAGAGATTCCTTGACCCACGCCCTTTACATATGTCAATACTCTTTTCATAAAGCAAGGGCTTAGTATGTCAGCAGCTACATGTGAGCATAAACTGTCGTTACCGCCACTTGAACTAGATTCCAGCACAGATATGCATACTACGATAGAAGTGCTTAGAGTAAGGATAATAACTCACAGGGTGAGGACCAATCTGAGATGAGCAAGGACTAGCAGAAATGGTAGTTGATGATGGGCTAGCTGGTACAAGAACATAAGAAACAGGAGCAGGATTAGGCCATTTGGCCCCTCAAGCCTGCTCCGCCATTCAATAAGATCATGGCTGATCTGCTATAAGGCAGTTGTCCAGCAATCATAGTACCCCGACTGAATTTTATCACAACCTTAGTGCACCTGCTTTCAAACACAGGTTGTGACTGCAGCAGCATTGTATTGTGATGGCACATGACTCCATTCACAGTACATTGGGAAGGTAGTCTGGGTGATGTGGGGTGTCCAAGGCACAGATATTCACAACCATCTCTTACGAGTGACATCATGGATGTTATTTGTACTGCAATCTGCCATCACGGTGATGTGATCTACAGTGGATACCTCACTTGTACAGTAGACACATAGTTAAATCAACCGTGATGGTGGGAATCAAAAATCCTCGTAGAACACCCACTGTTCTATGCTTATACGGATCAGTGAGCATGATGAAGAAATGTCTGCCAGAAGTAGCATTTAAAGAGTAGTACACGAGCAGCTGGCTGGCATGTCAGTGGCAATTCTGCGGCTTCACAAAGAGATCCTTCTGTATGCCTTTGCAGCTGGCCAGTTGGCTATACGGCCAGAGCATGTCAGGAAAATGCACTAAACCGAACACTGAAAAAGTTCATTTGCTTTTGGTATGTCATGCAATCTGTCATACTATCATTGTGCAGAAAATAAAGCACCAAATGTCCAAAAGCAAAACAAAATGTCTGACTCCTGTTTAATCCCACTGTTTGATTTGTGACTGTGACAAAGGCAAACTATCCCTCCTCATCCTTCTTGACTTGCCTGCAGCTTTTGACAGGGTTGACCACTCTATTCTTCCCCAACACCTCTCCACCATCGTCCAACTGGTTGGGACTGCACTTGTCTGGTTCCATTGTCACCTATCTAACTGTAGCCAGAGAATCACCTGCAACAGCTTCTCTTCCCTCCCCTGAATCGTTACCTCTAGTGTCCCCCAAGGATCTATCCTTGATCCCCTCCTATTTCTCATCTACATGTTGCCCCTTGGCGACATCACCAAAATCACAGCGTCAGTTTCCACATGTACGCTGATGACACCCAGCTCGACCTCGCTATCATTTCTCTCGACTCCTTCCCGGTCCTAAATTGTCAGACTGCTTGTCTGACATCCAGTTCTGGATGAGCAGAAATTTTCTCCAATTGAATATTGGGAAGACCGAAGCCATTGTTTTCGGTCCCCACCACAAACTCCGTTCCCTAGCCACTGACTCCATTTCTCTTCCCAATTTCTGTCTGAGGCTGAACCAGACAGCTCGCAACCTTGATGTAACATTTGACCCCGAAATGAGCTTTCGGCCACATATCCGCAACATAACTAAGACCGCCTATTTCCACCTCCGTAACATCACCCTTGCCTCAGCTCATCCGTTGCTAAAACCCTCATCCATGCATTTGTTACCTCTAGACTTGACTCTGCCAATGCATTCCTGGCTGGCCTTCCACTTTTTACCCCACGTAAACTAGAGGCGATCCAAAACTCGGTTGTCCATGTCCTAACTCGCACCAAGTCCCGCTCACCCATCAACCGTGTGTTCGCTAACCTATATTGGCTTCCGGTTAAGCAACACCTTGATTTCAAAATCCTCATCCTTATTTTCAAATCCCTCTATGGCCTCGCCCCTCCCTATCTCTGTAATCTCCTCCAGCCCCACAGCCCCCCTGAGATGTCTGCGCTCCTCTAATTCTGCCCTCTTGAGCATCCCTGATTATAATCGCTCAACCATTGGTGGCCGTGCCTTCTGTTGCCTCGGCCCCAAGCTCTGGAACTCCCTGCCTAAACCTCTCCGCCTCTCTACCTGTCTTTCCTCCTTCAAGACCCTCCCTAAAACCTACTTCTTTGACCAAGCTTTTGGTCACCTGTGCTAATTTCTACTTATGGAGCTCGGTGCCAAATTGTTTTATCTCATAATGCTCCTGTGTGGCGCCTTGGGACATTTCACTCCGTTAAAGGTGCTATATAAATACAAGTTGTTGTTGTTGATTGTGTCAGCACGGAATGCTGCACAAATTCATTCAATAAAGTCCTGTGTGCCAAATTCTGACTTCTCTCTCATTTTTTGCCAGTCTATTTTAAGGAGCGATAGAAATGCTCAGATCAACTCTAAGGGCTCAAATTTGCTCCGGAGTTGCTCTGCTTTTTTTGGAGCAACTTGATTTTTCTGGAGTATCTTAAAAATCCCCATTCTGCACATTTAATTTGCGCCAGTGTAAGTGAGTTAGTTAGAATTTTTTTGGTTTAGTTTAGTTTTATTCAAAAGGGGGCATTACCAGCTACCTATGCCTATTTTGGCCATTTAAGCCAGTTTGGACAGCTAATAGTTGCTCCAAACTAACTTAGGCCAGCGTATGTGGCCACTTGTGGCCGCACAGAAAAGTCTTGTAGAGAGTTAAGGAAATCAGCGCATGTAGCCAGAGATTGGTGGGGTGGGGGGGGGGGGGGTGGTGGAGGGAAGCACAGAAGACCTTGCAAAGCACTAAACACCTTCTCAACAATATTCATGAAGCATAAAAACCATCAATAATAAATTAAAAAATAAGTAAATAAAACATAAAACTTAAGTCCGACCTTCATACTCGGCCTGGGAAGTCAATGGGCCGGTCGTTGCGAAAGGCCACTCGGCCAGGGATAGGTGCGTTGGGTGGGAAGCCCGGGCGGGAGAGCAGTGAACTGGCCACACACACAAGAAGCAGAGGCTGGGCTCGCAGAAAGAGGCTGCAGGAGGGAACTTCTGGCAGGAGGGAAATTAAAGGGGGGCTGGGAACACACAGGCTACAGGAGCCAGCCGGTGGCCACGCCAGCCGGCCGGTGCGAAAAGCCACTCGGCCGGGGATAGGTGCGGTGGGTGGGACGCCCAGGCGCATGCGTGAATGCTCCAATGCGCATGCGCCCCGCCCCTCCCCCCGCCCGCACTCTTTCAGCCGCACGGCCCCTAGCTCCGCCCCCCACTGTGATTGCCACGCCACGCCAAGCACTAGGACAGTCCACAGAGCGGGGAGAATATGGCGATATATTTTCGCCGCCGTTTCGAGAGCAGAAAGTTGGCGCACCTCAGGTAAGTGCACCGAAAAAACCGGAGGGCCAAATTTGGGCCCTAAATGTGGATAAATCATTTCTACGAGGGTTCTCCCACTCTTTTGCCGTAGCCTCCAAGGAAATTCACCTCCATTCTCTTTTTTCTACTTCTCTATGCAATTCCTTCAGTATTCCATGCTTTAATTGTAGAGACTTATTTGATATGTTAAGAAATCTTGCCTGCAGAATTACAGAGAATTTACAGCACAAAAACAGGCCAACAGGCCCATGTCATTTTTTTATGCTCCACACGAGCCTCTTCCCACTTTACTTCATCTCAACCTATCAACATATCCTCCTATTCATTTCTCCCTCAGGTACATATCTAGCTTCCCCTTAAATGCATCTGTACTATTCGCCACAACCACTCCATGTGGAAGTGACTTATACATGCTCTTCACTCTCAGAGTAAAGATGGTTCTTCTGATTTCCTTATTGGATTTATTAATGACTATCTTATATTTATGATCCTTAATTTTGGACTCCCCACAAGTGGAAATATCTTCTGTACATCTCCGCTATTGAACCACTTCATAATTTTAAAGACCTCTATCAGGTCTCAGTCTTTTCTTTTCTAGAGGAAAGGTCCCCAGCCTTTTGAGCCAGTCCACCCCAGGTCTGTTCAGAAAGGACAGAATCTTTTCATTCACACGCAAAAATCTTTAAGATTATTAGTGTGATGAAAAGGATTCATTATATATCTTCCCAGTTCTATATGAAAGTATTTATACCAATTCTGTCTGTGGGTGTGAAATTGGGGCTATGATATTAAAGCCCATTTGACTCACTGGGTGAATTTCCACAAGGCTTCTTCTGATTGGAAATTGTAGCTTTAGCGGAAGAGCCTAAAAAAACTGTGTTTACACCACTGTTCCAGAGTGCCTTCTGTTCCAGAGTGCCTTCTGCTGAAGTTATGCCAGAGGAGTGAGAGAACATCCACAGAAATTCACCCCTGTTGTTTTTATGTTAGTTGGGCTCATCAAAATTCTTTTTTAGTTGTAATCTGTAAGCAGACACATGCTGAACAAACTAAAATTTACAGATTTTCTTATTTTTCCGAGACACAAAGAAAGCTAATTTAATGAGTGACCAAAATACGATCAGAAAACAACAGACTTGTGGGACCAAAATTCAGTGCAGCCAGAAAGCTGGTGGTGTTAAGGCCTTTTGTCCCCGATTAGCGCTGCAAAGTTTGCGGCAGCCATTGGATCCAAATTCAGCTTTTTGACCACAAAAAAGTGTTCCAGTCTTATTAGCCCTGCAAAGCTGAAATTTGCAGTCTTAATTGGGGCATTATTCCCAGGGGAAATTCACCCTTGGGGTGATGTGGCAGCTACCATTGCAGCACAGGTGCGAGGGAACGAGCGTATCGGTGCTGCTTTGGAGAGGATGGCCGTGGCTCTGCAAGAGTCGCCGGAGCGTCTAAGTGCTGTCATATCTGGTGGCTTTCAGACTGTGGCTACTCGCATGCAGTCTCAGCTGGATGTCCCCTGAGAAATCAGTGTTGCTTTCACGGCTGGGTCCACCACGGGTCACGGGGGACCTTCCGGTGTGGCACCACAGGACCGACCTGAGCTCCCTCAGATTGGTGGCGGTGATATTGTGCCGTCCCTGGTGAGTTATTCAGGCTCCTCCTGCCAGGATACGGATGATGCGCTCCCTCCGGCTCGCAACATTTCTGGCTCCCGATCTCTCACCCCACCAGTGCCTTCACGCATAGCCTCGCCCGAGCCAGGCCAGACTGAACCCTCCCAGGAAGGTTTTGACCAATCTCCAGCCGTCCCTTCCAGGCCCAAAGCTGCTCGAGGGAATCCTAGATGGACATCTGCATCTTCCACACAGGGAACACAGCAGCCTTCCCAGACCCATGAGGCAACCACAGGGGAGACACTGAGGCGAAGTTGCAGGTTAGCACATGTAAGATCATCATAGGCGGTCCCTCGAAGTTGAGGATGACTTGCTTCCACTCTAAAAGTAAGTTCTCAGGTGGCTGAACAGTCCAATGTGGAACCTACAGTCTCTGTCACAGGTGGGGCAGACAGTGGTTGAAGGAGAGGGTAGGTGTGGAGCCTGGGTTGTCGCATGCTCCTTCCGCTGTCTGCGCTTGGTTTCTGCATGTTCTCGGCGACGAGATTCGAGGTGCTCGGCGCCCTGCCAGATGCTCTTCCTCCACTTTGGGCGGTCTTTGGCCAGGGATTCCCAGGTGCCGGTGCACTTTATCAAGAAGGCTTTGAGGGTGTCCTTGAAGCATTTCCTCTGCCCACCTGGGGCTCGCTTGCCATGTCGAGGTTCCAAGAAGAGTGCTTGCTTTGGGAGTCTCGTGTCAGGCATGCGGACGATGTGGCCCACTCAGCGGAGCTAATCAAGCGCAGTCAGTGCTTTGATGCTGGGGATGTTGGCATGAATGAGAACACAGACATGGGTGCGTCTGTCCTCCCAGTGGATTTGCAGGATCTTGCGGAGGCAGCATTGGTGGTACTTCTCCAGTGCCTCGAGGTGTCTGCTGTATATAGTCCACGTCTCTGAGCCATATAGAAGGGCGGGTATCACTACTGCTCTGTAGACCATGAGCTTGGTGCCGGGTTTGAGGTCCTGGTCTTCAAAAACTCTCTTCCTCAGGTGACTGAAGGCTGCGCTGGCATACTGAAGGCAGTGTTAGACGTCGTCATCGATGTCTGCCCTTGCTGACAGTAGGCTCCCGATGTATGGAAAATGATCCACGTTGTCCAAGGCCTCACCATGGATTTTGATAACCGGGGGGCAGTGCTGTGTGGCGGGTCAGGTTGGTGGAGGACCTTTGTCTTATGGATGTTTAGTGTAAGGCCCATGCTTTCATATGTCTCGGTGAATGTGTTGGCGATGGCTTGGAGCTTGGCCTCCGAGACTGTGCGCAGACACAAGCGTCATCTGCGTACCGTGGTTTGATGACAGTGGATGGGACAACCTTGGATCTAGCCTGGAGGCGGCGGAGGTGGAACAGATTCCCATTTGTTACCGCTCGGAATGCTGAGATGGGGCGATGTTTCCAGTCTGAGCCCCTGGATTGAGATTTCAGTTTTCTCACCACTGCAAAACCTCCCGGGCCGAATCTTTGTCGGGGCAGCTAGTTGAGCCCAAAGCGGCTACCATTCAATTTTGGTGAATGTCGGGATCTCTGTTTCTCTCTCTCTCTCTCTATCTATCTCTCTCATTTTTTTCCCTCTTTTCTCTATTTCTCCCTCTCCCAATGAAATTTTCTCATTCTGTTTCTCATTCCCTTTCATCACTTTTATCTCTTTCTCCTTTCTCTTTTGCTCTCTCTCTCTCTCACCCTCTCTGTCTCACCCTCTCTCTCCCTCCTTCCCTCCCTCCCTCCCTCTCTCCCTCCTCCCTCTCTCACCATCTCTCTTTCCCTCTCCCTCTCTCTTTTCCCCTTGAGTGCGGATTCTGTGCTGAACATCCTCAGGTTTGGATCTTACCTGCTTGTGTCTCTCCACTTCCACGGCTCCGAGATCTCTGCCAGTCTACACCGGCCCTAAAAGCTGGCGGGGGCACTGTCAGCTGAAGGGCAGGCTTTTTCACACTGAAAATGGTTCCGGGGGCGCGTCACTACTGCCGCAAGCCCCACCCTGCTTCGAGAGTTGGCGGTGGCCCACACCACTGCAAAACCTCCCGGGCTGAATCTTTGTCGGGGCGGCCAGTTGAGCCCAAAGTTGACGACCATTCGATTTTGGTGAATGGCTGCCGCAAATGGGCAGTAAGGGTCTTCTCGGGACTGTGAATTTCGGGGCCTTGGTGTTAGTTAGTATTTGTGAAGGCAATACTAATTGTACGGAAAGGGTTAATCAGACTGATTTGAAGGCCGCGATTTCTCCAACCTCATGGTGGTCAACGTCGGTGGGGGGCCCCGACCCCGCTGCTGGCTCCAGCCCAATGTGTAGAATGATTTTACATTGATGGGGTTTGTTAAGCCCGCCCTCCGTGTTTGCCGATCAATTGAAGGAAGCGGGTCTGATGACGTCACTTGATGACGTCTCATCAGGCGGTTTCCTTAAAGGGACTATGGCCACATTGTTTTTGACAGTTGTGCTGTCAGCGTTTGACAGCATTGAGGTGCTGCAAACACTGACAATCACGGCACAGAGGTGCACGGCTGCACCTAGGTTCTCCCATGACTCCTCCCATATGTTTATGGAGGGAGTCAGTGCATGCAGGGGGATTCTCTTCCCTTCCAATGGGCGGAAGAGACCTCCCCAGGAGACCAATGCAGCCTGGTTGCACATTGCACAGGAGGACACAAGCAGGGATGTCGTCAGGAGGATCTGGCTGCAGTGGCACAAACCTTTCGATGATCTCAGTAGATCACGAAATGTTACTGCAAAACCTCATCCTGCTGTGCTACTCCTCACATCCCGAACACTCGGCCTTCCCTACCCTACTCCTGCACAACCTTACACACAACAACTTACCTTGCACCTCCACCCATCCCTCTCTATCTACATTATCATTTCCCCATCTCACTAGCCACCCCTCACACTCACCCTCATCCTAGTCCAATCATACCAACCCGACCCGCCACCAAACCCCCCGAAAAATTCCCCCCAAAGCGTGCTAATGTAATACTATTGATTTGTTTTAATATTGTAGTAATGTTAATTGTTAGTCTTTCCTTGTTCGGAAGGGAAGTTTGGTTCTTAAATTGTAATATCTAAAAATACTTACAAGTGTACTAAGAATGCAACTTTTGAACTGAGACTGACCCTTACAGCACCGGCAGAGTTTAAAATGAAGTAACCACCTGCTTAATGTAAGTTAATTGGAAATGTATCATCGCATACTGGCTCTTAATTTTCAGGGAACTGTAATCACTGATTATGGGTGCAAAGACGGCAGCTAGTCCTGCAAAAGGAAAACATCTGTGCAAAATATTATACTTTTAATTAGTGTTTAGAATCAAACCGGTGCTGAGTGAAAAATAATCAAAGACAGACTTATAATTAGTAGTTTCACTTTCTGGAATAGGAATGTAATGGGAGAAACATAGAAACATAGAAACATAGAAAATAGGTGCAGGAGTAGGCCATTCGGCCCTTCGAGCCTGCACCACCATTCAATGAGATCATGGCTGATCATTCACCTCAGTACCCCTTTCCTGCTTTCTCTCCATACCCCTTGATCCCTTTAGCCGTAAGGGCCATATCTAACTCCCTCTTGAATATATCCAATGAACTGGCATCAACAACTCTCTGCGGTAGGGAATTCCACAGGTTAACAACTCTCTGAGTGAAGAAGTTTCTCCTCATCTCAGTCCTAAATGGTTTACCCCTTATCCTTAGACTATGTCCCCCGGATTCTGGACTTCCCCAACATCGGGAACATTCTTCCTGTGTCTAACCTGTCCAGTCCCGTCAGAATTTTATATGTTTCTATGAGATCCCCTCTCATCCTTCTAAACTCCAGTGAATATAGGCCCAGTCGATCCAGTCTCTCCTCATATGTCAGTCCTGCCATCCCGGGAATCAGCTGCAGTAAGACCTCTCTGCTCCTATACTCAAATCCCCAAGCTATGAAGGCCAACATACCATTTGCCTTCTTCACCGCCTGTTGTACCTGCATGCCAACTTTCAATGACTGATGTATCATGACACCCAGGTCTCGTTGCACCTCCCCTTTTCCTATTCTGCCGCCATTCAGATAATATTCTGCCTTTGTGTTTTTGCCCCCAAAGTGGATAACCTCACATTTATCCACATTATACTGCATCTGCCATGCATTTGCCCACTCACCTAACCTGTCCAAGTCACCCTGCAGCCTCTTTGCGTCCTCCTCACAGCTCACATCGCCACCCAGCTGAGTGTCATCTGCAAACCTGGAGATATTACACTCAATTCCTTCATCTAAATCATTAATGTATATTGCAGATAGCTGGGGTCCCAGCACTGAGCCCTGCGGCACCCCACTAGTCACTGCCTGCCATTCTGAAAAGGACCCGTTTATCCCGACTCTCTGCTTCCTGTCTGCCAACCAGTTCTCTATCCACGTCAGTAGATTACCCCCAATACTATGTGCTTTAATTTTGCACACCAATCTCTTGTGAGGGGCCTTGTCAAAAGCCTTTTGAAAGTCCAAATACACCACATCCACTGGTTCTCCCTTGTCCACTCTACTAGTTGCATCCTCAAAAAATTCCAGAAGATTTGTCAAGCATGATTCCCCTTTCATAAATCCATGCTGACTTGGATCGATCCTGTCACTGCTTTTCAAATGCGCTGCTATTTCATCTTTAATACTGATTCCAACATTTTCCCCACTATTGATAACTGGTCTATAATTACCCGTTTTCTCTCCCTCCTTTTTTAAAAAGTGGTGTTACATTAGCTACCCTCCAGAAATTTGTGATAAGATAACAAAATAAGGAGTTATAATGATCTTGCTAGTCCAATGGAAAGAGAACGCTGGTGAGGAACTTAGCTTATTAATGGAATAATGATAAGATATGGACTCAAATTAGTTTCTCCTTATGCAGGGTTCCATCTTAACCTTTGGTATAATCATGTAATGTAGAAAGGTGTGTATTGCCATGTAGTAGAGATAAGAAAAAGGTATATAAAGTTGCAATTGTATGGTGAGTTATATTGCGAAGGGTTTGATCAGCCTGAATACCAAACTCAGAACTGTAATATTTTGAGAACCTTGTTGGTTTTGAGGAATAGATTAAACATCTATTCATAAATAAAAACCATCCTCTTGCACTAATACTAAGTCATGCTTTCTGATCTAAGATAATCTCAGTATTATGCAGTTTCTGTCAGAATGAAACTGCTATTCAACCAATTATTAAGGGGCTTATATTTCCACCAACAGTGTAAATATAACCAGTGGAGCTGAAAATGTGTGTATTCAGCTCTGTGGTAAGAAATTAATATCACAAATCACAATATCACAAAAATGATATCACTCAAGTTAGTTTCAATTTTGGCACGCTAAAACTATCACTTCTATAACATACTTCATATTAGCCCTGAAATCCCGGTTCAGGGCTTCCTGCGGGCGGACGCCGAAAAGAAGAGAAAAGATGCGCACTTACCTTTTGCTCGGGCACCCACCAGCGATTGCGGTTTTAGGCCTCTTCTGCATGCGCATCGGAGTGCATGCACGTCTGAACATACGTGGAGCTGGAGTCACGTGAGCATGGACACCCAATCAAGGTAAAGTATTCTCATTCATAATAATGGAAACTCTGTAAGTAGGAGTTCTCATTATTATGAATGATAAACGCCCCCTAACACCAAAACACAAATTAAAAAAAAACTCACATTAATTTAAATTAAAGTTAATAAATGTGTTAGAAATTTTTTTTTTTCAGATTTTTAAAAAAATTTTTTAATTAGGATTTAAAATAAACTTACCTTAGTGGGCAGGGTTGTTAACATAAAAATGTGTTTTTAACTTTAATTTTTATATGTGTTCTATATGTTTTCAAACTTTTACGCAGGTAAAAGTAGGCTGTGCGCCTGCTTTTACCAGGTGCAAGAGTTTTAAGGACATCCGCTGGGCAAGAGATGGGCAAATAGCACAATCTTGCCCACGCGAATGTCCTTGCTGCCAAGATGCGTTGGATCTGTCAAACCAGAATTGACAGATTGGAAAAGCCGGTTTTCAGCGCTTGCGCATTGCGCGCCAAAAACCAGCTTTTGCGATGCCTCCCGAGATCCGTACACGCTCCGTATGGACAAGGGAGGCCAATATTTCAGGCTCAATAAGTTTAGCTATCAAAATATGCTGGCTTCTAAAATTAAATGGAGTGAATAGCTCCCCTGATCTCTACTTATTTTTATGCAAACTGATTTAGAATAAATACTACAAATGAATATACTGTTAAAAATTGTTTATGGTCAGATATTTTGTGAGTCAGATGCTCAGTTAGTCATAAAACACTTCCAGTGGATTGTAAAGGCTTTCAGCATGGAAATATTTTCTCTTCATAGAAATTTTGTGCTGCTGTTAGAATTAACTGAATATTCTATTCCAATAAAACTACTACCTTAGTTCACTGTACGTTTTGTAGTTCACATTGCAGGAGTAATTTTTCAAATTAACTTTTTAAAAGAGTTATCCTACATAATTCAGGCCTAAGTTAAAGTTTATAAAATTGCATATTTTAAAGCTTATCTGTGCGTTGTTCAACCTTTTCCTTCTGTAAAGCTGCAATTTGTTCCTGCACTATTTAAGCATGCTCTTTTCCCTAAAGTATATCTGTTATATATTAAAATCCATTTACTATCATTAAAACCTGGTTCTCTCATTAGCGAGAAATAATGGTTGCTGTATCTTACTCTATGCTCTACTTCCTGTATGACTGACTGCACTACGCTTCTGTTGTACTCAAGCTTCATACTACAGCTTTTTTTTAAATTGAGGTGAAGAGCCAAGGTCTATAGTGCAGGACATCACCAAGTTGAAAAGAACCATAGAAATGAAGTAAGTCAGGAAGTAATGATTAGAATTCATGCTCTTTGGAAGTACTTATCAATTTATTTTTGTGAGCTTCAATATTAAAAATAATATATAATATGTAGAAAATGGCGACACTCCTGTTTACAATAGTTGATTGGCATTTTCAGGATATTGCAGCATTTTTGAGGCTTGATGGAAAGGAGCTAGACATCGATTATGTTCACTGGCGTCACCATTTCATTCTTGCTCCCTCACTGAAAAACAGAAAATGGTGGATCTGAATGAAATCTTTGTAGTGTTTTTAGAGTTGCATTGCTTTAAACAAGAAAAGCAATTTGGAAAATGTTAAATGCAACATTGTTTCACAGTATGTTGCTGGCAATGCTACATTTTTCTATTTAATTGGTTTCACCAGATAATCTCTCGTGTTGCGTACCAAAGATGAATCTCATAAGCAAGCCTTCACTCCCTACAACTGCTACGTGACTTTATATGCCTAATATCTGATTTTGAAGCATTGCCCAGGGGTTGAATCAAAACCCTCACCTTTGGGGCTCAGAGAGGAATTTTCAAAATTATTTTTTTTCCACTGCATTAACAAGAGTTTTTTTATATCTTTTTTGCCTTTCCCAGGAGATTACGAGGCTGTTGGTAGGTGCAAGCATTACAGCTCATGAAACTTAATTGGAGCATGACTGTATGGTGCAGGTTCAATGGACCAGCTGTGCCTTTTCCTGCTATCATTTCCGTATGTCCACAATCGCTTATTGATTTGACATGAGCCTTTCTTGCATGTCAGACATTAGACGAATAAACACTCTATCAAGCGACTCAGGCTGTATACTATAAATCAGCTTTATTAAAAGTAGACACTAATGGAAGATCAAGACAATCGATTTCACTTGAATTTTAACTTACAACATTTTTAACTTCTGACCACCTTGGGTACAAAAATAACAACACGCGTGAGTGAAACTTCACTAATTTTTAGTAATACTAAACCAAGACCAATGTCCATAATATTAAAGTTATATTTGGTTCATGAACCTAAACAGAGTCTCCGGTCTCCATCAGGATGGGCTCAGACAAACTGAATAGATCCCAGTAAAGGCCCCAGAATCTCCTGATAAAAGTAAATCGTGCATGACTTCCTTCAGCACTAAGGGCATCTTTTGGGCTGCTCTTCCTGTTGGTAGACAGATCATGGTGTGTGGCGCTAAAGCACCTTGAGGGCCTGATAAACCTGGCCTACTGATGTAAGTTATTTTGTTCCTGGTATTTGGGATAGGGGCGAGGGCGGGCCAGGGTTCCACATTCCCGCACTTTCACTGGAAGAGTTGGCCCCCAACAATTTCGAGGCCTCAGACTTTGAGTTAAAAATACTTAGCTGTAATTTCACTTCTATTCAAATGCACTGTCGAGCCAGATCGCTTTGTGGAAACTGGTTTACAGTGAGACAACGATGGCAGTATACAGTGGAATGCCTGCATATGTATCACTATGTTATGCACACTCATTTTGTCTGATATTTTCTGATAGAAATTTTAAAGAATTATTCCAATCATATTGACTTTAGTCTGCTGTCATAGAGTAAGGCTTGGTCAGAGTATAATTTATGATACAGCTGGAGTACACCATGTAATGATTGATTTGCTGTGTGACTTAAGATAATCAAATCTGCCTCCCCCAATAATTGGCTCAATTGGTGGTTTAAATCCACTGCCATAAGATTTTTCTGCCATATTAAACCTGTGTTGGAATTTATAAACTTCCATTAATATTGGACTGAGCAGCCTTGATGCTAGACTTTGTTTTCTGTGTGTTAAAACTTCTACCTGTTGAGATATTGCTGCCAGTTCTACAGTAATATATTGCTTAAGATGTTATTCTCACTGCCAGTGATGATGCTAATAGTTATTTTCTGTGCTATCTTGCAAAATATGTTTTTTTTAGTTTTGCTTGCTGCATATTTAAATCATGTGCACTTTCATGGTAATGCATTTGCTCGTGTCAGAAAAAATGGCCATGCAAGATGATAGGTTTTAATGCAATTACTTTTCCTCCAATGGCACAACTTTCAGAATTGTATTTTTCTAAAGTAATTGTGTTTTTCTTTTGTAATTTCATGGGAATCCATCATAGATTAGTACAGCACAGGAGGCCATTTGGCCCATCGCGTCTGCGAGTCTTTCAAAGAGCAATCCAGTTAGTCCTACTCCCCCAATCTTTGCCCATATCCCTGAAATTTTTTTCTCCTTCATGTAATTATCCAATTCTTTTTTGAAGGCTACTATCAAATCTGTATCCACCACCCCATCAGGCAGTGCATTCCAAATCCTAACCACTTGTTGCATTAATTTTTTTTTCCTCATGTCACTTTTGACAACCCCAGTTTCTCCAGCTTATCCATATAACTGTAACCCCTCATCCCAGGGACTATTCTAGTAAATCTCTTCTGTACCCTGTCCAAAGCTTTCATGTTATTCCTAAAGTGTGATGCCCTGAATTGGACACACTATTATAGGAAAATTAAAGAGCATTACTTTTTGTCAAGCCACTGAATAATGTTAGCACCATTTTACATGTAGACAGATAACTGAGACACTAGAGTTGAATGAAGATTTTCTTCAGCCATTAGAATTGGACACTTGGCATCTAAGGGTGGATTCTGTAGTCGGATACTCCCGGTGCAGAATGCTACTTGCAGGAAGTGCTGGCCAGGAAATCATGGGCCCATTGGTCCCAATAATAACTGTTAGGCAGGAAGGGAGTCAGGATGGGGGAAGGCGATGGGGTGCATGGCGATTTAGCAGCCAGGAAAGCCATAGTATGGGTTTCCTTGAGGTCCTGCTGAATTTAACAGCAGGACATGATTTAAATTTTTTGAATCAGTTTCCCAGCTACAGCCAGGCTGGCTGTCTGTCGGGTGGGTGGGTAGCCGGAGAGTAGAGCAGAGGGTGTCAGACATCGGGTGGGGAGGTGAGTTGGACATCGGAGTTTGGGGGAGGGGGGAGGTGCTGGACATCGGAAGTCATGGGGGCGGGAGTTGGAAGTCAGGGGTCAGTCATCGGGGAGAGTTGGACATCAGGGATCTGATCGCGGGGCGGTGGGGGTGGGAGCGAGGGGGAGGTGTCGGCTGATCGATTGGTGGTTTAAAGGGTAGCTTGGGGAGCCGAGTTGGGGAGTACTCCTGCTCCTCCTGACCCACAAGCGGTGCTGGAAAAGCACTTACCTGTTCCATCCAGACCTTCTCGCCGCCCTTCAGCTGCTGGGTTTCCTGAGCCCCGGGTAAGCTGTGCTGCAGATATTAAGTTTAAAGATTGGTGAAATTCAATTAAAAAATGTCAATGTTAATTGCTGCGTTAAGTACCTGCTCCCTGCATTAATTAAGGTTACGTCTGTGGCGAGGAGGTTACTCGCAGGCATTCAAACACTCCTCTGTTAAACCCGCATGTGGGCATGTTGGATCTGGGTTGTGGTTGCATTTGAAAAACCAATAATTTTAACTACCCACTTGCCCCCAGCCCACCCGTTTCTGGGGTTTAAAATTCCCCCATTAGTGTCTGATCTAGAAAATCAAGCAGTGAGCCCATGACTTTCTGGTCTGGGCTCCCTGTGAGTGATGTTCCATGCCAGGGGCACTTGACTACAGAATTTCCCCCTAAAATCATGCAACATTAATTTCTGTGGCAATTATCCTGATTGTCTGCCATAACTAAGGCGGAAGATTTGCAGAACCCCAGTGAAACCTCACCAGCACTTCTCTCAACTCCTCCGCTGTCATATTACTTCTCCTACATCAGTACTGGATGAGCAGAAATTTCTTTAAACTAAATATTGGGAAGACCGAAGCCAGTGTCCTCCCAATATTTAGTTGGAGGAAATTTCTGCTCATCCAGTGTCTTCGGTCCCCGACACGTACTCCCGTAGTCTACCCACCGACTCCATCCCTCTTTGTGGCAACTGTCTGAGGCCGAACCAGACTATTCACAACCTTGGTGTCTTATTTGACCCCGAGATTGAGCTTCTGACCACATTTCCACTCCAAAATACCAAGCTGCTACCACCTCTGTAACATCGCCTGTCTCCGCCCCTGCCTCAGCTCATCAGCTGCTGAAACGCTCATCCATGCCTTTGTTAACTCCAATGTTCTTCTGGTCAGCATCATATTTTCCACCCTCCATAAATTTGAACTTTTCCAAAACTCAGCTGCCCGTATCCTAACTCGCACCAAGCACCGTTCACCTATCACCTCTTGGGCTCGCTGATCTACATTGGCTCCCGGTCCAGCAAAGCTTCAATTTTAAAATTATCATTCTTGTTTTCAAATCCCTCCATGGCCTCCCCCCTCTTGAGCTCTGTAACCTCCTCCAGCCCTACAACCCTCCGCAATCTCTGTGATCCTCCAATACTGGTGTCTTGCGCATCCTCGATTTTAATTGCTCCACCATTGGCAGCCTTTCTTTCAGCCGTCTAGGCCCTGCGCTCTGGAACTCCCTCCCTAAACCTCTCTGCTTCTCTACCTCCCTCTCCTGATTTAAGATGGTGCTTAAAACTTACGCCTTTGACCTCACCTGTCCTAATATCTCCTTATGTGGCTCGCCATTTGATAACGCTCCAGTGAAACACCTTGGAACGTTTTACTACATTAAAGGCGCAATATAAATGCAAGTTATTATTGTTGTTCATAGTGTACATAAGGTAGCAGCAAAGCAAGAGATGGACATCAATGTTAGTTGAGGTTATATAGAATGTTGAAGACAATGTTTCAAACCATTTTCTTGTTAGCATGTGTGTTATGTATGTAATAACTCGATAGACTGAATACTGTAAGCTCACTCAGGTGCAAACCGAGCTCAACTTTATTCGGGCCCAAAGTGCCCACATTACATGGTGGCTTGCTTTATATACCTGGCCCCCACACACGTGCGTACAGCCCAATGAGCTCCGACAGTGGCACCCCCTGGTGGCTAGTAACCCCAAGCATACATACATGACAACATCCCCCTTCAAAATCTTAGTATCAGTGTTTTTACAAGTTAAGACGGCCGGGGCTTTCCGCTCACGAATTGATCGTCTCAGTTCAACTCCAGTTCTGGGCGAGTGTTCTGAGTCAGTTATGACTGGAGGCTAGGTAGCCGATCTGATGGGAGTGGCAATGACCATGTCAGAGATTGAAAGTCCAGATTCATTGATGACGGCGGAGTCCTCTGATGAATGAATATAGGTTGGTTGGTCACTGATCGTATCTTCCTCAACTTGTTCCAGTTCATCCGTGTGCCGCAGCTTTATCTGATCAACATGTTTCCTGCATGTTTGCCCATTTTTGAGCATGACAATAAACACTCTGTTACCCTTTTTGGCCGTAACAGTACCAGCGACCCACTTGCGACCTTGACCATAATTTAGCACATACACAGGATCGTTAACAGAGATGTCACGTGACACAGCAGCCTGATCATGATACCACTGCTGATTTTGATGTCTGTTTTCAACACGATCGTTCAAGTCAGGATGCACAAGAGAGAGCTTGGTTTTGAGACCTCTCTTCATCAATAGTTCAGCAGGGGTGACTCCGGTAAGCGTGTGAGGTCTTGTCCTGTAACTAAGCAATATGCAAGTGAATCTGCAGTGAACCCCGAGTTATACGTTTCATACTCTGCTTGATTGTTTGGACAGCACGCTCTGCTTGACCATTAGAAGCAGGTTTGAATGGTGCTGACCTCACATGTTTAATACCATTGAGTTTCATGAATTCTTGAAACTCCAGACTTGTGAAGCAAGATCATTTGTCACTCACAATGATGTCAGGCAGACCATGAGTAGGAAATATGACACAAAGGCTCTCGATGGTAGCTGTGGAGGTACTGGATGGCATGATTATACACTCTATCCACTTTGAATATGCATCCACCACAACAAAAAACATCTTACCCAGGAAAGGACCCACAAAGTCGATGTGGATCCTCGACCATGGTTTGGATGGCCACGACCACAGACGCAGCGGAGATTCCGCTGGTACTTTGCTTAGCTGCATGCAAGTGTTGCACTGATGCACACATGATTCCCGATCAGAGTCAATTCCAGGCCACCACACGTGAGACCTGGCGATGGCTTTCATCATGACAATACCGGGATGAGTGCTGTGTAGATCATGTACAAATTTCTCTCTGCCTTTCTTCGGCATAACAACACGATTACTCCATCTCATCACACATTTCCATGGGTATAGCAGACCAATCACCACTAAGGACACAATGTTTTACAACCGATAAGATTGGGTCCTGTCTGGTCCAGGTCCTAACTTGTTGAGCAGTGACAGGGGTTCCTTCACTCTCAAAAGCATCCATAACTAACAGTAGATCTGCAATGCATCAATGCATCGGCACAATTCTCGGTGCCAGGTCTATGGCGAATGACATAATCATAAGTGGATAATGTCAGCGCCCACCTCCTGGATGCGGGACGATGCATTGGTATTGATACCTTAGTTTTCTGAAAACAATGAAATGAGTGGCTTGTGAGTTCAATACGAAGACCAAATAGGTACTGATGCAACTTTTTAACCACATACACGCAGGCTAAAGCTTCTTTTTCTACCATGCTGTAAACTCTTTCCGCCTTTGACAAACTTTTCGAAGCATACGCAACAGGTTGTAGTTTACCCGACTCATTAGCTTGTTGGAGCACACAGCCAACCCCATATGACGAAGCATCACAGGCCAATACTAGATGCTTACATGGATCATAATGTACCAGCAACTTGTTAGAGCAAAGCAGATTTGTAGCTTTATTGAAAGCTCTATCTTGAGATATACCCCAAACCCAGTTGTCACCTTTTCTGAGCAGCATGTGCAGTGGCTCTAATAAAGTGCTCAATGTAGGTAAGAAATTACCGAAGTAGTTGAGTAGACCCAGGAACAAACGCAGCTCCGTCACATTCTGAGGCCTGGGTGCATTTTTGATGACCTTGGTTTTTGAGTCTATAGGCCTGATGCCATCAGCAGCAATCTTCCTTCCAGAAATTCGACTTCCGGTGCCATGAAGACGCACTTCGAAAGTTCCAGCCTGAGTCCCACTTTGTCCAGACGATGTAGAACCTCTTCAAAGTTGTTCAGGTGTTCGGCAGTGTCATGACCTGTGATCAGAATGTTATCTTGAAACACGACGGTTCTAGGGACGGTCTTCAGTAGACTCTCCATGTTCCTCTGAAGTATTCCACATTCCAAAAGGACACCTGTTGTAGATAAACAGTCCTTTATGAGTGTTGATGCACGTAAGTTTCTTCGATGTGTCGATGAGCTCCTGTGTCATTTAGGCCGACGTCAGATCCAGTTTAGTGAACGACTTCCCACCGGGTAGCGTTGCAAACAGGTCATCAGCCTTCAGTAACAGGGACTGATCCTGTTTCAAAAATTGGTTGCTCATAACCTTGTAGCCTCCACAAATCCTGACAGTGCCATCACTCTTCAACACAGGAACAATGGGACTGGCCCATTCGTTAAATTTGACCGGTGATATGACCCCTTCATGTTGGAATCTGTCCAGTTCAATTTCGACCTTCTTCCTCATCATTTACGGAACAGCCTGAGCATTGTGATGGACGGGTCTTGCACCCAAGTACAGGTGAATCTGCACCTTGGCTCCCGTGAAATTGCCGATGCTTGGTTCAAACAGCGAGGAAAACTTGCTCAGCACTTGAGCACACGAAATGTCATCCATCGATGACAATGCTTTGCTATCATGTCAATTCCATTTGAGTTTTTTGAGCCAATTCCTGCCGAACAGCGTTGGGCTATTTCCTGGAACGATCCATAATGGTCGATCATGAACCACACCATCATACGACACCTTGACTACTGCACTGCCAATCACCGGTATGAGTTCTTTGGTGTAGGGTACGCAGCTTGGCATTGGCTGGACTCAGCTTAGGCTTCACAGCCTTAGTGTCCCACAGCTTGTCGAATGTCCTTTGGCTCATTATCGACTGACTCGCACCCGTGTCCAATTCCATCAATACCGGCACGCCATTTAGTTTCACATTAACCATTATCGGTTGGCTCTTTGTCAGGAACGAATTCAGTCCATACACTTCCTCCTCGGGTATCTCAGGTTGCATATCCAGGTCCGCGCTGAACTGGTCATCATCATCCACGTGGTGAGTCGCAGCACGCTTGCTCAGTTGTGGACACATTCGCTGAAGCTGCCCCACCTTCGAACAGCCTTTACAGATGTACTGTTTAAAACGACACTGATGATACCGATGATTGCCCCCACAACGCCATCAGGGTGAAATCGGATTCATATCTGTTGGCGGACTTTGAGCAGCTACAGGTTTCGCATACACAGTCAAGTAGGCCCTGCCATAAGCAGCTCTGCCCCACGATGGCACAGTACTTGCCGTGGAGCTCCGACTCTTCGATGATATCTGCCTTAAATTATCATCTGTCGTCATGCATGCCTGGGCAATCGCGATGGCCTTGCTCAAATACAGCGCCTCCGCAGCCAATAACTTCCGGAGGATCACCACGTGGTTGATTCCCATTAGGAAGAAATCTCGCAGCTTGTCTCCCAACGCGTCTTTGAATTTACATGGCCCAGCAAGATGTCTTAGGTGGGCGATGAATTCTGACACATTCTGGCCCTCAGAACGAACATGCATTTAGAATCGATAGCGTGAGATGATGATACCTTCTTTTGGTTTGAGATGGTCGCATATCAGAGCACACAATTCCTCATAATCCTCGTCCGTTGGACGTGCAGGCGAGAGGAGATTCTTTATGAGGCCATAGATTTTCGGACTGCAAACAGTGAGAAAAACTGCCCTGAGCCTAACTGCATTAGTAGCTTCCTCCATTTTGTTGGCCACGAAGTACTGGTCCAGGTGATCGATAAAATCTGACCAGTCCTCTCCCTCCACAAATCTCTCCAGAATTCCAATGGTGCTCATTTTGCATGCGAAGGTTCTTGAGTTACCTCGTCACCAAATGTTATGTATGTAATAACTCGATTGACTGAATACTATAAACTCACTCAGCCAAACCTGGTTCAACTTTATTCGGGCCCAAAGTGCCTATATTATATGGTGGTTTGCTTTATATACCTGGCCCGCGCACACATGCGTACAGCCCAATGATCTCCGACAGTGGCGCCCCTGGTGGCTAGTAACCCCAAGCATACATAAATTACAATGTGGACACCAGTGTTCCTTAGAGATTGTGTCGATAGCTGAATTTTCTTGGATGAATGTCTGTCTGGTGCCCTAGTCTTTCTGACTGCACTGGTGTTTGTACAGCAACACATTGGTAGTGCAGTGAGCCAGTCCTCAACACACACAGCTGAGGGAGGGGGTGAAAGGAAAGTTTTTGACTCCCTCCCTAACTGGAACAGAGGCAGTCTGCTTAACATAGAATCATAGAAACATAAAAAATAGGTGCAGGAGTAGGCCATTCGGCCCTTCAAACCTACACCAACATTCAATAAGATCATGGCTGATCATTCACCTCAGTACCCCTTTCCTGCTTTCTCTCCATACCCCTTGATCCCTTTAGCCGCTAGGACCATATCTAACTCCCTCTTGAATATATCCAATGAACTGGCATCAACAACTCTCTGCAGTAGGGAATTCCACAGGTTAACAACTCTCTGAGTGAAGAAGTTTCTCCTCATCTCAGTCCTAAATGGCTTACATAGAACATAAGAACATAAGAATCAGGAACAGGAGTAGGCCATCTAGACCCTCGAGCCTGCTCCGCCATTCAACAAGCTCATGGCTGATCTGGCCGTGGACTCAGCTCCACTTACCCGCCCGCTCCCCATAACCCTTAATTCCCTTATTGGTTAAAAATCTATCTATCTGTGATTTGAATACATTCAATAAGCTAGCCTCAACTGCTTCCTTGGGCAGAGAATTCCACAGATTCACAACCCTCTGGGAGAAGAAATTCCTTCTCAACTTGGTTTTAAATTGGCTCCCCCGTATTTTGAGGATAAGCCCCCTAATTCTAGTCTCCCCGACCAGTGGAAACAACCTCTCCGCCTCTATCTTGTCTATCCCTTTCATTATTTTAAATGTTTCTATAAGATCACCCCTCATCCTTCTGAACTCCAACGAGTAAAGACCCAGTCTACTCAATCTATCATCATAAGGTAACCCCCTCATCTCCGGAATCAGCCGAGTGAATCATCTCTGTACCCCCTCCAAAGCTAGTATATCCTTCCTTAAGTAAGGTGACCAAAACTGCACACAGTACTCCAGGTGTGGCCTCCCCAGAATCCTGTACAGTTGCAGCAGGACCTCCCTGCTTTTGTACTCCATCCCTCTCGCAATGAAGGCCACCATTCCATTCGCCTTCCTGTTAACCTGCTGCACCTGCAAACTAACTTTTTGGAATTCATGCACAAGGACCCCCAGGTCCCTCTGCACCGCAGCATGTTGTAATTTCTCCCCATTCAAATAATATTCCCTTTTACTGTTTTTTTTCCAAGGTGGATGACCTCACATTTTCCAACATTGTATTCCATCTGCCAAACCTTAGCCCATTCGCTTAACCTATCTAAATCTCTTTGCAGCCTCTCTGTGTCCTCTACACAACCTGCTTTCCCACTAATCTTTGTGTCATCTGCAAATTTTGTTGCACTACGCTCTGTCCCCTCTTCCAGGTCATCTGTGTATATTGTAAACAGTTGTGGTCCCAGCACCGATCCCTGTGGCACATTACTAACCACCGATTGCCAACCTGAAAAGGACCCATTTATCCCGACTCTCTGCTTTCTGTTCGCCAGCCAATTCTCTATCCATGCTAATACATTTCCTCTGACTCCGCGTACCTTTATCTTCTGCAGTAACCTTTTGTGTGGCACCTTATCGAATGCCTTTTGGAAATCTAAATACACCACATCCATCAGTGCACCTCTATCCACCATGCTCGTTATATCCTCAAAGAATTCCAGTAAGTTAGTTAAACATGATTTCCCCTTCATGAATCCATGTTGCGTCTGCTTGATTGCACTATTCCTATCTAGATGTCCTGCTATTTTTTCCTTAATGATAGCTTGAAGCATTTTCCCCACTACAGATGTTAAACTAACCGGTCTATAGTTACCTGCCTTTTGTCTGCCCCCTTTTTTAAACAGAGACGTTACATTAGCTGCTTTCCAATCCGATGGTACCTCCCCAGAGTCCAGAGAATTTTGGTAGATTATAACGAATGCATCTGCTATAACTTCCGCCATCTCTTAATACCCTGGGATGCATTTCATCAGGACCAGGGGACTTGTCTACCTTGAGTCCAATTAGCATGTCTAGCACTACCTCCCTAGTGATAGTGATTGTCTCAATGTCCTCCCTTCCCACATTCCCGTGACCAGCAATTTTTGGCATGGTTTTTGTGTCTTCCACTGTGAAGACCGAAGCAAAATAATTGTTTAAGGTCTCAGCCATTTCCACATTTCCCATTATTAAATCCCCCTTCTCATCTTCTAAGGGACCAACATTTACTTTCGTCATTCTTTTCCATTTTATATACCCCTTACCCTTAGACTGTGTCCCCTGGTTCTGGACTTCCCCAACATCGGGAACATTCTTCCTGCATCTAACCTGTCCAGTCCTGTCAGAATTTTATATGTTTCTATGAGGTCCCCTCTCATCCTTCTACACTCCAGTGAATACAGGCCCAGTTGATCCAGTCTCTCCTCATATGTCAGTCCTGTCATCCGGGGAATCAGTCTGGTGAACCTTCGCTGCACTCCCTCAATAGCAAGAACGTCCTTCCTCAGATTAGGAGACCAAAACTGAACACAATATTCCAGATGAGGCCTCACCAAGGCCCTGTACAACTGCAATAAGACCTCCCTGCTCTTATAATCAGATCCCCTAGCTATGAAGGCCAATCTACCACTTGCCTTCTTCACCGCCTGCTGTACCTGCATTCCATCTTTCAATGACTGAGGAACCATAACATCCAGGTCTCATTGCACCTCCCCTTTCCTAATCTGCCGCCATTCAGATAATATTCTGTCTTGTGTTTTTGCCCCCAAAGTGGATAACCTCACATTTATCCACATTATACTGCATCTGCCATGCGTTTGCCCACTCACCTAACCTGTCCAAGTCACCCTACAGCCTTTTAGCGTTCTCCTCATAGCTCACACCGCCACCCAGTTTAGTGTCATCTACAAACTTGGAGATATTACTCTCAATTCCTTCATCTAAATCATTAATGTATATTGTAAAGAGCTGGGGTCCCAGCACCAAGCCCTGTGGCACTCCACTAGTCACTGCCTGCCATTCTGTAAAGGACCCATTTATCCCGACTCTCTGCTTCCTGTCTGCCAACCAGTTCTCTATCTATATCAGTACATTACCCCCAATACTATGTGCTTTGATTTTGCACACCAATCTCTTGTGTGGGACCTTGTCAAAAGCCTTTTGAAAGTCCAAATACACCACATCCATTGGTTCTCCCTTGTCCACTCTACTCGTTACATCCTCAAAAAATTGCAGAAGATTTGTCAAGCATGATTTCCCTTTCATAAATCCATGCTGACTTGGACCTATCCTATCACTGCTTTCCAAATGCACTGCTATTTCATATTTTGATAATTGACTCCAGCATTTTTCCCACTACTGATGTCAGGCTAACCGGTCTATAATTACCCGTTTTCTCTCTCCCTTCTTTTTTAAACAGTGGTGTTACCCTCCAGTCCATAGGAACTAGGAACTGATCCAGAGTCAATAGACTGTTGGAAAATGATCACCAATGCATCCACTATTTCTTGGGCCACTTCCTTAAGTACTCTGGGATAGAGACTATCAGGCCCCGGGGATTTATCGGCCTTCAAAGCCATCAATTTCCCGAACACAATTTCCCGCTTTATAAGGATATTCTTCAGTTCCTCCTTCTCACTAGACCCTCGGTCCCCTAGTATTTCTGGAAGGTTATTTGTGTCTTCCTTCATGAAAACAGAACCAAAGTATTTGTTTAACTGGTCTGCCATTTCTTTGTTCCCTGTTATAAATTCACCTGAATCTGACTGCAAGGGACCTACGTTTGTTTTCACTAATCTTTTTCTCTTCACATATCTATAGAAGCTTTTGCAGTCAGTTTTTATGTTCCCAGCAAGCTTCCTCTTATACTCTATTTTCCCCCTCCTAATTAAACCCTTTGTCCTCCTCTGCTGTATTACAAAATTCTCCCAGTCTTCAGGTTTGCTGCTTTTTCTGGCCAATTTATATGCCTCTTCCTTGGATTTAACACTATCCTTAATTTCCCTTGTTAGCCACGGTTGAGCCACCTTCCCCGTTTTATTTTTACTCCAGACAGGGATGTACAATTGTTGAAGTTCATCCATGTGATCTTTAAATGTTTGCCACTGCCTATCCACCGTCAACCCTTTAAGTATCATTCTCCAGTCTATTCTAGTCAATTCACGTCTCATACCATCGAAGTTACCTTTCCCCAAGTTCAGGACCCTCGTCTCTGAATCAACTGTGTCACTCTCCATCTTAATAAAGAATTCTACCATATTATGGTCACTCTTCCCCAAGGTGCCTCGCGCAACAAGATTGTTAATTAGTCATTAAGTTTGGATTGGAGAACAGTTAGTGAGACAGAGAAGTCTTACTTTCTCCCCAATCAGAGGAAGGCTGTGAAAGACTCCAGGTAATGACATGAACACATGCAGCGTGTATTAGCACAAGTTAGTGTCAGGTATTTGCATAGATTGCTTATCTGTGAAATGAATTTTACTTGTTAACAGAGGTAGAGTGGTGTATTTTGTTACTTTGCTTGTTATGAGGAGTGATGTGAAACTGATTAAATATCAATGAAATGTGACAATATATCAGGATTTTAGTGACAGATTTTTACGCTCTTAGTTCAAGATCTTTCAGAAAAGAAAAACAATTTTCAAAGTCATTGATTTTGTCAAACAATGCTTTTTTGGCAGATCATTTGAAAATGAGTTGGAAAACAAAAATAATGCAGCAAAACATAACAGCGAATGCACCTGCATTATACAATATCTCATCTGGAATGTCCTCTTCTTTAATCATAAAATGTGAGCTTATTTTGTTACTATTTTTTACCTTGAGTGAAAAGTATTTTTGATAAAATCTACAAAGTTTTTCTCTGTAGTGGCAACCAAGTTCGTATTATCAGGGTTTGATATTTTTTAGCAACTCTAGTCTAAAGTGACAGTGAACAGTTTGACTGTCGCGAGATAGCTTTTATAAAAATCTCAAACGTAGTAAAATCAATGGGGTAGATTTTAGCAAACCAAAAATGACATTGGTGATGACCTCAAAATAGGATTGGGGAACTTATCCCCCTTCCCAGCATTAACATCAATGCTTTTGAGATGTTAAAATTTTTGAGTTTGTGTACTGGTGGAAGCAAACAAATCCATTATCTTCAATCTAATCCATCAGTATGAGACCTCTGACTTATGACTCTGACCGACTATTGTGTCCCATTAACTGCTACTTTTAAACAGGCCTATGTAACCTGAGCTTTTCCCCTGTGTCCAATCGCATGCACACTTTGGCTACCACTCCAGACCCGAGCCATTCAATACTTTTCCACTTTTCCACCCTCTTTCCTTTTCTCTCTGTCGCTCTCTGACCACTCTCTCCTGTCGTCATGCCTCCTGTCAACTCTTCTCTCTTGGATACTCCGCCTTACCAAATCTCTATCCCAATCCTTCATTACTCTGCAACCTTATTATTCTCCTGCTGCCGTCCCAGGCTTGACTCCCTCTTAGATAACCCTACAGCTTCCTTCTGTGCCACTCTTGGCATCCTACGAAAGGCCCATCGAGGCATTCATCATTGCCTCCTTATGAGCAGCAACCCCAACTGTCCCATCCTACTCTCCCGACAACCTTCCCGCCCAGCGTACTGACTGGGGGACATTCTTGGCATCCCCCTCCCCATCCAACTCACTCTCACAGGCGCTGACCCAGTGGACACAGCAGTGGGGCAGCCATCACCGACACTCTCCTAATTGGAGGAGCGCAGAGATCTTGGAGGGCTGGAGGAGATTACTTTTCACTTCTCGGGTTTGAGTAATCTTCTCAGAGGCAAATAAACAACACTGGGTTTGAGAGCAGTTGGTCTGTATCCCCTCCGAAGGGGAAATGTTAGAGACCGCTGAGAGTGCGACCCTCTAATAGTGATTAATACTTTGCGTGAACAGCTGTTAAAAGCAACGAAAACCTTCCATCCAAAGTCAAACTCTTACCTTAGTACAGTTGTTTATAATTTGGTTGTAGCGATCAGTACAGTTTGGGTGAGGGATCAGTACAGTTTGGGTGGGGGGGTTCAGTACAGTTTGGGTGGGGGGGTTCAGTACAGTTTGGGTGGGGGGGTTCAGTACAGTTTGGGTGGAGGGATCAGTACAGTTTGGGTGAGGGATCAGTACAGTTTGGGTGGGGGGGTTCAGTACAGTTTGGGTGGGGGGGTTCAGTACAGTTTGGGTGGGGTGTTTAGTACAGTTTGGGTGGGGGGGTTCAGTACAGTTTGGGTGGGGGGGATCAGTACAGTTTGGGTGAGGGATCAGTACAGTTTGGGTAGGGGGGTTCAGTACAGTTTGGGTGGGGGGGGTTCAGTACAGTTTGGGTGGGGTGTTCAGTACCGTTTGGGTGGGGGGATCAGTACAGTTTGGGTGAGGGATCAGTACAGTTTGGGTGGGGGGATCAGTACAGTTTGAGTGGGGGGTTCAGTACAGTTTGGGTGGGGGGGGGTTCAGTACAGTTTGGGTGGGGGGTTCAGTAAAAAAAAACTAGGCGACCGAGGGTCTATTGAGAAGGAGGAACTGAAGGATATCCTTATTAGGCGGGAAATTGTGTTAGGGTAATTGATGAGATTGAAGGCCGATAATTCTGGGGCCTGATAGTCTACATCCCAGAGTACTTAAGGAAGTGGCCCTAGAAATAGTGAATGCATTGGTGATAATTTTCCAGCAGTCTATCGACTCTGGATCAGTTCCTATGGACTGGAGGGTAGCTAATGTAACACCACTTTTTAAAAAAGGAGGGAGAGAGAAAACGGGTAATTATAGACCGGTTAGCCTGACATCAGTAGTGGGGAAAATATTGGAATCAATTATTAAAGATGAAAAGCAACGCATTTGGAAAGCAGTGACAGGATCGGTCCAAGTCAGCATGGATTTATGAAAAAGAAATCATGCTTGACAAATCTTCTGCAATTTTTTGAGGATGTAACTAGTAGAGTGGACAAGGGAGAACCAGTGGATGTGGTGTATTTGGACTTTCAAAAGGCTTTTGACAAGGTCCCACACAAGAGATTGGTGTGCAAAATCAAAGCACATAGTATTGGGGGTAATGTACTGACGTGGATAGAGAACTGGTTGGCAGACAGGAAGCAGAGAGTCGGGATAAACAGGTTCTTTTCAGAATGGCAGGCAGTGACTAGTGGAGTGCCACAGGGCTCAGTGCTGGGACTCCAGCTCTTTACAATATATATTAATGATTTAGATGATGGATTGAGTGTAATAGCTCCAAGTTTGCAGATGCCACCAAACTGGGTGGCGGTATGAGCTGTGAGGAGGACGCTAAGAGGCTGCAGGGTGACTTGGACAGGTTAGGCGAATGGGCAAATGCATGGCAGATGCAGTATAATGTGGATAAATATGAGGTTATCCACTTTGGGGGCAAAAACACGAAGGCAGAATACTATCTGAATGGCGGCAGATTAGGAAAAGGGGAGGTGCAGCGAGACTTGGGTGTCATCACTCCTTGAAAGTTGGCATGTAGGTACAGCAGGCAGTGAAGAAGGCAAATGGTATGTTGGCCTTCATAGCGAGAGGATTTGAGTATAGGAGCAGGGAAATCTTACTGCAGTTGTACAGGGCTTTGGTGAGGCCCCACCTGGAATATTGTGTTCAGTTTTGGTCTCCTAATCTGAGGAAGGGCATTCTTGCTATTGAGGGAGTGCAGTGAAGGTTCACCAGACGGATTCCAGGGATGGCTGGACTGACATATGAGGAGAGACTGGATCAATTGGGCCTTTATACACTGGAGTTTAGAAGGATGAGAGGGGATCTCATAGAAACATATAAGATTCTGATGGAACTGGACAGGTTAGATGCGGGAAGAATGTTCCCGATGTTGGGGAAGTCCAGAACCAGGATAAGGGTCAGGCCATTTAGGACTGAAATGAGGAGAAACTTCTTCACTCAGAGAGTTGTTAACCTGTGGAATTCCCTGCTGCAGAGAGTTGTTGATGCCAGTTCACTGGATATATTCAAGAGGGAGTTAGATATGGCCCTTATGGCTAAAGGGATCAAGGGGTATGGAGAGAAAGCAGGAAAGGGGTACTGAAGTTGCATGATCAGCCAGGATCTTATTGAATGTTGGTGCAGGCTCGAAGGGCTGAATGGCCGACTCCTGCACCTATTTTCTATGTTTCTATGTTTCTCTGCATCTCCCTCCAGAATGTCCGTTCACTTGTGATCAAGGCCCTTGCCATCCATGAGCTTATCGTAGATGATTGCATCGACATTATGGTCCTGATGGAAACTTGGTTGAGGGGTAATAACACCTTGCCCTTAAATGAAGCCTCCCCGCCTGGCTACACCTTCTACCACTTGCCCCACTCAGACCTCCATGGTGGCGGTATGGCTCTCATCTGCAAATCACTCCTTGGTCTGTCCCCCTACCCCTCCGGCACTTCCACCTTCTTTGAGCATCTCGCCCTATTCCGCTCCTCTCACCTATATTTAAAATTCTCATTCTCGACCGCCCACCCAAGTACCATAAACATTTTATTACCAATATTTCTTCACCACTTTCCTTTCTTAGCCTCTGCACCGAATGGCTTCTCGTCCTTGGTGATTTCAACCTCCATCTCAATTCACCATGCTTTCTCTCCTCTGATTCACTAGTCTTCTATCCTCCCTTCATCTCTCCTTCCATGTAAACTCCCCAACCCATATTCACGGCCAATCCCTCAACATTGCCAACTCTCGTGGCCTCACTACTCCCATCATGTCAATCGAAGAAAAGGCCATCTCTGAACACTTCCTCGTATTGCTCTCTATCCACATTCCTCTTCCATCCCCTCCCCCCCAATCCTTCTGTGTCTTTCCCTGGAAAAAACTCTCCCCCAACTCTCGTACAACTACATTTATGAACTCCCAACTGTCCAGCCTTTGGCCCACCATTCACCATGACATTTCTGCAAGCTACCGATCTGCTCAACCACACCCTCACCACCACCTTTGATGCCCTAGTCCCAATTAAAACTATTACTCTCTCTCGGCCTTGCCGCACCTCCTGGTACAGCCCTCATCTTCACTCCCTTAAGTCCAAAGGGACGCATACTTGAATGGATATGGTGGACAACTGGTTTAGCCATTCACCACTTGCCCTGCTGATACCGCCGTGGTGACGGTGTGGCTCTCTGGCTGGACCACATAAAGCATTATCAGGTCCTGCTCTCGTCTGCCAAAATTGTTCACTATTCTAGAATCATTCTAGAATGCAAAGATAAATCTCGGTTTCTACTCTCCCCAGTCTCCACTCTCACCTCCGACAATATGTGTGAGGAGCTCATGGACTTCGTTGTCTCCAAGATTGAGATAACTTGTTCAGCCGCCTCTGACTCTTCCCTGCCTTCCCCGAGCCCACCAGGCCAAACTTCCCCTAAGGATCATCCTGCTCTAGCCCTGACCTCACATCTTTCTCCAGTTTATCTCCGATCTCCCTTCATGACCTCTCTGAGCTCATCTTGTCCTGCTCCTTTGCCCCTATTTCCACCAAACTGTTGACAACCCAACTTCATTTTCTGACTCCCATGTTAGCTGACATTGTTAACGATCCTTTCTCCTCGGGTACTGTCCTCCTCTCCCTCAAATCTGCCATCATCACCCCTCGCTACAAAAACCAACCTTTGACCCCTCCGTCCTTGCAAACTACTGTCCCATCTCCAAAATCCCTTTCCTCTCCAAAGTCTTTGAAAGTGTTGTCACCTCCCAAATCCGAGCCCATCTTTCCCGCAACTCCATGTCTGAATCCCTCCAATCCGGTTTCCGCGCCTGCCACAGAACCGAAACGGCTCTCATTAAAATCACAAATAACATCCCTTTGTGATTGTGACAAAGACAAACTATCCCTCCTCATTCTTTTTGACTTGTCTGCAGCCTTTGACATGGTTGACCACGCTATCCTTCTCCAACATCTCTCCACCGTCGTCTAACTGGATGGTACTGCACTCGCCTGGTTCCATTCTTATCTATCTAATCGCAGCCAGAGAATCATCTACAATTGCTTCTCGTCCCACCCCCGCATCGTTACCTCTGGTGTCTCCCAAGGATCCTTGGTCCCCTCCTATTTCTCATCTACATGTTGCCCCTTGGCGACATCATTGGAAAACACAGCGTTAGTTTCCATATGTAGGCTGATGACACCCAGCTCTACCGCACTACCACTTCTCACGACCTTTCCATGGTCTCTAAATTGTCAGACTGCTTGTCCGACATCCAGTTCTGGATGAGCAGAAATGTTCTTCAGTTGAATATTGGGAAGACCGAAGCCACTTTTTTTGGTCACAAACTACGTTTCCTAGCCACTGACTCCATCCCTCTCCACAACTTCTGTCTGAGGCTGAACCACACCGTTCGCAACCTTGGTGTCATATTTGACCCTAAAATGGGCTATCGACCACATATCCGCAGCATAACAGAGACCACCTATTTCCACCTCAATAACATCGCTTGTCTCCACCCTTGCCTCAGCTCATCCGCTGCTGAAGTCCTCATCCAAGCCTTTGTTGCCTCTAGACTTGACTATTCCAACACCCTCCTGGCTGGCCTCCCATCCTATGTAAACTTGAGTTGCTCCAAAACTCGGCTGCCCATGTCCTAGCTCACACCAAGTCCCGCCCACCCATCACCCCTGTGCTCACTGACCTATATTGGCTCCCGGTTAAGCAACACCTCAATTTCAAAATTCTCATCCTTGTTTTCAAGTCCATCCATGGCCTCAGCCCTCCCTATCTCTGTAATCTCCTTCAGCCCCATAACCCCCCGAATGTCAGCACTCCTCTAATTCTGCCCTCTTGAGCATCCCTGATTATAATCACTCAACCATTGGTGGCCGTACCTTCTGTTGCCTAGGCTCTAAGCTCTGGAATTCCCTGCTTAAACCTCTCCGCCTCTCTACCTCACTTTCCTCCTTAAAGACACTCATTAAAACCTACCTCTTGGACCAAGCTTTTGGTGATCCACCCTAATTTCTTCTTATGTGGCTCGGTATCAAATTTATTATCTCATAATACTCCTGTGAAATGCCTTGGGACAGTTCACTACATGAAAGGTGCTATATAAATACAATTTGTTGTTGTTGTTTACCTCCATAAATAGTGTTAATGGTTCATGATTACATGACCATTACGTAGAACCTATATGATCTACACATATCTGTGCTTGGACTTGAAATGAAAGACAGGAATATAACTGGGCAACAACCCAGGGGTCTTTAGTTCTTTAGTTCACGGTAATTATTCAGCTGGAGGATACCATAGTGGGTTTCATGGTTTGATCACTCACATGGCGGCCAAAATTGCCCCTATCTATAAGAGCTGTGATCGCCTCAAGGAGGCGGACACTGATCGGTATGGATTCAACACCTAGTCGGCGCGCAGTCTCCGACATTTCATAAATTGCCCTCCATTTGATTTCCAGTGGTGCTCATCACCGCATCGCCCATGTTGCCGCCCCGGCAGGTACGCGTGACCCTTCACCGACCGGCTGCGGCCCCTTTCCGCCCCACGTGGGAATTGCCCCGCGGAAGCGAAGCGGATCGACCGCCACTCTGTGCCCCCGACAGCGGGAAAGTATGTGTGGCTGGGCGGCGCATCCACCCTTAAAGGGGAGGGTGCTCTGGCGCAGCCGCCATTTTATTTAAATTGTTGGCTGATTCCGAGGTCGGCCCGACAATGGCGCCCACGGGCTCGACCGGTGCTCCAACAAGCCTCTTGGAGACTGGGCCGCTTGCCCGGCCGAAACCCTCCCTGGTGGCCCAGTGGGCCAAACTAAACTAACTGCAGAGTTTGCAGTGACCCTCCCCTTTAACTGAAGGTGAGGGATGCTGTGACGTGTCAGCGTGGCACTGATGACACCGACCGATGTCCGCCCCGCTCCACGTCGACTTCTATCCCAAACACCGCTGGGAAGAAAAAAACATGTAAAGAGCTGAATTTCACTCTATTCTCTGCCCCATGGATTGGGGCGGAGAAAAATCTTCAAGATTGGTGAGTGCACGTCCCCTTTTGGTCAGAGGACAATTTCGGCCCTATAATGTTTTGTCAGACAATTAATTATTGGAAAGGCAGATTTTGCTTCCTTATTTATTTTGAAACAGTTTGAGCACTGGCCAAGACAAATACTGTACTGCTGGTTACTTGCTGTATTCTTCTGTCTCTGTGTGTAATTTATTTTACATGTAAATAAAATGAACTATTAGTTTTAGCTGGAATTCGGGCTGACAGCATGATATTGTAAGGGAATAGCGAGAATGCTTCTCTTTCCACGAGCAGACCTCCTGATATAAGGGGTCGACACTCGTCCCAATCCGTGTAGCAACCCTCGAAGTCAATAGACGGAGACGGAAGGCAAGGTTCAACGATCATTTAATCATGAACCGTCCGGGAGCAATTTCTCAACACAGCCTCCTGTGAGTGGAAATGCTCCCTGAACAGCAAAATCAGCCATCTTTTATACACTGTTCAAAAGACCATTTGCTTCCATAACACAACCTCCCACAACTCCTGATTGGTTACCTTATCAGTAATACCTTGGATTGACAGACCAGGTTCAGGCCTTCCTAGGGTGACCTCATCTTGCTAGAATGTGCTGACCTGGCGGCCTTCTGGTTATTGGGGCTATCGGACTTTGGTGTTGTAATTACATGGTTAAGACTGGACCTCACCTCAGAATTTAAATGAACTAACCTTGACCTTTGTAGTGGTCCATTTTATAAGGGCGTATAAAGGAAATAACATATCTGAGTGATTAATTACAGGAGGTCCCATCACAGGAAACCCAAAGGGGCAGGTAAACAGAGCAAGGGGTCAAAGGTGACAATGGAAAACTCCATCTGGCCAAGCAAGAGAGATAAGATAACATTCCAATGTGTCCATAAACCTTTGAAACACAGTGAGGTTTATTGAGTACTGGAAATGGGATTTCAGCCATACCGCTTTTCTGGATAACTAACTTAAAACATTTTGTATATTGCCCTAATGCCAAATTTTCCATCACAATATTTAACACTTTTTAGAGTAAATATGGGAATGAGCTGGGCAGATCGTATGGTCAAATCATCTAGGTTTCGCCCCTCCATATCTTTGTAATTTCCTCCAGCCCTACAGCCCTTTGAGATCTCTGTACTCCTCTAATTCTGGTCTCTTCACATCCCCTGTTTTAATTGCTCCACCATTGGTGGCCATGATTTCAGCTGCCTAGGCCCTAAGCTCGAATTCCATCCCTAAACCTCACCAGCTCTCTCTCCTCCTTCAAGACGCGCCTTAAAACCTATCTCTTTCTGTCCTAATATCTCCTTATGTGGCTCGGTGACAAATTTTGTTTAATAACACTCCTGTGAAGCGCCTTGGGACATTTTGCTATGTTAAACGCGCTATATAAATGCAAGTTGTTGTTGTTCATGCACTGCAAGCACTTGGGGATCTGGATCGAGTTCACTTTCTGGCTCCTCTTCCTAACTTCAAACCGTCCTGCATTGTCTATTCCCATCATGTAAATTAATCAAATTTATCTCCAGGAGTTAACTTGAGGATCACTTTTTCAAGACAATCAAATAAACATCAGTCAACATGAATTCGGAAGTGGAACCTCCTTACCTTCTTTGAGGAGTTCAGACCGCACCTTGAGAGCCATGTCCATTTCTGGCTGCCAAGAAACATGGCAGACACTTCAGCGCTGGAGGTAGTGCAGAGAAGATGCTTAATTGCAAGGGCCTGAGATATGAAGCAAGACTGAAGAAATATGGACTTTATAGCCTAGAAAGGAGGCATCTGAGAGATCACCTTATATAGGTTTATAAGATTGTTAAGGATATAAATAAGGTTAATCTGAAATATTAAATTAGGCCCCGGAAGTAGACCAAGGGGACACAGTTTCAAACTCATAAAAGGGAGGTTTAGGACTGATATCAACAAATTTTTCACAGATAATGGGCTAGATTTTCCCGGGTCCCACCTGCACGGTGTGGGGGGACCCAGGAGATAGCGGCAAACTTAGAAATTCGGGTATCCTGGCACGTTCCACTGAGTGAGTGTGGCGGAAAGGGCAGGATTAACAGGCTGGCTTCCAGTCATACGGGGAACATGGACCAGGAGGCCACAGGACCAGGTAAGTGTTGGGCCCAAGATGGTTGTGGTTGGGGGGGGGGTGGGGGGGGCGGGGAGAACAAAGCCGTGGGGGAGGTCTGATGCCTGATCCGGGACTGAGTCGAAATCCACTGGCGGGGGGGACAGATCGGAGGGAGGGTCTGATCTCCGACCCCAGGGCTGAGTCATGATCCTCGGGGGGGGGGGGGGGATGTTGGGGGTCTTCCGATCTCTGACCCTGAGGCTGTCATGATATCCCGGGGAGGGTAGTGCTGTTCCAGGCCCGGGTGTGGGGGGGGGGGGGTGGTGGTCTGATCTCTGGGGGAGTCTGAACCCCGATCCGGTGGTGAGGGGGGGCGACGGGGGGCGTGGTGCTGGTGATGGAGCTTGGCGGCTGGGAGGAAACACTCCTGCTCCTCCTGGCCCACAAGGATTACTGCCCGAGGCTGAGGCTGCTTCATTGCAGCTTATTGGGAATCCCGAGCCCCGGGATCTTCGGCCGCCGCAGTAAAACCTGTAAAGTAGGTTAAAGTAGAGGCTTGAGGCCTCATTATAATATTTATATTGCCAACCCGCCTCTTGGCAGCGAGTTACAACCCCCCCCCCCGCTGTACCATCCCGCCTGAGTGAAAGGTGTTAGTGGGCAGGTTGGAGGTGAGTTGGGGTCGGGTTTTTTGTTTTTACAATTTTCCCTTCCGCTCACTCTTCCAATCCACCCATTCTTACCTGTGAAAATTCCAGCCAATGTGTGAGACACAGCAGAGCTTTGAGAAACGATGCTACAATGACAGGATATTAAAACCTCTCTAGATGGATTCACTTAGATGGGCTGAATGGCCTTCTTCATCTGTAATTATCTTGTGATCCACTTATCCCTCAGCATGTCAAAATGCATATGCTGCAAGATTCCAAAGCCGCATATACCAGTAAAAAAAAAGACAAATTCTGTAGATTTTTTTATTTACCTTGTAACTTTCTATTAAATCCCAAAAGCTGATCTATTCCATCCAACACACATGAACCAAATAAACTTTTAGACTAACCACCCGTGCAAAATGCAACTCACGTATGTGGCATGTGTTTGCCACGGCAGGCCAAGCCTCTCGATGCTGTCCACTCGCACCACTCTCACCATTGAATCCCTGAAATGTACGTTTAGGCTTTGTGACCACTGATTTGTAACACATTTACATATTTTAGTTCATCATTCAAAGGATAATTGTTTATTTTAGAACAAGATTTCTGAGAGGTAAACCGTGTGTAAAACAGATTTTTATATTACAGTTGTAAACACAAACGTTTTCAACATGCAAATTGTCTAATGTTACTATGTGAGATGAATTGTAAACATATTCAATTTTAAACAACGTTGGGGAAGTCCAGAACCAGAGGTCACAGTCTAAGGATAAGGGGTAAGCCATTTAGGACCGAGATGCGGAGGAACTTCTTCACCCAGAGAGTGGTGAACCTGTGGAATTCTCTACCACAGAAAGTTGTTGAGGCCAATTCACTAAATATATTCAAAAAGGAGTTAGATGAGGTCCTTACTACTAGGGAGATCAAGGGGTATGGCGAGAAAGCAGGAATGGGGTACTGAAGTTGAATGTTCAGCCATGAACTCATTGAATGGTGGTGCAGGCTAGAAGGGCCGAATGGCCTACTCCTGCACCTATTTTCTATGTTTCTATGTTTCTATGTTACCAAATGATATCTCCTCTCTCCCATTTAATCACTTCCGATTTCCTGCAACTCTCTAGTTTATATTTTCTTAGCTTCTGTTTTAAAAAAATAAGTTTATGAGGATAATTTTTATGATTAGTTTTTGTCCTATCTCTTTGTTCTCTGGGTGACCGATCCCCTGCTGCACCCTCGCCTAACTTGTCTTTCATTTGTACTGATTTTTTTTTCAATATCAATTGTTTGGATTTGCCAAAATCATTCAAACTTGAACTCCCTCTAGCTCACTTTTGGCAGGTTATTACTAGATGCTCAGTTATCTTGAAAAAAATGTGACCCGAAAGCATGAAAAACATTAAATGTGCTGACAGTGAAGTAGTGGTTTTCTTTTCCTAGTGTTTGTGTGAAATGATCTGGTAAAGTGGATGCTGTTGAAGCAATGCTTTACTGCATCCCCGTCAAAAAATGATAAATGTTCTTGTCTTTGTGCCTAAATCCCTCCCAACCAGAAGCACTTCCCACTGAAAAACAGCAACTTTCCAGCTGTGCTTCTAATGTACCAAAGGAAAACTTGATTAAGGAGTATTTACTTCTCATTTGCAGAAGCTACTGTTCATTTATCTTTCTAAAAGAAGCTGATTATATTAAAAAATTGAAATTCTAACAAATGAATTTAGCCGTGCTACTATAAAGATTTTCTACAAGTCTTCTGGTTCCCCGATAGTAACATGAGTGCAGTCACTATGCCCTGAACACAAGAAAAGCTGGCAACTGCTGAAAATCATAGAAATCTCACTTTCTGGCTGTTGGGATTCATTGCAAAGGTAATGTACTGGTTTGCTCTGGAAACCAGGGCATTAACAGCCCTTTTGATACAGCTGTGCACTGTAGATTGGGAGTTGTGATCAATGTCTCCTGGAAGGAGCCTGTGGTGAAAAGCTTTGACAATCGCTGGTAATAGCCCCCTGGTTCAGCTGGCCTAAAGAAGCTGAATAGGTGAAGCACAGCTTCCTCAGAAATATCTAAGAAAGTAAGTCTTGGCCTGTGGACACTGTGGACTGGGTAAGACCTTCTATGAGCAGTCCTCCACGCCTGTTGTCTTCTACTAGGCCCAATGACTGCCTGTCCTCATTCTTCAGGCTGCTGCTGCTGTTGTTCCTCTTCCTCCAACTATTTGTCCATCCAAAATCGTGAAGCAAAAACAGCACCCATGATAAGCAGTGAGTGATTATTGAGGGTAGGTAAAAGGGGGGAAAAAATCAGAAAGAAGCAAACTGGAAGCCTTGGATAGGCACTCAAATCCTACTGACCCAAGTGCCTGTAGGTGAGTGTGCTTCAAATACAGCTTCCAGCCACATTAACTAAATGTGAATTCATACTCTGAGTTATTATTACATCAGGTTCTGGATCTTGGCCATGGTGTGTGGCATCGCAGCATTTCCTTACTGAAAGATAAAGAAACACAGACATGATACCTCACTCAATGGTTCAATGAGCTTATCCAAGGAGTAATTGATTTCAGTGGAAAGGAAAATGGTTTCTGTAACAGCCACCCAAACCTCAATGCCAGTTTTATGCTCCAACTATAAGTTGAAAATTATACCCAGTGTGTAATAACAGGCTGGGAAAAATACTGGGTAGAGCAACCCATGCATCAGACTTGGGGTCTCCCACTGTTCGTAATCTACATAAAACTATTTGGATTCAGAAATTAAATTGAATTTGGTCGAATTTGCAGATAATACTAACTTGGAGTGTTTTTTTTGTTCCTGGGATGTGGGCATTGCTGGCAAGGCCAGCATTTATTGCCAATCCCTAATTTCCCTTGAGAAGGTGGTGGTGAGCTGCCTTCTTGAAGCACTGCAGTCTGTGTGTTGAAGGTACTCCCACAGTTCCATTAAGGAGGCAGTTCCAGAATTTTGACCCAACGACAATGAAGGAACGGTGATATATTTCCAGGTCAGGATGGTGACTTGGAGGGGAACTTGGAGGTGGTGGTGTTCCCATGCAACTGCTGGCCTTGTCCTTCTAGGTGGTAGAGGTCGCGGGTTTGGGAGGTGCTGTCAAAGAAGGCTTTGACAGAGTTGCTGCAGTCCATCTTGTAGATGGTACACACTGCAGCCACACGTGTGCTGGTGGTGGAGGGAGTGAGTGTTTAAGGTGGTGCATGGGGTGCCAATCAAGTGGGCTGTTTTGTCCTGGATGGTGTCGAGTGGAGAGTATTCCATCACACTCTTGATTTGTCCCTTTTAGATGGTGGAAAAGCTTTCGGGAGACAGGCTTTGGGGGTCAGGTGGTGAGACACCCGCCACAGAATATCCAACCTGCTCTTGTAGCCACAGTATTTATGTGACTGGTTCAGTTAAGTTTCTGGTTAGCCCCAGGATGTTGATGGTGGGGGATTCAGCGATGGTAATGCCATTGAATGTCAAGGGGCAGTGGTTAGACTCTCTCTTGTTGGAGATAGTAATTGCCTGGTACTTGGTGCAGCAGAGCTTGTCTCCAGTCGTCTTGGTTAACCCTTGCCACTGGATCAAGACCTAGCTCTGTCAAGCCCCTGTGGTGGCTGGTGTGCAACGGCCACCCACGTTGAAAGAATCCATGCACAGGCATCTTCCACCCTTCAGTATGTAGTTCGGGACCTAGAATGTCAAGTCCCTCATTGAAACACTTGTGAACTCATCCCTTTTTGGTGTGGAAGCAGGTCATCCTCGATACGAAGGACTGCCTAATACTACTACTGGTTGTGTGGAGCGCATGCTACTCACCGCTTAGAATGGATGCAGTGATAATCAATGCGCGCAGAGACCCATGCCCGATCTGCAGGGGCTTTCAGGCCACTGCAAAATTGATCCAGCATTTTTTTAGGATGGTCCATTTTAGACCAGGATTACTATATATTAGGTTACCCTAGTTGGAGCATGTGCTCTGACTAGGTTTTCCGGATCTTGAGCATCTGAACCAACTGTTCTTAAGGGGATCTCAAAACTTTACAAATTATTGCTTTTCTGTGGCGTTGTAAAGAGCAGGAGTGCTCCTTCTGGGTCCACAAAGTAACTGTGGGCCACTGCCAGTCTGTCTTTGCCTCCCACTCCTCTCCCCCCACCACAATCACCTCCCCCTATCTTGGACTGATCTGTGGGCCTTGACACCTGACTAAATTGGTAAGCCCCTGACAGGCGAGCTCAGTATACCTGAATTATTATGGTGAGGCCTGAGGATGAATTTATAATGGTTCTTGGTCATCTCCATTTTGGTGCGTTATCGTTGTGAGCCGCTGGGATCACTTCCCGTTTAGGATGCTGACACATTGAAGGGCCATGTATATGCTAATACCACAAAGAGAGAATTTGAAGGGCAACTTAATGAAATGTTGAACTAAAGCAAAATACTGCGAATGCTGGAAATCTAAAATAAAAACAGAAAATGCTGGAACTACTCAGCAGTTCTGGCTACATCTATAGAGAGAGAAACACAGTTAATGTTTCAGTTCAATGACCTTTCATCTGAACATGAAGAAGTTAGATGTAATAGGTTTTAAGCAAGTAGAGAGGCAGGGAAAGTGGGGGAAGGGAGGAGGAGGGGAGGAAAGAACAAAAGGGAAGGTCTGTGATAGGGTGGGAAGTAGGAGTGATTAAATGTCAAAAGGGATGATGGTGCAAGGCAGAAGGGGGTGATGATGGGACCAGTAAAGAAGCAAAAGATGGATATAGAAGAGCTGTAAATGACAACAGCAGAACCTGCTGTCCGAAAAAAATAGGAGCAGTGGTTATAATCTGAAGCTATTGAAATCAATGTTGAGTCTGGAAGATTGTAAAATGCCTAATCTAATGATGAGGTGCTGTTCCTCAAGGTTCCGTTGAGCTTCATTAGAACAGTGTAGGAGACCAAGGACAGAGAGTGGGAATGGGACGGAGAATTAAAACAGCAAGCGACCGGAAGCTCAGGTATTCAGACCAAACAGAGGGTCAGCAAGTGATCACCCAATCTGTGTTTGGTCTCCCCATTGTAGACCTAAGCCATGCGCAAATTGGCAGATTAGAGGTTTAAATGCTTGGCTGCAAGAGTAGTGTGGGAGGCAGTGTTTTCAATTCATGGGGCACTGCTATCAGTACTAGGGAAAGAGGGAGCTGTTTTGTTGAGATGGACTTCACTTAAACCGGGCTGGGACGAGTGTCCTGGTGAATTGAAAAACTAGGGTGGCAGATAAGGCATTAAGCTACTAAGTGGGAGGGAGGATTCAGTTAAGGATAAATCTATAAGTCTGAAGAGAAAAGTCAAGACCATAGAGCAGAGTAGCGATTTGGGTAAAATAAAGCAGATTGTGTCAGCAAGGGACTCTGGGCTAGATTTTCAGTATATATCCACCCATTTACTGCCCATTTAGCGCCCATCTAATCGTCGAGTGCTACTTTCGGCATTTTGCCCATATACCGCCCAAATGATCATCCACCCAAAAAGACGCTCAACAAAAGCAGCAATCACCTAACCTTAACCTGGCAGTATGGACGGCATTTTGTTAATCGGAGGAAGTTTAATAAAACGTTACTTCAAGTTGATGGGAGCACTGAAGTAATTTGTGAGTGATTTTAAAGGTGGTTTAGAATCTTTCCAATCATCTAATCACATTGTGGTCAATTTCGAGTTTATATTGTGTTTGTTGAGGACAATTTAAGAATTTTGAAGACAGATTAGGGCATTAATAGTGATTTATAGTGATGGGACCTGTAATTTCTCAGGCAGTATTGATGAATACTCACATGCTGCAGACTAGAGATGGGGGAAGGTTTATTGAAGAGCATTATATGCCCAATCAAAGAGGTGGCAGACTGCTGAGGAGGAGGAGACCTTACACCCAACACATTTACAGGGATAAACGATCATACCTCAACTTGTCCAATAACACGTGCGTTAGAAGGCTGTGCTTCTGAAAGGAGGTCATCAGTGAGATATGCCAGCTAATTAAGGGAGATCTGCAGCCTATCAGCACCACCAGGACCGCACTGCCCATTGAGGTTAAGGTTACTGCGGCTCTTTCCTTCTATGCATCGGGCTGCTTTCAAGCCTCAGCTGGTGACATTTGCTGTATCTCTCAGCACGCCACACATTGCTGCATTCAACAGGTGACTGAAATCCTTTACGCACGCAGGATGGACTTTATAAACTTCCCTATGACCAGGGAGACACAGAGTGAGAGGGCTTTGGGGTTCTCAAGAATAGCAAACTTCCCCAAGGTGCAGGGAGCAATAGACTGTACGCACATCACCCTGTGAGCACCTTTACAGGATGCAGAGGTTTACTGTATCCGAAAGGGTTTTCACTCCCTGAATGTACAGCTCGTTGTCGACCACAAGCAAATAATCAAGGCAGTAAATGCAAATTTTCCAGGGAGCATCTATGATGCACACATCTTGCGTGAGAGTACTGTCTCTGAGTAAGAGTCAGCCACAAAGTCATGGCTGGATGCTGGGGGATAAATGACTTGGAAGAAGGGACTGAGTGTAGCGTAGCTAAGTTTGCTGACGATACAAAGATGGGAGGAAAACAGTGTGTGAGGAGGACACACAAAATCTGCAAAAGGACGTAGACAGACTAAGTAAGTGGGCAAAAATTTGGCAGATGGAGTATAATGTCGGAAAGTGTGAGGTCATGCACTTTGGCAGAAAAAAATCAAGGAGCAAGTTATTATTTAAATGGAGATTTAAATGGGGGTACTTGTGCATAAAACACAAAAGGATAGTATGCAGGTACAGCAAGTGATCAGCAAGGCCAATGGTATCTTGGCCTTTATTGCAAAGGGGATGGAGTATAAAAGCAGGGAAGTCTTGCTACAGCTATATAAGGTATTGGTGAGGCCACACCTGGAATACTGCGTGCAGTTTTGTTTTCCATATTTACGAAAGGATATACTTGCTTTGGAGGCAGTTCAGAGAAGGTTTTTGAGGATGTTTCCAGTAGAGTGGACAAGGGAGAACCAGTTGATGTGGTATATTTGGACTTTCAGAAGGCTTTCGACAAGGTCCCACACAAGAGATTAATGTGCAAAGTTAAAGCACATGGGATTGGGGGTAGTGTGCTGACATGGATTGAGAACTGGTTGTCAGACAGGAAGCAAAAAGTAGGAGTAAATGGGTACTTTTCAGAATGGCAGGCAGTGACTAGTGGGGTACCGCAAGGTTCTGTGCTGGGGCCTCAGCTGTTTACACTGTACATTAATGATTTAGACGAGGGGATTAAATGTAGTATCTCCAAATTTGCGGATGACACTAAGTTGGGTGGCAGTGTGAGCTGCGAAGAGGATGCTATGAGGCTGCAGAGTGACTTGGATAGGTTAGGTGAGTGGGCAAATGCATGGCAGATGAAGTATAATGTGGATAAATGTGAGGTTATCCACTTTGGTGGTAAAAACAGAGAGACAGACTATTATCTGAATGGTGACAGATTAGGAAAAGGAGAGGTGCAACGAGACCTGGGTGTCATGGTACATCAGTCATTGAAGGTTGGCATGCAGGTACAGCAGGCGGTTAAGAAAGCAAATGGCATGTTGGCCTTCATAGCGAGGGGACTTGAGTACAGGGGCAGGGAGGTGTTGCTACAGTTGTACAGGGCCTTGGTGAGGCCACACCTGGAGTATTGTGTACAGTTTTGGTCTCCTAACTTGAGGAAGGACATTCTTGCTATTGAGGGAGTGCAGCGAAGGTTCACCGGACTGATTCCCGGGATGGTGGGACTGGCCTATCAAGAAAGACTGGATCAACTGGGCCTGTATTCACTGGAGTTCAGAAGAATGAGAGGGGATCTCATAGAAACCTTTAAAATTCTGACGGGTTTAGACAGGTTGGATGCAGGAAGAATGTTCCCAATGTTGGGGAAGTCCAGAACCAGGGGTCACAGTCTAAGGATAAGGGGTAAGCCATTTAGGACCGAGATGAGGAGAAACTTCTTCACCCAGAGAGTGGTGAACCTGTGGAATTCTCTACCACAGAAAGTAGTTGAGGCCAATTCACTAAATATATTCAAAAGGGAGTTAGATGAAGTCCTTACTACGAGGGGGATCAAGGGGTATGGCGAGAAAGCAGGAATGGGGTACTGAATTTGCATGTTCAGCCATGAACTCATTGAATGGCGGTGCAGGCTAGAAGGGCCAAATGGCCTACTCCTGCACCTATTTTCTATGTTTCTATGTTTCTATGTTTCTAAGGTTCACTAGGTTGATTCCGGAGATGAGGGGATTGACTTATGAGGAAAGGTTGAGTAGGTTGGGCCTCTATTCATTGGAATTCAGAAGAATGAGGGTAATCTTATCGAAACGTATAAGATTATGAAGGGGCTTGACAAGGTGGATGCAGAGAGAATGTTTCCACTGATGGGGGAGACTAGAACTAGAGGGCATGATCTTAGAATAAGGAGCCACCCATTTAAAACAGAGATGAGAAGAAATTTCTTCTCTGAGGGTTGTAAATCTGTGGAATTCGATGTCTCAGAGAGCTGTGGAAGCTGGGACATTGAATAAATTTAAGGCAGAAATAGACAGTTTCTTAAACGATAAGGGGTTATGGGGAGCGGGCGGGGAAGTGGAGCTGAGTCCATGATTAGATCAGCCATGATCTTATTGAATGGCGGAGCAGGCTCAAGGGGCCATATGGCCTACTCCTGTTCCTATTTCTTATGTTCTTATGTTCTTAGGTAAAGGATATGGCCTTGCCAGCTGACTCATGACCCCCCTGCGAAAGAGCCAGACAGAAGCCAAGAAGTGCTACAAGGAAAGCCATATAACCACAAGCAATATTGTAGAAAAGACAATTGGAGTGCTGAAACAGTGCTTCAGATACCTGGACCACTCAGGAGGTAACCTACAATACCACCCTCAGCAGGTCGCTGAGGTCATTGTGGTGTGCTGCATGTTGTATAACCTAGTTACCAGGAAAGGACAAGAATTGTCAAATGGGACTGCTGGTCCACCTCAGGAGAGAGGGGAGGTGGAAGAGGAGGAGGAGGAAGACGAGGACCTCGGGGAGGACAATCAGCCTGATGATGAACCCATGCCCCCACACCACTGGAAAAGTCCCGTGGTAGTTCCGCAGCTCCAAGACTGTTGCGTCAGCAGCTCATAAATGAACACTTTGCGTAAACTTACGTTGGTGATGGTTATAGTTGCGTTACTTTACGTTTCATCCTTGCCTGGCCTGGCCATTGTTTGCAACCCTTGGATTGATGTTTAACCTTACGTTATTAGAAGTTGTAAAGTTAAATAAAAATATTTCATAACTTAGCAATTGAGTTAAAAACTTTTTAAACAAATTATATAACACCCATCTCACCCCCCCCCCCCACCCCCAGCAGTCACACAACAATAAATTTTCAATAACCATAAAAATATGTAATATAACAGTACAAAAAACCCCTCCCATCCCCCCCCACATTCAACAAGTTTTTACTAACAATAATAACAATAACAACAACCACCCTCCCAACAGTCAACAATTTTAATAACAATAAAAACAGTAACAAGAATAAGGGCCCCCTCCCAACCAAGTGAATATCTCCTTACCTGCGGCCACGCTTCCCTCTACCTCTTCCATTCCCTCGTCCCCCCCACCCCCACTCATCGTAACCCCCGTTTCCCACTTATGCTCCCCCTATTACCCCCACTAACACCAAGTCAGCTTGCAGCAGGGCACCTCGAGCGCTGCTGCTGTGGCGGAGTGGGGGGGGGGGGGGGGCGGGGGTTGACGGTGACATTGTAGATTCAGTTCTTGAGCCCCAGAAGACGTTTCCAAAGAAACTTCTTCCGAGTCAGAAGCAACTGTATCCTCCTGCCTCGCGTCTGTCGACGTTGGTGGTACGGCACCCTGGGGTGCAGTGCCGCATTCCGAAACCATCGCCTGCTACATGGCATCAATGGAGTCGGCCATTCGCCGCATTGCCGCAACCATCTGCCCCATGCCTTCCGTGATTCGCGCAGATAGTGCAGTAATGTTGTCGGTCAACCCAACAATCACTTGGAGGAGCTCGCGACCAATGTCGACGCTTGCCCTCGACAGAGACACCATGCCCTGGTTTACATCTGCCAGTTGCTGCATGTGCCCACCTCGCTGACCCCACCTCCGTGGGGTCGGCTTGGACCACTCTGGGTGCCCTGCTGCAAGCCGCTTGGCCCCACTACTTCATCCATTGAAGACGATGTGGCCGCAGGTACTGCAAACCCTTCAGTTGATGCCTCAACCGGCGCGGAGCAGCACGGTTGAGGCTCATCAGCCTGCTCAGTTGTATCTTTCCCCGTGGTCAGCATGACCTGTAGCAAGTGGGGTGATGCTCCAGGGGCCTCCAGGTTCCTACATTGTGCCTGGGGAGCTGGAAAACATAATTGAGGTTAGTAGAAAAGAAGAGAAGGGGAGTCATGAGAATGCTTACGCTGTGCAGGCATATGTACGAGGAACAACACTACTGCAATAAATATGAATGACAGACGTTACATATAATTAACATGAGAGTACAGAAGCTGCATGCATAACATTACATCATTCATATATTATAATCAAATGGCATTAAATTATTTTAAATTACCACAGTACATGCGCAACAATGGGATCTGCACCACCACGAGTGGTAGAACGATTATGCGCCCCTACAAGGGCTGAGGCACACTCCTCCAGGTCGGTTAACTGAAAAAGATCCGCAGGTACTCCTCCGGTCCAACCCTCTCCGCCCGATTCTTAGATAGCTTCTTCTGCAAATATGACAAAAGCATGGCATAAGCTAATTGCCTAGGTAAACACACAGGTATTGTAATCCACAATTAGTCATCGCACATGCTATTCACTGTAAACGTTATATGCTAATATGGTTTGTATGGAATTGATGCATGGTTATAACATTTACGTTCAGAGAAGGAATTTAATAAGATCATGGTTAGGAACTAATGCGTGACACCAACCCCCTCCCTTACAATCCCCAGCAAAGGCCCCATCCATGGGCTATGCCATTCGCCGCCTGAGGGGAGGGAACCGGGTTATTGCAATCAAAGGAGGTCCCCGAGGTGGGGGGGGGGGGGAATCAGGATCGCTGGTGAGCTTGGCAATGACAGGACCATGATATAAGTTAATAATTCTCCTTCTAAACTAAAGTGGTAGAAATGCCGAGTGTTTGCGGTCTGTCTGTTTCCAGTCATTCCTTTGGCCCCAATTTTCGACCAAAGTGTTTAAATAATTATTAATACTGTCGATTCAGTTTAAGGCATCTCAGCAAGATTACGAATGCACATTTGCACGGAATGGTTCCTGGGACACCTGCCCTCCCAGGGTCAGAGTCCTGGGCCCCGCCCTCCCAGGGTCAGAGTCCTGGGCCCCGCCCTCCCAGGGTCAGAATCCTGGGCCCCGCCCTCCCAGGGTCAGAATCCTGGGTCCTGCCCTCCCAGAGTTAGAGAACTGGGGGCACAGGTTCCAACCACAGTCCAAATCTTAACAGGGATGCTACCCAAGATTACCCAGCTTAATTACAATCCGGCAGATATACATTCTAATTAATGAGTCAGTGCATCATTACAATTATAAATGTAATAATTTAACACTCTTGCAGATGCCAACAGACTGTTCCAGTGCTTGTGGCACTGGTTTGGCTCTCTCACATATTCGCTGGTATATCTGGGCGGCGGGAGGGCTTTCCCATGCCCACCCCGGGTTAATTGGCCCCACCAAGTCCCCACCTTGTAGACTTCATTGGCTTCATCAGAAAAAGCTTTCGCCCTCCTTCTCCCTGCAACCTCCGCAACATCACTGTCTCCTGACTCCTCGTGTTCCACCTCCATTACCTCAACACAACCTTCCTTCTCTCTCTCTCTTCCTTTACCTTCTGAGCATGCGCAGATGACCCCTGACCTCTCGAATTGCGGGAAAAGTTAATTGACTGATTTTTTAAAAACCGCGCATGCGCAGAATGGCCGTTGCTATGGATGCCAGCCTTGCACGACTGAATACATCGCTATCGCCCATTTCACATCGCTATGGCAATCGGCAAAATTAAAAAGGCGAAACTAGTGGTTTTTAAAATGGGCGATATTCCGGCGATTCTGAAAAATAAAACAACCACTAACGTCAGGAATATCACCCATTTTTGGGCGATAGCGATAGTAATGGAAAGTCTAGCCCTTTTACCAACGCTAATAAGACGTTAGCAACGAAGACCACATCGGGGAAAAATAGTAAAAAGTTAAAATTAACAGCGTTATATATGAATGCACGAAGCATTTGTAACAAGATAAATGAATTAATGGTGAAAGTAGAGAAAAATTGGCTTGATCTAGTAGCCATTACTGAGACATGATTGCAGGGTGACCAAAGTTGGGAACTAAATATTCTAGGGTACTTGACTTTTAGAAAAGATAGGCAAAATGGAAAAGGAGGTGGGGTAGCCCTCCATAAAGGATGAGATAAAGGCAGTAGTGAGAAAGGATCTTAGCCCAGAAAATCAGGATATAGTATCAGTATGGGTGGAGCTAAGAAACAGGGCAGTTTATAGGCTACCAAAGAATAATCATTGTGTTGGGCAGAATATAAATCAGCAAATTAGAGGAGCATCTAACAAGAGTAATGCAGTAATCCTGTGGGACTTTGGGGCAGAAATTGCCCTCTGCCTCGTTTGGGGCGGATAATTCAAATTATGTGATGAATTATCGCCAGAATCAGTGGGGCGGAGAATAGAGGGAAATTGCCCTCTTACCTTAAAAAAAATAATCGGGGCAGTTTTTGGGGTGGCAGAGGGGCGAAAGTGAGTCAGGAGCAAGGCGGAAGTTGGGCAGTGTCATCACCGCCGCGCTGAGCACGTCAATGTGATGTGGACGTGTCGCGTCGTGCTGACACCTATCAATGCCCCTCCATTTCACTTAAAGGGGAGGGATGCTGCGAGGCTTATGTAGAGCCAACTGGCCCACCAGGAAAGGTTTCGTCTGGGCCAGTGGCCCGGTACCCAAGAGGGGGTGCCGGCCTACCTGTTGGCAGCCCGGCTGAACCCGTGGCCACCATCGTCGAGCCGACTGCAGAGTCGGTCGATAATTAAAATAAAATGGTGACTGCGGCGGTGCGCCCTCCTCAGCCACTGGCAGCTTCCCGCTGGGAAAAGCTGTCAAGGGCACCCGCGGAACAATTTCCCTCGAAGGGCGGAAACGGGTCACCGCCGGGTGGTAAGTGGTCGATGCGTGCCTGCAACACCCGGCCTGGGAGCAATTCCGCATGGGTCGGATCATCCGCCTGCCCCCAGTTGGAAAGGACTTACCGCCCCGTTTCCGCCTCTTAGAGGCAGTAATGGGCCTTAAGGATGGGGGCAATTTGGACTCCTTTATCTGTATATAGACTGGGTAAACAAAATTGGCAGAAATAACTTGGCGGATGAGCTAATGGAATGTATTCGGGACAGTTTTCCAGAACAATATGTTGAGGAACCAGCTAGGAAACAGGCTATTTTAGTTCCAGTATTGTGTAATGAGATAGGGTTAATTAGTAATCATAAAACAAAGGATTCTCTGGGGAAAAGAGATCATAATATGATAGAATATCATATTAAGTTTGAGAATAATATGGTTAAGAATGAAACTAGGGTGTTAAATTTAAACAAAGCCAATTACGGAGGTATGAGAGGTGAGTTGGCTGAGGTAAATTGGGAAATTAGATGAAAAGATATGACGGTAGATAAGCAATGGCAAACATTTAAAGAAATAATTCATAATTGTCAACGAATTTACATTCCCTTGAGGATTAAAAATCCCACGGGAAAAGTGGTACAACCGTGGCTAACGAGCTAAGTTTAAAAAAAAGAAAGAAAGACTTGGATTTATATAGCGCCTTACATGACCACCGGATGTCTCAAAGCACTTTACAGCCAATGAAGTATTTTTGGAGTGCAGTCACTGTTGTAATGTAGGAAACGTGGTAGCCAATTTGTGCACATACAAGCTCCCACAAACAGCAATGTGATAATGACCAGATAATCTGTTATTTTGTTATGTTGATTGAAGGATAAATATTGGCCAGGAGGATAACTCCCCTGCTCGTCTTCGAAATAGTGCTATGGGATCTTTTACGTCCACCTCAGAGGGCAGACGGAGCCTCGGTTTAACGTCTCATCCAAAAGACGGCACCTCCAACAGTGTAGTGCTCCCTTAGCACTGCACTGGAGTGTCAGCCTAGATTTTTTTTTGTGCTCAAGTCCCTAAGGATAGTATTAGATTAAAAGAAGAAGCTTATAATGTTGGCAAAAAGAATAGTAAGGCTGAGGATTTAAAAATCAGCAAAGGATGATCAAGAAAGTGTTAAAGAGGGAGAAAATAGAAAATGAGAGTAAACTAGCAAGAAATATAAAAACAGATTGTAAGAGATTTTACAAGTATGTAAAAAGGAAGCGATTAGCGAAAGTAAACGTTGGTCCCTTAGAGGCTAAGATAGGAGAAAATATAATGGAGAGTAAGAAATAGCAGAGACTTTAAACAATTTTTTTGTGTCACAAAGAACACATCGGAACAAAGCATCTAATGAGAGTGAGGAACTTAAAGTACTTAATATCAGTTTAAAGTACTGGAAAAATTAATGGGACTAAAAGCTGAACAATCTCTTGGACCTGATGGCCTACATCATAGGGTTTTAAAGGAGGTGGCTGCAGAGATAGTGGATGCATTGGTTTTGATCTTCCAGAATTCGCTAGATTCTAAAATTCATCCAGTGAAGGTAGGAAATGTAACCTTGCTGTTCAAGAAAGAAAGGAGAGAGAAAACAGAGAACTATAGGCCAATTAACCTGACCTCAGTAGTAGGACAAATGCCAGAATCTATTATTAAGGACATGATACCAGGACACTTGTAAAATCACAATATGGTTAGGCAGAGTCAACACGGTTTTATGAAAGGGAAACCGTGTTTGACAAATCTATTAATTGTATGAGGGTGTAACTTTTTTGACAGTAGATAAGGGGGAACCAGTGGATGTAGTATATTTGGATTTTCAGAAGGCATTCAATAAGGTGCCACACAATTGGTTGTTACACAAGATTAGGGCTCATGGGATTGGGGGTACTATATTAGCATTGATTGAAGATTGGTTAACTGACAAAAAAAACAGAGTAGGAATGAATGGGTAATTTTCAGGATGACAGGGTGTAACTAGTGGAGTGCCACAAGGATCAGTGCTTGGGCCTCAGCTATTTACAATCTGCATCACTGACTTAGAGGACCAAGTGTAAATTATTCAAGTTTGCTGACAATACAAAGCTAGTGGCAATGTAAGCGATGAGGAGGACGTAAAGAGGCTGCAAAGGGATATAGGCCCCGAAATTCACGGTCCCGGGAAGGACTGTTACTGCCCGTTTGTGGTGGCCATTCGTCAAAATTGAATGGCCGTCGGTTTGGGCTCAGCGAGGTCTTTCAGCGGTGTGGGCCACCGCCGACTCTTGTGGCGGTGTGGGGCTTGCGGCAGTAGTGATGCGCTAAAAGTGCGTACCGCTACCACTACCACACCGTCCCCCAGACCCATTTTCAGCGTGAAAAAGCCGGCCCTTTAGCTGACGGTGCCCCTGCCAGCTTTTAGGGCCGGTGCAGAGTGGCAGAGATCTTGGAACCGTGGGAGCGGAGAGAGACAAGAAGGTAAGATCCAGATCTGAGGCTGGGTCAAAAGCTCTCCAGAGTCCTCGAAGTAATAGCAGCTGAGTCGGTCTCAGAGAAGTAAGAGATCATCGGGGGGAGATCAGTGAGCTCCGGATGGGGCGAGATTCCGGAGCCAGCTCTGTATTGCTCAGCAACAAGTCCAGGAGCCTCTTCAATGGACCGGAGGAGTTCAGCACCAAATCCGCTCTCAAGGGGAGGGAGAGAGAAAGGAAGAGAGACAACATGGACCATTTTCCATACCTCGGGAGTCTACTGTCAACAAAGGCATGCATCGATGACGGGGTACAACACCACCTTCTGTGTGCCAGTGCAGCCTTCGGTCGCCTGAGGAAGAGAATATTTGAAGACCAGGACCTCAAATCTGGCACCAAGCTTATGGTCTACTGGGCAGTAGTGATACCTGCCCTCCTACATGGCTCAGAGACGTGGACTATATATAGCAGACACCTCAAAGCACTGGAGAAGTACCACCAACGCTGCCTCTGCAAGATCCTGCAAATCCATTGGGAGGACAGATGAACCAATGTCAGTGTTCTCGCCCAGGCCAACATCTCCAGCATCGAAGCACTGACCACGCTCGATCAGCTCCGCTGGGTGGACCACATCATCCACATGCCTGACATGAGACTCCCAAAGCAAGTGCTCTTCTCAGAGCCTCGACACGGCAAGCGAGCCCCAGGTGGGCAGAGGAAATGCTTCAAGGACACCCTCAAAGCCTCCTTGATAAAGTGCAACATCCCCACCGGCACCTGGGAATCCCTAACCCAAAACCGCCCAAAATGGAGGAAGAGCATCCGGGAGAGCATTTAGCACCTCGAGTCTCATCACCGAGAGCAACCAGAAACCAAGCGCAGACAGTGGAAGGAGTGTGCATCAACCCAGGCTCCTCACCCACCCTTTCCTTCAACCACTGTTTGCCCTACCTGTGACAGAGACTGTAGGTCCCGCATTGGACTCTGCAGACATCTGAGAACTCACTTTTAGAGTGGAAGCAAGTCATCCTCGACTTGAGGATGATGATGCTCACCTCACATTATATAGCAGCCCAGATATAAGTGCGAAAAATAAAGATTTAGTACATAATCAATATAGCTACAAACAACTACCAGAACAATAAACAGTGCAGAAAAATAACATACAAACATCATTTACCACCCTTGTGCATTTCCTTATAACCATTCTTACGTGTGCCTAACCTGCGACTTCGCCATAGTGTTTCCCCTGTGGCTGACTCATGACTCCGTGTGGAAGCTGCAGATGTCCTTCTAGGATGCCCTTGAGCAGCTTTGAGCCTAGAAGGGCCGGCTGGAGACTGGTCAACACCCTTCTGGGAGTGTTCAGTCTGGCTTGGCTCGGGCAAGGCCATGCGTGGAGGCACTGGTGGAGTGACAGGTCTGCCGCTATGCTGCGAACCGGAGGGAGCGCATCATCCGTATCCTCGCCCAAGGAGCCTGAATAAACTCACTGGGGCGGCACAATACCACCACCACCAATCTGAGGAAGCTCAGGTCGGTGCTCTTGCACCACATCAGAAAGTCCCCCGTGGCCCATGGTGGACCCAGCCGCGAAAGCAATACTTAGGTCTTGGGGGGCATCCACCTGAGACTGTATGCGAGCAGCCATTGTCTGAAAGCCACCAGATATGATAGCACTTGGATGCTCCATCAACTCTTGCAGAGCCGCGACCATCCTTTCCACTCCGATGCGCTCGTTCCCTCGCTCCTGTGCTGCAATGGCAGCTGCCACATCAACCTAAGGGTGAATTTCCCGTGGGAATAACGCCCCAATTAAGATTGCAAATTTCAGCTTTGCAGCGCTAATAAGACTGGAACACTTTTTTGTGGTCAAAAAGCTGAATTTGGATCCAATGGCCACCGCAAACTTTACGGTACTAATCGGGGAAAAAAGGCCTTAACACCACCAGCTTTCTGGCTGCACTACATTTTGGCCCCATAGACTGGTTAAGTGATTAGGCATTTCGGTAGGAAGAATAGAAAAGTATAATATTTTTTGAAAGGTGAGGGACTAGTAACGGTTGGGATTCAGAGGCATTTGCGTGTTCTTGTACACGAATCACAGAAAGTTAAAATGCAGGTATAGCAAGCTATTAGGAAGGCAAATGTTCTGGTAGCCTTTATTGCAAGGGGTTTGGAATATAAGAGTAAGGAAGTCTTGCTGCAATTATATAGGCCTTTGGTGAGACCACACCTAGAGTACTGTGTACAGTTTTGGTCACCTTACCTAAGGAAAGATATACTTGCCTTAGAGAGGGTGCACCAGAGGTTCACTAGATTTATTCCTGCAATGAGAGCTCTGTCCAATCAGGAGAGATTGAATAGAATGGGCCTATATTCTCTGGAGTTTCGAAGAATGAGAGGTGATCTCATTGAAACATATTAAATTCTTAGAAGGCTTGACAGGGTAGATGCTGAGAGGCTGTTTCTCCTGGCTGCAGAGTCTAGAACTATGGGTCATTGTCTCAGGATAAGGGATTGGCCATTTAGGACTGAGCTGAGGAGACATTTCTTCACTTAGAGGGTTATGAATCTTGGAATTTTCTACCGCAAGAGGGTTGTGCATGTTCAGTCATTAATTATATCTAAGACTGAGATTGATAGATTTTTAGGCACCAAGGGGATCAACGGATATGGAGCTAGGGTGGGAATGTGGAGTTGATGTAAAAGTTCAGCCATGATCTAATTGAATGGTGGAGCAGTCTCGAGAGGCAGTGTGGCCTACTCCTGTTCCTATTTCTTATGTTCCTATGAGCAGCAAATAAAATATACTAAATTGAAAGAAGTAGAGGTACAAGTAAATCACTCTTTCACCTAGGAGCATTGTTTGGTGCCCTGTACGGTGGGAAAGGAAGAGGTTGAAGGGCAGGTGTTGCATCTTTTAGGCTTGCACGGGAATGTGCCGGGGGAAGGGGAGCATGCGTTGGGGAGGTTGTAAGAGTGGACTAGGGTGTCACAGAGAGAACAGTCCCTTCAAAATGCTGAAAGGTGAGTGGAAGGGTAGATGTCTTTGGTGGTGGCATCATGCTGGAGGTGGAGGAAATGGCGGAGGATGATCCGGTGAATGTGCAGGCTGGTGGGATGGAAGGCGAGGACAAGGGGGTCCCTATCGTGGTTTTGGAGGGAAAGGGGTGAGGACAGAAGTGCTGGAGGTGGGATGCACAATGTCGAGGGCCCAGTCAACAACAGTGGAGGGAAATCCTCGGTTGAGGTAAAAGGATGACATATCAGAAGCACTGGTATGGAAGGTGGCGTCGTTAAAATAGATACTACGGAGACGGAGAAACTGGGAGAATGAAATAGAGTCCTTACAGGAAGCCGGGTGGGAGGAAGTGTAATCAAGATAACTGTGAGAATCAGTGGGCTTATAGTAGATATTGGTTGATAGCCTATCCTCAGAAATGGAGACAGAGAAGTCAAGGAAGGGACGAATTGGAGAAGGAGGAGTCAAGGAAGGGACGAATCGGAGAAGGAGGAGTCAAGGAAGGGACGAATCGGAGAAGGAGGAGTCAAGGAAGGGACGAAGGAGGGGTGAAAATTGGAAGCAAAGTTGATGCAATTTTCCAATTCAATGTAGAGTCATCAATGTACTGGAAAAAGAGATAAGGGAGGGGACCTGAATAGGAGTGGGACAAAGAATGTTCCATGTATCCCATGAACAGGCAAGCATAACTCGGACCCATACTGGTTCCATTGTGGCACCTTTTATTTGGAGGAAGTGAGTGGAGTCAAAGGATAAGTAGTTCATTGTAAGAACAATTTCAGCCAGGCAGAGAAAGGTGGTGGTGGATGGGAACTGGTTAAACCTCCTTTGAAGGAAGAAACGGAAGGACCGCAGACTGTCCTGGTATGGATGGAGGCGTAGAGGAACTAGACATCCATGGTGAAAAGTTAATGTTGAACTAGGTAGGGAAGATGCAGAAAATAGTGATAGTGCAATCACAATTTAGCATCCATAGACATTGTTGACCCCCAATCAAAAAACAAACAGAATGCTAAACTGATTAGCAAGATTGCCAAATCAGCAAAGTACATGTCTGAGGTCTTCATATTGAAACTGTACAGTGCTTTGGTCAGGTCACACCTAGAGAATTTTATTCAGTTCTGTTCACTGAGGCACAAGAGAAACACCCAAGCCTTGGAGGCAGTGTACAAAAGGACCACATAGCTGACCATATTGTGTCAGAAAATTGAATGTGGAGATAGGTTAGAAAAATGTGACCTTTAAAATCTTAAAAGGATGTGAATAAAAGATCATTTCTTCAAGGTGTGTTAGATACTAAGTACAATAGAAAAGATGGATCTGCCGCACTATCTTAAGTTAAGTTCCAAATGTAGTTCAGGACAAATATCAAGAAATAGTTTTCCATGCAATACTTGCAAAGAATTGCACAATAGAAGAAAGCTGAAAAAGGATTTTCTGGGTGAAGTATTTTCAGGAGAAAAGACTGCTGAATCAGAGTGAGCATTTAAAAATATAGAGTTTTACTTAGGAGGGTGAACAGCCAAGATATGAAGGGTCAGCTCTACACCAAAGACTGATGTGGAGAGATAAAGGAAATACTGGCAGCATAAGTATTTTACTTCAACAATTAGAAAAGTATTATATGTCAATTCATTATCATTGCTGAGCAGAAATGAGGTATACAATTATTTGTCCTCATCGTCACTACATTCTGAGATAATTTATGGATTATAAAAGGAAAGAAGGAGAGGACATTAAAGAAACAAATTGCATCCTTTTGAGCTGTAATTTCTATGATTCTGTGAAGGACTAATCATCATCATAGGCAGTCCCTCGGAATCAAGGAAGACTTGCTTCCACTCTTAGAATGAGTCCATAGGTGGCTGAACAGTCCAATACGAGAACCACAGTCCCTGTCACAGGTGGGACAGATAGTCGTTGAGGGTAAGGAAGGGTAGGACAGATTTGCCACACACTCTTTCTGCTGCCTGCACTTGATTTCTGCATGCTCTCGGCGATGAGACTCGAGGTGCTCAGCGCCCTCCCGGATGCTAAGGAGTAAGGGTGACCCATCAACGGTGAAAGACAGTAGGTGTTGATCAGACTTCTGAGAGACATGAAGAAACTGTTCTTGAACAGAAATAACCAACATTTGCCTCATTGAAAGGGCATGTACGGCTATTGCACATGAGTGGACTGGAGGTTTGAACATGCAATCGGCTTGGTGAGTGTAGAGCGGAACCCTCAGCATAGGAGTGGATAGGGTTGGATTAAAGACATTGGTATGACGGTATGAAGAAAGTAATGAACATTGTTTTGGTGGGACACCACGTGACTAACTTGTTTAGAAGTACATATATTTCCAACATCTGAATAGATTATTATACTTTATAGGTAATAATTATTTGATAAAATCATTCCTTTGAAGTATGACAGGTGCTATCACAGCCAACAACATGAATTACTAAAGAACTACATTATAATTAGAGATGTATTCATTTTTAATTCACATAAGCAATATTATAAATCTATCAGAAGTGTTAAATTATACTGTAAATTTAATGTATTACATAATTAAATGAATCATTACACAAATGATGCATTCTGCTCAAGCTGTAAGTAGTGCCACTATCAATCACTTTTAATAGATTATAAGGTTTAGCTCACTAGGTCAATAACAAACTTGGAATATTTATGATACAAGAATTTTATTTGGACCAAATAACTAAAAGAAGCTTTTGTTAACTGTTCCTTTCTTATTGAACTTTAACTTCAGCTGTGACAAAAACTTTTATTGACTCCTGTAGATCAACTGTTGCAAAAGTTTGGAAACAATAGGGCTGATTTTCCTGACCGTTGATTCAGGAACAGAGGTCAGGAAAAAGGGGTGGGGGTCGGGAAGAATTAGTTTGCCAAGTTGCAGGCCCTTTCATTTCACCCTGGGATTTCTGGGGCATTTTTCGGACATGGAGCTTGACCTATGCTGCAGGCCCAATGGAGCCACTTAAATGAGAGCTGGCATACCTGGCCTGCAGCTGTGCCTGACGATCCTGTTCCTGCTGATGATAGACCTTGCCAAGCTCGGGGATGCCTTGGGCCTTGTAAATGACCCAGGACAGGAAATCTTGGCACTCCTGGACCTGGATAGGAAGGAGCAGTGCATTTTGGGTATGCTGTTCTTGTCCACCACAGGGGTAGGCGAGACAGGAAAAGCTGTCGTAAAGTCCTGGAGTCATTCTGATTGAAATTGGAGTGAATTGCAAGTTAAAAGTTACATCAGGCATGGCCTTTTTCTCATTCCATATGGCAATTAGGAACAGATGTGGGCTGAAAATGAATTTCTTCTTCGAAAATATATCACGGGGGTGTAATCCCCTAGTGCTCCGTTTGCGGGTGGTAACTCAGTCGGGGAGTGACTTCCTGCGCCTGGTGCGGAAGTCCTGCCCTGGCTGCGAAATTCGGTTTCCCACCCCTCACAGGAAGTGGAGCACATTGTCGCGCGTTCCATTTCCTGTTGGGGCAGGCTTGGGGGCGCTACTCAGGCGCGATCGGCAGTGCTACAGGGTCTCCGTGTAGCGCTGATACGTTTCAATGCCCCTCCCCTTCCATTAAGGGGGAGGGCCGCTGCGCACTCTGCAGGACCTCTGGTGGCTTCCACTGGGCCACCAGGGCGGCGTGGCGCAGAGGCCACAGCCCGACACTGAAATGGCAGGCGGCGCAACACACCTCCCTTTTAACTCCCGCCCCGTGAGCAGATGCCGTCCCAGTGCGTGACCCGCAAGGCTTGCGCTGAAACCACTCACCGCAACCTCGTGGGCGCTGGCCAATTTCTGCCGCGCAGCGGGAAGGGGTCTCCCTGCATGGCGATCACATCATTACCATTTGCACGGCGGCCCAGCACGCTATTAGCGGGGCACAGCGCTACTGTGGTAGCGCCTCTGCTGACTCCTGCACAATTTCGCGGGAGCTGGTAGCACCCAATCTCCCCGAGCAAAAATAGGACTGCGCCCCATTAGCGCCCCCAGAGGTACTAATAGGAGGCACACAACAGGGGAATTTCAAACCCCATATATTTAAAATGTTGGATAGAAAATTTTGAATGTAGGTTAAGTTTTTATTGGATGAAAATTGTCCATCAAAGCATCACAAATGCTGCGTGTCCATCACACTTGTGTCTGATTGTCTCAAATAGGCACTATCTGCTACATTGATCATGCTGATTTACTCAATAATTTATAGGTAGGATAAGCTATCAGTCACAAATCAGCAAACCACACAAAATGAACTAACAAATTGCTCATTTATTTTTCAAAGCTCCCAATCAGAAATCAGCAACTACCACTAAACGATTACAATCAAATTGCCCAAACAATTTTGTTTCCAATTTCTTTGATCAACCATATGTTTTCTCAGCAAGCTGACAACATACATACTGAAAAAATACAATTTATAATACAACAATCTCAGAAAACTTTAAATAATATACTAAAATATTTAAACCTATGCTTATATCTTATTATATTATTAGGTCTTATTATTTGTCCAATAAGATGCACTCCACAGGCCCATATTTGCTCAGCCTGGGTTAGAGATTCACTTCTTTCCTACAGTTTGCTTCATACAATTGGGTCTTGCTTTCCATTGTAATTTGATTTACTGGGCGAATGTTACCTTACCTCACAAGAGATATAGTGGCCATACGTTAATCACACTTGCTCCTATCTGCTCCCTTTAGCCTCCTGCATATGTAAAACATTTTCACAGCTGTGTCTCCTGGAGGGGTGGGGCCAAAAATAACCCAAAGGGGAACTCATAAAAAAGCCTGCAAGAGCTGATCCAATCCTTTAATTTCCCAAGAAAGAAAGTTCTGCAAATGTTCTCCCTGTAAAGTCCTGTTCCCTCAGTACAGATTCACACGAGACATGTAGTGAAGTCAAGGTCACTCTGGACCTGCACCTTTATTTCACAGCTCTGGAATGCTGCACTTGCCTGAGACCTGTCCTTATATACTTGTCTCTTGCAAGTGCACCCCTGGTGGTAAGGTATGCTGGTGGTTACAGGTCATATCTTATTACAGTCATGTATAGCATGTTAGGATACAGTTATATATAATAATGTAAGATACATGACACCACCCTCCCCCAACGTATTATTGTCTTTATAGGTTCAGTCTCTCAGGTGGTCTACGCTCTCGCGTGGAGCGTCTGAGTTGTGGTTCAGTTGTTTGCCTTGGTGTCTGTTTTTCTTTGGGTGTGGTTGCTGGTATCTCGCCTGGGCTGTCTGTTTCGATTGGGGTGATTGTTGTTGACTCGCCTGGGCTGTCTGTTGGGATTGTCCTTTCCTCAGGTTGTTCCCTCTGTCTGTCCACCAGTTGTGGTGCAAGTTCCACATTGTAGTCTGCCTCTGGTTCCGCAGTGTTGTGGGTACATCTGCTTTTGACTTGGTCTACATGCCTCCGGCAGGTTTTGCCATTGTCCATTTGTACTACCAGTAGCCTGTTTCCTTCCTTGCCCGTTACTGTCCCTGCAAGCCATTTGGGACCCCTGCCATAGTTTAGTACAAACACTTTGTCCTCTATCTCATTTTTTTAAAGTCCTTTTCATCAACAGTTGCGCGGCGGGGATCCCAGTCAATGAGTGCGGACGAGATCTGTATGCCAGCAGCAGTCGCGACAGGCGACCCTGCCGCGTGGGACCTTGGATTTTAAGCATGCCTTGTTTAATGGTTTGCACTGCTCTCTCCGCCTGGCCGTTGGAGGCTGGCTTGAACGGTGCCGTCTTGACGTGATTTATGCCGTGGTCAATTATAAAGTCTTGGAATTCTGCGCTGGTGAAGCACGGACCATTGTCACTGACCAATATATCAGGGATTCCGTGCGTTGCAAACATGGTTGCGAGGCTCTCCACAGTGGTGGAGGTTGTGCTCGAGTTTAAAATGGTGCATTCGATCCACTTTCAAAATGCATCTACAACTACGAGGAACATTTTGCCCATGAATGGGCCCGCATAATCCACGGTTTGGTAGGTCAGGGCCAGGGGCTCAGGGGAGCCTCCCTGGGGGCATTGCTGAGTTGGGCACAAATGGTGCATCTTCGGACGCAGAGCTCCAGGTCCGCGTCAATACCAGGCCACCAGACGTGGGATCAGGCTATGTACTTCATGAGAACGATCCCCAGGTGCTCGCGGTGGAGCACCCGGACAAATGCCTCTCTGCCTTGCAGAGGCATGACTACTCGGCTGCCCCACATCAGGCAGTCTGCTTGTAGTGATAGCTCATGCATGCGCCTGTGAAAGGATTTTAATTCCTCAGGTCAGGCATCGCGAGCCTCTGCCCAGTCACCGGTTCGGACACATCTTTTTACTAAGGATAACGTGGGGTCGCTGGCCGTCCAGGCTCTGATTTAGCGAGCTGTCATGGGCGAACCTGTGGACTCAAAGGCATTGATTGCCATGACTATCTCACAGTCCTGTTCATCAGACCCTTCTGTGGTCGTCAGGGGTAGCCTGCTGAGCGCGTCGGCACAGTTGTCTGTGCCTGGTCTGTGCCTTATGGTATAGTCGTAGGACGCCAGCATGAGTGCCCACCATTGAATTCGTGCCGAGGCGTTGGCGTTTATTGCCTTGCTCTCGGATAGGAGGGACGTGAGGGGCTTGTGGTCGGTTTCTAATGCGAACTTGGCCCCGAAAAAGTATTGATGCATCTTTTTGACACCGTACACCCACGCGAGCGCCTCCTTCTCTATCATTCCGTACCCGCGCTCTGCCCGTGAAAGTGACCTGGAGGCATAAGCTATGGGTTGTAATTTGCCCGCACTATTGACATGTTGCAAAATGCACCCGACCCCATACGCTGACGCATCGCATGTGAGAACTAGCTTTTTACCTGGGTCAAAGAAAGTCAAAACACTGTTGGAACACAGAAGGTTGCGTGCCTTATTGAAGGCGCGTTCCTGGGCGTCCCCCCAAAACCAATCGCACCCCTTCCTGAGTAGCACGTGGAGAGGCTCCAGCAGCGTGCTTAAGTTCTGCATAAAGTTCCCAAAGTAATTGAGTAGCCCGAGAAAGGCGCGCAGTTCTGAGACATTCCGGGGCCTGGGTGCCAGGCGAATTGCTTCTGTTTTGGACTCTGTTGGGCGGATTCCATCAGCGGCAATCCTTCTGCCCAAAAATTCAACCTCGTGTGTGAGAAACAGGCACTTGGATTTCTTGACTCGTAGGCCTACCCGATCCAACCGCTTTAGTACTTCCTCCAAATTACGGAGATGGGAGTCGATGTCCCTGCCCATGATAAGTATGTCGTCTTGAAATACAACCGTCCCCGGGATGGACTTGAGCAGACTCTCCATGTTGCGCTGGAATATGGCAGCTGCCAACCTGATGCCGAATGGGCATCGACTGTACATGAAAAGGCCTCGATGTGTGTTGATGGTGGTGAGTAGCTTGGATTCCTCGGTCAATTCTTGCGTCATATACGCAGATGTGAGGTCTAATTTTGAGAAAAGTTTACCTCCAGCCAATGTGGCAAATAAGTCCTCCGTTCTGGGCAGTGGGTACTGGTCCTGTCTGGAGACTCTGTTTATGGTAGATTTGTAGTCCCCACAGATTCGTACGGATCCATCAGGCTTCATGACTGGGACGATGGGACTTGCCCAGTCGCTAAATTCCACAGGTGATATAATGCCTTCCCGCAGAAGCCTATCTAGTTCGTGTTCAATCTTTTCCCTCATCACATAGGGTACAGCTCTGGCCTTGTGATGGACCGGTCTAGCATCCTGTGTAATGCAGATTTTGACTTTGGCCCCTTTGAAAGTGCCCACACCTGGCGGAAAGAGATGTTCAAATCGCTTTATAATTGTTGAGCAGGAGGTCCGTTCCTCTCATGACATGGCATGGACATCATCCCATTTCCAGTTTAGTTTTGCCAGCCAGCTTCTCCCCAGCAGTGCTGGGGGGTCTCCGGGGACAATCCACAGGGAAAATTGGTTCACTGTCCCTTTGTGTGTGACAGAGAGCATGGCGCTGCCGAGGACTGGTACGATTTCTTTGGTATAGGTCCTTAGTGTGGTGTCGACCCTTGTGGGTTTTGGTCTGTGTCTTTTATGCGGCCACAGTTGTTCAAATTGTTGAGCGCCCATGAGAGATTAACTCGCTCTCGTATCCAGCTCCAGGTTGACAGATATCCCGTTGAGTAGGACCCTCATCATTATAGGAGACATCCTGTTGTAGGAGCAGCGGCCATTGATCGTGTTGACCCGCTGTACACCGGTGTCCCGGGTATTGTCCCCACCATCTTCTTATCTGCTTTCCGACCCATCCGATTCGTATACCAGCCGAGCTGCCGTTTTTTTGCACATGCGGGCCAAATGCCCTGTATATTCACAATTTCTGAAAACAGCCTGCTGAAATTGACATCCCTTGATGAGTGCCCACCCCCACACCTCCAGCACAGACCTGTTCCATTGTTCAAAGAGTTTCCAAAGAATGAGCTGCGTCTGGCTGATCTCTCTTGAGCTTCTATCAGTTTGTAGTTGATTGCTCGCATTGTGGGTTGATGAGGTGTGAACGGCCGTTCCTGTGGCCCTTGATGGCTTCTGCCTGCTGTCGAGAACCTGTTCTCCCGGTTTTGTCTGGTCTCTTACCAGTGTGCTCAATTCTTCAAACGACTTGCTTGCTGGTTTTTCGGGTTCCAACAGATCCTTCATTAAAGCGTATGTTTTCGAGCCACAGCTGGTCAAGAGATGGGCTCTTCTCTTGTCTGCCTTATCGTCGCCTAACCAGTCTTTGGTGACAAAGCTTTGCTGGAGTCTATAAAGTCCTCCCAATTGTCTCCCGCATTGTACTTTTCATCTGATCCGTTGTTCGCCATTCTGTGGATTCTGTAATCTCGTAACCCGTCGCCACTGTAAAGTCCTGTCCCCTCAGTACAGATTCACACGAGGCATGTAGTGAAGTCAAGGTCACTCTGGACCTGCACCTTTATTTCACAGCTCTGGAATGCTGCACTTGCCTGAGACCTGCCCTTATATACCTGTCTCTTGCAAGTGCACCCCTGGTGGTAAGGTATGCTGGTGGTTACAGTTCATATCTTATTACAGTCATGTATAGTATGTTAGGATACAGTTATATATAATAATGTAAGATACATAACACTCCCCATCTCCCCCTTCCCCCATCCCCGCCCGCAAATTAGATAGAATTCTCAAACCATGACAAAAATGCACAAGATCCGTATTTGTTACATACATAGTTGGGTTGAGTTTCTGCTCGTTTTGTGCCCAGATTCCAGCCCAATCGGTCGAACCAGCGCAAATGATTGGGGAATTTTAAACATAAGTGAGTTACACTCAAAACTACTTGCCTTAGTGTTTTCTGTGATCTTTTACGTTGGCTTAAGATTCCATTTTCCAGGATTTGGCACTACCCACAACACCAGCCACAACCCCAGGTTGACATTGCGCGTTTCTGACAATTGCACTGGTTCAGGAAGACTCCTCATACTGCGCTCATGTTCTGACGCGCACAGCCACTAGTAGGCACATTTTAAAAGTTTTTCCATATCAATTTTTAACATTTTTTCCAAGAAACTGACTGGTGTACACCAACAAAACTAGTAAATGGTTCATTATGGTTTTATTTAAAGTCATTTTCAGTGATTTTAAATCAGGTTACTCACAGGTGGAAGATTGAACACTCTTATTAAATAATGCTAATTTTTGTGATAAACCCATAATCAAACTGCACCAGGTTACCACTCTTAAATACATCAAGGAATAATGGAAAGAAAAAAAAAGATTACGTTGTATTATGCTGCCCGATTGTGCTGGTCCATGGAAGATATATATTTGTATTTTATCGGGACTTGAACTGTAATCTAACCAGCACAATTGCAAGCACATTTTGGGCACAATTTCCCAATTGTGCTCAAAGTGGAAACTCTAACCCAATGTATCTCTCATGGCATTGCTCACAGGAAATCATTGAATACATTACCTAACTTACTTTGCGTCATTTTTGTGTTGCTGGTTGCAAGTGTCTTTCTCACTGTCTTGTAATTTCTTTATCCCATGTGCTTCAGTCTCCACGGATGGCAGCATATCACCAATTGCCATGTACTACCACATCACCTGTCACTCTGCCCCAACTAGTCTACTGTTGCTTTTTGAAATTTTACATGCATTTGAGCCTTCTATAACATGCCTAATCTTTAAAACTGTCTGAAAAAGAAAATGTAACTGTCCTAATTTTTTGTATATGCTAATTTATTTAACGTTAATGCTAAATTGATATCTTTTTCAGATTTTGGTTCTGTCCTGTTTACAGCAGGATCTGATTCTGCATTAGAATTTATTTGGAGTTCGATGAGTTCAGTATAGTGGCTCAGTTCAGGATGATCTAAAAGGCTGGATGTTAGAAACACTTAACACACTTAATTCAAATTCTTTACTCTTTTGAAGGAAGAGTTAACCCATTTATCTTAAATGAGCTAATGCCACCATTTAAGTAACGTGGAGAAGAATTTGATACAAATATATTATGTTTGTATGATATTCATCACAGTAATTTCCAGGTTACAGAGTTTGCATCAAAGAAAGATACAACTTGCAATTATATACACCCTTTCACGATTCCAGGACGTACTAAGGTGTTTCACAGCCAGTGAGGTATTTTTGGAGTGTAGTCACTGTTGTAGTCAGGTTTAGGCATGAAAGTTAAAAGATGGTACAGTTCTGTCTGATTAGAAACATTTTATTTTCCCTACTACCTGCTGGGAAGAATTTAAAAAAACACATGAATTGATTTCCTTTTGTTTTTTACAGAAATATAAAGAGCATGAAAAATCTGTCACTGTTGAGGAAATAGATGGCCTCCAGCTTGTCAAAAAACTGGCAAAGGATATGGAACGAATGTTTCATAATAAAGCTGAAGCAGTAAGAGTAAGTACATCCATAAGATTGCTGGAACAAATTTTTTGATAATGTGCATTGTAACAGAACCCTGTTTGCGTTTCCGTTTGCATCATATAGATATTTTCAAACATGAAAACCTTCAAAGGTAATATTCTGAAACAATTACTTGTTAAAGACAACCTTGTCCTCGTTGCAAGTGCACACAAATATACCACACTATAGCAGTACACTGTTCACATGATTAGCGAGCATTGAATCTGCATCCCACTGATAAGAAGGTAATCCTTCTACTCGGAATTACCCATAAGCTGCATCAAAACGTGGAAAATATTAATTCTGTAAGCCCGTTATTGCACATTCTAACCTAATCAATTATATGTATTGCATATAACTCATTCATGAGACCTGGCAGTAAAACTTCTCATTTTCTGTTGAGGTGAATGAGTAGAAGTAGGAGTGGGAACACATTGCAACCTTGCTAAATCTATTCCTTTTAGCTTAACGTAACTACTTGTAATATGTGCTTGCAGTTACTTTGTAACTGTATTACTTTGCAACTGTAATTGTAGGTTGCCATGTCTTCGTGAAAACTCCCAGTACTGAACAAATGGCATGTAATGCTTTTACTGTGACCTGCAATGATTTGATGCCGTACTTATACTTATCTCGCAACATAAGGGCTGACTTCTATTTCATACACTTCACTTCAGTTTTGCTCAGTTATAATGTTTTTGCTGAAAGTTATCTTGTCATACATAGCATATTTGTGTATGCAGAACTCAGTATAAACTGATCTACACATATCATGTAACAACAAACTTACATTTATAAGAACATAAGAAATAGGAGCAGGAGTAGGCTATTTGGCCCCTCGAGCCTGCTCCGCCATTCAATAAGATCATGGCTGATCTGATCATGGGGTCAGCTCCATTTCCCTGTCTGCTCCCCATAACCCTTTATTCCATCACTCAAAAATCTGTCTATCACCGCCTTAAATATATGCAATGACCCAGCCTCCACAGCTCTCTGGGGCAGAGCATTCCATAGATTTATGACCTACTAAGAGAAGAAATTTCTCCTCATCTTAGTTTTAAATGGGCAGCCCCTTATTCTAAGACTATGTCCCCTAGTTTTAGTTTCCCCTATGAGTGGAAATATCCTCTCTGTATTCATCTTGTCGAGTCCCCTCATTATCTTATAAGTTTCAATAAGATCACCTCTCATTCTTCTGAACTCCATTGTGTATAGACCCAATCTACTCAACCTATCCTCATAAGTCAACCACCTCATCTCCGGAATCAACCTGGTGAACCTTCTCTGAACAGCCTCCAATGCAAGTATATCCTTTCTTAAATACGGAGACCAAAACTGTACACAGTACTCTACTCACCAATACCCTGTACAGTTGTAGCAGGACTTCTCTGCTTCTATACGCTATCCCCCTTGCAATAAAGCCCAACATTCCATTTGCCTTCCTGATTACTGCTCTTCCTGCATACTAACTTTTTGTGTTTTATGCACAAGGATCCCCAGGTCTCTCTGTACTGCAGCATTTTGCTATTTTTCTCCATTGAAATTATAATTTTCTTTTCTATTATTTATGCCAAAATGGATAACCTCACATTTTCCCACATTATACTTCATCTGCCAAATTTTTGCCCACTCACTTAGCCTGTCTATATCCCTTTGCAGATTTTTTGTGTCCTCCTCACAATTTGCTTTCCCACCCATCTTTGCATCATCAGAAAACTTGGCTACATTACACTCGGTCCCTTCATCCAAGTCATTAATTTGGTTGTAAATAGTTGAGGACCCAGCACCAATCCCTGCGGCACCACACTAGTCACTGTTTGCCAACCGGAAAATTACCCATTTATCCCAACTCTCTGTTTTCTGTTAATTAGCCAATCCTCTATCCATGCTAATATATTATTCCCAACCCCGTGAGCTTTTATCTTGTGCAGTAACCTTTTATGTGGCACCTTATCGCATGCCTTCTGGAAATCCAAATACACCACATCCACTGATTCCCCTTTATCCACCGTGCTCGTTACATCCTCAAAGAACTCCAGCAAATTTGTCAAACAAGATTTCCCTTTCATAAAACCATTTATATAACGACCAAGGCATCTAGTATAATTTCACGTTCACTCGTCAATTCACTATGGTTCTTTTTATGCTAGTGCCTAAGACCAATTTCATCCCCAATATTGTTTTCCAAGTTGGTCATACCTCCAACCACTCACCACCAGTTACAAATTGCAGCACATTAGTTTGATCATGAATGTTGAGAAACTCACATTACTGAGGTGGGAGACAAGTTAAACATTTCACATCACTGTGCAGGTAACTGTTTAAAAATAGAATCACTCCTTTTTATTGTATCTTTCATTCTCTCTCTTGGAATGCTAATTATTTTTCTTCCTTTTCACTGTTATCTTTCAATCTGACTGCTACTTTTTTTTACCAGTGCCTCCATTCAGCTGTTATTCTTTGAGACATTTCTGTCACATTGTTAAATTTTGTGTCACATTCTCATCTGCTATGCATTTTCTCTTTTTGGGATCCTTTCGTGGGAATCCATCTTTCTCGCTTGTCTTGCTCATTTTTATTTCTCACCAACCTGGCTAACCCTGAAAGAATTTCAGCAAATATATGGAACATGTCTATAGTGTGAAGATGTGGTTGAACAAACACAAATTGACTTCAGAGGTTGTCAGTACCAAACCATGTCGCTAAATCCTATCAGCATACTAATATGATAGCAGTGCTAAATGTATACATTTCATACAGATACTGATTATAAAAATAAATTGCATACTAGGCAGAAATTAAGAAAAACTGGAACTGAGTAGTTTTCTCCCAGCAATAATTACTCTTTGTGCATAGGAGAAAATTGCACCCTGAGTTCTAATTCATTTTGAATATAAGGTATATGACAAAATATATTTTCATTGTGAAAATCATTTCTCGTCATAGTTTGCATTTTATTGTAATGTTACTCAATGACTATTAAAGAAAATTAAACAGCAGCATTATGACTTAAGTGGATTGAAAATCGTCTTTATAATAGAAAGCAAAAGATTGTCAGAAGACAAGGTTGTTTGGAGGCAGTGCCAAATGGAATCCACCCTTGATATCTTCTTGTTTGTAATATTCCTAAACAATATGTACTACTTATAACACTGGAAGATTTGCTGAAAACATTGAGTTATGTACAAAAAGGAGGTTGATAACATTGAAAAGTATCGGGAGAAATTAAATTGATGCAAAGGAATGCAGATAGAATTTAATGTGGATTAACCTAAGTTACTGAGACGTAGAACAGAACACATGAAAGATATTCAAAAGCAAAGGTAGAAAAGGAGAAAGATTTTGATATGATTGATGATTAGCTGAAAGTATTTGAGAATTTTATAATCAAATTTTTTCAGAATCCATATATATGATTATTACTATTCAGTAGCAGTTTTAATATTTAAAAATACAAACTTATTTATGCAGATAAATTATACTGAAACAAAATGCATGGCAATAAACATTACAATTTTTGTGCAAAATCCTATTTAATTATACAAAATTACAACATAATAATTCAAAAGAATTAATTCAAAAGAATTATTATTGGCATGTGTAACTAGGATCAAAAATAGATTCCATTTGCAACGTCCAAGAGGTCTGGTTATCACATTTTTTTGAATAAACATAAATTGATGTAAAAATGTTTTGTGCAGAGAGCCTTTTATTCAGGCAGCCTTATGACTGCTTTTCTTATGACACAGATGCTCATTATTGCTTTTGAATGAAAAGTAATTGCTACTGTACAGTAATTCAATTCCAGTGTGTACACGCTTCAGTTCACTGATGTGCTGTGGTTGTATTGGTCGAAGGGTTTTGTCATGAAACCTCAGTGTGAGACAGTCACATCCTATTACTTTTTACAGTGCATTACTATTTGCATTAATGTAACATTTTCTCCATTAATATAATGTTTTCTTGGTATTATGAAAGGATTTTTCTGGTTAATTTTTTGATACTGTGCTGCAGTGACTAACCTTCGGATGAAATGATCTTATTGTGGTATTCCTTGAAACTTAGCATTCAAGCAAGAGGACAATCTATTGGCAAAAATTTGCAGTTCTTCCCAATATAGTTATTGTCGCATTACTCTATATTACAGTAGTAGTCAAATATATATTTATCTAGGTGCACCTGCTCAATCAGTGCCAGACATGGTCATCCTACAGAGAACATTGTTATTTTGATAATTATGAAAAAAACATGCTACTATTTTGTACTTTCTGATTTTAAACAAATGCCATTGATTAGAGAAGTGTTGCTCAGAGGGGACAAGTCAAACAGTTGGTTCAAACATAATAGTGAAAGATATTTTTTGTTCTCAAAAAGTATGTATTTTTTGAAGAGGAATATTGACTATTTCGAGTTTTATTCTGTAATAAATCAGATACTTGTAATTTTATTAAGGGCTAGAATTTCCAAACCATCTGCCAGTGCCCAATTGCCGCCCAAGATTCCCAACATCATTGTCGGTGAAAAATTCCGCCAAAAAAGAAAAAAATCCACCCAGCGAAAAAAATGGGCGTTGCACCCCGATTCTCGATGAAAAAGTGGAATTTGGAGTAGATTGGGCGGTTCTTAAAGAAAGTGGCCGATAATTAATAAATTGAGTAAAAATTTACACCGAGGTTGCGGGTTGGGCCTAGGAGGTGAAAAACACAAAAAATATTTTTTCAAAAAACATAAAATAAAAAATCATAAAAACATTCTCAGGACACTTGTCACTTAAATCACTACAAGAGAATTTTAAAATAATTAGTAAAAAAAGCCAATTACTTACCTTTTTCTTGCAGTGCTACTCACCTACTGCCTAGCTCCGCTGATTCCCGTGGGTGTTTTTTTAAATACTTAGCTACGGGTCACCACTGAGCTAAAAATCGTGCCATGGCGATCTGTGGATCGTGCATGCCGGTGGTCCGCTCCCCAGCGGTAATTCGAAACCGCCGGCGGAACTCAGCTGGGGAATTTCTCACCGACCTGGTTCTCGCCCAAAACGGCCAATACCACTGAGAAACTGGGCGGTGAACCACTGGAAACTCTAGCCCTATTTGACATAAGGGGAAATTTACTGCTGCTATGATCCATACTGGACGCATGCTGTCCAGTATTTTCTAACTGGGCTGCACTGGTAACGCAGGAGGTTGTATATCTGGCACCTGCAGGCCTCATTGAAGGAGTGAAAAGCATGTAAATGAGGGAGAGCTTCCCTCTCTTGCATTTTCCATAGTTTGCTTCTGAGCTGCAACATCCTCACTGAGGGCCATTATAAAATTATGCACTTCCAAAATTACTTCTTGGCTTTCAGAACTGAATACCTTAAAGTGCATGTTTCTAGTTTTTTTGAAGAATGTGAGCTGCTATTTTCATTGTTTTTAGTTGTTTTTGTAGTGCAGGTATTTAATTAGATGCATTTTTTTTCATGTATAAGTTCAATTCTGTATTTTACGTATATTTTTTGTCACTTACCATTGAAGGGAATTTAATTGTCAATTGCAACAGTCTCTGAATTAGGGAATTAGAGCTTTAGGAGGAGTCTGAAGGATATAGGAAGTCGACACCTGCCCTTCTGTTGGGGTAAAAAGAAGACTTCTCTCCCTCGGGGTGGACTACCTGATATAGATAATCGAAACCTCGCCCTTCGCCCTCTGTATAACGATCACGGAATTAAACAAACGAAACCTTCAGTTCAACCGGCTTTATTTTGAGCAAATGCAAAGGAGGATTCAATTGTTGAACCTTCAAAATACAAAAGGTTTCGAGTATAATTTATACAGGTTTTGGAGAGGAGCTACCGTCCTGTAAAATCATTGATAGGTCTATTGCTTTCAGTGGAGTTACATTGATTTGTCGACTCTTTTCAAACTGACTCTGAGTGGTACATGCAATTGTCCATCTCCCATCATATGTTAATTGTGTTGTTCCATGATTTGTACTTTGCCATAGTCTATATGATGCCTGAAGTAACTATTCCAAAATACTGGCTTTCTTATCTCTTCCTCAGAGACTTCTAATCAAAATTGTAACTGCTGACTTCTGCTGTTTTGTTAAGTATTACTAAGGTTAACCAGACAGTTTTAATACGTGTTTTGCCCACTCCAAAGTTTCATCCCACATTCTAAATCCCAACTTAATTATCTTTTGATGGACTTCTCCTAGCCCATCTTTAAACATCCTGTGCTTGAGGAATTCCAATTTTTGCATTTTTTGCTATGGCTGTGCACTGCGCTATCCGTCCGTTCCTGTCTTTTATCTCTTCCAGCTTATTTATCTTAGCTTCTAACTCTTGGGGCCCAAGTTTCCACATGATTTGCGCCTGATTTTTAGGAGCAACTGGTGGAGAACGGACTATCTTAGAATTCGCAATTCTCCACATTTTTTTTTCTGCAGTTCTAGTCAGGTAGAACAGTTCTACTTTGGAACAGAATTTTTTCTTCAAAAGGGGGCGTGTCCGGCCACTGACGCCTGATTTGAAAGTTTCTACAGTGAAAATGTACTCCAAACTAAAGTAGAATGGAGCAAGTGAAGATTTTTGTAGAACTGAAAAAACCTGTTCTACACATTAAAAAATCAGGCGCAGGTTACAAATCAGGCGTCCAGAACGAGGTGGGGGGGGGAAGGGAACTCATTAAATTCTACAATAAATCCTTATTTATACTTATACAAATATTATACAAATAAATCCAACCTGAATAAACATTTATAAGCAAGGAAAAGATTAAATAAACCATCTTCCTACCTGTGTGAAAGTGCTTCAGCCAGGGAGAATGCTGCAGCAAGCCTCACAAAACGAGGGAGCCGACCGAACGCGGGCGGGGGGGAGGAGGGAGGAGGGAGCCGACCGAACGCGGGCGGGGGGGGTGGGCGGGAGAAGGGAGGGAAGGGAGTCGACGAACGCGGGCGGGGGGGGGAGGAGGGAGGAGGGAGCCGACCGAACGCGGGCAGGGGGGGAGGAGGGAGGAGGGAGCCGACCGAACGCGGGCGAGGGGGGAGGAGGGAGGAGGGAGCCGACCGAACGCGGGCCGGGGGGGTGGGTGGGAGAAGGGAGGGAAGGGAGTCGACGAACGCGGGGGGTGGGGGGAGGGAGCCGACGAACGCGGGGGGGCGGGAGGGAAGGGAGCCGACGAACGCGGGGGGGGGGGGGGGGGAGGGAAGGGAGCCGACGAACGTGGGGGGTGGGGGGAGGGAGCCGACGAACGCGGGGGGTGGGGGGAGGGAGCCGACGAACGCGGGGGGTGGGGGGAGGGAGCCGACGAACGCGGGGGTGCGGGAGGGAAGGGAGCCGACGAACGCGGGGGGGGGGGGGAGGGAAGGGAGCCGACGAACGTGGGGGGGGGGGAGGGAAGGGAGCCGACGAACGTGGGGGGGGGGGGAGGGGGAGGGAAGGGAGCCGACCGAACGCGGGCGGGAGGGAGGGAGTCAGGGAGGGAGCTGACCGAACGCGGGGGTGGGGGGGGAGGAGGGAGCCGACCGAACGCGGGGGGGGGGTTGGAAGGGAGGGAGCCGACCGAACGCAGGGGGCGGGAGTGGGGAGGGAATGGAGCCGTTCCAGACCGCTGGCGGGAAAGAGAGAAGGCTGCAGGAAGCCTCAGAAATTGAGGAGCCATTTCCCGACGGCAAAAGGCGGAGGTCGTCGGGAAACGGCTGCCTCAACTTTCTGAGGCTTCCTGCACCCTTCTTACTGCTACAAGAAGCCTCTGTGCTGATGGAAATGTACTTTTATTAAAAAAATTTTAAAAACTAAACAGCTACAAAGAACTACAAAGAATTACAAAAATGACCGAGTGCCAATGTTATTTTCGCACTGAGCATGTGCGAACGCTCCAACGCGCACGTGCAGCGTTGCCGGCAGGAAAAAAAAGAATTTAAATAGTACCTGCCCCCTCCCACTTACAAAATTGGCGCGAGTGTAGGCTCCGCCCCCCTGCATGCTGCGCCAGGCAGACAAGGAGCTGCAGAACGCTCCAGAATCTCGATTCTTTTTTTTTAGGCGCCGTTTTAGGCGCGAAAAACGGGCGCCCAGCTCGGAGGGGCGCCCGTTTTTTTTCTTGTGGAAACTTGGGCCCTTGAATTTGTTTTGTTTGAGTATCTATTCTTATTTTGACTATCCCATCATTTCCTCTGTCTGTCAGGTGAGTCTTCATAATGCCCAGTATACAACAGCTCTCAATGGAAAGGTTAACTCCGTTACAGGTTTGTAAGAAGGCCTGACGTCATTACATAGAAACATAGAAACATAGAAAATAGGTGCAGGAGTAGGCCATTCGGCCCTTCTAGCCTGCACCGCCATTCAATGAGTTCATGGCTGAACATTCAACTTCAGTACCCCATTCCTGCTTTCTCGCCATACCCCTTGATCCCGTGATTACGTGACTTTGCGTAATTTTTTAAACACTTCCCGATATCAGAAATTTTTTCCCACGTCTTTGTGCCTTCAAAACTTGCTTATAAATTAGGAATCTGTTAAAACAGCAGAAATCATTGGTAAAGCTGTCATTATGAGCTTTAAGTAAAACGTTCTCATCGGGAAAGACAGCATTTTAGATTAAACTCCAATTGTTTCTAAACTTCCAATTCAAATACTTGCCAAAGGTCTTTTTTAATTTATTTAAAATGAAACCACACATTTTTAATAGCTATTTTGTTTACTGAAATCCAATTTAAAATAAAGTACCGGCAACTGTGGCTTATTTTTCTTAACTCTGTAAATCATAGCCACAACAACCAGGAAACTGCCACACTTTTGACATTTTCACACAAGCTATATACATTCAAGCATTTCGGAAAGATAGACAAGAAGGGAAAGGAGGTGGGGTAGCTCTGTTAATAAAGGATGATATCAGGGCAGTTGTGAGAGACGATATTGGCTCTAATGAACAAAATGTTGAATCATTGTGGGTGGAGATTAGAGATAGTAAGGGGAAAAAGTCACTGGTGGGTGTAGTTTATAGGCCCCCAAATAATAACTTCACGGTGGGGCGGGCAATAATCAAGGGAATAATGGAGGCATGTGAAAAAGGAACGGCAGTAATCATGGGGGATTTTAACCTGCATATCGATTGGTCAAATAAGATCGCACGGGGTAGCCTTGAGGAGGAATTCATAGAATGCATACGGGATTGTTTCTTAGAACAGTATGTAACAGAACCTACAAGGGAGCAAGCTATCTTAGATCTGGTCCTGTGTAATGAGACAGGAATAATAAACGATCTCCGAGTAAAAGATCCTCTCGGAATGAGTGATCACATAGAAACATAGAAACATAGAAAATAGGTGCAGGAGTAGGCCATTCGGCCCTTCTAGCCTGCACCGCCATTCAATGAGTTCATGGCTGAACATGCAACTTCAGTACCCCATTCCTGCTTTCTCACCATACCCCTTGATTCCCCTAGTAGTAAGGACTTCATCTAACTCCTTTTTGAATATATTTAGTGAATTGGCCTCAACAACTTTCTGTGGTAGAGAATTCCACAGGTTCACCACTCTCTGGGTGAAGAAATTCCTCCTCATCTCGGTCCTAAATGGCTTCCCCCTTTTCCTTAGACTGTGTCCCCTGGTTCTGGACTTCCCCAACATTGGGAACATTCTTCCTGCATCTAACCTGTCTAACCCCGTCAGAATTTTAAACGTTTCTATGAGGTCCCCTCTCATTCTTCTGAACTCCAGTGAATACAAGCCCAGTTGATCCAGTCTTTCTTGATAGGTCAGTCCCGCCATCCCGGGAATCAGTCTGGTGAACCTTCGCTGCACTCCCTCAATAGCAAGAATGTCCTTCCTCAGGTTAGGAGACCAAAACTGTACACAATACTCCAGGTATGGCCTCACCAAGGCCCTGTACAATTGTAGCAACACCTCCCTGCCCTTGTACTCAAATCCCCTCGCTATGAAGGCCAACATGCCATTTGCTTTCTTAACCGCCTGATGTACCTGCATGCCAACCTTCAATGACTGATGTACCATGACACCCAGGTCTCTTTGCACCTGCCCTTTTCCTAATCTGTCACCATTCAGATAATAGTCTGTCTCTCTGTTTTTACCACCAAAGTGGATAACCTCACATTTATCCACATTATACTTCATCTGCCATGCATTTGCCCACTCACCTAACCTATCCAAGTCGCTCTGCAGCCTCATAGAATCCTCCTTGCAGCTCACACTGCCACCCAACTTCGTGTCATCCGCAAATTTGGAGATACTACATTTAATCCCCTCGTCTAAATCATTAATGTACAGTGTAAACAGCTGGGGCCCCAGCACAGAACCTTGCGGTACCCCACTAGTCACTGCCTGCCATTCTGAAAAGTCCCCATTTACTCCTACTCTTTGCTTCCTGTCTGACAACCAGTTCTCAATCCATGTCAGCACACTACCCCCAATCCCATGTGCTTTAACTTTGCACATTAATCTCTTGTGTGGGACCTTGTCGAAAGCCTTCTGAAAGTCCAAATATACCACATCAACTGGTTCTCCCTTATCCACTCTACTGGAAACATCCTCAAAAAATTCCAGAAGATTTGTCAAGCATGATTTCCCTTTCACAAATCCATGCTGACTTGGACCTATCATATTACCTCTTTCCAAATGCACTGCGATGACATCCTTAATAATTGATTCCATCATTTTACCCACTACCGATGTCAGGCTGACCGGTCTGTAATTCCCTGTTTTCTCTCTCCCTCCTTTTTTAAAAAGTGGGGTTACATTGGCTACCCTCCACTCCATAGGAACTGATCCAGAGTCAATGGAATGTTGGAAAATGACTGTCAATGCATCCACTATTTCCAAGGCCACCTCCTTAAGTACTCTGGGATGCAGTCCATCAGGCCCTGGGGATTTATCGGCCTTCAATCCCATCAATTTCCCCAACACAATTTCCCGACTAATAAGGATTTCCCTCAGTTCCTCCTCCTTACTAGACCCTCCGACCCCTTTTATATCCGGAAGGTTGTTTGTGTCCTCCTTAGTGAATACCGAACCAAAGTACTTGTTCAATTGGTCCGCCATTTCTTTGTTCCCCGTTATGACTTCCCCTGATTCTGACTGCAGGGGACCTACGTTTGTCTTTACTAACCTTTTTCTCTTTACATATCTGTTGAAACTTTTGCAATCCGTCTTAATGTTCCCTGCAAGCTTCTTCTCGTACTCCATTTTCCCTGCCCTAATCAAACCCTTTGTCCTCCTCTGCTGAGTTCTAAATTTCTCCCAGTCCCCGGGTTCTCTGCTATTTCTGGCCAATTTGTATGCCACTTCCTTGGCTTTAATGCTATCCCTGATTTCCCTTGATAGCCACGGTTGAGCCACCTTCCCTTTTTTATTTTTACGACAGACAGTATGGTTGAATTTGTAATACAGATTGAGGGTGAGGAAGTAGTGTCTCAAACGAGCGTACTATGCTTAAACAAAGGGGACTACAGTGGGATGAGGGCAGAGTTGGCTAAAGTAGACTGGGAACACAGACTAAACGGTGGCACAATTGAGGAACAGTGGAGGACTTTTAAGGAGCTCTTTCATAGTGCTCAACAAAAATATATTCCAGTGAAAAAGAAGGGTGGTAAGAGAAGGGATAACCAGCCATGGATAACCAAGGAAATAAAGGAGACTATTAAATTAAAAACCAATGCGTATAAGGTGGCCAAGGTTAGTGGGAAACTAGAAGATTGGGAAAATTTTATACGACAGTAAAGAATGACTAAGAAAGCAATAAAGAAAGGAAAGATAGATTATGAAAGGAAACTTGCGCAAAACATAAAAACAGATAGTAAAAGCTTTTACCGATATATAAAATGGAAAAGAGTGACGAAAATAAATGTTGGTCCCTTAGAAGATGAGAAGGGGGATTTAATAATGGGAAATGTGGAAATGGCTGAGACCTTAAACAATTATTTTGCTTCGGTCTTCACAGTGGAAGACACAAAAACCATGCCAAAGATTGCTGGTCACGGGAATGTGGGAAGGGAGGACCTTGAGACAATCACTATCACTCGGGGGGTAGTGCTGGACATGCTAATGGGACTCAAGGTAGACAAGTCCCCTGGTCCTGATGAAATGCATCCCAGGGTATTAAAAGAGATGGCGGAAGTTATAGCAGATGCATTTGTTATAATCTACCAAAATTCTCTGGACTCTGGGAAGGTACCATCGGATTCGAAAGCAGCTAATGTAACACCTCTGTTTAAAAAAGGGGGCAGACAAAAGGCAGGTAACTTTGGACCAGTTAGTTTAACATCTGTATTGGGGAAAATGCTTGAAACTATCATTAAGGAAGAAATAGCGGGACATCTAGATAGGAATAGTGCAATCAAGCAGACGCAGCATGGATTCATGAAGGGGAAATCATGTTTAACTAATTTACTAGAATTCTTTGAGGATATAACGAGCATGGTGGATAGAGGTGTACCGATGGATGTGGTGTATTTAGATTTCCAAAAGGCATTCGATAAGGTGCCACACAAAAGGTTACTGCAGAAGATAGAGGTACGCGGAGTCAGAGGAAATGTATTAGCATGGATAGAGAATTGACTGGCGAACAGAAAGCAGAGAGTCGGGATAAATGGGTCCTTTTCGGGTTGGAAATCGGTGGTTAGTGGTGTGCCACAGGGATTGGTGCTGGGACCACAACTGTTTACAATATACATAGATGACCTGGAAGAGGGGACAGAGTGTAGTTAACAACATTTGCAGATGACACAAAGGTTAGTGGGAAAGCGGGTTGTATAGAGGATACAGGGAGGCTGCAAAGAGATTTCGATAGATTAAGCGAATGGGCTAAGGTTTGGCAGATGGAATACAATGTCAGAAAATGTGAGGTCATCCACCTTGGGGAAAAAAACACAGTAAAAGGGAATATTATTTGAATGGGGAGAAATTACAACATGCTGTGGTGCAGAGGGACCTGGGGGTCCTTGTGCATGAATCCCCAAAAGTTAGTTTGCAGGTGCAGCAGGTAATCAGGAAGGTGAATGGAATGTTGGCCTTCATTGCGAGAGGGATGGAGTACAAAAGTAGGGAGGTCTTGCTGCAACTTTACAGGGTATTGGTGAGGCTGCACCTGGAGTACTGCATACAGTTTTGGTCACCTTACTTAAGGAAGGATATACTAGCTTTGGAGGGGGTACAGAGACGATTCATTAGGCTGATTCCAGAGATGAGGGGGTTACCTTATGATGATAGATTGAGTAGATTGGGTCTTTACTCGTTGGAGTTCAGAAGGATGAGGGGTGATCTTATAGAAACATTTAAAATAATGAAAGGGATAGGCAAGATAGAGGCAGAGAGGTTGTTTCACTGGTCGGGGAGACTAGAACTAGGGGGCACAGCCTCAAAATACGGGGGAGCCAATTTAAAACCGAGTTGAGAAGGAATTTCTTCTCCCAGAGGGTTGTGAATCTGTGAAATTCTCTGCCCAAGGAAGCAGTTGAGGCTAGCTCATTGAATTTATTCAAATCACAGATAGATAGGTTTTTAACCAATAAGGGAACTCAGGGTTATGGGGAGCAGGAGGGTAAGTGGAGCTGAGTCCATGGCCAGATCAGCCATGATCTTGTTGAATGGCGGAGCAGGCCCGAGGGGTTAGATGGCCGACTCCTGTTCCTAATTCTTATGTTCTTATGTTCATTTCATTTTTTAAGGTCCTGTTGACTGAGTAAATCTTGTGTTTCATTTCTCTCGGCACTTAAATGCTGGTTTTATCTTATTTGTCCTCTCTGCAACATTTTCTAATTCCCAGTTTTTTTTCTTCCTTTGCTGAGTTCACATAACTTAGATCTTTTCTTCTCATTATTTTCAAATCCCTCTCTTGCTTGTTTAGACGTTTCAGGACCTTTTTCTTGATAAGCACCATCCATTTTGAAAAGGTTTTCAAACCCGAAATTTAAATCTCCTTTATTGCAGTGAAACTTTCTCATAACTTAAAATCATTATCAACATAGAGTGTCTTTCATCTCTTTTCCAATATTCACACTTTGAAACAAAGCCAAAATTCCACTGTGGCCATTATGTTAATTACCCTCCAATTAAGCCAATATCTTTTTCATAGCCAATATTAACTAGTATCCAGTAAGTTACGTCTTTTTCCATTTAAATCTCCTTTCTTCAAATTAGTTTTTGTATCTAACAAACATTTTACACAGAGGGCTTGTGTCTCTGTGAATTTGTTTATTTAAACTACTAAAGACAATCGCAAACACTGTTTTCCCAATTAGATGTTCAAGTTGTTTTGTTAGCAGTCTAGCTTCAAGGTTGCATCTTTATCTTTTGATAAAAACAAGCTGTCCTTTGTGAATTTTATGTTTTTTCCAACATTATTCAACAGTCAAGAAAGCTTCCACACGAATACTTTCACTTAAAGACAGACATTCACACCAAATTTTCATTTAATACAGCTTATCCTATGTTTTTTTCAGTAACTTAATGCATGCCATATTTCATCTTTCCTGCTAGCATTTATACCCGGGACCCTTTTGGTCCATTTCTCAGAGACACCCCTTCATCTTCATTTTATCCCACTGGCCAGTTTTCCTAAACATCCTGGGGTCCCATCCTCTTTTTAGGTTGTATTCCTTCTTTTTCAGGCACACACCTATCCCCAACCTTGGTTTTCGTCCTTCCGTGGTTTGCTATAACTTTGTTCTGCAGATTGCCCCCTTCTAGTTCTTTATACAGATTACCTCCTTCCCCGTCAATGCTACAGCTACAGGTGGTACAAAAAACATACTCACTATCATTGCTAGCTGTCACATCATCCAGGTCGGAGGGTCTGTACCCTGTTCGCAGTGCCAATTGTTGGGGTAAAAGGAAGACTTCTCTCCCTTGAGGTGGACTCCCTGATATAGGAAGTTGACACCTGCCCTTCTGTTGGTGTAAAAGGAAGACTTCTCTCCCTCGGGGCGGACTACCTGATATAGATAATCGAAACCTCGCCCTTCGCCCTCTGTAGAAAGACCAAGGAATTAAACAAACAAAACCTTCAGTTCAACCGGCTTTATTTTGAGCAAATGCAAGGGAAGATTAAATTGTTGAACCTTCAAAATACAGGAGGTTTTGAGTGTAATTTATACAGGTTTTGGAGAGGGGCTACCCTCCTACAAAATCATCGATAGGTCTATTGCTATCAGCGGAGTTACATTGATTTGTCGACTCTTTTCAGACTGGCTCTGAGTGGTACATACAATTGTCCATCTCCCATCATATGTTAATTGTGTTGTTCCATGATTTGCACTTTGCCATAGTCTATATGACACTAGAAGTAACTATTCCAAAATACTGGCTTTCTTATCTCTTCCTCAAAGACTTCTAATCAAAATTGTAACTACTGACTTCTGCTGTTTTGTTAAGTGTTACTAAGATTAACCATACAGTTTTAATGCATTATAAGTGAGCTATACCTACATAAGCAAGTGTTACATACAATAGATAATTATTCCTCAGAACCTCCTAATACTGATTAGTTCGCTACCTTCAGCATTGTGTTGTGACGACCTATCTGTCTGCTCTTTGCCTGCTACAACTCTATCCCTTACACAAGTCATCATCATAGGCAGTCCCTTGGAATTGAGGAAGACTTGCTTCCACACTTAAAATGAGTCCTTAGGTGGCTGAACAGTCCAATACGAGAGCCACAGTCCCTGTCACAGGTGGGACAGATAGTTGTTGAGGGTAAGGGAGGGTGGGACAGATTTGCCGCACGCTCTTTCCGCTGCCTACGTTTGATTTCTGCATGCTCTCGGTGATGAGACTCGAGATGCTCAGCACCCTCCCGGATGCACTTCCTCCACTTACGGCGGTCTTTGGCCAGGAACTCCCAGGTGTCGGTGGGGATGTTACACTTTATCAGGGAGGCTTTGAGGGTGTCCTTGTAACGTTTCCTCTGCCCACCTTTGGCTCATTTGCCATGAAGGAGTTCCGAGTAGAGCTCTTGCTTTGGGAGTCTCATGTCTGGCACACGGACAATGTGGCCTGCCCAGCGGAGCTGATTAAGTGTGGTCAGTGCTTCAGTGCTGGGGATGTTGGCCTGTCGAGGATGCCAATGTTGGTACATCTGTCTCCCAGGGGATTTGTAGGATCTTGCGGAGACATCAATGGTGATATTTCTCCAGTTACTTGAGGTGTCTGCTGTACATGGTCCATGTCTCTGAGCCATACAGGAGGGTGGGTATTATTACAGCTTGTAGACCATGAGCTTGGTGGTAGATTTGAGGGCCTGGTCTTTGAACACTCTTTTCCTCAGGTGCCCAAAGGCTGCACTGCCACACTGGAGGCGGTGCTGAATCTCGTCGTCAATGTCTGCTCTTGTTGATAAGAGGCTCCCGAGGTATGGGAAATGGTTCACGTTGTCCAGGGCTGCGCCGTGGATCTTGATGACTGGGGGGCAGTGCTGTGCGGTGAGGACAGGTTGGTGGAGAACCTTTGTCTTCCGGATGTTTAGCGTAAGGCCCATGCTTTCGTACGCCTCAATAAATATGTCGACTATGTCCTGGAGTTCAGCATCTGTATGTGCGCAGACACAGGCGTCGTCCGCGTACTGTAGCTCTACGACAGAGGTTGGGGTGGTCTTGAATCTGGCCTGGAGACGGCGAAGATTGAACTGGTTCCCACTGGTTCTGTAGTTTAGTTCCATTCCAGTAGGCAGGTATACAGGCATCATGGGCATGTCTGCAAACGATCTGGCTCTTTACCCATTCAACATAGGCTGGCATTCTCCTTCCTTCCCCCAATAATGATGGCACTTTTCTTCCCGGAGAGCTGTGTTGTTCTTGTAAAGCTGTTGGTGAGCTTTTGCTAGATTCTAGACTGGCATGTATTATGGAAAACAAATCTGAAAACATCTAAAAGGCAACCATTACAATGAAAATTCTAAATCAACTCAGCATAAGCATGTTTTCAATGAACTGGCGCACCAAATGCCATCCATGCCATTAGCCTCCACGACGTCACACCATGCATGTCCGTCCATCCATTCAGCTCCTGGTCAAAAATAGAGCCCAGGACAAATTAACCCTTTGCAAAAATTCAAAATCCAGTTCTGATTAAGAGTGCTTGGTATGTTGGTGTTTTGTACTTGGGTGCTTTCCCTTTGTTACTGTAAGATGTTCAGCTGAGGGGCAACATATCTTGATCCTCTGGGCAGCAACACCTTTCTCCTTAGTACTATCTTTAGCTGCTTATACTTATTTGTGCTCTAAATATCACCTAAGCACTTTCATCTGGGTCACTTTCCAACTTCCCTGAGATAGATATCTCTGAGCTGGTGCTTGTAAAGGATTGATTGAGTGATAACGCGAGCTGCGAAGTGTTGGCAGTGCCAGATGCAGTGAGGCCTATGTCATCTTCCTCTGTAATATCTGGTGGAACAAGAGAAAAAGAGAGATTAAAATAGTTTCCTCTGATGGTTTCCTAAGGAGCCATGCACATTTTCATAACATAGTGTATTGACAGTTAATGAAGAGTATTGTGCACCTTCAGTGCTGCCTGACCAGCTGGGCCAACCATCTACTGCTTGTCTTCTTCCAATATACAAAGGCACAGAGGAATTCCCAATGGCAAATTACATTGTGTGAAATGGTGAGGGGAAATGGCAGCAGCCTACCCAGTAGCTCAGAGGCAGCTGTTAAAGTAGATGGCAACCGCAAAAAAAAAGTCAAAATAAGTTTAAACTTGATGCTGTGCTCTATAAATTCTCTTCCACTTTCTGCTCAACATCTACAAACCCAGACCATCTGGTTTTTACAGGCAAGAATATGAATCAATAAAATTGATAAACAAAATTGATGTCATGATATGTTTGCAAGGACATGCATAAAAATGAGCAGTGTCTGCTTGTGATCCTGAAGACAACTGTGGAAAATATGACGGGAGAAAAAAATGGATGGAGATTCAGCATCACAAAATCCCACTCAATTTTCTGATCAGACCCATCCAATTTACATCAGTAAATTAGGTGAATCTGATCAGGAAATCCATAGTTATCTCTTCATATTATGAAATGCTAAATCTCTATTGATCACTTCAGTAAACCATTGCTATAATTCATAATTTGAAAGCAGCTAAATTGTATATTGTAGATTATATACAGATATAGTTACAGATGCCCTTAGAAACATAGAAATCTACAGTGCAGAAGGCGGCCATTTCGACCCACTGTGTCCGCGCCGGCCGACAAAGAGCCACACGGCCCTCGGTCAGCAGCCCTGAAGGTTACATATAAACCTATGAACAATGAACAATGGCGGAAAGGTAAAGAGCATCCGGCATAACCAGTCCATCCCACACAACTGCGGCACCCCCTGCACCGTAACATTCTACACGCCATCCCCAACTGGAGCCATGTGATCTCCTGGGAGAGGCAAAAAAACAGATTAAAAAACCCAGGCCAATTGGGAAAAAAGAATCTGAGAAAATTCCCCTCTGACCCATCCATGTGATCAAAACTAGTCCAGGAGATCATTCGATTCCCTGCAGTACACATCTTGTTACAACAAATGGTTATCCAATCTAATCCCACTTACCAGCTCTAGGTCCGTAACCCTGCAGGTTATGGCACTTCAAGTGCCCATCCAAGCACCTTTTAAATGTGAAAGTTTCTGCGTCCACCACCCTTCCAGACAGTGAGTTCCAGATCCCCACAACCCTCTGCATGAAGAAGCCTCTCCTCAAATCTTCTCTGAACCTTCCACCAACCACCTTAAAACTATACCCCCTTATAATTGTCACCTCCACCAAGGGAAATAGGCTCTTGTTATCCACTATATCCAGGCCCCTCAAAATGTTTTGCACCTCAATGAGGTCTCCTCTTATCCTCCTCTGTTCCAATAGGAACAAACACAGCCTATCCAGTCTGTCCTCATGTCTAAGATTCTCCATTCCAGGCAGCATTCTTCTCTGCACCCTCTCTAGTGCAATCACGTCCTTCCTATAATACGATGACCAGAACTGCACGCAGTACTCCAGCTGTGGCCTAACCAGAGTATTATACAATTTAAGCATAATCTCCTTGCTCTTGTATTCTATGCCTTGGCCAGTAAAGGCAAGCATTCTATATGCCTTCTTAACCACCTTATCCACTTGGCCTGCTACTTTCAGGGATCTGTGGACAAGCACTCCAAGGTCCCTTTGTTCATCTACGCTATTAAGTGGTCTACCGTTTAATGTGTATACCCTTTCCTTATTAGCCCTCTCCAAGTGCATTACCTCACACTTCTCTGAATTAAATTCCATTTGCCACTGTTCTGCCCACTGTTTAGCTTGTTTGATCTATTCTGTGTAATACTTGCCTCACTGATAATGGCACTAGTACCACATTTATTCATCTATAGCTTTACTTAGCTAAATTAGGAACCATTTGACCACTGATTTTTCTGAGCTTCATTTGTGCCCTTCTGTACTTTCACTTTTAATAATGTTTTTGTTTTTCTCTGTGAAATTTAATTCAAGAAAGACTTGGATTTATATAGCGGCTTTCACGACCACTGGACGTCTCAAAGCGCTTTACAGCCAATGAAATACTTTTCGGAGTGTAGTCACTGTTGTAATGTAGGAAACGCGGCAGCCAATTTGCACACAGCAAGCTCCCACAGACAGCCTACTACTTCTTAAGCATTCCCCCGGAGTCGAGGATGACTTGCTTCCACACTAATATGAGTTCTACAGTGACTAATAAGTCCAATGTGGGACCTTCAGATTCTGTCACAGGTGGGGCAGGTGGTGGTTGAAGGGACAGATGGGAGGGGTGCTTGCTTTGTCGTGCGTGCGCTCCTCCCGTTGTTTGTAGTTGGTTTCTACGTGCTCCCAACGAAGAGACGCAAAGTGTTCGGCGCCTTCTTGAAAGCTTCGCCTCCACTTTGAGCAGTCTTGGGCCAAGCATTCCCAAGATTCGGTGGGGATGTTACATTTTTTCAAGAAGGCTTTGAGGGTGTCCTTGAAGCATTTTCTCTGCCCTCCTGGGGCTTCCCTGCCGTGACGGAGCCCGGATTAGAGTGCTTGTTTCGCGAGTCTTGTATCAGGCATGCGGACAATGTGGCCTGTCCTTCGGAGCTGGTTGAGCGTGGTCAATGCTTCGATGCTGGGGATGTTGGCCTGAGAGAGAACGCTGATGTTGATGCGCCTATCCTGCCAATGGATTTGCAAGATTTTGCAGAGGCAGCATAGGTGGTACTTCTCCAGTGCTTTGAGGTGCCTACTGTACATTGTCCATGTCTCTGAAGCATATAGGAGGGCGGGGTATCAAATTGCTCTTTAGACCATGAGCTTGGTGTCAGGTTTGAGATCTTGGCCTTCAAACATTCTTTTCCTCAGGCGACCAAAGGCTACAGTGGCACGCTGAAGGCAGTGTTGGATTTCATCATCGATGTCTGTCCTCACTGACAGAGGGCTCCCTAGGTATGGAAAGTGTTCCACGCTGTCCAAGGCCTCGTAATGGTTCTTGATAATCGGGGGGCAGTACTGTGTGGCGGGGGCAGGTTGGTAGAGATCCTTTGTCTTACAGGTGTAAAACGTAAGGCCCAGTCTCCCGTATGCTTCAGTGAAGGTGTCAATGATGGCCTGGAATTCGACCTTAGAGTGTACACAAATGCAAGCGTTGTCTGCATACTGTAATTCAATGGCAGTTGGAGTAACCTTGGTTCTGGACTGGAGGTGACGGAGATTGAACAATTTCCCGTTCGTCTTGGAGGTTAACTCCACTCCAGTGGGAAGCTTATTAAAGGTGAGATGAAGCATTACAGCAAGAAAGATTGAGAAGAGTGTTGGTGCAATGACACAGCCTTGCTTGACCCCAGTCTGCACTTGTATTGGGTCTGTGGTGGATCGGTTTGTAAGAATCACGGCTTGCATGTCATCCTGAAGCAGGTGGAGGATGATGACAAATTTTTGAGGCCAGCCGAATTTAAGAAGGACACTCCATAATTCCTCTCAGTTGACAGAGTCGAAGGCCTTTGTGAGGTCAAAGAAGGCCATGTACAGAGGTGAATGCTGCTCCCTACATTTTTCGTCGATTTGTCGCAGGGTGAAAATCATGTCCGTTGTGTTTCTTAGTGGGCGGCAACAGCATTGTGACTCTGGGAGGAGCTCTTCAACCACTAGGAGGAGGCAATTGAGGAGGATTCTCCCTCTGTAATTACCACAATCGGAATTGTCACCTTTCTTTAAGATGGTCACGATTACGGTGTCTCTGAAATCCCCTGCATGCTCACCTCTTTCCAGATAAGAGAAATGAGGTCATGGAGTCGCACCATGAGTACTTTCCGCCATGCTTTAGTGCTTCGGCGGGGATTCCATCTGCTCCTGAGGCCTTGTTGTTTTTCAACTGTTGAGTGGCCTTTTCAACCTCATGCCGGGCTGGGATTGTGCTGAGGTGGTGGTGGGTAGCATGCTGTGGGATGGAGTCAAGGGCACTCATGTTAAAGACAGAGTCTTGGTGAAGGAGATCTTCGAAATGCTCCTTCCAGTAGGCATTGACTGCCTCTCTGTCCTTGATGAGCATCTCCCCATTCTTAGCTCTCAATGGGAAAGGACTTTGAGTGCTTGGGCTGTAGGTGATCTTGACTGCGCTAAAAAATCCACGCAAGTCTTGTGATTGTCGGCTGGTTGCTGGATCTCCTGCGCTCATTCCACCCACCATCTGTTCTTTAGGTCATAAGTTTTTTATTGAACCTCGGCCTTCAGTTGTCTGTAGATCTGATTTCTTTTACTCGAGTTGTGATGATGTTTCCAATTCAAGAATGTCGTTTATTAGTGTCATGTATGTAACCTCTATGTAACACCACTGCAATACTGTATATACTTAAGCAATGCACACCTTGACCACAGGGGGTGAACTTGTGGGAGACACTCCTTACCTGGTCATCCAGGTATATAACGGGAGGTCCCACGCAGGGTTATCACTTCTTGGTCCTGTGAATAAAGATTCAGGTCATATAGTGACCTTGTCCATAGAATGTGCCTCTTTTGTGTCATTGAGACTAAGGATTTTACAATTAGCTCCTGGATCTCCTGGTCATTCTCATTGAATCAGTCTTGACATTTTCTGCTAGAGTAACCAAGAGTCTCTTTGCAGGTGCTAATTATGGTGGATTTGAGGGCAGACCAGGCACTATGGACACTCTGTGGCTCCGGTTCATTGGAAGTCATCAGGTTAGCTATGAGTTGACTGAATAGTGCTTTCTCTGCAGGGTCTTTGAGTGCTTCAACATTGATTTTTTTGCGGCACGTTTCTGTTGCCGCCGACATTTTGAGGCTATGTTGATGGAAATAACAGAGCGTGATTAGGCGGTGGTCAGTCCAGCAGTCATCAGCTCCTGTCATGGCGTGGCTGATGCAGACGTCCTTGTGGTCCCTTGCTCAGACTGCGCTACTGCAGGATGGCAGCGGTCAGGTTACCCCCCGGCCTCTCCAATCCGGCGGCATTGGGCAGTGAGCGGCGAGAAAACTGGTAAAACCGCGTGCCGGGGGGCCGCAGGCGGCGAGAATCAGCGATATTTTTTAACCAGTGGGGAGAAAATGAAGAAAATAATCCCTGGAACTGGGAGAGGGAGCGAGAGCAGCAAATTCCAACGGCCAGTGAAATAATACTTCTGTTGGTGGCTTCTGACCTGAGATACAGTTACTGCCTTTAAATACAATTCTATACGTGTCTGGACCTCCGACACGATCCTGATGACTCAGCCAACAGCTCCTTAGAAGGAAGAAGGCCAGCATCGAGGTCGGGACCCGAGGCCAGAATACGCGCGGCCATTAGTAAAGACTCAACAGCCAGAGCGGAAAAAGTGCAGCAGGGCCTGCGCATGGAGAGCAGCGCGCTGGAGCTGGAGCCGGGGGCCCGGGGTACAGGATCAGTATTCTATGGACAAACTCACAAGCTGCTCCAAGAGTAATGCACTCACCTACACTGCAATCTCTGAAAAGCAGGGAGAGAGGAACTGAGGGAGGGGGTTAGTTGGAATATGTATGTGTGTGTGCTCGGCCCATGCAGCATAGCCTGGTCTCTGATCATCTTGGGCCCCCTTGCCATTGGACCAAGACCTTGCTCTGTCAAGTTTGTGTGGTAGCTAGTGTGCAATGGACACTCCATGTTAAAAGATTCACGCAAAGGCATCTTCCACCCTCTAAAATTAAGTTTGGGACCTGTAATGTCAGGACTCTCATGGACAACCCCAACAGCGACAGACCTGAATGTCGCACTGCTATCATTGCCCAGGAACTCAGACAATTCGACACTGACATCGCCACCCTGAATGAGACACGGCGGGCGGGAAAAAGCCAGCTTGAGGAACAAGGTGGTGGATACACCTTCTTCTGGAAAGACAAACCAGAAGAAGAACGCCATCTCCATGGGGCTGGCTTCGCCATCAAAAATAAGCTAGTTTGGCGTCTTAAAGACTTCCCCTGCAGGATAAGCGACTCATGACCCTTCGGCTCACACTAACCCAGAACCAGTATGCTACGGTCATTAGTGTGTATGCCCTGTTATATATGTAAACTTGTATATACTTTGTACAGCCACCAGAGGGCTCATCCCCTAGAATCCCAAGGGATCCCATAATCCCTTGGGAGCACAGGTACTTCAGGAGGCCTCACAGGCTGAAGAGGCACTCTAGAGACCTGCAATAAAAGACGAAGGTCACACTTTACTTTGAGCTCACAGTTTCCAGTCAGACTCTTTCTTCATACATAACAACTGGCGATGAGATACAGATAACGAACCCAACGATGCAGAGAACAGTGGGCATCCTGGAGAAATTCTCAGAGGGAGATGATTGGGAAACCTTTGTGGAGTGAATCGGCCAATACTTTGTGGCCAATGAGCTGGAAGGAGAAGCGAACGCTGCCAAACGAAGGGCGATTCTCCTCACCGTCTACGGGGCACCAACATATGGCCTCACGAAAAATCTGCTTGCTCCAGCGAAACCCACAGAGATCGTATGATGATTTGTGCACACTTGAACCCGAAGGAAAGCGTTCTGATGGCGAGGTACTGGTTCTACACCTACAAAAGGTCTGAAGGCCAGGAAGTGGCGAGCTATGTTGTCGAGCTAAGACGCCGTGCCGGACATTGCAAATTTGAAGGTCTTTTGGAGCACATGCTCAGAGACTTTTTCGTACTTGGCATTGGCCATGAAATGATACTTCGCAATCTTTTGACTGTAGAGACCCCAACCTTGAGTAAGGCCATAGCGATAACCCAGGCGTTCATTGCCACCAGTGACAATACTAAGCAAATCTCTCAGCACACGAGTGCTGCTACAAGTACTGTGAACAAAGTGATGTTGTTTTCAAATCGCAATGTACAGGGCAGGCCCTACATGCTTGCAGCTGCACGTCTGGAGCTGTCTCAGAGTCCACAATCATGGGTGATGAATGCAAGGCCATTAACACCTTGTTGGCTCTGTGGGGAGATCATCGTTTCCATTCATGCCATTTCAAAGGGTATGTTTGCAAGGGCTGTGGAACAATGGGACACCTCCAACATATGTGCAGGCGAGCTGCAAATCCTGTTAATCCTGCAAACCACCATGTTGCAGAGGAGGACAGATCCACAGCGGATCATGACGAACCAGAGCCTCAGACCGAGGAGGCAGAGGTATATGGGGTGTAAACTTTTACCACAAAGTGTCCCCCGATAATGCTGAAGGTTGAACTAAATGGACTCCCAGTCTCAATGGAGTTGGACACGGGCGCGAGCCAGCCCATTATGAGCAAAAATACATTCGAGAAATTGTGGTGCAGCAAGGCCTCAAGGCTAGTCTTGACTCCAATTCGCACAAAATTGAGAACTTACACAAAGGTACTGATTCCCATAATCGGCAGTGCTACTGTAAAGGTCTCCTATGATGGAGCAGTGCACAAGCTACCACTCTGGGTGGCACCGGGTGATGGTCCCGCGCTGCTCGGCAGGAGCTGGCTGGGAAAGATACTCTGGAACTGGGACGACGTCCGAGCGCTCTCGTCCGCTGACGACACTTCGTGTGCCCAGGTCTTAGACAAGTTCCCTTCGCTGTTCGAACCAGGCATCGGGAAATTCCAAGGAGCAAAAGTGCAGATCCACCTAATTCCGGGGGCGCGACCCATCCATCACAAGGCGAGAGTAGTACCGTACATGATGAGAGAAAGGGTAGAGATCAAGCTAGACCGGCTGCAATGAGAGGGCATCATTTCGCCGATCGAATTCAACAAGTGGGCCAGTCCGATCGTTCCTCTCCTCAAGGGAGATGGCACCATCAGAATCTGTGGTGATTACAAAGTAACTATCAATCGTTTCTCCCTGCAGGACCAATATCCACTGCCTAAGACCGACTACCTATTTGCTACGCTGGCGGGAGGAAAGACGTTCATGAAGCTGGACTTGACCTCGGCGTACATGACACAGGAGCTGGAGGAATCATCGAAGGCCCTCACCTGCATCAACATGCACAAAGGTCTCTTCATTTATAACAGATGCCCATTCGGAATTCAATCAGCAGTGGCGATATTCCAGAGAAACATGGAAAGCTTACTGAAGTCAGTCCCGTGCACGGTGATCTTCCAGGATGACATCTTGGTTACAGGTCGGGATACAAGTGAGCATCTGCAGAACCTGGAGGAGGTTCTTAGTCGACTCAACCGAGTGGGGCTCAGGTTAAAACGCTCTAAGTGCATTTTCCTGGCACCTGAAGTGGAGTTCCTGGGGAGAAGAATCGTGGTGGATGGCATCAGGCCCACCGATTCGAAGACGGAGACAATCGAGAACGCACCGAGGCCACAGAACGTGACGGAGCTGTGGTCGTTTCTCGGACTCCTGAATTATTTTGGTAACTTCTTACCGGGTCTCAGCATACTGTTAGAACCACTGCGCGCCTTACTGCGTAAAGGAGACGAATGGGTATGGGGTAAAAGCCAATAAAATGCCTTTGTAAAAGCTAGAAAATTGTTATGCTCAAACAAGTTGCTTGTGATGTATGATCCACGTAAGCATTTGGTACTAGCATGTGATGCGTCTTCATATGGCGTCGGATGTGTATTGCAACAAGGTAATGATTTTGGGAAATTGCAACCGGTTGCTTATGCATCCAGGAGTCTGTCTAAAGCTGAGAGAGCCTACAGCATGATTGAGAAAGAAGCATTAGCGTGTGTCTATGGGGCAAAGAAAATGCATCAATATCTGTTTGGCTAAAATTTGAATTGGAAACTGACCACAAGCCACTGATATCCCTGTTTTCCGAGAGCAAGGGGATAAATACTAATGCATTGGCCCACATCCAGAGATGGGCGCTCACGTTGCCCGCATACAACTACGCCAACTGCCACAGACCAGGCACAGAAAACTGTGCCGATACGCTCAATAGGCTGCCATTGCCCACCACGGAGGTGGAAATGGCGCAGCCCGCAGATTTAGTCATGGTTATGGAAGCATTTGAGAGTGAGCAATCACCCGTCACATAGCCAGACAGATTAGAACCTGGACGAGCCAGGACCCCTTACTGTCCCTAGTTAAAAACTGTGTGCTTCACGGGAGCTGGTCCAGTGTCCCAGTGGAAATGCAGGAACAGATAAGGCCGTTCCAGCGGTGCAAAGATGAAATGTTTATACAGGCAGACTGCCTTCTGTGGGGAAATCGGGTAGTGGTTCCCAAGAAGGGCAGAGACACCTTCATCAGTGACCTCCACAGAACCCACCCAGACATCGTAATGATGAAAGCGGTAGCCAGATCCCACGTGTGGTGGCCCGGTATTGATGCGGACTTAGAGTCCTGCGTTCACAGATGTAACAAATGCTCACAGTTAAGTAATGCGCCCAGGGAGGCGCCACTAAGTTTATGGTCTTGACCCTCCAAACCGTGGTCTAGGGTCCATGTCGACTATGCAAGGCCGTTCTTGGGTAAAATGTTCCTTGTGGTTGTAGATGCGTATTCCAAATGGATTGAATGTGAGATAATGTCGGCAAGCACGTCCGCTGCCACCACCGAAAGCCTGCGGGCCATGTTTGCCATGCACGGACTACCCGATGTCCTTGTGAGCGACAACGGACCATGTTTTACCAGTGCCGAGTTCAAAGAAATCATGACCCGCAACGGGATCAAACATGTCACATCTGTCCTGTTCAAATCAGCATCCAATAGTCAGACAGAGAGAGCAGTGCAAACAATCAAGCAGGGCATGAAGAGGGTAACTGATGGCTCACTGCAGACTCGCCTATCCCGTGTCCTGCTTAGTTACCGCACAAGACCCCATTCACTCACTGGGATTCCACCTGCTGAACTGCTCATGAAAAGGGCACTTAAGACAAGGCTCTCGTTAGATCATCCTGATCTACCCGAACAGGTACAGAGCAGACGGCTTCAACAAAGTACATATCATGACAGCGCAAATGTGTCACACAAAATTGAAATCAATGTTCTTGTATTTGTATTGAATTATGGACAAGGTCCCAAGTGGCTTCCTGGCACTGTTGTGGCCAAAGAGGGGAGCAGTGTGTTTCGGGTCAAACTTTCAAATGGACTCATTCACCGGAAACACTTGGACCAAATCAAACTCAGATTCATGGACTATCCTGAGCAACCCACCTTGGACCCTACCTTCTTTGATCCCCCAACATACACACCAGTGGCAACCGGCACCACGGTTGGCCACGAAACAGAATCCATCATCCGCAGCAGCCCAGCAGGACTCACCACACCAGGCAGCCCAGCAAGGCCAGCTGCACAGCAGCCCAGCGAGGGCCCAACAGACGGTTCACCAACACCAGCATCTGCCCCGAGACAATCAACCAGGGCAAGAAGGGCCCCAGATCGTCTCACCTTGTAAATAGTTACACTATTGACTTTTGAGGGGGTGGGGGGGGAGGAAGTGTTGTTATATTTGTATATACTTTGTACAGCCACCAGAGGGCTCATCCCCAGGAGTCCCAAGGGATCCCATAATCCCTTGGGAGCACAGGTACTTAAGGAGGCCTCGCAGGCTGGCGAGTCACTCTGGAGACCTGCAATAAAAGACTAAGGTCACACTTTACTTTGAGCTCACAGTATCTAGTCAGACTCTTTCTTCAAACATAACTCGTCCTAACCCAGAAAGCTACAGACGAGACCAAAGAGCAATTCTACACTAGCCTTAAACAATCCCTGTCCTGAGTTCATAGAAACTAGGTGCAGGATAATCGCTTCTCGGCCTTTTGGCTAAGATCATGCGTAACTGACCTGACAGGGGAGTAACCATGACCCCAAAGTGGTTCTCCCTGGATCAGGAAGGTGGTTCTCCTATGCTTTTTGGAAATAGGAGGTGGGTGGGGTGGCTTGACCCATCCACCTCCATGGCACGAACCTGGTATTGCAGTACTTCCAGGAACGGTGCAGTGGCTTTCGGCCTTTTGGCTAAGAGCATTGGCGCAGAGTGATCCTTGATGTGTGCAAGGTGACCTGTGGCGTTTGTGATTTGACAAAGAATTGGAAAGATTGGCAATGAAAATTTTTTTTTTTTAAACTAGGTGCAGGAGTAGGCCATTCGGCCCTTCTAGCTTGCACCGCCATTCAATGAGTTCATGGCTGAACATGCAACTTCAGTACCCCATTCCTGCTTTCTTGCCATACCCCTTGATTCCCCCTAGTAGTAAGGACTACATCTAACTCCTTTTTGAATATATTTAGTGAATTGGCCTCAACAACTTTCTGTGGTAGAGAATTCCACAGGTTCACCACTCTCTGGGTGAAGAAGTTTCTCCTCATCTCGGTCCTAAATGGCTTACCCCTTATCCTTAAACTGTGACCCCTGGTTCTGGACTTCCCCAACATTGGGAACATTCTTCCTGCATCTAACCTGTCTAAACCCATCAGAATTTTAAACGTTTCTATGAGGTCCCCTCTCATTCTTCTGAACTCCAGTGAATACAGGCCCAGTTGATCCAGTCTTTCTTGATAGGTCAGTCCCGCCATCCCGGGAATCAGTCTGGTGAACCTTTGCTGCACTCCCTCAATAGCAAGAATGTCCTTCCTCAAGTTAGGAGACCAAAACTGTACACAATACTCCAGGTGTGGCCTCACCAAGGCCCTGTACAACTGTAGCAACACCTCCCTGCCCCTGTACTCAAATCCCCACGCTATGAAGGCCAACATGCCATTTGCTTTCTTAACCGCCTGCTGTACCTGCATGCCAACTTTCAATGACTGATGTATCATGACACCCAGGTCTCGTTGCACCTTCCCTTTTCCTAATCTGTCACCATTCAGATAATAGTCTGTCTCTCTGTTTTTACCACCAAAGTGGATAACCTCACATTTATCCACATTATACTTCATCTGCCATGCATTTGCCCACTCACCTAACCTATCCAAGTCGCTCTGCAGCCTCATAGCATCCTCCTCGCAGCTCACACTGCCACCCAACTTAGTGTCATCCGCAAATTTGGAGATACTACATTTAATCCCCTCGTCTAAATCATTAATGTACAGTGTAAACAGCTGGGGCCCCAACACAGAACCTTGCGGTACCCCACTAGTCACTGCCTGCCATTCTGAAAAGTCCCCATTTACTCCTACTCTTTGCTTCCTGTCTGACAACCAGTTCTCAATCCATGTCAGCACACTACCCCCAATCCCATGTGCTTTAACTTTGCACATTAATCTCTTGTGTGGGAGTTCCAATGGATGACAAGTTGATTTTCCTTGGTGACTGTAACGTCAGAGTTGGAAAGGACACAGACCTCTGGAGAGGTGTGATGGGTAGGGAAAACCAACTCCAATGGTATTCTCCTCCTGATAAAATGCTTGGAACATGGTCTTGTCATAACCAACACCTTGTTTTGTCAGAGAGACAAGTACGAGGCCTCATGGCAATACCCTTGCTCCAGGCACTGGCACCTGCTAGACCCACAAACAACAATGTGATAATGACCAGATAATTTGTTTTTTTGTTATGTTGATTGAGGGATAAATATTGGTCAGGACACCAGGGATAACTCACCTGCTCTTCTTCGAAATAGTGCCATGGGATCTTTTACGTCCACTTGAGAGAGCAGACGAGACCTCTTTTTTTAATATATGTAATTCAGTAGCTGACATTTTCAAACATCTGTTCATATTTGACCCAATGACTTTCATGATAGCATCACTGTGTACAGGGCTGTAGTAATACTCGTCCTCCTGTATGGCTCAGAGACATGGACCATGTACAGTAGACACCTCAAGTCGCTGGAGAAATACCACCAACGACGCCTCTGCAAGATCCTGCAAATCCTCTGGGAGGACAGACGCACCACATTAGTGTCCTCGAAAGGCCAACATCCCCAGCATTGAAGCACTGACCACACATGATCAGCTCCGTTGGGCAGGCCACACTGTTTGCATGCCAGACACGAGACTCCCAAAGCAAGCGCTCTGCTTGGAACTCCTTCACGGCAAACGAGCCCAAGGTGGGCAGTGGAAACGTTACAAGGACACCCTCAAAGCCTCGCTGAAAAAGTGCAACATCCCCACCGACACCTGGGAGTCCCTGGCCAAAGCTCGCCCTAAGTGGAGGAAGTGCATCCGGGAGGGCACTGTGCACCTCGAGTCTCATCGCCGAGAGCGTGCAGAAATCAAGCACAGGCAGTGGAAAGAGCATGCGTTAAACCTGTCCCACCCACCCCTTCCCTCAATGACTCTCTGTCCTACCTGTTACAGGGACTGTGGCTCTCGTATTAGACTGTACAGCCACCTAAGGACTCATTTTAAGAGTGGAAGCAAGTCTTCCTCAATTCCGAGGGACTGCCTATGATGATGGATGAGCATCACTATTATTAACACTGGACTGGACTAGACTGTATTGTACAAACAACATTTATGTTTTTCTACGCATTTTTGTAGATTTTCCCTGGGTTACCATGACGTGATCTGACGTTATCTATACTTTTTTTAATTAAAGCATATTGTAGTGATTTTGTTACAGATAATTCAGGTGATTGGCTCAGTGCCTCAGTGGCATGGTGTGTTGATAATCTGCCGGAACTGCTGCTGCTTCAGCACTGTGTATGCCTGTGCATCAACTGACCATGCATGATAATGTGAGGTCAATTCAACTGAAACTTTAATTGTTGCTGTCAGCATGTTGCTTACGACACAATGGGAGAGTGCTGAGCTTGTGATGTTACGTCCAAATAAACACTCAAATTTGGTATGGTAATAACTAACTGCTTTTATTTCCATGATCCTCTCGAACATTCCTCCAAAAACTAACAAAAGCAATACAAGAGAGACCTTGGAGTGTAATTACTACAATCTGCTTATTCACATCAGGGGGTCATGTTCTGTTAATAATCATCATCGTAGGCAGTCCCTCGAATCGAGGATGACTTGCTTCCACGCCAAAAAAGGACGAGTTCAGAGGTGTTTCAATGAAGGACCTAATATTCCGGATCCCGAACTACATCCTGAAGGGTGGAAGATGCCTGTGTGTGGATTTTTTTAACATGTGGTGGCCGTTGCACACCAGCCACCACACGGGCTTGACAGAGCTCGGTCTTGGTCCAGTGGCAAGGATTACCCAAGACAACTGGAGACCTGCTCTGCTGCACGGACCTAGTGCGCACACATATCGCAGTGTGGGCTGGCCCATGCTGCCCCTGGGCCCTCACCTCTCCTGGGCTCCGAACTCTCACCTCTCCTGGGCCCCGATCACATCCCTATACATTCTCTTGTCACTCCTTCGCACCAACCTTGCCGCTCCTGCTGTATCTGCCCACGCTCTAATCACCGACCTGGACCTTGATGACGTCACTCTTCGCTGCTGTCGCCCTCCTGTATCAGCTCGCACTGCTCCCTGAAGTGGCATGCCTCCACGCTATTCCCAAGGTCTCCACGCCCCCCCCTTTTATGGCCCCGACCTGCCACTGGTGTTCTCATTCAGCGACAGTTTGGAGGCCCCGACCTGCGTGAGAACACCAGCGGCAGGTCGGGGCCATAAAAGGAGCGGTGAGCAGCCTCGGGAGCAGCGTGGAGGCCCCGACCTGTTAATAATATGCAAGTACCATTCATATCACATGAAGGGGCAGACAGGCTAAATTGGCATTTCAGCTCAAGACCCCATCTACGCCACCTTAGAGGATCATTAGCGCCTGAATGCGCTGCCGAAAATTGCCCCCATGGGACAACACCTCCCTTCGCACTGTGTCCTCTGACTCAGGGCCCAGCAGCCCAATATTACTGAGATGCAAATTGTTCCCGGACGCAAACTTTGCTGCCTCGCTGGCAAAAACATCAAAACCGAAAATCCAGCCTTAAGTATTTCACTATGTCTTAATGCTCATAGGCACATAAAAGAAATAAGGAAGAAAAAACGTTAGTTCATTTCAAGTCTTTCTCTGACTATTTTCATTTGCTCAGTTATAACACCAATCCTGTATCCCAATACTCTGCTGATTCATAAACCTGTCTTATTTTGTAATTAAATGCTTCAACCAATTTCATTATGCCACATTTAACATAATTGATCACCTGTGGGATCTTGTTAGAGATGAGATTCAGTGCTGCTTTCTCTCTTTTTACTCTTCAGTTACTGAAAGATATCCCAATATCTACACAGCATATAAAATGAACGCTTTTAATGGTATTATTATCAGTCCTGTAGAGATGTAAAGAGCTTCCCCTACTAACCTCATAATATACCTTGACTCATTCTGAGAAAAACATTTTGAACAGTACCCATATGGTATTTCCTTTTCCCACATCAGCCATCCCTGAAGCGGCACTGTTATAATGTACATTTAAGGTTGATGACAATTATGTGCTCTGGATCTATGCCGACTGAATTGAGTCTGCCGAGTCTTCGAATAATTACAGGTGGCAGAGAAAGGAAACGTTCTTCCCATCAGTCTAGGCTTGAGTTGAACATAGCATCTTAAGCTCGGAAGATGAGAGGATGGATGGAAAAAAAAAGTATATCCAATAATCTCACTCACAAATCGTTTTTTTGGTTCATTATAAGTAATTGGAAATCATAGAATCATAGAATGGTTACGGCACAGAAGGAGGCCTCTTGGTCGTGGAGTTTATGCTGGCTCTCTGCAAGCGCACTTCACTTAGTCCCACTCCTCCGCCCTTTCCCCATAGCCCTGCAATTTTTTTTCCTTCAGGTACTTATCTGTAAGTGGTTTTGCTTTTGGTGGTTTCAAATTACCCCCCTTACAACAGGCAAATGGTAGGTTGGCCTTCATAGCTAGGGGATTTGAATATAGGAGCAGAGAGGTCTTATTGCAGTTGTACAAGGCCTTAGTGAGGCCTCACCTGGAATATTGTGTTCAGTTTTGGTCTCCTAATCTGAGGAAGGACGTTCTTGCTATTGAGGGAGTGCAGCGAAGGTTCACCAGACTGGTTCCCGGGATGGCAGGACTGACATATGATGAGAGACTGGATCGACTGGGCCTGTATTCACTGGAGTTTAGAAGAATGAGAGGGGATCTCATAGAAACATATAAAATTCTGACAGGACGGGACAGGTTAGATACAGGAAGAATGTTCCCGATGTTGGGGAAGTCCAGAACCAGGGGACATAGTCTAAGGATAAGAGGTAAGCCATTTAGGACTGAGATGAGGAGAAACTTCTTCACTCAGAGAGTTGTTAACCTGTGGAATTCTCTACCTCAGAGAGTTGTTGATGCCAGTTCATTGGATATATTCAAGAGGGAGTTAGATATGGCCCTTACGGCTAAAAGGATCAAGGGGTATGGAGAGAAAGCAGGAAAGGGGTACTGAGGTGAATGATCAGCCATGATCTTATTGAATGGTGGTGCAGGCTCGAAGGGCCGAATGGCCTACTCCTGTACCTATTTTCTATGTTTCTATGTTCTAGACACTGGAATTATAGTGGTGAACAGAAATACACAGAGCCAGATCTTTCGGTCTCAACCGTCGCAATGCTTTTATTCAAGTTAAAGCACACACCTGCACCCAGTAAAACCCACCCTAAAACAAACAAAACAAACAAAACACAATACAACACACAACCCTGGCCCATCTGAACAGGCCCCTAATGCGAAGTACCCATGACTAAAACACCCCTGCTTGGATTCAAAAGTGCACCACCGAATCTGTGCAACAGAATTGTGCGTACGCTTACGATCCATGCAAAACCTCCCCACTAAACCCCTAAGGCTTGGTTGGGACACACGACACCCCTTCACACTATGCGGTGGTCTTAAAGATGTGTGGGCTGGGAGAAATGCTCACCAGTTATCCCTCTGGCTTACTTGCTGCTTCTCCTGATGAGGCGTATCTTCTGGTTCTGTACCAATCTACCAAGTCCAGTCTCAAGGTCAGCTTCCCAGTTGAAATAGCGAGGCTCTCTTTGCTTGTAGATGGTGTTTCTTCTCTCCGTCCCAGACGGAGTGCTTAGTCCTTGTGCGTTGGATGACGCAGGCAGGCATAGAAGAGGGGAGAGAGAGAGAGAGAGATGGCAGCTGAAACCTGCCACTCTTATACCTGCAAAAATGCTTCTTCTCACACCAAAAGTTCAACTGTTCTTTGCCTGAGGCAGAGCAACTGAAAGAGAAAAATCATGTCTTCGGCCTGTTCCTTTGTTACTGAGCTGTTTCCTCAATAAGGCTCCAACCAGTCTAGGTGGTCGAAAAGCTTTCTTTTTGTCTTGAGCACTGACCAATTTGCTTGATCTCTCACTGATTACATTACAAAGGGCCCATCCATCAACCATTGATTCCTGCCCACCTGATGTGTATTCCTGTGGGACATTTTTGGACCTGTCCCACATCAGGCTGCCTGCTTCTCTGCAGTAACAGCAAATGTATCCAAGCAATGTCCAAAACTTAAGTCCAAAAGTATATGCTCTTGCTGTCGATGTTTCCGCCGAATTCGTACATATCCAATTCCCTTTTAATAACTGCGATTTAATCTGCCTTTACCACCCTCTCGGGCAGTGCATTCCAGATCCTAACCACTCGCTGCGTAAACATTTTTTTTCTCATGTTGCCTTTGGTTCTTCTGCAAATCACCTTAAATCTATGTCCTCTGATTCTCAACCCTTCCGCCAATGGGAAATGTTTCTCTCTATCTACTCTGTCTAGACTCCTCATGATTTTGAACGCCTCTATCAAATCTCCTCTCAATCTTCTCTGCTCTAAAGAGAAAAACTCCAGCTTCTCCAGTCTATCCACGTAACTGAAGTCCCTCATCCCTGGAGCCATTCTTGTAAATCTTTTCTGCACCCTTTCTTAAGGCCTTTACATCCTTGCTCAAGTGCGGTGCCCAGAATTGGACACAATGCTCCAGTTAAAGCTGGACCAGTGTTTTAGAAAGGTTCATCAAAACTTCTTTGCTTTTGTACTCTATGCCTCTATTTATGAAGCCCAGGATCCCGTATGCTTTTTTAACCGCTTTCTCAACCTGCCCTGCCACCTTCGACGATTTGTGCACATATACCCCCAGGTCTCTCTGTTCATGCACCCCCTTTAGATTTTTATCCTTTAGCTTATATCCTCTCCTCGTTCTTCCTACCAAAATGTATCACTTCGCACGTTTCTACATTAAATTTCATCTGCCACGTGTCTGCCCATTCCACCAGCCTGTCTATGTCCTCCTGAAGTTTATCACTGTCCTCACTGTTCACTATACTTCCAAGTTTTGTGTCATCTACAAATTTTGAAATTGTGCCCTGTACACCCAAGTCTAAGTTATTAATATACATCTAGAAAAGCAGTGGTCCTAGTACCGACCCCTGGGGAACACCACTGTTTACCTTCCTCCAGACTGAAAAACAACCATTCACCACTACTCTCTGTTTCCTGTCACTTAGCCAATTTCGTAACCATGCTGCCACTGTTCTCTTTACTCCATGGGCTTCAAGTTTGCTGGCAAGCCTATTATGTAGCACTTTATCAAATGTCTTTAACAAGTCCATGTATATCTCATCAACTGCATTGCCCTCATCAACCCTATCTGTTACCTCATCAAAAATAACTCAATCAGGTTAGTTAAACACGATTTGCCATTAACAAATCTGTGCTGGCTTTCCTTAATTAATCTACACTTGTCCAAGTGACTGCCAATTTTTTTCTGGATTGTCATTGCTAAAAGCTTCCCCACTACCGAGGTTAAACTGACTGGCCTGTATTTGCTGGGTTTATCCTTACATCCTTTTTTGAACAAGGGTGTAACATTTACAATTCTCTAGTCGTCTGGCACCACCCCTGTATCGAAGGAGGATTGGAAGATTTTTGCCAGTACCTCTGCAATTTCCACTTTTACTTCCCTCAGCATCCTAGATCCTGCAAATCCCCTGGGAGGACAGGCGCACCAACATCAGTGTCCTTGCCCAGGCTAACATCCCCAGCATTGAAGCACTGACCACACTCAATCAGCTTCGCTGGGCAGGCCACTGAGTTCGCATGCCAGACACGAGACTCCCTAAGCAATTGCTCTATGTGGAGCTCCTTCTCGGCAAACGAGCCAAAGATGGGCAGTGGAAACATTACAAGGACACCCTCAAAGCCTCCCTGATAAAGTGCGGCATCACCACTGACACCTGGGAGACCCTGGCCGAAGACCGCCCTAGGTGGAGAAAGTGCATCTGGGAGGGCATTGAGCTCTTCGAATCTCAACGCTGCGAGCGTGAGGAGGTCAGGCGCAGGCTGCGGAAGGAGCGTGCGGCAAATCAGTCCCACCCCCCCCTTCCCTCGACGAATGTCTGTTCCACTTGTGATGGGGTCTGTGGCTCTCGTATCAGCCACCAAAGGACTCACTTTAGGAGTGGAAGCAAGTCCTCCTCAATTCCGAGGGACTGCCTATGATGATGAGGATGCAATTTATCGGTCCGAGTGACTTATCTATTTTAAGTACAGCCAGCCTTTCTAGTAGCTCCTCTTTATCAATTTTTACCCCATCCAGTATCTCAACATACCTCCTCTTTCACTGTGACTTTGACAGCATCTTCTTCCTTGGTAAAGACAGATGCAAAGTACTCATTTAGTACCTCAGCTATGCCCTCTGCCTCCATGCATAGATCTCCTTTTTGGTCCCTAATCGGTCCCACCCCTCCTCCTACAACCTGTTTACTATTTATATGCCTTTTATGTTAGCCTCCACTCCATTCTCATGCTCTCTCTTTGTCCCTCTTATTTCCTTTTTCACTCCCCCTCTGAACTTTCTATATTCAGCCTGGTTCTCATTTCTATGCTTAATGTGACATCTGTGAAAATGTTTGACATTTTACAACAACTCTACCTGGTTGACTACTTTATGTTTCTAAATCATCATTATCCCCACTGCCGAGCATAAGCAGCATGAGAAGGCAAAATATTCTACAGAATTGCTGACTTTCCCAGAGTCTAGAAGGCCTGAACATGTTGTAATTCGACCGCTAGTATATGCTGTGCCCTATAACTCCAAAGTATTTTTTGAATCTCAATGTGAGCACATTATCAAAATTTGCTGATGACAAGAATGAGGGGAAATAGCAAACAGCTGGGAGGACTGTAAAAGACTTTAGGAGGATATACAAAAGCAAAATACTGCGAATGCTGGAAATCTGAAATAAAAACAGAAACAGCTGGAAATACTCAACACGTCAGGCAGCATCTGTGGAGAGAGGAACAGAGTTAACGTTTCAGATCGATGACCCTGCGTCAGAACTGGAAAAAGTTAAAGATGTAACAGGTTTTTAAACAAGTGTAGGGGCAGGGAAATGGGGGAGGGGAGGATAGAACAAAAAGGAAGGTCTGTGATAGGGTGGAAGGCAGAAGAGATTAAAAGACAAAAAGGATGATGGTGCAAGGCAATAGGAGATGGTAATGGGACAAGTTAAGAAACAAAAGATGAGTCTAGATAGGGTGAAAATGGAGATAGCAGCAATATCAACAGCTGCCATGGGAAAGAGAAAAAAAAAAGAGAAAATTAAAAAAAAAATAGGGATAGGGGTTACGGCCTAAAGTTGTTTAACTCGATGTTGAGTCCAGAAAGCTGTAAAGTGCCGAAACAAAATGAGGTGCTGTTCCTCGAGCTTATGTTGAGCTTCATTGGAACAGTGTAAGAGGCTGAGGACAGAGAGATCAGAGTGGGAGTGGAGCAGAGAATTAAAGTGACAGACGACCGGAAACTCGGGGTCACACTTAGAGACTGAACGGAGGGGGTTCTGCAAAATGGTCATCCAATCTGAATTTGGTCTCCCCAGTGTAGAGGAGATCACATTGTGAGCAGCGAATACAGTATACTAAATTAAAAGAAGTACAAGTAAATCGCTGTTTCACCTGGAAGGAGTATTTGGGGCCCTGGATAGTGGGAAGGGAAGGGGGGGGGGTGGTAAAAGGGCAGGTGTTGCATCTCCTGCGCTTGCACAGGAAGGTGTCATGAGAAGAGGGGTGTGATGAGGAGTGGACCAGGCTGTTGCGGGGGGAGCGGTCCCTTCGGAATGCTGAGCGGGGAGGGAGGGGATGATGTGATTGGTGGAGGAAATGGAGGAGGATGATTCGTTGAATGTGGAGGCTGGTGAGATGAAAGTTGAGGACAAGGGGAACCCTTTCGTGGTCCTGGGAGGGAGGGGAAGGGTGAGAACATAAGTGCGGGAAAAAAATGGACACGCTCGTGGGCTATGTCACCCACGATAGAGAGGAATCCTCGGTTGAAGAAAAAGGAAGACATATCGAGGCACTAGTATGGAAGGTGGCATCGTCAGAACAGATGCGACGGAGACAGAGAAAATGGGAGAATGGAATGGAGTCCTGCAGGATGCGGGATGGGAGGAAGTGTAGTCCAGGCAGCCTTGGGATTCAGTGGGCTTATAGTGCATGTTTGTTAATAGCCTATCCTCAAAAAAGAAGGGTCATCAACCTGAAATGTTAACTCTATTTCTTTCCCCACAGATACTGCCTGACCATTTTGTATTTGTATTTGTATTTGTATTTTTCCAGCATTTTCTGTTTTTATTTAGGAGGATAACATTGATATCTTAAAGCAGTGTTTCATATGGGTTGGAGCAACCTGATGGTACAAATACCCACTCCCCGCACCCCCCCCATCCCATCCCCCCCTCCCTCCTCTGCTCAAGGTTTTCAGGATAATTTTCATCTGCATACTCCAAAACCTCAACCCAAAAAAGGCCTCAACATGCAGGATGACAAAGCCATGCCAGAGTAACAGGTGAAAATGCCATTTTTTTAAATGTGTTCATGGGATCTGGGTATCGCTAGCAGGCCCAGCATTTATTGCCCATCCTTAATTGCCCTTGAGAAGGTGATGGTGAGCCATCTATGTGGTGAAGGTACTCCCACAGTGCTGTTATGGAGGGTGTCGTGGAGTATTACAAAGATACTCAACACAAGTCTGTTTTGGAGAAAAGAATTGTTTATTATAAAGTACTCAATCGAGGGAGAGACAGCTTCTACACGAGTTCAGTAACTCGGTGACCCAAACCAGCTGTTCTCTCCGAACAATCTTGGGTTACTGTTTTTATACAGTCAAAATACATACAAAATCATGAAGTTCCGCGCGGAGGCTTTCCATTTGTTGTTTCCCTGCCGCATCACTAACTTTTTGCCTACCTACTATAATTAATTGGTTAATACAATTATATTGACAGAAAACTTCGTTACCTCCCCTTTGTGCCATTTATCTGATAAGTTACGTGCCACTTCATTCTCAGGTCTGTAAACTCTTCTTCTCTTGGCCTAACCACCTTCAACCAGTTGAGATGTTTTTCAATTGTCTTTTGTTTCCCATAATCTCTTACCACCCCATGTGACCTAACCTTGGAGTCTACTTTTCCCAACTGTCTGATTTATACTGTGATAAAATGATCTATCTTCCTGAGAGTTCTTTGACCTCAACTATGACCCTTTCTAAGGAGAATTAATTTGCTTTGCTCTTTGTTCCAGCCTTGATAACAGCAAACCGATGAATGAGTGCAGAGGTACCACAGCATTCTGTTTTCAGAGTGTCGAGTTCAGTAACGTGTATTAATTTTCCTCTGATTAATTAGGTTCTATCTACTTAAAAAAAAAATTCTACAGGGGGAGTTCCAGGATTTTGACCCAGCGACGATGAATGAATAGCAATATACTTCCAAGTCAGGATGATGTGTAACTTGGAGGGGAACTTGTAGGTGATGGAATTCTCATGCGCCTGCTGCCCTCGTCCTTCTAGGTGGTAGAGGTCGCAGGTTTTGGAGGTGCTGTTTAAGAGGCCTAGGCGAGTTTAGATTTAAGATTTAACACTGGTATTGTAATGCAGAAAGAAAAGCTGGTGCAACAGTTACTTGATATTGGGTTGGATGTCATACAGGTGTGCTTTGGGTGTGGGACGATGGTCACCAAAACTAGCCTACATGGTCAGTTTCAAGATTACATTTCTAGCCCTGCATTTGCTGTGACCAAATCACCTTGTCTTGCATTTTCATGCTTAGCTGTTGTAAGTGTTTCCCTTAAGTGTTTTTGACACCCCCCCACTTTACAATAGTTCTAGAGCTGGGAGTGATTACTGCACTGAACAGATGAATGAGTCAGGGTTGAATACCTTGGTCTTAACCGGCAATGTTTTTATTAAAGTTAAAGCACACACCTGCACCCAGTAAAACCACACACACCCTGGTGTGTAAAACAAACAAATACAGTACAACACACAGTCTGGCCCATCTAAACAGGCCCCAATTGCGAAGTACCCATGTCTAAAACCTTCCCTGAAAACCCCTAAGATTTGGCCGGAGAACACACGATACTCCTTCACACCGTGGCTGTGATCTTAAAAGATGCGTGTGCAGAGATGATGCTCACCGATTTATTGGCTTGCTCGCTGCTTCGCCTGATGAAAATGTGTCTCTTCTGCTTTCTTCTCTCCGTCCCACACGGAGGATTCGGTTCTTGTAAAGGCGAAGCAGTGAGAGCAAGAAAGCGAACTGTGGCCACACGGCCTCTTTTATGCCCTCAGTTCATTTGCCTTTTCCGGCCGAATAAAGTTTGTTCTTGTTCCAGGTGGGTCTTCTTCTGGCCCAATAAAGTTTTTTCCTTTTGTTTCGAGGCTTCCTGATTTGAGTCCAGTGATGGGTTCTCGCTTCCGACCGGTCTGGGCTTAATGGCTTTCTATCTCATCCAGGCGATGGCTCGATCACTGATCAGTTCATCTTATCTACCTTTGACGAGTTCACATTGCTTAACAATGGACCCTCCATTTGCCCATCACCTGCGATGAATTGCCTAATCTTGGCCATTGTCTTCCCAGACCACACCTGCCCATCATTCTAAGTCCAACATGGAGAAGTAACTGGGCCCCTCCCACAAACAGCTTCCAGCTTTTTCTGCAGTGAGAAAAATACGTCCAACAAATACTTGGGGATGAAAACGCAATGTCCAGATAATGTCCAAAAAATCCTTGGGGAGCTGATGCTTACACTGTTCAAATATCATCTGTTTTTATTTCACGCTAGTTTTCTGCTATATTGTAATCAATGAAAAATACTCAGCACAAATCTTCAAATCGAGTGTGGTGCATTTATTTTTTTAGTTATGCAGCATGTGAATGTTGCCAGATTGAGTTGGTACGATGTTACCCCTGTGTTTTGTTTTAGATGTCTAACACCTCTTCTACCATTCCTAACATGAGGTTCCCCATGGAAGGAGTCGATCGATGGGCTGATTTGCTGCAAGGGTTTCAAGTGACAGGTTATTGGGAATTTGGTGGCCTGCTGGAATCTGCTGTGCATTGTGATGGCCCTGTCTATGAGTAAGTCACATCCATGACTATGGAAACTGAGTGGTGCTATCCACCTTCAGCCACCTCCCCATTGCGTGTCACACCAGGTGCTGCACGGTGAATGGGTGGAGTCATTACTCCCACAAATTGCATTTCCCTGCCTACAAAGCTGGCTTTTCTCAGTCTGTAATATGTATGGTACTTGCATATCATTAGCTGAGCACTAGATGGCCCCGTAACGGGAATAAGCACATTGTAGCAATTTTGCTCAAGGTATCTCTTCTATTGCTTTTGTTATTTTTTGATGGAATATTCTAGAGGGTCTAGAAATAAAAGCAGCAAGTTATTATCACACAATTCAAGTGTTTATTTCGATATTGCTGATTAAACATCTGTCTGTATCTTCCCAGTACTATTTCTGTTGGTTCTAAATGCTGTTCACAGCTGATTCAGAGAGAGTTAGTGCTTCCCCCTTCTCGCTGGCAGGCCTGATGTGCAGAGATATAGCCCGCATCTTAGCCCACACACTCAAAACAGCAAATTCTCATGTAAATCAGCAGGCTTTATTACTGCCAAAACCTTTTAGTAACCCACAATTAACCTCGCATGAACAACAATTTCTAGGCTTGATGCCCTGTAGAATGACTCTGGTGCTGAAAATACCTTCCTCAATACACCATATTAATGCCAACAAAATATGCTTTGCTGCATTGAGAAAGCAGTTCCTTGAAACAGTAAGAGTCAATCTGAAATGGATGTTCAAAATATAAAACATGAAAAAGGAAAAGTGCACAGGAATAGAGTTGTTATTCCTGTAATGCATATCTCCAGGGTAGCACATAGAACAATAAGTACCTTTGAGTTGCAACAAAATAGTAGATCATTAAATTCAAAAACTCATCTGAATTGCTATCTCGAGATTGCATTATGTTGAGATAATTATTTTAATTACAGGAATCATAGAAATAAAGCCAACTGGTCTGAAAGACGGTACCTCTGACAGTGCAGCACTCCCTCAGTACTGCACTGGAGTGTCAGCCTAGGTTTTTATGCTCAAGTCCCTGGAGTGGGATAGAAGGATATGCTGATAGGGTTAGATTAAGTCAGGTGGGTGGAGGCTCATGTGGAACATAAATGTCGGCAGAGGCCAGTTGGGCTGAATGGCCTGTTTCTGTGCTGTACACTCGATGTAACTCGATTATCATATTACTGTTTGGCACAGCCCTTAGCAAGTACAATGCACAATGTTGGTAGGCCTCTGAAACGTACAGGTTTTAAAGAAATTATAAGCAAACATAAAAAGTTTTAACAGTCGTCAGATTTTATAATAAGGACCATTTTCCACTCTAGGCTAAGTTTAGGCTTTTTTATATAGTTCCCAATTTTCTGTGATCAACTCATTTGAATAATTATTTATAGCTTATCGTGCAGTAAGACAGCCTAGTGAGAGACACAGATAATCTGATCAGCAGGTCAAATTCAAAGGCATGTCTGTACTTAAAGGTATATGGCTGCATATGGAGATAAATATTGTTTTAGCTTTTATAAACTGTGAAAATTAATTTTAAATATTTGTCAGCACTTTACAAGGCTGTGAGCGGTGTTGGGGTGGGAAAAAAGTGCTGAGAAAAAAAATCATAGAATCATACAGCACAGAAGGAGCCATTTGGCCCATCATGTCTGTGCCAGCTCTTTGAAAGAGTGATCGAATTAGTCCCAGTCCCCTGCTCTTTCCCCATAGTCCTGCAATTTTTTCCGTTTCAAGTATATCTCCAATTCCCCTTTGAATGTTACAATTGAATAAAATAACATTGAAATTGTGATTGTTTCTAGACAAGTGGTATAAAAGATATCCTAAGAATAAGCCTCTGACCTACAAAAACAAAGGAATAACAGGTAATTTCAGAAAACATGGCTGATGCATAATAATTAAACTCACAAATCCATTTTTTGCAAATTGCATTAGTTCCAATTCTGATGTACTATAGTGAGAGTAATATATTGTATATTTTCTCCTGTAGTGGCGGGATTCTAATATGGTAATAGATCTCCACTTGGATGAATCAGAGAAAGCTTAGCCAATCAAAACTGGAAATAAAGCACATAATCAGTGTGATGAGATTGGGTGACTTGCACAGACTGTTAGGGAATAACTTTTCTATTCCCTCTTGGCAGAATACTTACTCATACAATGATAGCTTCTTGTAATGTCAGCAAATACTACTGTAAAACATTATTTCAGATTATATCCTCTCACTCCTGTCGAAATTTAAGGTAAGCCCCAGATAATGGCCGTAATCTTACCAGCCCTACTAGTGTGAATTTGGAGGCGGGCCCACTGCCAAAATGGCCATGATTCACAGCGGGACAGAAGTACGCTCTGAACCCACGTCCATGTGAATTTCTAAAGTGTCGGCCCTGGCTACAGATTCCAGACCCGGCACTAAACAATGCGTCAGGTAATCGTGCTAGTTAACCAGCTGCTTAAATCTATTTAAGCAACATTTTACCAGGTCCAAAGGATTTTTGCAAATTTTTTACGAAGTTCGCATCCCTTGGGTATCACATCAGGTAAGTGTGTCGGGTTCTCAACAACTCTGGATTGGTTTGACTAGTTGACAGCTGTAGAAGTGGTATAAAAGCTGTTCAATTTTAAATCAAAGAAGCTAGAGCCTTCAGGATGTGGAATACACTTTTCAGCTTTGTGGAGGTTTGAACTGTTTACAGTGAACTCTCTATCCAGTATCACCTCCTTAGAGTAACCTATCTCACTGTTGACAGATCACTTCTGTCATCTCAACTTCAGCTGCCATCTATTCCACCTGCATCAGTGCCCATGAAAAAATATCACCGTGGTCCTCAGAATCCCACCACAATCAGCCCCAAGATCAACATCACCAGACACACCAGCATCACCAACAACACCAACCTTCTCCACAATCACTTGATGCTGCATAGGACAACGGGCATCAGCACCCGACCACATTGCTGTCCGGGAGGCCAGGGGTGGCCTCACCATGGCCACATTTACTTCACTTGATGCTGTACATCCTGGCTGTCACATGATGCATCAGGTTGGCACCACCCCACACCAACAACATAAAGCATCCCTATAATGCCCTAGCCATTCATTTCACACTCATCACCATTGGGGTTGGGGGGGGGGCCGTACCGTTATGTCTTATCATTCACTACAACTGACGAAGCCACTTCCAAAGTTGCACACAGATCTGTCCAAGAACGCAAAGTGTTGAAAATAAACTTTACATCAGCATTGGTGACAATACCAAAGTGCCTACCTTTGTGTATTGTTAGATGGTACAATTGGACAAGGATGAGGGTGAGTGTGAGGGGTCGCTAGTGAGATGGGGAAGTGGTAATGTAGATAGAGAGAGAGGGATGGGTGGAGGTGCAAGGTAAGATGGTGTGAGTAAGGGTGTGCAGGAGTAGGGTAGAAAAGGCAGAGTGATCGATATGTGATGAGTAGCACAACAGGATGAGGTTGAATATGGCTTTGCAGTAATGTTTCATGATCCATTGAGATCATTTAAAGGTTTGTGCCATTGCAGCCAAGTTCTACTGACGACCTCCCTACTTGTGCCCTCCTGTACAATGTGCAACCAGGCTGCGTTGATCTCCTGAGGAGATTTCTTCCGCCCATTGGAAAGAAAGAGGGCCTCCCTGCATGCTGTAATTCCCTCTATAAGCATCTGGAGGGAGTCATGGAAGAGCCTGGGTGCAGCTGTGCACCTTTGTGCAGTGATTGTCATTGTTTGCAACACCTCAATGCTGTAGAACACTGACAGCACAACTGTCAAAATGTATCTGGGCATGGTCCCTTTAAGGAAACCGGGTGATGACGCGTCATCAGATGACGTCAGCAGACCCGCTTCCTTTTAATTAGCCATGAACTTCGCAGAGTGGACTTAACAAGTCCCATCAAGGTAAAATCATGTCGGAGGCCCGGATCAACACAGCTGTGGGGTCAACACCCGCCCCAGAGGTTGCCCGTCTCAGACCTGCTGAGATTGGTAAAATCCAGCCCAATAATTCCATAATTCATTATCTGACCCTGGTACTTTCTTAAATAAAGTTCAAGTTAAAATAGACCATTCTATCTGACCCTTGATTCATCTATGTAGGATCCACAAAAGATAGTACAGAGAAGGCGGGCAATTAGGTTTGCTGTGCAAGGGAAAGGATGAAAAAGCAATTAATAACAGATCTCTGGAAAAAAAATGTCTAGTTTTAGAATATTTAAAGGGGAAGGAAAGGTTAGGAGGGGTATTATGGTTTGATCAAATTATTTTCCATTATCTAATGAAAACATTATTGATAAAAATAATTTAAAAAACAACCATATTTCTCACACCCAATGATGTTAATAGCTCTGCCCAAAGTTCCGACACTGTGATTTGAATTTGGATTGTGCAAACTGAACATGTGTAATGCTGTTAATCTCCCAGGATGCATCAATCAGCTCTACTGATGGGATATTTTCATCATCCACATCCTTGCTAGCCAATATTGGTTTCCAGTCTCCAAAGCATTATCTCTGAAATCCTCACCAACATCTTCAAATCTGTCCACGGCCTTGTCCCACCTTATCTACAACTTTCTCTAGTCTTGTATCCTATATTAGGTTATTTGAATCTGGTGTGTTTTGCAGCCCCCTTCCCTTTGCGCTGCCATTGGTAGCAAAGCCTTTTGTCACTGTGGTGCTACTTTCTGGAATTCCCTCCTTAAAGACCTTCACTTTTCTTTTTGCATCTCTTGTAATCAAATAGATAATAGATATGCATTCAGTGGTTTGCTACCTGAGCATACAGATTTGTACCTCTTCTGTACAAGGAAAAAATGTTACAGTCAATAAGATAAACGGGAAGCTCTGTACAGTGTAATTGTACAGGCAGAGGCTATAACATAGATATCCCAGATTATAGTATGCCTTCTGGGGATCTGTGCACAGACTCTGAATGAATTTAGAATGATCAGTTTCTTTTATACAGGTTGAACTTCCATATCCAGAACTTCTTTATCCGGAACCAACCCTCGTCCAGAATCATTCCCGGCCACTGAGTGGTGCATGTGTAGAACTCCAACATGAACAAATTGAATTCCTTCCTCGCTGCCGACTCCCACAATCGGTGGCCTGACCCCGTGATCCACCGCCCCCCTCCCCCCCCCATGCTGCTGCACTCCCAGCTGCAAGCCAGCCAGCCAGCCCCAATATCCCCTTGCTCAGCACCTGTACTATTCAATTTAATGTGACCCCCTCGACCGGAAAAAAATCCCTTATCCAGAACAGGCCAGGCCCCGAGGGTTCCGGATAAGGTAGGTTCAGCCTGTACTAAAATATATCATGGACTGAATTTGAGGTACAGTTTCAGTACTTTGAAAAAAATACTTTTTGGCTTCCATCTACTACTGTACTTGAGGAATCTCAATGAGAAATGCTCAAAATTTAATTTATATTGAAATATACAGGAAATGCTTGTGCTGGTAAACCAATGAATATAGTATATAGTTCAAATGGTGGCTCTCCAGAACGTTACCAGAAATTTCTATCCACAATAGACTCAGTACTGGAAGCTTTGAACTAAATGTTCGTAGATTTTTTTGATTTACCAATTAGAGCATTAGCTTTGTCATGACCAAGACTAGGAAAATTGTTCCCTGAATATTAGCAACAAAATGCTAGTCAGTTTACTGTGGATGATGAGCTGATGTTTTTGAAATAGAAAATGCCCTCTGATACTTGCATATCAGATGTAGAACATTAAGCATTTCACCCAATCTGCAATTTTTATCCCTGAATAAAAAGCATTGAGTAGCAGCTTCGCTCATTTCAAATTGATTTTGACTACATATTGCTCAATAACTATGCATGTTATACTGGGCTATAATGATATAACTTAATTTCCCTTGCCTGCTTTAGATGGGGTCCTAGAAATGACTCCTATATGTTATATTTCCTGGCCATTATCAAAAGGACAGATCCACTAATTTGTGGACTGTGCATGATTAGATGTTTTCTATATAATTATATTGTCCTTGTAAGGGGGTAGAGTATTGTAAGGAGATAAAAATGTCACCAAAGTGGAAGCAGACAGACAGATGGTCACTAAAGTGGATACTGAAGGTTGTGAATTGATCTAACACACAAAATGGTCCAGATTAAAGGGCTTATCAGTATTAGGAGGCTGTGAGGAGTCGGAAGTTCTTCCACCTCATGGTAGGGATTGTAATATATCGCCTATTGACAGATTGTATGTAAAACTCGCTTATGTATGTAAAGCTCGCTTATAAAACTTGCTTACAAATGGGTTTTTGGAGCAAGTCTAAGAAGTAAAGCTTGATGGTAAATGAACCGTCAACTGTGCTGACCTTTAGTACAGACTGATAGAAAATGGAAACTTACATATTCAGTACAGAACAACACCTACCAAGGACAATAGGGAGTAAGCAGTCTGGAAACATAGATTGTAGCAGCATCTGCTCCATGGGAACGAGATAGTTTAACTGGAGTTCTTGGGAAAGGGATAAGAAACCAGGTGCATGGGAATGAGATAGAAAACCCTGAGAAACAAGGATAATTAACACGTCATGATGAACTGAGGCAAAGCTGACACTGCTGAATAACACATTCCAGAAGGTTGACATGTGTGATGGGAGATGGACAGGTTGGGAAACCTCTCAGCAGCCAGTCTGTTAAGGGTCTACGAATCAATGAAGCTCCGCTGATGAGATGTCTGCCAATAGAAGTTTTGTAGGAGGGTCGCACACCTCAAAAATCTGTATAACTGTGCATGTAGAAACCCTTGTATTTCGAAGGTTCATTCCTGATCTCTTCCCCTGCATGCTTGAATAAAAAACGGTTGAACTGAGATTTTGTCTGAGTGATTGCGTGGCCGCTATGCGGGCGAGTGCTGACTCCTTATATCAGGGAATCCACCTTGAAGAAGAGAAGTCTTCTTTTTACCCCAATAGTCCTGTTTTTTAAAGACCGGAAAATTTTACCCTCCTTCATGCTCCGAATATTGTAAAATGGAGCATTGGAAGGAATTTTTGCTTAATCAAAATGTGTCCAGTTAGATACGGGAAATGGCTGCCTCTTAAATAATCCAATGCGGTTTTAAAAATTACACTTCTGATAATCCTTTTTGAGATATCAAATTGAAGGATGTAAGTATTAGGGAATTAGATACTTTCCACGCTTTGATACTAAGCATCAACATCAAGCAAGGCCAGGTCAGGAGATTCTTCCACTCTGTCTGAACAAGAACCCAGAAATTATTGCTTGTGTGGTATTGAGGGCTCAACTTACCATTGCCTAAGACTTTTCAGCCATGAAACAGATTTGTTATCCCACATTTAACAGTTTCCAGGAGCTGCACTAAAATAAGAACACAGGAATAGGAGTAGGCCATTCAGCCCCTCAAACCTGTTCCGCCAATCAATGAAATCATGGCTGATCTGTATCCTAACATCATCTACTCGCCCTGGCTCCATATCCTTTTATATCCTTATTGAGCTAGCTAGCATCTACTACTTTTTATGGGAGAGAGTTCTACAGTTATACCACCCTTCGCGTGAAGAAGTGTATCCTAGCTTCTCTCCTGAATGGCATGGCTCTGATTTTAAGATTATGTCCCCTTGCCCTAGACTCCCCCATCAGCGGAAAAGGTTTCTCTCTATCTATCCTACAAGTTCATTTCAAAATCCTAAAAACCTCAATCAAGTCATCCTTTAACCTCTATATTCCAAGAAATACAAGCCTAGTTTATGCAATCTCTGCTCATAATTTAACCCTTGGAGTTCTGGTAACATTCTGGTGAATCTGTTTTGTACTCCTTCCAAGGCCAATATATCCTTTCTAAGGCACAGTGCCCGGAACTGTACACAGTACTCCAGATGTGGTCTAACCAGGACTTTGTATAGCTGTAGCAAAACATCCTCCCCTTTATATTCTAGCCCTCTAGTTATGAAGGTTAACATTCCATTAGCCTTTTTGATTATTTTTTGTACCTGACGTTTTGATGATCTATGTACATGGACCCCTAAATCTCTTTGGACGGCAACTGTTCCTTGCTTTTCGGCATTTACATAATACTTGGATCTATCCTTTTTTGGTCTAGAATGGATGACCTGACACTTATCTGCGTTGAAATCCATCTGTCACAGTTTTGCCCATTTAATCTATGAATGCCTCTTTGTAATTTTATGATCCCGACTACAATATTTATTATACCACCAATCTTGGTATCATCGGCAAACTTGGATATATGGCTCTTGTAATGTATTTGCTTCATGGATTCTTTGCTTAAGCATTTATAGCAATAAATTGCTATTAAGAACTAATTGGTTTATTAACAAAGGTTTAACAATCACACTACACATTACCAGTTCATCCACTCGGCTCATAACTGCATAGCTCATCGTGGATGACCTAGACCAAACTGACTGGTGTTTTATTGAGTCCTGTGAACATCATGTAACTGGCTAAGCCACTCAATGCAACAGCTCTACAAAGTTGTGAGCAGACTCACAGGTGTATACATTACAGCTCTCTATTGTGTTGCTAAATTATTAATAAATATAGTAAATAGTTGAGGCCCCAGCACAGATACTTGTGGGACACTACAATTCACTTCCTTCCAATTCGAGTAAATACCTATTATCCCTACTCTCAGGTTGGACAGTAGAAAATAAGCTCCTAACCAGGTCAATAATTTGCCTTCAATTCCATGAACTTTAATTTGAACTAACCGTCTCTTATGTGGAACCTTATCGAATGCCTTCTGGAAGTCCATATAAACTACATTCATTGACATTCCCCTGTCTACTACTTTAGTTCCTTCATCAAAAAATTCAATTAGGTTCATTAGACATGACCTACCCTTTACAAATCTATGTTGGCTCTCTCTAACCAGCTTGAATTTCCGTAAGTACTCAGTCATTCTGTCCTTAATTATAGATTCCAATACCCTCGCCACAACAGATGTTAGACTAACAGACCTATAATTTCCTGCTTTTTCTCTCTCACCTTCCTTAAATAATGGAGTTACAGTTGCAATTATCTAATCTAAAGGGACAATGCCTGAATCGAGAGAGCTTTGGAAGATTATAGCTAAAGCATCTGCAATTTCCTCACCTAATCCTTTAAAGCCCCAGAGTGGAAACCATCAGACTGGATTCACCAGTCTTTAGTGATGTTATTTTCTTGAATACTGTTTTTGCTTACATTAACTTCAGTGAGTTCCAGTTCTTGTCATTATTAGTTTCCTTGGAATGTCAGGTATATTCTCCTCTTCCTCCAATGTGAAGACTGACACAAAGTAATTATTCAGCAAATCTGCCTTATTTTCATTTGCAGTATTACTCACATCTGTTGTAAAAGGGCTCACATTACTCTTGATAATACCTTGTTCTTCCAATATAATTGTAAAAATTTTTTGTATTAATCTTGATATTCCTTTACATGTTTCTTTTCGTATTGCCTTTTTGCAGCTCTTAACTAGATTTTTTGACTTCCTTTGCTGTTCTTTATATCTTCTCCCGTCCCCTGGATTTGCACTATTCACTATATCTCTTTCCTTTAGTTTTATGTTATCTCTCACCTCTTTTAATGCATTAAAACATACTGACCAGTTTTAATACTTGTACTGCGGGTCATCCGATGAATCATCAGAAAGAATAATCCAAATAATCAGTGGTGACCTTCAATTATGATCCATTTAAACAGATGAAATAGCACTTGAGGAAACCAGGGCAGCAGCTTACTGAGCAATATTGCTGAGGAATGGAATATTGCTGACAAAGGAAAGCAGTCACTGGAAGCCCTGTCAGAAGGAGTCACTGAAGCAGGGACCCACTTTATGGGTCTCATGACAACACCCCTCCTGTCCAGGCATGGAAAGAGTTGACAGAAAGGGTGCCACAATATTTTGCTGCTTCCGATCTCTTCAATCACACCCTCACTTCCACCTTTGATGCCCTTGTCCCCAATACAACCTTTAATCCCTGCCACCCTGGTTATTCCTCTTGGTATGACCCTCATCTTTGCTCCTTTAAGTCCAAGGGTGCAGATTTGAACATTTATGGTGCACAACTGGTTTAGCCATCATTGTCAGATCTGGCTGGATCACATCAAGCACTATCGGGGCCTGCACTCCTCTGCCAAAACTGTCCACTACTCCAGGATAATGCAAAGATAATCTCACGCTTCTTTTCACCACTACCAACAATCTCTTTAAACCCCACTCCTCTGCTCCCTCCAACCTTGCGTCCAAAAACAAGTGCAAAGAGCTCATGGACTTCTTTCTCACTCATATTAAGACTATCCGTTTAGCGGCGTCTCCCTCCCTTCCTCTTATCCATGAAGCCAAACTTCTCTATAGGATCCCCCCTGCCCTAGCCCAGAATGTATATCTTTTTCTAGTTTTTCTCCGATCTCTCCTCATGCTCTCTTCATACTCATTTTGTCCATGACATTCACTTCCTGTTCCCTCTACCCTATTCCCACTAATTACTGACCACTCAACTTCCTTTTCTGACCCCCATGCTTGCTGATATTGTTAACAATATCCTCTCCTCAGGTACTGTTCCCTCCAATTCAAATCTGCCATCATCAACCCCCTCCTTTTAAAAAAAAATGTTTTTGACTCCTCTGTCCTTGCAAACAACTGGCCCAACTCCAACCTTCCCTTCCCTCTCCAAAGTCCTTGAACGTGTTATCGCCACGCAAATTGTGCCTGAACAGCAGGTGCCAATCCCAAATGTTACATTTATATTGTCATTAAATAGGGGTTGCATTTGTACTCCTCCCCTATTCCCAAATCAAATACCCCTCTATGAGTGCAGCATAACCATTGACCGATGGGAGATTATGGGAGATCCACTAGTATTTTTAATAAACGTGCGAAAGTGAGTAAAAAAAGGCTCGAGAGCATGAACAAAGTGAGAAATCCCAAACAATTTTCTTTGGCTACATGTTATAATAAAAAAAAATCTTGTAAGTTTTATTTAATGTGTTTTCCCTCTAACAAGCACCAGTATGATAGATATAATTTTCAAGTAAATAACTAGCAAGTTTTATTGCATACTTATGGAAAGGAAAATCTAGGGATGTACATTTATGTTGAAACCATTCCACCTTTTTACAGAAGAAAAGAAGTCTTAACAGATATGTCTATGACATTTTTATTTTAGAAAAAGTATTACTTTAATTGATGGTATAGAGACCCTTGAATAGGAGGTCTCCAACTGCTGAACTGCTCCAGATGTTTCAACTACATTCGAGAGCAGCTCGATTGCAAACAATTAGCGTCGCACCTTCAAACTAGGTTGGGAGATATACCAATGCACTTAGAAACACAGAAACATAAAAACATAGAAAATAGGTGCAGGAGTAGGCCATTCGGCCCTTCGAGCCTGCACCACCATTCAATAAGATCATGGCTGAACATTCACCTCAGTATCCCATTCCTGCTTTCTCTCCATACCCCTTGATCTCTTTAGCTGTAAATATACCCTCTTAAATGTACCAAATGAACTGGCATCAACAACTGTCTGCGGTAGAGAATTTCACAGGTTAACAACTCTCTGAGTAAAGAAGTTTCTCCTCATCTCGGTCCTAAATGGCTTACCCCTTATCCTTAGACTGTGACCCCTGGTTCTGGACTTTCCCAACATCGGGAACATTCTTCCTGCATCTAACCTGTCCAGTCTCGTCAGAATTTGATACGTTTCTATGAGATCCCCTCTCATTCTTTTAAACTCCAGTGAATACAGGCCCATTCGATCTAGTCTCTCCTCATTTGTTAGCCTGCCATCTTGGGAATCAGTCTGGTGAACCTTCGCTGCACTCCCTCAATAGCAAGAACATCCTTCTTCAGATTAGGAGACCAAAACTGAACACAATATTCCAGGTGAGGCCTCACCACAGCCCTGTACAACTGCAGTAAGACCAGCCTGCTCCGATACTCAAATCCCCTCGCTATGAAGGCCAACATATCATTTGCCTTCTTCACCACCTGCTGCACCTGCATGCCAGCCTTCAATGACTGATGTACCATGACACCCAGGTCTCGTTGCACCTCCCCTTTTCCTAATCTGCCGCCATTCAAATAATATTCTGCCTTCATGTTTTTGCCACCAAAGTGGATAACCTCACATTTATCCACATTATATTGCATCTGCCATGCATTTGCCCACTCCCCTAACCTGTCCAAGTCACCCTGCAGCCTCTTAGCATCCTCCTCACAGCTCACACCGCCACCCAGCTGTCATCTGCAAACTTGGAGATATTACACTCAATTCCTTCATCCAAATCATTGATGTATATTGTAAAGAGCTGGGGTCCCAGCACTGAGCCCTGCAGCACCCCACGAGTCACTGCCTGCCATTCTGAAAAGCACCCGTTTATCCCGACTCTCTGCTTCCTGTCTGCCAACCAGTTCTCTATCCACATCAGTAAATTACCCCCAATACCATGTGCTTTAATTTTGCACACCAATCTCTTGTGTGGGACCTTGTCCAAACCCTTTTGAAAGTCCAAATACACCACATGCACTGGTTCTCCTTTGTCCAATCTACTAGTTACATCCTCAAAAAATTCCAGAAGATTTGTCAAGCATGATTTCCCTTTCATAAATCCATGCTGATTTGGACCGATCCTGTCACTGCTTTCAAAATGCGCTGCTATTTCATTTTTAATAATTGATTCCAACATTTTCCCCACTACTGATGTCAGGCTATCCGGTCTATAATTCCCCATTTTCTCTCTCCCTCCTTTTTTAAAAAGTGGTGTTACATTAGCTATCCTCCAGTCCTTGGGAACTGATCCAGAGTCGATACACTGTTGGAAAATGATCACCAATGCATCCACTTCCTTAAGTACTCTAAGATGCAGACTATCAGGCCCTGGGGATTTATCGGCCTTCAATCCCATCAATTTCCCTAACACAATTTCCTGACTAATAAGGATTTCCTTCAGTTCCTCCTTCTCGCGATACCCTCGGTCCCCTAGTATTTCCGAAATGTTATTTGTGTCTTCCTTCGTGAAGACAGAACCAAAGTATTTGTTCAATTGGTCTGCTATTTCATTGTTCCCCATTATAAATTCATCTGATTCTGACTGCAAGGGACCTATGTTTGTCTTCACTAATCTTTTTCTCTTCACATATCGATAGAAGCTTTTGTAGTCAGTTTTTATGTACCCAGCAAGCTTCCTCTCATACTCTATTTTCCCCCTCCTAATTAAACACTTTTCCCCCAAATAATAACTTCACAGTGGGGCGGGCAATAATCAAGGGAATAATGGAGGCATGTGAAAAAGGAACGGCAGTAATCATGGGAGATTTTAACCGACATATCAATTGGTCAAATCAAATTGCACGGGGTAGCCTTGAGGAGGAATTCATAGAATGCATACAGGATTGTTTCTTAGAACAGTATGTTACAGAACCTACAAGGGAGCAAGCTATCTTAGATCTGGTCCTATGTAATGAGACAGGAATAATAAATGATCTCCTCGTAAAAGATCCTCTCGGAATGAGTGATCACAGTATGGTTGAATTTGTAATACAGATTGAGGGTGAGGAAGTAGTGTCTCAAACGAGCGTACTATGCTTAAACAAAGGGGACTACAGTGGGATGAGGGCAGAGTTGGCTAAAGTAGACTGGAAACACAGACTAAATGGTGGCACAATTGAGGAACAGTGGAGGACTTTTAAGGAGCTCTTTCATAGTACTCAACAAAAATATATAAGGGCGGTAAGAGGAGGGATAACCAGCCGTGGATAACCAAGGAAGTAAAGGAGAGTATCAAATTAAAAACCAATGCGTATAAGGTGGCCAAGGTTAGTGGGAAACTAGCAGATTGGGAAAATTTTAAACGACAGCAAAGAATGACTAAGAAAGCAATAAAGAAAGGAAAGATAGATTATGAAAGTAAACTTGCGCAAAACATAAAAACGGATAGTAAAAGCTTTTACCGATATATAAAATGGAAAAGAGTGACGAAAATAAATGTTGGTCCCTTAGAAGATGAGAAGGGGGATTTAATAATGGGAAATGTGGAAATGGCTGAGACCTTAAACAATTATTTTGCTTCGGTCTTCACAGTGGAAGACACAAAAACCATGCCAAAAATTGCTGATCACGGGAATGTGGGAAGGGAGGACCTTGAGACAATCACTATCACTAGGGAGGTAGTGCTGGACATGCTAATGGGACTCAAGGTAGACAAGTCCCCTGGTCCTGATGAAATGCATCCCAGGGTATTAAAAGAGATGGCAGAAGTTATAGCAGATGCATTTGTTATAATCTACCAAAATTCTCTGGACTCTGGGAAGGTACCATCGGATTCGAAAGCAGCTAATGTAATGCCTCTGTTTAAAAAGGGGGGCAGACAAAAGGCAGGTAACTATAGGCCGGTTAGTTGAACATCTGTAGTGGGGAAAATGCTTGAAGCTATCATTAAGGAAGAAATAGCGAGACATCTAGATAGGAATAGTGCAATCAAGCAGACGCAGCATGGATTCATGAAGGGGAAATTATGTTTAACCAATTTACTGGAATTCTTTGAGGATATAACGAGCATGGTGGATAGAGGTGTACCGATGGATGTGGTGTATTTAGATTTCCAAAAGGCATTCGATAAGGTGCCACACAAAAGGTTACTGCAGAAGATAAAGGTACGCAGAGTCAGAGGAAATGTATTAGCATGGATTGAGAATTGGCTGGCTAACAGAAAGCAGAGAGTCGGGATAAATGGGTCCTTTTCGGGTTGGCAATCGGTGGTTAGTGGTGTGCCACAGGAATTGGTGCTGGGACCACAACTGTTTACAATATACATAGATGACCTGGAAGAGGGGACAGAGTGTAGTGTAACAAAATTTGCAGATGACACAAAGATTAGTGGGAAAGCGGGTTGTGTAGAGGACACAGAGAGGCTGCGAAGAGATTTAGATAGGTTAAGCGAATGGGCTAAGGTTTGGCAGATGGAATACAATGTCAGAAAATGTGAGGTCATCCACCTTGGGAAAAAAAACAGTAAAATGGAATATTATTTGAATGGGGAGAAATTACAACATGCTGCGGTGCAGAGGGACCTGGGGGTCCTTGTGCATGAATCCCAAAAAATTAGTTTGCAGTTGCAGCAGGTAATCAGGAAGGTGCATGGAATGTTGACCTTCATTGCGAGAGGGATGGAATACAAAAGCAGGGAGGTCCTGCTGCAACTTTATAGGGTATTGGTGAGGCCGCACCTGGAATACTGCGTGCAGTTTTGGTCACCTTTCTTAAGGAAGGTTATACTAGCTTTGGAGGGGGTACAGAGACGATTCACTAGGCTGATTCGTGAGATGAGGGGGTTACCTTATGATGATAGATTGAGTAGACTGGGTCTTTACTCGTTGGAGTTCAGAAGGATGAGGGGTGATCTTATAGAAACATTTAAAATAATGAAAGGGATGGACAAGATAGAGGCGGAGAGGTTGTTTCCACTGGTCGGGGAGATGAGAACTAGGGGGTACAGCCTCAAAATACGGGGGAGCCAATTTAAAACCGAGTTGAGGAGGAATTTCTTCTCCCAGAGGGTTGTGAATATGTGGAATTCTCTGCCCAAGGAAGCAGTTGAGGCTAGCTCATTGAATGTATTCAAATCACAGATAGATAGATTTTTAACCAATAAGGGAATTAAGGATTACGGGGAGTGGGCGGGTAAGTGGAGCTTAGTCCACGGCCAGATCAGCCATGATCTTATTGAATGGCGGAGCAGGCTCGAGGTGCTAGATAGCCTACTTCTGTTCCTAATTCTTATGTTGTTATGTTATGTTCCTCCTCTGCTGAATTCAAAATTTCTCCCAGTCCTCAGCTTTGCTGCTTTTTCTGGCCAATTTATCTGCCTCTTCCTTGGATTTAACACTCTCCCTAATTTCGCTTGTCAGCCACGGTTGAGCCATCTTCCCTGTTTTATTTTTACTCCAGACAGGGATGTACAATTGTTGAAGTTCATCCATGTGATCTTTAAATGTTTGCCATTGCCTATCCACCATCAATCCTTTAAGTATCATTCGCCAGTCTATTCTAGCCAATTCATGTCTCATACCATCGAAGTTACCTTTCTTTAAGTTCAGGACCCTAGTCTCTGAATTAACTGTGTCACTCTTCATTTTAATAAAGAATTCTACCATATAATGGTCACTCTTCTCCAAGGGGCCTCGTACAACAAGATTGCTAATTAGTCCTTTCTCATTACACATCACCCAGTCTAGGATGGCCAGCCCTCTAGTTGGCTCCGCGACATATTGGTCTAGAAAACCATCCCTAATACACTTCAGGAAATCCTCTTCCACCGTATTGCTACCAGTTTGGTTAGCCCAATCTATATGTAGATTAAAGTCGCCCATGATAACTGCTGTCCCTTTATTGCACGCATCCCTAATTTCTTGTTTGATGCTGTCCCCAACCTCACTATTACTGTTTGGTGGTCTGTACACAACTCCCACTGGTGTTTTCTGCCCATTGTTATTCCACAGCTCTTCCCATACAGATTCCACATCATCCAGGCTAATGTCCTTCTTTACTATTGCGTTAATTTCATCTTTAACCAGCAACGCTACCCCACCTCCTTTTCCTTTCTATCCATCAATCCTGAATGTTGAATACCCCTGGATGTTGAGTTCCCAACCTTGGTCACCCTGGAGCCACGTCTCCGTAATCTCAATTATATCATATTCGTTAATAGCTGCCTGCGCAGTTAATTCGTCCACCTTATTACGAATACTCCTCGCATTGAGGCATAGAGCCTTCAGGCTTGTCTTTTTAACACACTTTGTCCCTTTAGAATTTTGCTGTACTGTGGCCCTTTTTGATTTTTGCCTTGGGTTTCTCTGCCCTCCACTTTTACTTTTGCTCTTTCTATCTTAATCATAGGAAGCTTTAAAATACATTTACAAGACTATTTATGACAACATTGAATGGAAAATAAGAAAAAAAATCTACATTCCCAGCTTGCAGTGTGATTTCCCAGGGTTGGGTTGCCTGGACTGGTTTGATATTTTGTTCACAACTCTTTGCAATGAGGCGCTCTGGGAGACTCACTGTAATTGATGTCAAAGATGCAGCCTAACAAAGAGCAAAAACCTACTAAAAAGTTTCCATGTTGGCAATTAAATAGTATTTTCTTCTATTAAAGAAAAGAGAAGGTATTTGGAAGTTCGAGGCCTAGAAATTGGTTTGCACCCAACTTTGGGTGTGAACCCTATGGTGGCCATGAACCACTGCGTTGAAATTGATGTGGAAGGGAAATTGGTCCTTGTGCATCATCAGAACCCCGAGAGACAGTGCACCAGTCCTGAAGAGGACGACACTCAGTCAGTGGTGATGCCAGCACTAGGCCCATGGTTACTCTTGCTTCTCCTGACTCCACGTTCAGTTAAGTAAAAACAATTATTTTACTGACCTTTTTTGTTGATGGCAGCCTGGTTTGGCTGCTTTTGCCTGAGCAAACTGCAGCATGCAATAGCTCGAAAGCCAGTTTGAGATGGGAATCCTGGGTGACTACAGGGTACCCGAATCAATAAGCTGTGTGGCACGTGCCCAGTGCGGAATGAGGGTGCACATGCCGCATGCCGTATTGGACTTTTCAGTACCCGTTTTTCACCCAATGTCTCCCTGAAACTTTTGCCTGGTAATCACAACAGAAGACCAACTGCAGCTATTGTACCCTTTACATTATGTAAACTTGAACATAAGGGGGATGAAAATCAGCCTCCCGAAAATGGTTCTTACTGTCAGAAAGTGGCGACTATACGTCGGAGTCGAATGGCCGCTGGTGGAAAAATTCTCCGAGTTGTTTTTTCCGGCGGCCCCCACTTCCATCCCACTGCTACTAGCTCCTCCTAAGTGCGTCATCAAAGCGTGCACCACTGATCTCCCGCATCTCCATTGAAATTCAGGGCAAAAAATCTTTGGGCTGTCGAGCGGCAAAAAATCTTTGGGCTGCCCAACAGCTTTTTCTGTCGGTGCACTGTGTTAGAAATATTTGCGACATGGCTGTGCGGCGCACTGCTGTGGCTGCCATTTTATTGTTTTATTGGCCGACTGCGAGGTCGGCCTGACAATATGCCCCGGAGTTCGGCCGGGCTGCTAACAGGCAGCCCAGCAACCCCTCTTGGGTGCCAGGCCGCTGGCCCAGCTGAAACCCTCCTTGGTGGCCCAGTGGACCTAACTGCAATAAGTGAAGGGGAGAGACTTGGTGACGTACACGCGCCAGGCTGATGACTGACAGCAGCGGAGACTCTGTCCCGCCTCCATGTCCGCCCCTCTAGAGTGCTCACCGCCACACTACCGCCCCCACTATGACCGACTTCTGGTCCAATCGAAAAAAAATGACCAAGAGCTGAATTTCGCGCAAGAGGCCACCTCATCCAAATGGCGGCGAAAATACATCAAAGCGGTAGGTGCGATCCGTTTTGGGCGGCGCTGAATTTCAACCCAAAGTTCTTTTGTTTTTACTGAGTGCTTCTTAACTCCAGTTTGACCTCTAGCTAGCCGCTGTCTGCATCTACATTGTCTATTTAAATACCAGCAGCATTTGTTTTGGATAAAGAAAACTAATCTGCTTATTCCCTCAACACCAAAATCTCTTGCTTATTAACAAATTAATTAGCACAGTGATGCTGTTTCACCTCTCTTTAGCATATGATAATCCATCATTTAATTTATTTTGTTCAAAAGTGCAGTTTCAGCAGTGGACATTTAAATGTGTGGTGTTTTGATACTACATTTAATGTTCATCTTTCTTAATTTAGTTTGAATGTTGTGCCTTTGTGGTTCTAATCAGACAGTCACAGCTTGAGCTTTACAGCAATGTCAGATGCAGTTAGTTGGAAACCAAAATTTAATGAAAATATTTGCTAACCAATTTAAGTATAAGCAATAGTTATTATATATGTTGATTGCTCCTTTTCAAACACAAGTAATGGTGCCCTGTGCTCAAATAGAAACTATGCTGAGATAAAGAAGTAATCCTAAATTGTAAGGGATAAGCTTTAATAAACTGTCAGTGAACTCATTTGTCTTCCTTACCAAATTTCAACCCTCCCACCCTCGACTGAAGACATTGATTCCTTACTAGGATATGGTTCCTCAAGATCCAGTTGATCTCTGCTACTTTGCTCAAGTGTCATTAACTATGTGTGGCCTTTGACAATAAGTGCTGGCAAGCCAATACATTCGGTGGGACTTCGAGGACGAGCCCAGTGCTGTCCTTTTCCGATGCCCACACACATGCACGTTCCAGCAGGGATCACTAGTGATCAGAAGTGGAAAACTTGACAATTTTCTCCCATATAGCTCAAGGAAATTGAGACTAATTGTAGCACAGCTATTACGTCAACATAGCTCAATTGCTAGCACTCTCGCGAATAAATCAGAAGGTTGTAAATTCAACTCCAGTACAAGTGCATAATCTAGGCTGGCAGTGCAGTGCAATATTGAGGAATTATTATTGGAGGTGTGGAAGGAGGCCATTCAGCCCATTGTGCCTGTGCTGGCTCTTTGAAAGAGCTATTCAATTAGCTCCACTCGCCTATTCTTTCATTATAGCTTTGAAAAGTTTTCACCTTCAAGTTCCTTTTTGAAAGTTACTATTTCAGGTGCATTCTAGATCATAACAACTTGCTGTGTAAAAATTTCTCCTCATCTCACCTCTGGTTCTTTGACCAATTCTCTTAAATCTCTGAGCTCAGGTTACTAAGAAGAACAGCTTCAGCTTCTCTAGTCTCGCCAAGTAACTGAAGTCCCGCATCCATGGTATCATTCCAGCAAATCTTCTCTGTACCGTCTCTAAGGCCTTGACATCCATCTTAAAGTGTGGTGCCCAGAATTTGCCATAATTCTTCAGCTGTGGCCTGACCAGTGATTTATAAAGGTTTAGCATAACTATGCCTCTGTTTATAAAGCTAAGAATCCCATTTGCTTTTTTTAAACAACCTTCTCAACCTGTCCTGCCGCCTTCATTTTGAGATTTGTGTATATACCCCCAAGGACTTCCTGGGCCCGAAATTGCCCTTTCCTTAAGGCCTCTTAACACCGGAAATCGGTGGCCATGCTTGGGAGTGCAATGGCCGCCGACTTTTCGTGTAATGGCCGCCATTATCAAAATTCCGCTCCTGCGGTATCCTGGCGATGACCAGCTCCCCCCTACCACTCTGCTGCTGCCGATACATCCTCAGTGTGTCATAACAGTGTGCACCCTTGATGTTCCCGCCCCCGACAGCGAAATTCTGCCGAGAAAATCTTCCTCCCGCTGGACGGTGCCAAAAGCTACTTTTTTCAGATGGTGCAGTGAGACTGTGGCCTTCTGAAATGGCAGTGCGGCTCCCATTAAAGGGGAGGACGCACTGCCGCTACCGCCATCTTTTTTTTTGTTGTCGGACTGCCATGTCGGGCTGACAATTATGCTCCCTGGTTTGGCCAGGCCACCAACAGACAGCCTGGCACCACCTCTTAGGTGCCAGGCTGCTAGCCCAGCCAAAATCCTCCCTGGTGGCCCAGTGGACCAAACTTCAAAAATCGCGAAGGCTCTCCCCTTTAAGTGACGCAGCGCCGTGATAACGTCATCAGCACTACGCTGATGACCAACAGTGGTGGACACTACATCCATCCCTCTAGTGTGCTCACTGCTGCATATCTTCCCCCATTATGAGTGATTTCCGACCCGCCGATAAAAAAGCCAAAGAGCGGAATTTCGCTCAAAGGGCCCCCTCATCCACCATGGCGGTAAAAACACGAGAAATGGGGTCCGTGCGCCTGTTTCCAGTGGTGGGCAATTTCGGCCCCTCTATTCCTGCACCCCCTTTAAAACTGTACCATTTAGTTTATATTGCCTCTCCTCATTCTTCCTACCAAAATGCATCACTTCACACTTCTCTGCATTAAATTTGATCTGCCATGTGTCAGATGAGATGTTAAACCTAAGCCCTGTCTGCCTGTTTAGGTGGGTACAAAAGATTCCATTGCACTGTTTGATGAAGAGTAAAGCGTTCTTTCAGCATCCTTCTCTCAACCAGCAGCAGCTAAAACCTAGTCATTCATTTGATTTACCATTTGGGAACTTGATATATGCAAATTATTTGCCATTTCTGTCTTCATAACAGCAATAGCTGACCTCTAAGAGTAATTATCTGGATGTGAATTTCTTGACCTTTTGACCACATATCCGCTCCGTTACCAAGACCACTTGTTTCCACCTCCGTAACATCGCCTGACACCGCCCCTGCCTTAGCTCATCTGCTGAATCCGATGCCTTTGTTTATCTCTATACTTGACTATTCCAATGTTCTCCTGGTCAGCTTCCCATCTTCCAACCTCCATAAACTTGAGCTAATCTAAAACTCTGCTGCCCGTATCCTAATTCGCACCAAGTCCCGTTCATCCTTCCCCCCTCTGGTCGCTAAACTACATTAGCTCCCGATCCGGCAAAGCCTTGATTTAAAATTCTCAGCCTTGTTTTCAACTCCCTCCATGGTCTCGCCTCTCCTTACCACTGTAACCTCCTCCAGCCCGACAACCCTCCAAGATCTCTGCACTCCTCCAATTCAAGCCTCTTGCAAAGCCCTGATTTTAATTGCTCCACCATTGGTGGCCGTGCCTTTAGCTGCCTTGGCCCTATGTTCTGGAATTCACTCCCTAAGCCTCTTTACCTCTCTCGTCTCCTTTTAAGACGCTCCTTTAAACCTACCTTTTTGACCAAGCTTTTGAACATCTGTCCTAATATTTCCTTATGTGGCTCGGTGTCAAATTTTGTTTGATAATCACTCCTGTGAAGAGCCTTGGGATGTTTTACTATATTAAAGGTGCTAGATAAATGCAAGATGTTGTTTGTTGTTGTTAAGGCGCTGTGTAAATGCAAGCTGTTCCTTACTGCTACGCAAGCTGAGATCAGCTACTGAGCACAGCCCAGGATCCAATCTAAGACCTTCCTGTTCTACTTACGGCATGAACTCAAGTAGCCATCGAGGTAGCTGTTATGGTACCCTACGGGGAGTTGAATTGATTGGGGGTGATTGTTTCAACTCCCAACTGTAAATAGAATAGAATAGAATCATACAGTACAGAAAGAGGCCATTTGACCCATTGTGCCTGTGCCGCTCTTTAAAAGAGTGATTCAATTAGTCCCACTTTCCTACTCTTCTCCATATCCCAATCCCATACCCTCTGTTCCCTATTCAATGCCCCTTGTCCCCATCTCATACTCCATTTCCCACACCTTCTGTCCATATCCCATACCCTCTATATGCTATTCTACACCCTGTCCCAACATAGAATTATACTGTACAGAAGGAGGCCATTTGACCCATCGTACCTGTGTCAGCTCTTTAAAAGGGCTATCCAATTATTCCCACTCCGCTGCTCTTTCTCCATAGCCCTGTCCCACATCTCCCATAACTGTCTCTCCGACCTCCATTACATACACTCTGCCGCCATTCACATATCCTCGGTCTCCCACCCTATACTCCCATTGCATACCCCCATCTGCTAGCCATACCCTCGTCCCCTACTCAATATCCCCAATCCCATACCCCCATCCCCATCCTATACCCCCAATCCCATACCTCCCTCTGCTACCTCCATCCAATATCCTCTGTCCCCTCTCCTATACACCCATCCCTAACCTCTTGATCCCTATCATAACCCCATCTCCTATCCCATACCCCTAATCCCATACCCTTAATCTCTTACCTCCATCCCATAGCCTGTCCCTTATTCCATACCCACAATCTCATATCCCTTGCCCCTTTCCTTACTCACAATCCCATACCCTCCCACCCCACCTTCTACCTCCATCCAATAATCCCATCCCCTATCCCATACCCACTGTCCCCAATCCTATACGGCCTATCCCGTACCCACTATTCCCAAGCTTTTCACTGTTAACCCTCTCACGTTGAAAAGAAATAATACATTTTCGCTAGCTGCCCACGAAGCAGCAGCCTGGTTATGCTGTGACAAATGCCTGGAGCCTGCTGACACGATTTTCCTACCTCCCACAAGGCTGGCTTCCCGGTGGAGGTGGGATTTCTGTTGGGAGCCAACCAGCATTACCCAGGCCTGGGAAAATAGGCTAGTGTTGGGGGCAGGCCTTTAGGTGGCAGAACTCACTGCACTGATATTCTACCAAAGCAGAAAATCCTGGCCTTTACATCTGCTTAAACAGGCAGATGGGGCATTAATTTATGGATGTGTTTATTTGTACTGCCAAAATGGCCAACATGCTCCACCCTTTGTTCCTGATTGATCCTCTTGGAGGATAAGCCACACCCTGAAGTTTCACAGGAATGTGTCACTGGAACAACCCATCCCAAGGTCTCACTGACTTTGCAAATTGTAACTCAATCCACTTTGACTTCCTGAAGCGAAGCGACAGAGCTCCCGAGAAGACAGCAAGAGCCAGCTGAAGTGTCTTACCCCAGTCCAAGTACATCCCTCCCCCAGCTGAAGTGCCTTACCCCAGCGCAAGTGCATACTTCTCCCCGGCTCCCCCATCCCCACCATAGCTGTGGCATTGTTAACAGTTTTATTGGGTATGATGAATAGAAACACAGAAAATAAGTGCAGGAGTAGACCATTCGGCCCTTCAAGCCTGCACCACCATTCAATAAGATCATGGCTGATCATTCACCTCAGTACCCCTTTCCTGCTTTCTCTCCATACCCCTTGATCCCTTTAGCCGTAAGGGCCATATCTAACTCCCTCTTGAATATATCTAACGAACTGGCGTCAGCAACTTTCTGCGGTAGAGAATTCCACAAGTTAACAACTCTCTGAGTGAAGAAGTTTCTCCTCATCTCGGCCTAAATGGCTTACCCCTTATCCTTAGACTGTGACCCCTGGTTCTGGACTTCCCCAGTATCGGGAACATTCTTCCTGCCTCTAACCTGTCCAATCCCATCAGAATTTTACATATTTCTATGAGATCCCCTCTCATTCTTCAAAACTCCAGTGAATACATAGAAACATAGAAAATAGGTGCAGGAATAGGCCTTTCGGCCCTTCGAGCCTGCACCGCCATTCAATAAGATCATAGCTGATCATTCCTTCAGTACCCCTTTCCTGCTTTCTCTCCATACCCCTTGATCCCTTTAGCTGTAAGGGCCATATCTAACTCCCTCTTGAATATATCCAATGAACTGGCATCAACAACTCTCTGCGGTAGGGAATTCCACAGGTTAACAACTCTCTGAGTGAAGAAGTTTCTTCTCATCTCAGTCCTAAATGGCTTACCTCTTATCCTCAGACTATGTCCCCTGGTTCTGGACTTCCCCAACATCGGGAACATTCTTCCCGCATCTAACCTGTCCAGTCCCGTCAGAATCTTATATGTTTCGAATAGATCCCCTCTCATCCTTCTAAACTCCAGTGAATAAAAGCCCAGTTGATCAAGTCTCTCCTCATATGACAGCCCAGCTATTCCTGGAATCAGTCTGGTGAACCTTCGCTGCACTCCCTCAATAACAAGAACGTCCTTCCTCAAATTAGGAGACCAAAACTGAACACAATATTCCAGGTGAGGCCTCACTAAGGCCCTATACAACTGCATTACGACCTCCCTGCTCCTATATTCAAATCCCCTAGCTATGAAGGCCTACATACCATTTGCCTTCTTTACCGCCTGCTGTACCTGCGTGCCCACTTTCAGTGACTGATGAACCATGACACCCAGGTCTCGTTGCACCTCCCCTTTTCCTAATCTGCCGCCATTCATATAATATTCTGCCTACGTGTTTTTGCCCCCAAAATGGATAACCTCACATTTATCCACATTATACTGCATCTGCCATGCATTTGCCCACTCACCTAACCTGTCCAAGTCACCCTGCAGCCTCTTAGTGTCCTCCTCACATCTCACACCGCCACCCAGTTTAGTGTCATCTGCAAACTTGGAGATAGTACACTCTATTCCTTCATATAAATCGTTAATGTATATTGTAAAGAGCTGGGATCCCAGCACTCGTCACTGCCTGCCATTCTGAAAAGGACCCGTTTATCCCGACTCTCTGCTTCCTGTCTGGCAACCAGTTCTCGATCCACGCCAGTACATTACCCCCATACCATGCGTTTTGATTTTACACACCAATCTCTTGTGCGGGACCTTGTCAAAAGCCTTTTGAAAGTCCAAATATACCACATCCACTGGTTCTCCCTTGTCCACTCTGCTAGTTACATCCTCAACAAATTCCAGAAGATTCGTCAAGCATGATTTCCCTTTCATAAATCCATGCTGACTTGGTCCGATCCTGTCACTACTTTCCAAATGCGCTGCGATTTCATCCTTAATGATTGATTCCAACATTTTCCCCACTACTGATGTCAGGCTAACCAGTCTATCATTACCCGTTTTCTCTCTCCCTCCTTTTTTAAAAAGTGGTGTCACGTTAGCTACCCTCCAGTCCATAGGAACTGATCCAGAGTTGATAGACTGTTGGAAAATGATCATCAATGCATCCACTATTTCTAGGGCCACTTCCTATATACTCTGGGATTTATCGGCCTTTAATCCCATCAATTTCCCAAACACAATTTCCCGCCTAATAAGGATATCTTTCAGTTCCTCCTTCTCACTCGATCCACAGTCCCCTAGTACATTTGGAAGATTATTTGTATCTTCCTTTGTGAAGACAGAACCGAAGTATTGGTTCAATTGGTCTGCCATTTCTTTGTTCCCCATTATAAATTCACCTGAATCCGACTGCAAGGGACCTACATTTGTCTTTACTAATCTTTTTCTCTTAACATATTTATAGAAGCTTTTGCAGTCAGCTTTTATGTTCCCTGCAATCTTCCTCTCGTACTCATTTTCCCCCTCTTAATTAAACCCATAGTCTCCCTCTGTTGAAATCTAAATTTCTCCCAGTCCTCAGGTTTGTTGCTTTTTCTAGCCAATTTATAGGCCCCTTCCTTGGCTTTAACACTATCCTTAATTTCCCTTGTTAGCCATGGTTGAGCCACCTTCCCAGTTTTATTTTTACTCCAGACAGGGAAGTGCAATTGCTGAAGTTCATCCATGTGATCTTTAAATGTTTGCCATTGCTTATCCACCATCAACCCTTTAAGTATCCTTTGCCAGTCTATTCTAGCCAATTCACGCCTCATACCGTTGAAGTTATCTTTCCTTAAGTTCAGGACCCTAGTTTCCGAATTAACTTTGTCACTCTCCATCTTAATAAGGAATTCGACCATATTATGGTCACTCTTCCCCAAGGGGCCTCGCACAACAAGATTGATAATTAGTCCGTTCTCATTACACATCACCCAGCCTAGGATGGCCAGCTCCCTGGTTGGTTCCTTGACATATTGGCCTAGAAAACCATTCCTAATACACTCCAGGAAATCCTCCTCCACCGCATTGCTACCAGTTAGGTTAGCCCAATCAATATGTAGATTAAAGTCGCCCATGATTACTGCTGTACCTTTATTGCACACATCCCTTATTTCTTGCTTGATGCTGTCCCTAACCTCAGTGCTACTATTTTGTGATCTATACACAACACCCACTAGCGTTTTCTGCCCTTTGGAATTCCGCAGCTCCACCCATACCGATTCCACATCATCCAGGCTAATGTCCTTCCTTACAATTGCATTGATTTCCTCTTTAACCAGCAACGCCACCCCGCCTCCTTTTCCTTTCTGTCTATCCTTCCTAAATATTGAATACCCTTGGATGTTGAGTTCCCAGCCTTGGTCACTCTGGAGCCATGTCTCCGTGATGCCAATCACATCGTATCCGTTAACTGCTATCTGCGCAGTTAATTCATCCACCTTATTCCGAGTACTCCTCGCATTGAGGCACAGAGCCTTCAGGCTTGTCTTTTTAACACACTTTGCCTCTTTCGAATCTTGCTGTAATGTGGCCCTTTTTGCTTTTTGCCTTCGGTTTCTCTGCCGTTCACTTTTACTATTCTCCTTTCTATCTTTTGCTTCTGCCCACCTTCTATTTCCCTCTGTCTCCCTGCATAGGTTCCTATTCCCCTGCCATATTAGTTTAACTTCTCCCCAACAGCAGTAGCAAACACTCCCCCTAGGACATTGGTTCTGATCCTGTCCAGGTGCAGACGGTCCGGTTTGTACTGGTCCCACCTCCCCCAGAACCGGTTCCAGTGTCCCAGGAATTTGAATCCCTCCCTTCTGCACCAGTCCTCAAGCCACGTATTCATCTGAGCTATCCTGCGATTCCTACTCTGACTAGCACGTGGCACTGGTAGCAATCCTGAGATTACTACTTTTGAGGTCCTACTTTTTAATTTAACTCCGAGCTCCGTAAATTCGCCTTGTAGGACCTCATCCCGTTTTTTACCTATGTCATTGATATCTATATTTACCAGTCGATAAATACAGGCCCAGTCGATCCAATCTCTCCTTATGCTGGTATCACTTGGGACTTCAGGGGATGCATTCCCAGGTGGCGGAACATGGGAGTGCATGCTTTACAGAAACACAACATCACTCCCCGCCAAAGTCAAAGTGAAAACTATTTACAAGGTGAGGCGGTCGGGAGCTTTTCTTTCCCTGGTGGACCGCCTCGGTACAAATGTCTGTTCTGGTGTGTTGGCTGTGCCCTCGCTGGGCTGGCATGTTGTTGGCCCTGCAGGGCTGCTGTGTGAGCCTGGCCTTGCTGGGCTGTTGGGCGTGATGGGTTCAATTTCCTCATCCGGGGTGGTGTCGTTGATCCTTTGTGTGTGTGTTGTGGGCTCAAAAAAGGTGGTGTCTGCTGTGGGTTGTTCAGGGCAGTCTGTGAACCGCATCCTCGTTTGGTCCAGGTGCTTTCTGCAAATTTGTCCTTTGTCTAGTTTGACTACAAACACCCTACTCCCTTCTTTAGCTATCACTGTGCCCGCGATCCACTTGGGACCATGTCCATAGTTTAGCACATACACAGGGTCATTCAGATCAATTTCCCATGACACAGTGGCGCGACCAGCATTTACATTTTGTTGCTGCCGCCTGTTCTCTATCTGATCATGCAGGTTGGGGTGAACCAGCGAGAGTCTGATTTTAAGTTTCCTTTTCATGAGTAGCTCAGCCGGGGGCACCCCTGTGAGCGAGTGGGGTCTCGTGCGGTAGCTGAGCAGTACTCGGGACAGGCGGGTTTGGAGTGAGCCTTCTATGACTCGTTTAAGGCTCTGTTTGATGGTTTGTACTGCCCACTCTGCCTGCCCATTGGAGGCTGGTTTAAACGGGGTCGAGGTGACATGTTTGATCCCATTGCGGGTCATGAATTCTTTAAATTCGGTACTGGTGAAACATGGCCCGTTGTCACTGACCAGTATGTCAGGCAGGCCATGGGTGGCAAACATGGCCCTCAGGCTTTCAATGGCGGCAGTGACAGTGCTTCCCGACATTATTTCACATTCAATCCATTTTGAAAAAGCATCCACCACCACCAGGAACATTTTACTGAGAACCGGGCCCGCATAGTCGACATGGATCCTCGACCATAGTCTGGAGAGCCAGGACCACAAACTTAGTGGTGCCTCTCTGGGTGCGTTGCTCAACTGAGCACACACACTGCATTGACGTACACAGGACTCTAAGTCAGAGTCGATATCGGGCCACCACACATGGAATCTGGCTATCGCTTTCATCATTACTATACCCGGGTGTGTGCTGTGGAGATCCGAGATGAACGTCTCCCTGCTCTTTTTAGGTAGCACTACGCGGTTACCCCACAACAGACAGTCTGCCTGAATGGACAGCTCGTCCTTTCGCCGGTGGAATGGCTGATTAGCTCTTGCATTTCAATGGGGATGCTGGCCCAGCTCCCATGCAGTGCACAGTCTTTTACTCGGGACAGCAGAGGATCTTGGCTGGTCCAAGTCCTAATCTGGCGGGCCGTGACAGGTTTTTTATCATTTTCAAATGCTTCCATGACCATCAACAAGTCTGCGGGCTGCGCCACCATCAACAAGTTTGCAGGCTGCGCCATTTCCACCCCCGTGGTGGGCAATGGTAGCTGACTGAGAGCATCCGCACAGTTCTCGGTGCCTGGCCTGTGGCGGATGGTATAGTTATACACTGATAGCGCAAGTGCCTACCTTTATATGTGGGCTGAGGCATTTGTATTTATCCCCTTGTTTTCAGTGAACAAGCATATGAGGGGCTTGTGATCAGTTTCCAGCTCAAATTTGAGGCCAAACAGGTACTGATGCATTTTCTTCACCCCGAACACACATGCTAATGCCTCTTTCTCAATCATGCTGTCGGCCCTCTCGGCCTTAGACAAGCTCCTGGAGGCATAGGCGACATGTTGCAACTTCCCCGCAATGTTAGCTTGTTGTAATACACACCCGACTCCGTACAGCGACGCATCACATGCTAGCACAAGTCTTTTACACGGGTTATACAATACAAGCAGCTTGTTGGAGCATAAAATGTTTCTGGCTTTCTCAAAAGCAATTACTTGTTTTTTTCCCCATACCCAGTTCTCACCTTAATGCAATAACACATGTAGGGACTCTAAGAGGGTGCTTAACCCCGGTAGGAAGTTACCAATATAGTTGAGGAGCCCCAGGAACGATTGCAACTCCGTGACATTCTGTGGCCTGGGCGCATTCCTGATAGCCTCTGTCTTGGCGTCTGTGGGCCGAATGCCGTCCATCGCGATCTTTCTCCCCAAAAACTCCACTTCTGTTGGCATGAAGACGCATTTCGACCTCTTCAGCTGCAGCCCTACACGATCCAGTTGCTGGAGGACCTCCTCCAGGTTTTGTAGGTGCTCAACTGTGTCCCGACCCATGACCAATATGTCGTCCTGAAAAACCACCGTGCATGGTACCGACTTGAATAGGCTCTCCATGTTTCTCTGGAAGATCGCTGCAGCCGACCGAATTCCAAATGGGCATCTGTTGTAGATGAACAGTCCCTTGTGCGTGTTGATGCAGGTGAGGCCCTTCGAAGACTCCTCCAGCTTCTGCATCATTTCGGCCAACGTCAGGTTGAGCTTGGTGAATTTGTTGCCTCCTGCCAGCATCGCAAATAGGTCATCTGCTTTAGGTAGCGGGTATTGGTCCTGTAGCGAGAAACGATTAATAGTTACTTTATAATCGCAGCAAATCCTGACCGTAAAATCACTTTTGAGTCCTGGAACAATCGTGCTGGCCCACTCGCTGATTTGCACTGGGAGATGATGTCCTCGCGTTGCAGCCTGTCCAGCTCGATTTCCACTTTCTTCCTCATCATGTGAGGTACTGCTCACGCCTTGTGGTGAATGGGTCGTGCTTCTGGGACCTTCGCCCCGGAAAAGTTTCCAATGCCTGGCTCAAAAAGGGAAGGAAATTTGTTAAGAACCTGGGTACATGAGGCCTCATAGACATGTGATAGCGCTCGGATGTCATCCCAGTTCCAGCAGATTTTGCGCAGCCAGCTCCTTCCAAGCAGTGTGGGACCATCGCCTGGGACAATCCAGAGTGGCAGTTCATGCACCGTGCCCTCTTAGGTGACCTTGACCATGGCGCTGCCCAGGACAGTGATAAGCTCTTTGGTGTACGTTCTCAGTTTCGTGTGGATGGGGCTCAGGGCTGGTCTGAGTGCCTTGTTGCACCACAGTCTCTCAAACATCTTTTTACTCATGATGGATTGGCTAGCGCCAGTGTCCAGTTCCATGGCTACGGGTATGCCATTCAATTTTACATTTAGCATTATAGGTGGACATTCCGTCGAAAATGTGTGCACCCGTGCACTTCAGCATCTGCCTCCTCTCTCTGAGGCTCAAAATTGCTTTGATCCACCATGGACCGATCTTCCTCTTCCACATAGTGGTTAGCAGGTTTTGCAGAGCTTGCAGCTCATCTGCAAGCTTGTTGGAGGTGCCCCATTGTTCCACAGCTCTTGCAAACATACCCTTGAAGCGGCATGAATCAGCTGAATGGAAGCCTCCACAACGGCAACAAGGTGTAAATTGCCTTACATTCATCCTTTGTTGCAGACTCGGAGTCATCTGGGTAACCTGAGGCATGCTTGCAGTTGCAGACTCATGGTTTCTGCCCTGTACATTTCTGCTCGCAAACACAGTTCCAATTAATTTAAGAACATTGCTAGTACTTGTGTGCTGAGAGATTTGTTTGGTGTTATCACTGGTGGACATAAATGCCTGTGCTATCACAATGGCCTTGCTGAGGGTCGGTGTCTCTACAGTCAGAAGTTTTCACAGGATGGTCTCGTGGCCAATGCCCAGTACAAAAAGGTCTCTGAGCATTTGCTCCAGCTAGCCATCAAACTCACATTGTCCTGCAAGTCGCCTTAGCTCGGCGATGTAGCTCGTCACTTCCTGACCTTCAGATCGCTGGCACATGTAGAACTGATACCTCACCATCAGCATGCTCTCCCTCGGGTTAAGATGCTCCCAAACCAGTTTACACAGTTCCTCATACGACTTATCTGTGGGTTTCACCGGAGCCAGAAGATTCTTCATGAGGCTGTAGGTCGGTGTCCCGCAGACTGTGAGGAGGACCACTCTCCTTTTTGCAGCCATTCCTTCTCCGTCCAGTTCGTTGGCTACAAAGTACTGGTCTAGCCGTTTGACATCGGCTTCCCAGTCCTCACCCTCCGAGAACTTCTCCAGGATGCCCACAGTTTGCTGCATCTTTGCGTTAGATTCGTATACTCGTCGCCAGTTATTGTGTTCCTAACACAAATGAGACTGCACACAAGGAGGTTAAAGTAACAGTGACCTCAGTCTTTATTAAGACACTCCAGAGTGAGGAACAGGCCTTAGGGGCCGGCTTATATACAGTGTTCCCAAGGGATGCTGGGATCCCTTGGGACTTCAGGGGATACCCTCCCTGGTGGCAGAACATGGGAGTGCATGCTTTACAGATACATAACAGGAGGTACCTTGGAATAAACACTTGCTGCATTCTCTTATCCAAACAGGGTGCTTTGCTTCTCCCTAGATGACTGCAAGACACATGGAACATAGCTAATTTCTGCAGCAAGCATTAAAAACAGCAATGTTGTTTTTGAGAGCTTGGTGTTTGGGCCACAAAGCCTCCATAATAACAGTAGGAGAATTCCTGAAATCTCTCTCTCTCAGGCAGTCCCCCGGAATATGCTCTTACTGTGCCCCCACTGTGCTTAAGTGAGTTCTCCAATGCAGAAGCTGTGTCACATGCTCAGTAGCAGATTGCAGAACTCTAGCCTGAAAAAAAAAAACATATCAGAAAACCTCAAAAGCATCTGAGCACTGGGCCATAAGCATCATAGGAAAAAGGAGATAACAGGGGAATACACAAATCCAGTGTTGACCACGGTGACTTCAGGCCACTTCCTCTTCTTTCTTCACTGTTGAGTTTCTGCTAGGTGGAAGATTCTTGCGCAAATTAAATCAGGCATGGAGGTAAGAATAATCATGTGGAAAGTTATCTATTTCACTTTGAATGGGAGTTCCTCCATTTAAAAGGATAATTTTCTAGTTTGGATCGAAGTGTGTTCTCGCTGGAAAGAATTTTGCTTCAGATGTGCTTACTTTGTTGTAAGGTTCAGACAACAGCTAAATTTGTGGCTTCAGATGCTATATTCTGCATGTCACTGTCACAATTGAACCTTCTTACTCAATGATCCTCCAATAGCGCTTCACTATTCCACAAGGCAAAGATCAATCAAGTGCCAACAACTGGCCTGAAATTGTTTTCCCAAGAGAGACATACATTTCAACTTACATTTTGTATTGCCATCTCTCTCATCTTATGGAATGTATTATCGTCAAATTGCTTTGGTAAAGGTGTTTGCACCTAACTGGTTTAGGTGTGATGGGCTCAATGTCCTCCACCTATGCTGTAATTTCTATAATTTCTGTGAACCACAGATCTATCTGGCCCATCATTCCTGTTAGAGCTCTGATCTATGTAATTGGTGCTTCAATATTTCTCACACCACTTCCCCTGTCAACTGACACTTTTCTGAATGAAGTGGGGGGCATTAATAATGGAGAACAGGGAAATGGCAGAGACGTTGAACAAATGGTAGAAGTCACTAAAAATATCCCAATAGTGGATAATCAAGGGGTGATAGGGAGGGAGGAACTATCACTAAAGAAGTGGTACTCAGTAAAATAATGGGACTAAAGGTGGACAAGTCCCCTGGACCTGATGGCTTGCATCAAAGTGGACTGGGAAAATAGATGAAAGTGTAGATCGGGTGATGAACAGTGGTGTACATTGAAGGAGATATTTCACAACTCACAAGAAAAGTATATTCCAGTGAGGAGGAAAGGGTGTGAAAGAAAAGATAGCCATCCGTGGCTAACTACAGAAATAAAGGACAGTATCCAATTAAAAATAAGGGCATACAAAGTGGCGAGAACTAGTGGGAGGACAAAAGATTGGGAAGCTTTTAAAAGCTAGCAAAGAATGACTAAAAAATGATTAAGAAAGGGAAGATAGACTATGAAAGTAAACTAGCACAGAATATAAAAACAGATAGCAAAAGTTTCTATAGATATATAAAAAGTAAATGTTGGTCCCTTAGAGGACGAGACCGGGGAATTAGTAATGGGGAACATGGAGATGGCAGAAACTCTGAACAAATATTTTGGAGAAGTCTTTACGGTAGAGGACACTAACAATATTCCAACAGTGGATAGTCAAGGGGATATGGCGGGGAGGAACTTAACACAATCACAATCACTAAGGAGGTGGTACTCAGTAAGATAATGGGCCTAAAGGCAGATAAATCCCCTGGACCTGATGGCTTGCATCCTATGGGGTCTTAAAAGAAGTAACTGCCGGGATAGTGGATGCATTGGTTGTAATTTACCAAAATTCCCTGGATTCTGGGGAGGTCCCAGCAGATTGGAAAACTGCAAATGTAACGCCCCTATTTAAAAAAGGAGGCAAACAAAAAGCAGGAAACTATAGATCAGTTAGCCTCACATTTGTGGTTGGGAAAATGTTGGAATCCATTATTAAAGAAGCAGTAGCAAGACATTTGGAAAAACATAATTCTGTCAGGCAGAGTTAGCATGGATTTATGAAGGGGAAGTCATGTTTGACAAATTTGCTGGAGTTCTTTGAGGATGTAATGAAGAGGGTGGATAAAGGGGAACCAGTGATGTGGTGTATTTGGAATTCCAGAAGGCATTTGACAAGGTGCACATAAAAGGTTGCTGCACAAGATAAAAGTTCACGGGGTTGGGAGTAATATATTAGCATGGATAGAGGATTGGCTAACTAACAGAAAACAGAGATTCGGGATAAATGATTCATTCTTGGGTTGGCAATCAGTAACTAGTGGGGTGCTGCAGGGATCAGTGCTGGGACCCTAACTATTTACCATCTATATTAATGACTTGGAAGAAGGGACCGAGTGTAATGTAGCCAAGTTTGCTAACAATACAAAGATGGGAGGAAAAGCAATGTTTGAGGAAGACACCAAAAATCTGCAAAAGGACATAGACAGGCTGTGAGTGGGCAAAAATTGGGCAGATGGAGTATAATGTTGGAAAATGTGAGGTTATCCACTTTGGTAGAAATAATAGAAAAACAACTTAAAATTTAAATGGAGAAAAATTGCAAAGTGTTACAGTACAGAGAGACCTGGGGGTTCTTGTGCATGAAACACAAAAAGTTAGTATGCAGGTACAGCAAGTAATCAGGAAAGCAAATGGAATGTTGGCCTTTATTGCAAGGGGGATAGAGTATAAAAGCAGAGAAGTCATGCTACAACTGTACAACATATTGGTGAGGCCATACCTGGAGTACTGAGTACAGTTTGGTCTCCGTAATTAAGGAAGAATATACTTGCATTGGAGACTGTTCACAAAAGGTTCACTAAGTTGATTCTAGAGATGAGGGGGTTGACTTATGAAGATAGGTTGAGTAGGTTGGGACTATACTCATTAGAGTTCAGAAGAATGAGAGGTGATCTCATTACGGTGTCCCTTACGACTACATGTGTAAGAAGTGTATCCGCCTCCATCTCCTGATGGAATGCGTTGCGGAATTGGAGCTGAGGGTGGATTCACTCTGGAGCATCCACGATGCTGAGAATGACATAAGTGGCACGTGTAGTGAGTTGGTCTTACCGCATGAGAAGGATCCACAGCCAGCTAGGGAATGGAAGACCAGCAGGAAGAGTAGTACAAAGAAGGTAGTGCAGGGGTCCCATCTGGTCATCCCCCTGCAAAACAGATACACTGTTTTGAGTGCTGTTGAGGGAGATGATTCATTAGGGGAGAGCAACAGCAGCCAACTTCATGGCACCGTGGCTGGCTCTGTTGTACAGGAGGGCATAAAAAAGAGTGGGAGAGCGATAGTGATAGGGGATTCAATCATAAGGGGAATAGATAGGCGTTTCTGCGGCTGCAATTGAGACTCCAGGATGGTATGTGGCCTCCCTGGTGCAAGGGTCAAGGATGTCTCCGAGCGAGTGCAGGACATTCTGAAAAGGGAGGGAGAACAGCCAGTTGTCGTGATGCACATTGGTACCAACGACATAGGTAAAAAAAGGGATAAGGTCCTACGAGACGAATTTAAGGAGCTAGGAGTTAAATTAAAAAGTAGGACCTCAAAAGTAGTAATCTCGGGATTGCTACCAGTGCCACGTGCTAGTCAGAGTAGAAATCGCAGGATAGCACAGATGAATACATGGCTTGAGCAGTGGTGCAGCAGGTAGGGATTCAAATTCGTGGGGCATTGGAACAGGTTCTGGGGGAGGTGGGACCAGTACAAACCGGACGGTCTGCACTTGGGCAGGAACAGAACCAATGTCCTAGGAGGAGTGTTTGCTAGTGCTGTTGGTCAGGAGTTAAACTAATATGGCAGGGGGATGGGAACCAACACAGGGAGACAGAGGGAAACAAAAAGGAGACAAAAACAAAAGTCAGAAAAGAGATGAGTAAAAGTGGAGGGCAGAGAAACCAAAGGCAAGAAACAAAAAGGGCCACTGAATATAAAAGGGCTGCAGGAGGGGTGAAAACCAAAAATCATGGTTTAAAAACTAGGATGAAAACACTCGAACTAAATGCACGCAGCATTAGAAATAAAGTAAATGAGTTGACGGCACAAATCATTACAAATGGGTATGATTTGGTGGCCATTACAGAGACATGGTTACAAGGTGGCCAGGACTGGGAATTAAACGTACAGGGGTATCTGACGATTCGGAAAGATAGGCAGGAAGGGAAGGGAGGTGGGGTAGCTCTGTTAATAAGGGATGATATCAGGGCAGTTGTGAGGGATGATATTGGCTCCAATGAACAAAATGTTGAATCATTGTGGGTGGAGATTAGAGATAGTAAGGGGAAAAAGTCACTGGTCGGCATAGTTTATAGGCCCCCAAATAATAACTTCATGGTGGGGCGGGCAATAATCAAGGGAATAATGGAGGCATGTGAAAAAGGAACGGCAGTAGTTATGGGGGATTTTAATCTACATATCGATTGGTCAAATCAAATCGCAGGGGGTAGCCTGGAGGAGGAATTCATAGAATGCATACGGGATTGTTTCTTAGAACAGTATGTAACAGAGCCTACAAGGGAGCAAGCCATTTTGGATCTGGTCCTGTGTAACGAGACAGGAAAAATAAACGATCTCCTCGTAAAAGATCCTCTCGGAATGAGTGATCACAATATGGTTGAATTTGTCATACAGATTGAGGATGAGGAAGTTGTGTCAGAAACGAGCGTACTATGCTTAAACAAAGGGGACTACAGTGGGATGAGGGCAGAGTTGGCTAAAGTAGACTGGAAACAAGGACTAAACGGTGGCACAATTGAGGAACAGTGGAGGACTTTTAAGGAGCTCTTTCATAATGCGCAACAAAAATATATTCCAGTGAAAAAGAAGAGCGGCAAGAGAAGAGATAACCAGCCGTGGATAACCAAGGAAATAAAGGAAAGTATCAAATCAAAGACCAATGCGTATAAGGTGGCCAAGGTTAGTGGGAAACTAGAGGATTGGGAAGATTTTAAGCAACAGCAAAGAATGACTAAAAAAGCAATAACGAAAGGGAAGGTAGATTACGAAGGTAAACTTGCGCAAAACATAAAAACAGATAGTAAAAGCTTTTACAGATATATAAAACGGAAAAGAGTGACTAAAGTAAATGTTGGTCCCTTAGAAGATGAGAAGGGGGATTTAATAATGGGAAATGTGGAAATGGCTGAGACCTTAAACAATTATTTTGCTTCCGTCTTCACAGTGGAAGACACAAAAACCATGCCAAAAATTGCTGGTCATAGGAATGTGGGAAGGGAGGACCTTGAGATGATCACTATCACTAGGGAGGTAGTGCTGGACAGGCTAATGGGACTGAAGGTAGACAAGTCCCCTGGTCCTGATGAAATGCATCCCAGGGTATTAAAAGCGATGGCGGAAGTTATAGCAGATGCATTTGTTATAATCTACCAAAATTCTCTGGACTCTGGGGAGGTACCAGCGGATTGGAGAGCAGCTAATGTAACGCCTCTGTTTAAAAAAGGGGGCAGGCAAAAGGCAGGTAACTATAGGCCGGTTAGTTTAACATCTGTAGTGGGGAAAATGCTTGAAACTATCATTAAGGAAGAAATAGCGGGACATCTGGATAGGAATAGTGCAATCAAGCAGACGCAGCATGGATTCATGAAAGGGAAATCATGTTTAACTAACTTACTGGAATTCTTTGAGGATATAACGAGCATGGTGGATAGAGGTGTACCGATGGATGTGGTGTATTTAGATTATAAAAGGCATTCGATAAGGTGCCACACAAAAGGTTACTGCAGAAGATAAAGGTACGCGGAGTCAGAGGAAATGTATTAGCATGGATAGAGAATTGGCTGGCGAACAGAAAGCAGAGAGTCGGGATAAATGGGTCCTTTTCCGGTTGGAAATCAGTGGTTAGTGGTGTGCCACAGGGATCAGTGCTGGGACCACAACTGTTTACAATATACATAGATGACCTAGAGGAGGGGACAGAGTGCAGTACAACAAAATTTGCAGATGACACTAAGATTAGTGGGAAAGCAGGTTGTGTAGAGGACTCAGAGAGGCTGAAAGGAGATTTGGATAGGTTAAGCGAATGGGCTAAGATTTGGCAGATGGATTACAATGTCGGAAAATGTGAGGTCATCCACCTTGGGAAAAAAAACAGTAAAAGGGAATATTATTTGAATAGGGAGAAATTACAACATGCTGTGGTGCAGAGGGACCTGGGGGTCCTTGTGCATAAATCCCAAAAGGTTAGTTTGCAGGTGCAGCAGGTAATCAGGAAGGCAAATGGAATGTTGGCCTTCATTGCGAAAGGGATGGAGTACAAAAGCAGGGAGGTGTTGCTGCAACTGTATAAGGTATTGGTAAGGCCGCACCTGGAGTACTGCGTGCAGTTTTGGTCACCTTACTTAAGAAAGGATATACTAGCTTTGGAAGGGGTACAGAGACGATTCACTAGGCTGATTCGAGAAATGAGGGGGTTACCTTCTGATGATAGATTGAGTAGACTGGGTCTTTACTCCTTGGAGTTCAGAAGGATGAGGGGTGACCTTATAGAAACATTTAAAATCATGAAAGGGATAGACAAGATAGAGGCAGAGAGGTTGTTTCCATTGGTGGGGGAGACTAGAACTAGGGGGCACAGCCTCAAAATACGGAGGAGCCAATTTAAAACTGAGTTGAGAAAGAATTTCTTCTCCCAGAGGGTTGTGAATCTGTGGAATTCTCTGCCCAAGGAAGCAGTTGAGGCTGGCTCATTGAATGTTTTCAAGTCAAAGATAGATAGATTTTTAATCAATAAGGGAATTAAGGGTACGGGGAGAGGGCGGGTAAGTGGAGCTGAGTCCACGACCAGATCAGCCATGATCTTATTGAATGGCGGAGCAGGTTCGAGGGGCTAGATGGCCTACTCCTGTTCCTAATTCTTATGTTCTTATGTTCTTATTGATCTTATCGAAACATATAAGTTAATGAGGGGGTTCGACAAGGTGGATGCAGAGAGGCTATTTCCACTCATAGGGGAAACTAAAACTAGGGGATATAGTCTCCGAATAAGAAGCCGCCCATTTAAAACTGATTTGAGGGGGAATTTCTTCTCTCAGAGGGTTGTAAATCTATGGAATTCTCAGTCCTAGAGAGCCATAGGGGCTGGGTCATTGAATATAATTAAGGTGGAGATCGACAGATTTTTGAACGATAAAGGAGTGAAGGGTTATTGGGAACGGGCAGGGAAATGGAGCTGAATCCATGATCAGATGAGCCATGATCTTATTAAATGGCGGAGCAGGCTCGAGGGGCCAAATGGCCTACTCCTGCTCCTATTTCTTATGTTCTTATGTTCATTCCAATCTCTGGGTCTCAGTTTACTTCCAATGTGGTGCTGTTGTCACTTGTCACTTGCAGGCTACTGTCTAACTGGAATGCAGAATGTGATAACAGAAGACTATAAGAACATAAGAAATAAGAGCATGAATAGGCCATTTGACCCCTCGAGCCCGCTCCACCATTTAATAAGATCATGGCTGATCTGATCCTCGGCTCAGCTCCACTTCCCTGCCCATTCCCCATAACCCTTCACTGCCTTATTGTTCAAAAATCTGTCTATCTCCATCTTAAATATATTCAATGACCCAGCCTCCACAGTTCTCTAGGGCAGAGAATTCCACAGATTCACAACCTTCTGAGAGAAGAAATTCCTCCTCATCTCAGTTCTAAACGGGCGACCCCTTATGCTTAAACTATGCTCCCTAGTTCTAGATTCCCCCTCGAGTGGAATCATCTTCTCTGCATTTACTTTGTCGAGACCCCTCAGTATCTTATATGTTTTAATAAGATCACCTCTCATTCTTCTAAACTCCACTGAGTTTAGGCCCAACCTGCTAAATCTTTCTTCATAATTCAACCCCTTCATCTCTGGAATCAACCTAGTGAACCTTCTCTGAACTGCCTCCAATGCAAGTATATCCCTCCTTAAATAGGGAGACCAAAACTGCATGCAGTACTCTAGGTGTAGCCTTACCAATACCGTGTAGAGTTGTAGCAGGACTTCTCTGCTTTTATACTCTATCCCCCTTGCAATAAAGGCCAACACTCCATTTGCCTTCCTGATTACTTGCTGTACCTGCATACTAACTTTTATGTTTCATGCACAAGGACCGCCAGATCCCTCTGTACCTCAGCATTTTATACTCTCTCTCCATTTAAATACAGGTAATAATTTGCTTTTTTATTTTTCCTGCCAAAGTGGATAATCTCACACTTTCTCATATTATACTCGATCTGCCAAATGTTTGCCCACTCTCTTAGCCTGTCCATATGCCTTTGCAAATTCTTTGAGTCCTCCTCACAACTTCCTTTACCATTCATCTTTGTATCATCAGCAAACTTGGCTACATTACACTTGGTCCCTTCATCCAAGTCATTAATCAAAGTAACTATTTGTACTGTACCTTTCTTTGACAGACAGGCGTCCGTCCAGTTCCGCACCGCCCCCAGACACCCCCGCCCCCCCCGACCCTGCCCGTACTGCACTTTTTTGACTGACAGACGACAAGCCATGCCCCATGTCAAGCTCCGCCACCCACTCCCTTCCCGGGCCCCGAATCATTCCCTACACGTGGTGCCGAGAAGCAGGAACCTGACACCTGAGACTCCGCTGATTCCCTCGTCGACTTGCAGGACTCGCTCCATCGCTGGGGCCCAACTCACTCCCTCCCCCCCCCACCGCCGCCCAGTACTGCTTGCCGACACGCAGGACTTGCTCCCTCGGGCGTGGGCCCGAGAGCGGCTGGCTGGGATTCAATAGTGGCGGTTCCGGGCCCGATAACGAGAGAGGCTGCGGGGTAGAGAGAGAGTGGCTGGGAGAAACATAGAAACATAGAAAATAGGTGCAGGAGTAGGCCATTTGACCCTTCGAGTCTGCACCACCATTCAATAAGATCATTGCTGATCATTCCCTCAGTACCCCTTTCCTGCTTTCTCTCCATACCTGTTGATCCCCTTAGCCATAAGGGCCATATCTAACTCCCTCTTGAATATATCCAATGAACTGACATCAACAACTCTCTGCAGCAGGGAATTCCACAGATTAACAACTCTCTGAGTGAAGAAGTTTCTCCTCATCTCAGTTCTAAATGGCCTACCACTTATCCTAAGACTGTGTGCCCTGGTTCTGGACTTCCCCAACATCGGGAACATTCTACCCACATCTAACCTGTCGTGTCCCGTCAGAATCTTATATGTTTCTATGAGATCCCCTCTCATCCTTCTAAACTCCAATGTATAAAGGCCCAGTTGATCCAGTCTCTCCTCATATGTCAGTCCTGCCATCCCAGGAATCAGTCTGGTGAACCTTCGCTGCACTCCCTCAATAGCAAAAACGTCCTTCCTCAGATTAGGACTGAACACAATATTCCAGGTGAGGCCTCACCAAGGCCCTGTACAACTGCAGTTGGACCTCCTTGCTCCTATACTCAAATCCCCTAGCTATGAAGGCCAACATACCATTTGCCTTCTTCACCGCCTGCTGTACCTGTATGCCAACTTTCAATGACTGATGAACCATGGCACCCAGGTCTCGTTGCACCTCCCCTTTTGCTAATCTGCCGCCATTCAGATAATATTCTATCTTTGCATTTTTGCCCCCAAAGTGGATAACCTCACATTTATCCACATTATACTGCATCTGCCATACATTTGTCCACTCACCTAACCTGTCCAAGTCACCCTGCAGCCTCTTAGCGTCCCCCTCAAAGCTCACACCGCCACCCAGTTTAGTGTCATCTGCAAACATGGAGATATCACACTCAATTGCTTCATCTAAATCATTGATGTATATTGTAAAGAGCTGGGGTCCCAGCACTGAGCCCTGCGGCACTCCACTAGTCACTGCCCATCATTCTGAAAAGGACCCATTTATCCCGACTCTGCTTCCTGTTTGCCAACCAGTTCTCTATCCACGTCAGTATATTACCCCCTATATCATGTGCTTTGATTTTATACACCAATCTCTTGTGTAGGACCTTGTCAAAAGCCTTTTGAAAGTCCAAATACACCACATCCACTGGTTCTCCCTTGTCCCACTCTACTAGGGAGAGAGAGAGAGAGAGAGAGAGAGAGAGGCTAGGTGAGGCGGGGGGTGGGGGAGGCGCAGGGAGAGAGTGAGAGGCTGGGGGAGAGAGTGAGAGGCTGGGGGAGAGAGTGAGAGGCTGGGGGAGAGAGTGAGAGGCTGGGGGAGAAGGAGACATGGGTGGAGGGGGCGGAGGTCGGAGGGGTGTGAGGGAACTCAGGGAAGACTGATCACGTTCTTCGAATCTTCTGCAAGGGACATCGCTGGAGTGATTGATATCTAGAAGTTATGACACTGTCACTATTCATTTCATATGCAATAAACCTGTTTACACAATGCCCTCTATGGTGGGGGGAAGGATGTACTTGGACAGAGGTAAGGCACTTCGGCAGGGGGAGGCATGCACTTGGACTGGGGTACAGCACTTTGACTGGGGGAGGGATGTACTTCAACTGGGGTACCGTACTTTGGCTGGCCCTTGCTGTCTTCTGGGGAGCTCTGTCCTCTGTCGCTTCAGGAAGTCAAAGTGGATCGAGTTACAATTTGCAAAGTCAGTGAGACCTTGGGATGGGCGGTTCCAGTGACACATTCCTGTGAAACCTCAGGGTATGGCTTATCCTCCAAGGGGACCAATCAGAAAAAAAGGGTGGAGCATGTTGGCCATTTTGGCAGTTCAAATAAGCGCATCTGTCATTAATATCAATTGTAAATGGTTGAGGCCCCAGTACTGATCCCTGTGGCACCCCACGAGTTACTGTTTGCCAAACGGAAATTGACCCGTCTCTCTGTTTTCTGTTCGTTAGCCAATCCTTTATTCATGCTAATGTATAGCCCCCAGCCCCGTGAGCTCTTACCTTGTGCAGTAACCTTTTATGTGGCACCTTATCGAATGCCTCCTGGAAATCCAAATACACCACATCCATTAGTTCCCCCTTGTCTCCCCTGCTCATTACATCCTCAAAGAACTCCAGCAAATTTGTCAACCATGATTTCCCTTTCATAAAACCAGATGTCAGATAGGCAGAATGTGGATGTTCCTTACGTGAAATTATCTGGAAATGGATCTGGAGAAATTGGCTCTCATTCTCATCTCATCTAATTTTTTATGCATTGGCTTCATTCCTTTTGATGCAAGTATTTTGCTGAACATGCTGGCAGAAGAAGCAACAGTTACCCTGGTAAATTCTTACTTAAATTTATTCAAATTAAAATAACTAACCATTTAAAAGTTATAACTGAAATTTTAATTAAGTAAGTTTTAATATCTGTTAACATGAAAACATTCAATATCTGATTTATAACTACTTTGATAGTCTGGTCATGCTCTGCACCCCTGGACATGCCAGAGACTCAGTTTGTTGAGCATGGTGAGTCGAAAGTGTTGGATGCTGCGGTTTACTCAATTCAACAGAAAATTATTTTTGTTTGTAAGCAATGCCACTGGCGATCAGCATTTGAATTTTACTTTGTTTTAGAAGGTTAAGGGGTGATCTGATCGAGGTGTTTAAAAAGTTGAAAGCGTTCAATAGGGTAGAGACAGAAACTATTTCCTCTGGTGGGGGATTCAAGAACGAGAGGACGTAATCTTAAAATTAGAGCTATGCCATTTAGATGGAAATCAGGAAGAGCTTCTTCACACACAAGAATTGGTAGACATCTGGAATTCTCTCTCCCCCCAAAAGCCTGCCAATAGGAGCTTTCAAGACTGAGATAGACTTTTGTTAGGTAAGGGTATCAAACATAGAAACATAGAAAATAGGTGCAGGAGTAGGCCATTCGGCCCTTCGAGCCTGCACCACCATTCAATATGATCATAGCTGATCATGTCATGCAACTTCAGTATCCCATTCCTGCTTCAAGGCATGTGGAGATGCAGATCAGCCTTGATGTAATTGAATGGTGGAGCAGGCGCGAGGAATTGAATGGCCTACTCCTGTTCCTTTGTTCCTATATTAAACTGACATTTGTCTTCTGTCATCGGAGATGCATTGGGATGATTCTTTCCCTCAAAGACTGACTAGAATTGCACTATTATAGCAGTTCTACACTGGAACAAGGACGTTGTTTGCTGGTTGACCTGCTACATTTTTGTTTCTTTTTACAGCAACAATTCTAAAGTGAATCATTCAACTTGCCATCTTTTGACAACTGTGAATTATTTATAAGTTATTCAATGAGTTCAAGAATTGAAACATCAAGAATCTTGAACACAAGTGCACTTATAGTGCTTTTAGTTGACTATTCACTTTGAAATAATCCTAGCTGAAAGAAAGCAATGGTTGTCATCGCATGACAGTTACATACAGTATGCATTTGCTTCCACAAAATTTCACTGAGATTGTTTTTCCATTCTACCATAAAGTCTGTGAAGTACAATACTATTCTAAAAGGATTAAACCTTATACTGTTTCTCCCCTTACCCCAATGTTTTCCCTCCTCTGTTGATGGGGTTGAGTCTTGCTGGGGTATGGACCACATGGCAGCAGCTTTCCTGTGGCCATTTTTCATGCAAGAACTTGACCACGAAGTGTCGACATGCTACTTGGATATGGAAGGCATCATGACTGAGCCTGGTGATGTCCTCACCCAACATCCACACACACATGGGGGGGGAGGTAGATTTTCTACTTGCCTACGTGGGTGTGAAACTGGCATTGGAGATTAGTGGCCTATTAATAGTAATTGCTGAATTTTCATTTAAATCAATTAAAATTGGAAAGTTTCTATAATGACAGATCCGTAATGCAAGTTTCACATTTGAGTGGCAAGTCAAAAATCTACCCCATAGTTTCCAAAAGGATAACAATGAGTGGGAACCATGGTGATTCCCCCGCCACCTTTTTGATGATTAGTGCTGTTTTGCACTACTGTTCCATCCATGGATGTAGATGTCACATGCACACACTTCACTCTGTACTTGTTGGAACACATAGGGCTGGATTTTCGGCTTTGCTCATTTCGGGGCGGTAATGGCGGCGGGGCGGTAAAGTTTGCGCCCGGAATAGTTTGCGCCTCAGTCAGCAGAATTGGGCAGCTGGACCCCAAGTGTGGGGCTAAGGGAGGCATTGCACACCTCTCGGAACGCTAGGCCGGCTGAGCCTGCGAAAATCCCGAGTTAAACAGCCGGCCTGGGAGCGCTCTGAGAGAGGCCTGGGGAGAAAAAAAAAACAGAAAAAAACTCACCAGAAACATAGCCCACGCCACCACAACATAAATCGCAAAAAAAAAAGAAAAGAAAAAATCAATCAATAGAATAAGGGGTCACCCATCTAAAACTGAGATGAGGAGAAATCTCTTATCTCCTAAATGCAATGTAAATCTGTGGAATTCACTGCCTCAGAGAGCTGTGGAAGCTGGGTCATTGAATAAATTTAAGACAATAATAGACAGTTTCTTAACTGATAAGGGAATAAGGGGTTATGGGGAGTGGGCAGAGAAGTGGACCTGAGTACATGATCAGATCAGCCATGATCGTATTAAATGGCGGAGCAGGCTCGAGGGACTGTATGGCCTACTCCTGCTCCTATTTCTTATGTCCTTGTGTTCTTATTGAGTGGATACTGCAGCTGAAATTTTAACAAAGAGAGAGTGGGTTTGGGAGCAGCTGGGAGGTTAAAAGCGTTGAAATTGACAGTGTTGTGTTTCTAACACAGATGAGACTGCAGGGTGGTTAAAGTAACAGTGACCTCAGTCTTTATTAAGGCACTCCAAAGTGAGTAACAGGCCTTAGGGGCCGGCTTATATACAGTGCTCCCAAGGGATGGTGGGATCCCTTTAGACTTCAGGGGATGCGCTTCCTGGTGGCAGAACATGGGAGTGCATGCTTTACAGATACACAACTTCACTCCCTCCCCCAAAGTCAAAGTGAAAACTATTTACAAGGTGAAGCAATTGGGAGCCTTTCCTTCCCTGGTGGACTATCTCGGTACAAATGTCTGTTCTGGTGTGTTGGCTATGCCCTCACTGGTGTTGTTGGCCCTGCAGGGCTGCTGGGTGAGCCTGGCTTTGCTGGGATGTTGAGCGTGATGGGTTCGATTTCCTGGTCCGGCGTGGTGTCGTTGATCTTTTGGGTGTGTGTTGTGGGCTCGAAAAAGGTGGTGTCTGCTGTGGGTTGTTCAGGGCAGTCTGTGAACTGCAGCCTCGTTTGGTCCAGGTGCTTTCTGCAAATTTGTCCATTGTCTTATTTGACTACATACACCCTATTCCCTTCTTTAGCTATCGCCGTGCCCGCGATCCACTTGGGACCATGTCCATAGTTTAGCACATACACAGGGTCATTCAGATCAATTTCCTGTGACACAGTGGCGCGACCATCGTTTACATTTTGTTGCAGCCGCCTGCTCTCTACCTGATCATGCAGGTTTGGGTGAACCAGCGAGAGTCTGGTTTTAAGTGCCCTTTTCATGAGTAGCTCAGCCGGGGGCACCCCTGTGAGCGAGTGGGGTCTCGTGCGGTAGCTGAGCAGTACTCGGGACAGGCGGGTTTGGAGTGAGCCTTCTGAGGCTCTGTTTGATTATTTCTACTGCCCACTCTGCCTGCCCATTGGAGGCTGGTTTAAACAGGGCCGAGGTGACCTGTTTGATCCCATTCGGGTCATGAATTCTTTAAATTCGGCACTGGTGAAACATGGTCCGTTGTCACTGACCAGTATGTCAGGCAGGCCGTGGGTGGCAAACATGGCCCTCAGGCTTTCAATAGTGGCGGTGGCGGTGCTTCCCGACATTATTTCACATTCAATCCATTTTGAAAAAGCATCCACCAGCACCAGGAACATTTTACCAAGAAATGGGCCCGCATGGTCGACATGGATCCTCGACCATGGTCTGGAGGGCCAGGACCACAAACTTAGTGGTGCTTCTCTGAGCTCGATGCTCAACTGAGCACACACGCTGCATTGACGTATACAGAATTCTAAGTCAGAGTCGATACCGGGCCACCACACGTGGGATCTGGCTATCGCTTTCATCATTACTATACCCGGGTGTGTGCTGTGGAGATCCGAGATGAACATCTCCCTGCACTTTTTGGGTAGCACTACGCGGTTACCCCACAACAGGCAGTCTGCCTGAATGGACAGCTCGTCCTTTCGCCGCTGGAACGGCTTGATTAGCCCAGCTCCCATGCAGTGCACAGTTTTTTACTAGGGACAGCAGAGGATCTTGGTTGGTCCAAGTCCTAATCTGGCAGGCCGTGACAGGTGATTTATCATTTTCAAACGCTTCCATGACCATCAACAAGTCTGCGGGCTGTGCCACCATCAACAAGTTTGCAGGCTGCGCCATTTCCACCCCCGTGGTGGGCAATGGTAGCCGACTGAGAGCATCCGCTCTCGGTGCCTGGCCTGCGGCGGATGGTATAGTTATACGCTGATAGTGCGAGTGCCCACCTTTGTATGCGGCTGAGGCATTAGTATTTATCCCCTTGTTTTCAGCGAACAGGGATATAAGGGGCTTGTGATCAGTTTCCACCTCAAATTTGAGGCCAATCAGGTACTGATGCATTTTCTTTACCCCGAACACACACGCTAATGCCTCTTTCTCAGTTATGCTGTAGGCCTTTGACAAGGTCCTGGAGGCATAGGCGACAGGTTGCAACTTCCCCGCAACATTAGCTTGTTGTAATACACACACAACTCCGTACGACGACGCATCACATGCTAGCACGAGTCTTTTACACGGGTTATACAATACAAGCAGCTTGTTGGAGCATAAAATGTTTCTGGCTTTCTCAAAAGTAATTACTTGTTTTTTTTCCCCATACCCAGTTCTCACCTTTACGCAATAACACATGTAGGGGCTCTAAGAGGGTGCTTAACCCCGGTAGGAAGTTACCAAAATAGTTGAGGAGTCCCAGGAACATCCGCAACTCCATGACGTTCTGTGGCCTGGGTGCATTCCTGATAGCCTCTGTCTTGGTGTCTGTGGGCCGAATGCCATCCGCCATGCTCTTTCTCCCCAAAAGCTCCACTTCTGATGCCATGAAGATGCATTTCGACCTCTTCAGCCGCAGCCCTACGCGATCCTGTCGCTGGAGGACCTCCTCCAGGTTTTGTAGGTGCTCGACGGTGTCCCGATCCGTGACCAATATGTTGTCCTGAAAAACCACCGTGCGTGGTACCGACTTGAGTAGGCTCTCCATTTTCTCTGGAAAATCGCTGCAGCCGACCGAATTCCAAACGGGCATCTGTTGTAGATGAACAGTTCCCTTGTGCGTGTTGATGCAGGTGAGGCCCTTCGAAGACTCCTCCAGCTCCTGCGTCATGTAGGCCGAAGTCAGGTCGAGCTTGGTGAATGTCTTGCCTCCTGCCAGCGTCACAAATAGGTCGTCTGCCTTAGGTAGCGGGTATTGGTCCTGTAGCGAGAAACGATTAATAATTACTTTATAATCACCGCAAATCCTGACCGTGCCATCACTTTTGAGTACTGGAACAATCGGGCTGGCCCACTCGCTGAATTGCACTGGGGAGATGATGCCCTCGCGTTGCAGCCTGTTCAGCTCGATTTCCACTCTCTCCTTCATCATGTGAGGTACTGCTCACGCCTTGTGGTGAATGGGGCGTGCCTCTGGGACCAAGTGGATCCAATGCCTGGCTCAAAAAGGGAAGGAAATTTGTTAAGAACCTGGGTACATGAGGCCTCATAGACATGTGATAGCGCTTGGATGTCATCCCAGTTCCAGCGGATTTTGCCCAGCCAGCTCCTTCCAAGCAGTGTGGGGCCATCGCCCAGGACAATCCAGAGTGACAGTTCGTGCACCGTGCCCTCTTAGGTGACCTTGACCATGGCACTGCCCAGGACAGTGATAAGCTCTTTGGTGTACGTTCTCAGTTTCGTGTGGATGGGGCTCAGGGCTGGTCTGAGTGCCTTGTTGCACCACAGTCTCTCAAACATCTTTTTACTCATGATGGATTGGCTAGCGCCAGTGTCCAGTTCCATGGCTACGGGTAAGCCATTCAATTTTACATTTAGCATTATAGGTGGACATTTCGTCGAAAATGTGTACACCCCGTGTACTTCAGCATCTGCCTCCTCTCTCTGATGCTCGAAATTGCTTTGATCCACCATGGACCGATCTTCCTCTGCCACGTGGTGGTTAGCAGGTTTTGCAGAGCTTGCAGCTCGTCTGCAAGCTCGTTGGAGGTGCCCCATTGTTCTACAGCTCTTGCAAACATATCCTTTGAAGCGGCATGAATAGGCTGAATGGAAGCCTCCACAACGGCAACAAGGTGTAAATTGCCTTGCATTCATCCTTTGTTGCGGACTCGGAGTCATCTGAGTCACCTGAGGCCTGCTGACAGTTGCAAACTCGTAGTTTCTGTCCTTTACATTTCTGCTCGAAAACACAGTTCCAGTTAATTTATGAAAATTGCTAGCACTTGTGTGCTGAGAGATTTGTTTGGTGTTATCACTGGTGGACATAAACGCCTGTGCTATCACAATGGCCTTGCTGAGGGTCGGTGTCTCTACAGTCAAAATTTTTCGTAGGATGGTCTCGTGGCCAATGTCCAATACAAAAAAGTCTCTGAGCATTTGCTCCAGGTAGCCATCAAACTCACATTGTCCTGCAAGTCGCCTTAGCTCGGCGACGTAGCTCGCCACTTCCTAACCTTCAGATCGCTGGCACATATAGAACTGCACACCAGCCACCACACGGGTTTGAGAGAGCTAGGTCTTGGTCCAGTGGCAAGGATTACCTAAGACGACTGGAGACCAGCTTTGCTGCACGGACCTAGTGCGTAAACATATCGCAGTGTTGGCTGGTCCATGCTGCTCCTGAGTCCTCATCTCTTCCGGCCCCACTACGTTGTGCAGAGGTAGATGCAGGCTGCTCACTTCCTTGCTCTGAGATGATTTTGGCTGAAGTCCTCTGGGTTTTGGAGCCCATGAGAGCCCTGCCAAAGACTGCTCCTCCTGCACCTGTGCAGGGACAGACTCAGCCATCGGGATGCAAGGCAGCATGTGGGGCTCTGACTGAGGGTGAGCCAACGGGGGAGAAGCGGAAGCGTTTTGAGCAGAGTCTCCCCTTCCATGACCCTCTTTCTCATCGTCTCACTCATGGTCCAGCCTTACTTCCCTGGTAGAAAGGAGCTGGAAAGCACTTTGTTGCACATCAGTGGAGCGAAGAATGGCCAAGTCTAGGTTTCTATCCATCCTTGTTTAGGTGACATTCAGAGTGTGCAAGCTGTTGGCGCACTCATTTGAATGCCACGTCTGATGCTCTATGAAGGTGGCCATCCTTTCCATGGACAAACACATCATAGCCATAACCTGCAACATCATGCCAGTCATGCTGGAGATGGAGTAGACTTGGGAAAGCAGAGTGAGGCGGTTGGGTGACATGCACATCAAGATGTAGTTGAATTTGGCATTGTACTCACCTTTCCTGACCTCATGAGGTCATTAAATCTCTTCCTGCACTGTATCCAGGACCTCGCTACCACATTCCTGCTGTTCACTTCTGACTCTAACTCCACCTGTGCCTTTTTGTTGTCTGTGGCTGTCCTTTTCCTCCTGTCAGTAGGGAATAGGACTTCTCTGTGGGCCCTAACTCCTTGCAGCAGGAGTTCCATGGAGGCAATATCTAAATCTAGGATAGCTTTTGGGCGCTGAGACTGTATTTTTTTCTTCTGCAACAAAACCAACCTCTCTACAAGCAAACAAATCTCTACAAGCAAACCACACACTCCCCCATCAATGTCTCTCCAAACTCCACCAACTTTCAACTGTCATCTTTGCATTGCTCCTTTAAATACCTGAGCTGAATTGGACCCATGGGTGACGTCATCACGCCCGCTCCCGTTAATTGGTCAGGAAACCCAGAAGTCAGAGGTAAATGCAGTGACTTCGTAAAATGCCACTGCAAAACATGCTGCTTAAACTTCCGGGTTCCCCACACAATCTAGGACTCCCCCACACGTCAGAAAGGTAACATTCTGGCCTGCATGTGAATATTCGAGTTTCCAGTGCGAACTCGCAGGATCTTTTACCACAAACATAAACTGCACAGCTGAAAACTTCTGCCTCTGAATCAAGTCTTGCTGCTTAAAACGTGACTAAAATTGACAAGTATTGGCTGGGAAGCTTCTTTTTCCTGTGATTCCTAGAATCTTCAGAAATATAAGGAAATAAAGCAGATATTAATTATTCTATACTGACTGAAAACTTTGTTTCCCAGATCTTCTCTCACTTCTAGTAGTTCAAACCTTGCCTCTTTCACAAAAGGAGGTTCCACTCAAGAAGAAGTAGGATGTTGCCAACCTCACAGTCAGTCTTTAATTAATGGTTTAGCTGTAGAACAGGAGAGACTAAATGCCCAACATCAATCACCAATGTTAATGAACTTCTTTATCATCAAGAGAACCTACCACTTAGGAAGTCTGTAACAATAATAATAGAGAAGCTTCCGCTGTGTTGCGTCCCTAAGTTTGCGTCAGACTTACAAATCCTATGAGATGAAATTCTCAAACTCAATTCTACCGGTATTATCTTCTTAACAACAGGCTCATTATGCAGATTTATGAAATGAACTTAGAAGATTAAGCTTCCTCAAAACTTCTGCTTGCGGCAGAAATCTGATACAATAGGAGCCAAGTAAACACCCAATAGTGTACATTTACTACTACAAGTGGCATAGATTACAAAAAGCTGATTTGAGGCCACGTTTTGAAAGATGCTTTCAGACTTTGCTTTCATATTAGTATTTACAATATTGGTGGCAAAAATATAATCAGCAGAAGCTGACCACCATCTGCCCGATTTCTGCATTTTCTCTGCTCTTTCTCATGTTGCTAGTGTGACACTTTACCCAGTACTGTACCATATTTTCCTGGTAAGCCTTCAAAGTTGTGGATCAAATATTAATCAGGGCATTGTTTGTTTCATGATCTTGCCACCACGTAGTTCCTTGCATTCTCCCATAGATGACTGAGGAAATGAAGATCTATTTAATAATTTATTAAGAATAATTAATGTCCCCTTCCAAGGTGAAATTTTAAATATTGTTGAGCCATTCTGAAAGCATTTTGTTTCATATAGGCTTGGCACCTACTTCACATAATATTGTCCTGATTATACATTTAATGTTTTTAACTTCTTCAAACTAAAAAGTCCCTTGCATTACTTCTTCCTTTGAGATTTGTGTCTCTGCAAACAAACATAGGATTCCAGGAAACTCATCAGACCACACAATAGATTACAGAAACAACATCACATATTATTACTTTCCTTTCTTCAGAACATTGCACTTTGGAGCCAGTTGCCACTTAAGTTGAAGGTTATTTTTTTTCCTAACTTCTCTTTATTTTCTTTTAGAAAGATGTATAACATATATAGATTGTGATAGCCCAAATCCTCCTGGTAACAGTGAGATGATGGCAAAGCCAACTAAGGCAAAATAACCATCTTATATATTGTCCTTATTGATCTTGGTTAACAACTCACAACACATCCTGAGGTGTAATTCCAGATGTGGCCCTTTTTTCCTGAGCCTACTTTTCTTCTCTTTACTTCTTTCTCAATCAATTTTTTCTTGCTTTTCATAACTGTTACTAGATGTAAACATAAGAATCACTGCCGGCAGTATGCTTAACATAGTCTTGTGATACTCTTTCTGTTAATTTAGTGAACATAGTGAACAGAGGAATGCAGTAAAGCCCCAATATTTAACTTGGCATGGGTTTGGTGTGGGCAGGGTGCTCAGGAGACCCCATGGACTTGTCATTGTGAGGCCTCTTTCACTCTTGGGCCTCATTTTAATACTGAAGACCTGCCTTCGGCCCATAGCTGATGTCAAGGCCAGCGGACTGGCAAGTGGGGTGGGTGTCAGTAGAATGGTCCTCGGCATAGTGGTGGGGGGAGGGGTGTTTGCAGAAGTGATGCTGGATGGGGGAGAGAGACACATGATTGCAGCAGGGGAGGCCCTAGGATTCCATGTGGGGCCTGGAAAGGCACTCATGCTCCTGCTGGCCCCCAAGGAATCCTTCCAAAAATGTAATAATTTCACAGTGTCAGCTGTGGCTCAGTGGGTAGCACATTTTTCTCTGAGTCAGAATGTTTTGGGTTCAAGTCCCACTCCAGGAACTTGAGCAATTAAATCTAGGCTGATACTCCAGTGCAGTGCTGAGGGAGTGCTGCAATATTGGAGGTGCCATCTTTCGGATGAGATATTAAAACCGAGGCCCCGTCTGCCCTCTCAGGTGGACGTAAAAGATCCCATGGTATTATTTCAAAGAAGAGCAGGGGAGTTATCCCTTGTGTCCTGGCCAATATTTATCCTCAACATAACAAAAAAACAGACTATCTGGTCATTATCACATTGCTGTTTGTGAGAGTTTGCTTCTGCGCAAATTGGCTGCCGCATTTCCTACATTACAACAGTGACTACACTCCAAAAAAAAAAGTGCTTCATTAGCTGTAAAGTGCTTTGAGACATCCGGTCATGAAAAGTGCTATATAAATCCAAGTCTTTCTTTTTTAACTTGGACTTGATAGCCATGCAGTTGCCTCACACCAGGTTTAACCAGGTTTAACTGGCAGCTTTGGTGCTGTTCGGTCTCCATGATTTGAAGTTAAAATTGTGGCTTGGTCCCGATTACATCACATTTTAATTAGGGCCCCTACTGCCTGTGGCGGGCAGCCTCCAAGCTGCATGAATCCCAGCAGTTAAAATGGCAGGGGTGTCGGAGCGCTGTCAGAAATGAGTGGTTAACACCCGGCCGCATTTTAACCCCCCACCCACACCTATCTTGCCAGATGTGCTGGGTTAAAATTGGGGCTTAAGTATTCATCTGTTGATATCACCAGCAATAATTTCTAGGCTATAATGATGTGATACACTAAAGAATACATTGATGGTCTTGACAAAGCTGCTGAACAAGAAGCACATAACCTGTTTGATTCCAGTTAACCTTAGCAAAAAGCTGAGGTAGTATCAGCTTTGTCAGCATTAAAACAGTTTAACATAAATTTAGATCAAGGGAAACTTAGCATTTGATTATGTTTTCATATGAATTAAGCTCCATTGCTATACAGGCATGCTTAACAATTGCTAATTAATCTGTTGTTACATCTTAATAGACTACTTTATATATCTTTTTAAAAGTCCCTTATAACTATGCACTGTAAAGAGGGTGAACTTTCTTGTATGTCAGCACTTTGAAAGCTGCTGTGCTATAAATAGGGCTTGAATGTGGTTTGCATTAATGTATATATCTGACCTTTGAACTCAGGGATGCAATTGAGATGAGATTCTTCATGCAGAAAATTGCCATTCTTAAGGCACTAGTTTCAGTGAGGAGGGTGAGTGACTTTCAGTCCATGGTCACTGATCAGCTCGATCACATCTGGTACAAAACTAGACAATTTTTAAACTAGCTCAAACATTTCATTTGACCGAAAAAATCTTGCAACTTTATTTTCTATTCTTATGGATGTGATGAAAGCTCATGATTACTATGAAGGTAGAATGGAAAGTCAGAGCAAATATGTACAACTGTTTGTATCTTGTAGAAATAACCTTTGGATAGACCACCCCCAACCAAGTTAATTTATATCTATTATACAGTGTACTGTTATTGAACTCTGGGGACAGCCAGGGGACCAAAATGTTCACTATCTGGTCCTATACATCCTAATGTATGAGCTTGCAGGGAAGAAATATGTCGTATAATTAACAAGTCAGTTTTACTATATTTTGTGCAAGTACAAAGAGGTTCCAGCTTTGTGTTGATGAAAGTACATTATAAGAACATAAGAAATAGGAGCAGGAGTAGGTCACACGGCCCCTCGAGTCTGCTCCGCCATTCAATAAAATCATGGCTGATCTGATCATGGACTCAGCTCCACTTCCCTGCCCACTCCCCATAACCCCTTATCCCCTTATCGTTTAAGAATATCTATTTCTGTTTTAAATTTATTCAATGTCCCAGCTTCCACAGCTCTCTGAGGCAACGAATTCTACAGATTTACAACCCTCTGAGAGAAGAAATCTCTGTTTTAAATGGGTGGCCCCTTATTCTAAGATCATGCCTCTTGTTCTAGTCTCCCCCATCAGTGGAAACATCCTCTCTGCATCCACCTTGTCAAACCCCCTCATAATCTTATATGTTTCGATAAGATCACCTCTCATTCTTCTGAATTCCAGTGAGTAGAGGCTCAACCTACTCAACCTTTCCTCATAAGTCAACCCTCTCATCCCCGGAATCAACCACATGAACCTTCTCTGAACTGCCTCCAAAGCAAGTATATCCTTTCGTAAATATGGAAACCAAAACTGCACGCAGTATTCCAGGTCTGGCCTCACCAAATCCTTATATAGCTGTAGCAAGACTTCCCTGCTTTTATACTCCATCCCCTTTGTAATAAAGGCCAAGATACCATTGGCCTTCCTGATCACTTGCTGTACCTGCATACTATCCTTTTGTTACCGCCAGATCCCGCTGTACTGTTGCACTTTGCAATCTTTCTCCATTTAAATAATAACTTGCTCTTTGATTTTCTGTGCCAAAGTGCATGACCGCAAACTTTCCAACATTATACTCCACCTGCCAAATTTTTGCCCACTCATTTAGCCTGTCTATGTCCTTTTGCAGATTTTGTGTATCCTCCTCACACATTGCTTTTCCTCCCATCTTTGTATCATCAGCAAACTTGGCTACGTTACACTCAGTCCCTTTTTCCAAGTCGTTAATATAGATTGTAAATAGTTGGGGTCCCAGCACTGATCCCTGCGGCACCCCACTAGTTACTGGTTGCAAACCAGAGAATGAACCATTTACCCCGACTCTCTGTTTTCTGTTAGTTAGCCAATCCTCTATCCATGCTAATATATTACCCCCAACCCTGTGAACTTTAATCTTGTGCAGTATCCTTTTATATGGCACCTTGTCAAATGCCTTCTGGAAGTCCAAATACACCTTTATCCACCCTGTTCGTTACATCCTCAAAGAACTCCAGCAAATTTGTCAAACATGACTTGCCCTTCATAAATCCATGCTGACTCTGTCTGACCGAATTTTGCTTTTCCAAATGTCCTGCTACTGCTTCTTTAATAATGGACTCCAACATTTTCCCAATCACAGATGTTAGACTAACTGGTCTATAGTTTCCTGCTTTTGCCTGCCTCGTTTTTTAAATAGGGGTGTTACATTTGCAGTTTTCCAATCTGCTGGGACCTCCCCAGAATCCAGGGAATTTTGGTAAATTACAACCAATGCATCCACAATCCCTGCCGCTACTTCTCTTAAGACCCTAGGATGCAAGCCATCAGGTCCAGAGGATTTATCTGCCTTTAGTCCCATTATCTTACTGAGTACCACCTCCTTAGTGATTGCGATTGTGTTAAGTTCCTCCCCCCCTATAGCCCCTTGACTATCCACTTTTGGAATATTGTTGGTGTCCTCCACCGTAAAGACTAATACAAAATATTTGTTCAGAGTTCCTGCCATCTCCATGTTCCCCATTACTAATTCCCCGGTCTCGTCGTCGAAGGGACCAACATTTATTTTAGCCACTCTTTTCCTTTTTATATATGTATAGAAACTTTTGCTATCTGTTTTTATATTTTGTGCTAGTTTACTTTCATAGTCTATCTTCCCTTTCTTAATCATTTTTTTAGTCTTTTTTTCTGGCTTTTAAAAGCTTCCCAGTCTTCTGTCATCCCACTAGTTTTGGCCACTTTGTATTGCCTTGTTTTTAATTGGATACCCTCCTATGTTTCTTTAGTTAGCCACGGGTGGCTATCATTTCTCTTACACCCTTTCCTCCTTCCTTACTGGAATCTATTTTTCTTGAGAGTTGTGAAATGTCTCCTTAAATGTACACCACTGTTCATCAGCTGTCCTGCACTTTAATCTATTTTCGCAGTCCATTTTGCCCAATTCTGCACTCATACCTTCATAGTCTCCTTTATTTAAGCTTAGTACGCTGGTTAGAGGTCCAACTTTCTCACCCTCCATCTGAATTTGAAATTCAATCATGCTATGATCACTCATTCCGAGGGGGTCCTTTACTCGGAGATTGGTTATTAACCCTGTCTCATTACACAGGACCAGATCTAAGATAGCCTGCCTCCTGTTTAGTTCCATTACATACTGCTCCCTGACCAATTTGATTTGTCCAATCAATATGGAGGTTAAAATCACCCATAATTGTTGCTGTTCCCTTTTTACAAGCCCTCACTATTTCCTGGTTTCTGCTCCGACCAATAGAGTTGCTACTGTTAAGGGGCCTATAGACTACGCCCACCAGTGACCTTTTCCCATTATTGTTCCTTATCTCCACCCAAACTGTTTCAACACCCTAATCATCAGAGCCAATATCGTTTCTCACTATTGGAGTGATTCCATCCTTTATCAACAGAGTTACCCCATCTCCTTTGCCTTTCTGTCTGTCCTTCAGGATTGTCAAGAACCCCATAATAGTTAATTCTCAGTCCTGGTCACCTTGCAACCACGTCTCTGTAATGGCTATCAGATCATACCCATTTGTCTCAATTTGTGCCGTCAACTCATTTATTTTATTACAAAATTCTACGTGCATTTAGACAAAGTGCCTTTAAGTTTGTTTTTCTACTCTTTTTCCTGCTTGTTTACTCTCTCCTTCAAACTAACTTTCTTTACTTTTGCTTTCTAATTCCAGCTTTACTCCCCTCCCTACTGAATCTATTTTGAGGTTCCCATACCCCTGCCAAGCTAGTTTAAACCCTCCCCAACAGCACTAGCAAACTCGCCCGCGAGGATATTGGTCCGGGCTCTGTTGAAGTGCAACCCGTCCGGCTTGTACAGGTCCCACCTCCCCAGAAGCGGTCCCAATGCCTCAAGAAACTAAAGCCCTCCCACCTGCACCATCTCTCCAGCCACGTATTCATCTGTTCTATCCTTCTATTTCTGTACTCACTAGCTCGTGGCACTGGAAGTAATCTATGGAGATTACTATCTTTTGAGGTCCTGCTTTTTAATCTCTCTCCTAGCTCCCTAAACTCTGACTGCAGGATCTCATCCCTCTTCCTACCGATGTCATTGGTACCTATGTGGATCACGACCTCTGTCTGTTCACCCTCTCCCCCCAGAATGCCCTGCAGCTGCTCAGTGACATCCTTGACCCTGGCACCAGGGAGGCAATTACCATCCTGGAGCCACGTCTGCGGCCGCAGAAACACCTGTCTGCTCCCCTGACTATTGAATCCTCTACCATTATAGCTCTGCCATTCTTCTTCCCCCCCGCTGTGCAACTGAGCCAGCCGTGGTGCCGTGGACTTGGCTCTGGCTGCAATCCCCAGACTGCCTAGTCCTCCTCTTCTGTCTGGCGGTCACCCACTCTCTCTCTGCCTGCAGACTATTAAGCTGCGGGGTGACCGCCTCTAGAAACGTGCTATCCACGTTGCTCGCAGTCTCGTGGATGCACCGCAGTGACCCCAGCTGCCGCTCAAGGTCCAAACACGGAGCTCGAGTTGGTGCAGCTGGAGACACCTCCTGCACAAAGCATCCGGGACTTCCCACATGCCACAGGATGTGCAATCCACGGGACTGAGCTGCCCTGCTATCTCTCTAGTTACATTCGCAACTAGCCTGACATCAGTAGCGGGGAAAATGTTGGAATCAATTATTAAGGATGGAATAGCAGCGCATTTGGAAAGCAGTGACAGGATCGGTCCAAGTCAGCATGGATTTATGAAAGGGAAATCATGCTTGACAAATCTTCTGGAATTTTTTGAGGATGTAACTAGTAGAGTGGACAAGGGAGAAGCAGTGGATGTGGTGTATTTGGACTTTCAAAAGGCTTTTGACAAGGTCCCACACAAGAAATTGGTGTGCAAAATCAAAGCGCATGGCAATGGGGGTAATATACTGACGTGGATAGAGAACTGGTTGGCAGACAGGAAGCAGAGAGTCGGGATAAACGGGTCCTTTTCAGAATGGCAGGCAGTGACTAGTAGAGTGCCACAGGGCTCAGTGCTGGGACCCCAGTTCTTTACAATATACATCAATGATTTGGATGAAGAAATTGAGTGTAATATCTCCAAGTTTGCAGATGACACTAAACTGGGTGGCGGTGTGAGCTGTGAGGAGGATGCTAAGAGGCTGCAGGGTGACTTGGACAGGTTAGGTGAGTGGGCAAATGCATGGCAGATGCAGTATAATGTGGATAAATGTGAGGTTATCCACTTTGGGGGCAAAAACATGAAGGCAGAATATTATCTGAATGGCGGCAGATTAGGAAAAGGGGAGGTGCAACGAGACTTGGGTGTCGTGGTTCATCAGTCTTTGAAAGTTGGCATACAGGTACAGCAGGCGGTGAAGAAGGCAAATGGTATATTGGCCTTCATAGCTAGGTGATTTGAGTATAGGAACAGGGAGGTCTTACTGCAGTTGTACAGGGCCTTGGTGAGGCCTCATCTGGAATATTGTGTTCAGTTTTGATCTCCTAATTTGAGGAAGGACGTTCTTGCTATTGAGGAAGTGCAGCGAAGGTTCACCAGACTGATTCCTGGGATGGCAGGACTGACAGATGAGGAGAGACTGGATCAACTGGGCCTTTATACACTGGAGTTTAGAAGGATGAGAGGGGATCTCATAGAAACGTATAAGATTCTGAGGGGATGGGACAGGTTAGATGCGGGTAGAATGTTCCCGATGCTGAGGAAGTCCAGAACCAGGGGACACAGTCTTAGGATAAGGGCTAGGCCATTTAGGACTGAGATGAGGAGAAACTTCTACACTCAGAGAGTTGTTAACCTGTGGAATTCCCTGCCGCAGAGAGTTGTTGATGCCAGTTCATTGGATATATTCAAGAGGGAGTTAGATATGGCCCTAACGGCTAAGTGGATCACGGGGTATGGAGAGAATGCAGGAATGGGGTACTGAGGGAATGATCAGCCGTGATCTTATTGAATGGTGGTGCAGGCTCGAAGGACTGAATGGCCTACTCCTGCACCTATTCTCTATGTTTCTATCGAGCAGAACTAAATTCTAAACCTTAGCACAACATACCCACCCGCTACTCAGCAAACGTCCGATGAATTAACTGGCTCTCCTTAGATAATAAAGATCACATATATATACTGGCAGTTCCTACTTACAACAATGCCAAAGGTTTCCGACTGAAAAGAAAAAGAAAAATACTCAACAATCCACCAGCCAATCACTTACCCACTTGGCTGTGACATCACACTTCAGTTTTGATTTTTTTTTAAACTTTTTATCGCTGCACCAGCTGGTTCCTCCGACGGCCGTGCCCTTTTTATGGGCCTCGACCTCCCGCTCCCGCTCCTGTGAGATGGGTGTAAAGTTGAAGGAATTGAATTCTGATAAGTTCAAGAAAGTAGCCCACATGGCTTCTTCCCAACTATTGGTGCAATTCCTAGGTGGTCCAACTTCAATTTAAACATTTTTAATGCTAGTAAACAGCCATCGGCTGTTCAATGACTTGGCATTATTTGGCATTTGGACCAGAGAACAATAGAATTGAGAATTCTGCATTGCTAGGAAACCAGAAAGAAATCAAAAGCTGACAGTACAGCTCAACATTGTTGCTGCACTTTGCTCTAAGCAGATACAGGTCTCACACCGTACCAATAGGTTAATCCTAAAGGAACACAAGAATATAATAAGAAAATATTGAACAATAAAATGGTTTTTGGACTGTGGAACCTGCTTCTTCCAATGATACTGTCCCAATTTATTTCATCTCCTGAGGAAAGTCAATAACCACAGGTAAAAACTTCCAAAGAGTTAAACGCTTGTGAAGATTTTCCTGACACTGTAGTTAAAGATGGTTAAAATTAAGGATGACAATCTAGCATAACAGTTTGCTGATCAGTTATCTTCCATAAATGACACTCCAATGGTCCCAATAGAACTGGACCAGCCACACAAATTCCCTGGCTATTAGAGGAAATCAGAGGCTGGGTATTCTGTGGCGAGTGGATCACCTCCTGACTCCCCAAAGGCTCTCCACCACCTACAAAGCACAGGTCAAGAGTGTGATGGAATAAACGCTACTTGCCTGGATGGGTATGGCTGCAACAACACTGAAGAAGCTCGACACCATCCAGAACAAAGCAGCCTGCTTGCATGGCACCACATCCACTGACCTAAACATCCATTTCCTTCACTATTAGTACATCATGGGTGCAGTGTGCACTATTTCCAGATGCACTGCAGCAAATCATCAAAATCTTATCAGCAGCAAAATCTCATCAGCAGCACCTCCCAAACCCATGAATTCCACCACGTAGAAGGACAAGGGCAGCAGATGCATGGAAACACTATCACCTTCAAGTTGCCCTCCAAGTCACATACCATCCTGACTTGGACATATATCATGATTTATTCATCATTGTTGGGTCAATATCATAGAACTTTCTACCTAACAGCATTGTGGGGGCACCTTTCCCACTTGGACTGCAGCGGTTCAAGAAGAAAACCCACCCACACATTCTCAGAGCAACTGGAGATGGTCTAATAAATGGTGGCCTTCCAGTGGCACCCACAGACCGGGAATGAATAATCATTTGGTTATCACCTGTGTTCTGTTGATGGTTAGAAATTACTGATATCAGTGACACAAAGGGAAGAAGTCAAGATATCTGAGAGCGAGACAGAAAGACAAACACAGGTAATGTGTCTTTCCTCGCTGTCATGATTATGCTTTTAATAGTTGGAAAATGTAAACATTCTTGATACTTCTGCTCTAAAGAGAATATTCCTAGCATCTCTAGTCTTTCTTCATAACTGAAGACTTTCATCCCTGGTATCATTCTAGTAAACATCCTCTGCATCCTCTCCGAGTCCTTAACATTCTTCCTAAAATGTGGTACCCAGAATACTCCAGGTGAGGCCTAACCAGTGATTTATAAAGGTTTAGTATAACTTCCTTGCTTTTGTACTCTCTGTTTCTATTTATGAAGCCCAAAATCCTGTTTGCTTTTTTAACAGCCTGATCAACTTGTCCTACCATCTACAGTTTGTGTATGTGAAATTTCTGTTCCTGCACCTTCTTTAAAATTGTCATCATCATCATAGGCAGTCCCTCGAAATCAAGAAGGACTTGCTTCCACTCCCTAAGTGAGTTCTTTGATGGCTGAACAGTCCGATATGGGTGCCACAGACCCTGTTACATGTGGGGCAGACATTCGTCGGGGGAAGGGGTCGTTAGGGCTGGTTTGCCGCGCGCTCCTTCCGCTGCCTGTGCCTGGCCTCTTCATGCTCCTTGCGTCAAGACTCAAAGAGCTCAACGCCCTCCCGGATGGACTTTCTCCACTTCGGGCAGTCTGCGGCCAGGGTCTCCCAGGTGTCAGTGGTGATGTTGCACTTTACCAGCGAGGCTTTGAGGGTGCCTTATAAAGTTTCCACTGTCCTCCTTTGGCTCGTTTACCATGAAGGAGCTCCGCATAAAGCATTTGCTCAGGGAGTCTCATATCTGGCATGCGTACTATGTGGCCTGCCCAGCGAAGTTGATCGAGTGTGGTCAATGCTTCAATACTGGGGATGTTAGCCAATTAGTTGATAATGTTTCTCCTCATTCTTCCTTCCAAAATGCAAATCTCAGAACTGTTCCAAAGAGATGGGATTGAAGGCCAATAAATCCCCAGGGCCTGATAGTCTGCATCCCAGAGTACTTAAGGAAGTGGCCCTAGAAATAGTGGATGCATTGGTGGTCATTTTCCAACATTCTATAGACTCTGGATCAGTTCCTATGGACTGGAGGGTAGCTAATGTAACCGCACTTTTTAAAAAAGGAGGGAGAGAGAAAACAGGGAATTATAGACCAGTTAGCCTGACATCGGTAATAGGGAAAATGTTGGAATCAATTATTAAAGATGTAATAGCAGCGCATTTGGAAAGCAGTGACAGGATCGGTCCAAGTCAGCATGGATTTATGAAAGGGAAATCATGCTAGAGAAATCTTTTAGAAGTTTTTGAGGATGTAACTAGTAGAGCGGACAAGGGGGAGCCAGTGGATGTGGTATATTTGGACTTTCAAAAGGCTTTTGACAAGGTCCCACACAAGAGATTAGTGTGCAAAATTAAAGCACATGGTATTGCAGGAAATGTATTGATGTGGATCGAGAACTGGTTGGCAGACAGGAAGCAAAGAGTAGGAATAAACGGTTCCTTTTCAGAATGGCAGGCAGTGACTAGTGGGATACCGCAAGGTTCAGTGCTGGGACCCCAGCTATTTACAATATACATTAATGATTTAGATGAAGGAATTGAATGTAATATCTCCAAGTTTGCAGATGACACTCAGCTGGGTGGCAATGTGAGCTGTGAGGAGGATGCTAAGAGGCTGCAGGGTGACTTGGACAAGTTAGGTGAGTGGGCAAATACATGGCAGTTGTGGTAAATGTGAGGTTATCCACTTTGGTAGTAAAAACAGGAAGGCAGATTATTATCTGAATGGTGACAGATTAGGAAAAGGGGAGGTGCAACGAGACCTGCGTGTCATGGTACATCAGTCATTGAAAGTTGGCATACAGGTACAACAGACGGTGAAGAAGGCAAATGGCATGTTGGCCTTCATAGCGAGAGGATTTGAGTCTTGGAGCAGAGAGGTCTTACTGCAGTTGCACAGGGCCTTGGTGAGGCCACACCTTGAATATTGTATACAGTTTTGGTCTCCTAATCTGAGGAAGGACATTCTTGCTATTGAGGGAGTGCAGCGAAGGTTCACCAGACCGATTCCTGGGATGACAGGACTGACATATGAAGAAAGACTGGATCGACTAGGCTTATATTCAATGGAATTTAGAAGAATGAGAGGGGATCTCATAGAAACATATAAAATTCTGACGGAATTGGACAGGTTAGATGCAGGAAGAATGTTCCCGATGTTGGGGAAGTCCAGAACCAGGGGTCACAGTCTAAGGATAAGGGGTAAGTCATTTCGGACCGAGATGAGGAGAAACTTCTTCACTCAGAGAGTTGTTAGCATGTGGAATTCTCTACCACAGAAAGTTGTTGAGGCCAGTTCGTTAGATATATTCCAAAGGGAGTTAGATGTGGCCCTTACAGCTAAAGGGATCAAGGGGTATGGAGAGAAAGGAGGAATAGGGTACGGAAGTGCATGATCAACCATGATTATATTGCATGGTGGTGCAGGCTCGAAGGGCCGAATGGTCTACTCCTGCACCTATTTTCTATGTGTCTATACAGTATAATTTACATTGTGCAGTACTAATTATGTACTGATGTACCAATTGTTTACCCGCAAGACAACAACAGTGCAGAAATTGCGGTCGGAGGCTTTCCGCAGGCGGATGCCTCCAACCTGAAAAGAATCTACAAACCTACCTGGTGGTCAGGAGGTTCGGAGACTTGTGATCCTGGGCCACCAAGCAAAGGCCTGCTTAGGGGCCCACATATCCCAGGGACGTAAGCGTTTCACAAGCATCCCTGGGATCACGTGGGTCGTCCCAACCAATTAAATTTGGGGTATTCCAATTCATACTTGTGAGTTCCGTATATACAGAATCACCATATGTATGAATGGGAATACCCCCAAAAATACACAAACACTTAAAATAAATTTTAAAAAATCACATATTTAAATTAATCAAAAGGGAATTTAATTAATTATTTAAAACAAACGTTTAATTTTTTGAAAAATAAATTTACATATTTTTAAGGGTCTAAAAATAAACTTACCTTATTTCACAGGTTTTTAAATGTTTAAATTATTGAAAAAAAATATTTTTTTGTCCTTTAAAAGTCTTGCGTTCAATTCTTCTCATGGGTAAGAATTTCACGGGCAAATAGCCCAAATCTCTGCTAGCGAATGCCCATTTCTGTTAGATTCGTACGATCTGTCAAGATCGCACCTGTAGGGGCTGTGAATTCAGCTCTAATAACTGCATAGTGTAATTCCAACATTGATACCAATACTAGTGCTTACTTGGAAAATGTACCTCTGTATCTCCAATATTGTGGAGAACATGAGAAAAGTCTCTTAATGAAGCAATATTACTTTGCTTTATTGAGCTTAAGTACAATGGGGAGAAATTTGGGTCATTTGCGCCATCCGTTAGCGTCCCGCTAAATTCGTGGGAGTTTAGCGGTAGCGGTAATCGGTAGCGCCCCACTCCACTGTGTGGTGATGACGACATCATCACTGTGCGCAGCGACCCATTTTCGTCCAGAGCGAAAATTCGGGAGCGTCCCCTGAATCTGCGCTAGGCGATGCCACCGACAACTTCGCGGGTGCGTACCGAGCTGTAAGCCGCTTGCGGGGTGATAATTAAAGGGGAGGAGGCGCACAGGGAAAAAAAATCGGACAACTTACCAATTACAGCCTGTGAATCGTGGGACATGGTGTCTGTGCCGCGATCTTGCAGCCCGGCACTCCGCTCCCCGGTGGCCCAAGTAGGGACCCGTAGAGTTGGCAGCTTGGCCCTCCCCTTTAATGAAGGGGAGGGCGCCTTCTATGCGGCAGTCCCAGCACATAACATTGCGCCCCTTTCCTTCCGTTTCTGCCCTGCTCGTGCCCCACAGAGGAAGTGAAGCGCGTTATTTTGCGCTCCACTTTCTCTGGGGGGGGGGGGGGGTGGGGGGGCAGTAACCCCAATATCTTTAGCGGGGCGAGACTTACACGCCTGGCACAGGAAATCCCGCCTTGCGGCTGTTACCGCCCCCCAAACGGGGCGCTATGTGATTTCCCCCACAATATGTCAATGGTTTAAACAATTAGGAATATCAGTGTAGAAATTTCTGTTGATGCGCTGTTCCTGGATTAACCTTGGATTACTGAAAGTTTTTGGAAGAATTTTCTTCTGCCTGTTAAACCACAATATTGCTGTTTATTGCTGAAGGGTAAATCATGTGCTCCATTGACTGACCACGGGCTGATCAATAGAGCGTCAAAACTGACTGACAGACAGAGAAGTAGTAAAATGACCTAAGGAATATTTAAACCACTGCAATTGCACAGGGCAGAACAAGTCAGGAGTTGCTGCAGCAAAGTTCCTAATGACTCATACTAAAAGGGAATGGTGCAGAACGAAAATAGGTTTCAGGCATTCCAAGCCTTTGATCCCGTTTGAGTAAGCCACACTGGATATCAGAGGACACATTAGCAGCGGAAGAGTAGGGCACAGCAAATCTGAAGTACTTGTCAAAGCTCAGAGCTAGTATCATCATATTATTAGGTCTGAAATTACGGTGCTGATGGCGGTGTACGGACAGCATTCCACATCGGAAGCCTTATAAAAGGTCCCGGAAGATCAGAGTTTCCGCATGCACGCAACCCGGAACATGCGAGCTGTCAAGGTACGCTGGTGCAGATCTACTGCACCGCAAATGCCCACAACTCTTTTGTAGTGAACAAATTAAACATTTAAATCAAGTGCCCCCTGATCTGGGAGACACTCCAAACATTTTTCCAGGCCCTTTTTTGTTTTTTTTGTGGGTTTTTTTGTGGGGTTTTTTGGGCTCTAAAACATAAATATATACAAGTGCCCCCTACAAAAGGGGAGGGGGACTCTAAGACCGGCAATAAAACAAATTAAACTTTAAAACATATAAAATCAAATTAAGATTTGGTTGCCGGGGGTAATGATGCACTCCAGTCCCTCCGGCGCCCACCTCGCACGGAAGGCCACGAGCGTACCAGTGGAGCAAATGCCCACCAAACCCTTACGCCTGTTAAGTTATAATTTTAAAAATTATTAAAACATACAAAACATTTAAAATTAGTTTATGTAAAATTTTGGATTAAAATGTTTAAAATTATTTTTTAAAAAATTAAATTTTTATTTTAAATGCATAATTAAAGAGGTTTTTAAATTAATTTTGAACATGGGGCATTATTTTTATTTCAGTTGTGTTAATTATTTAGTTATTTGGGGATTTCTCATAAGCTTATGGGGATTCCGTTCGTAAAAGGAATCCTCCTTTCTAATTGGTTGATCTGGCTCATGTGATCCCAGGGACGCTGGACCCTGGGATCTGTTGGCCTTTACCCAGGCCCAGGACCTGAAGGGCTAGAAATTGCATAGCGCCCTGTTTGGGGCAATGACATTTCAGGAAGTGCAAAACAGGTGATAATCCTTTTTTAATCCCGGGAACTTCAGCTTTAGTACTCCAAGAGGGAAGTGGAGCTCTAAATCAAGTTCTCTTTGATTGCTAAAGTTTGTGAGAGGGGCGGCAGCGGAAGAGTGGAGGCTCTTTCCCTTTCTCAGTGTTGCTTTGAATCAATCTTCATTCTGTCTCTGTGGGGCCAAGGGACCTGCGCTACGTGCATAACAGCCCCAAGCACTCTAAGTGAGTGCGAGGCTGAGGAATCGCGCAGAAAGCATTGGTCAAAATCAATCAGAAGGCATGACATCATCCGGTGCGCAGTGCCCTGTTATTCGCTCTGATATTCGCTCCCGCCCCCTGCAGCTTCGCCGGGCATCAACAACGGCAGCTGCAGGAAGCGTTGTCACCTCGGCTGGACCCTTGAGGAGCGCTAATTAAAGGCAATGGGGGTTAGATAGGGCAAACTATTACTAGCACCAGTCTAATGCTTTTTGACTCCCGTCCGCCCCATACGCCCCGCAGTGCGCCCCACAGTGACCGCCTGTAAATACGGGCGGTCTGACCTATACCAACTGCAGAGAGGTAAGGAATGCCGTCCGAAGGCAAGTGTGATTGATTTTTCTATTAACTTTTTTTGCAATTTATGTTGTGGTGGCGTGCGCAATGTTTTGGGAATGTTTTTGTGGATTTTCTTTCTCCCCAGGCGCGCCTCGGAGCGCTCCTGGCCCGGCTCTTTAGCTCAGGATTTTCCCACGCTAACGCCCCAAGAGAGGTGTACAACACCTTCCTTAGCGCTGCGCCCCAGACTCAGGGCCCAGCTGCCCAATTTTGATTACGGAGGCACAAACTGTTCCCGGGAGCAAACTTTACCACCCCGCCGCCATTGCCGCCCCAAAATCATCAAAGCCGAAAATCCAGCCCTACATGTTGCCCCTTGGTGGCATCATCTGAAAACACACTGTCAGTTTCCATATGTACGCTGATGATGCCCAGCTCTGCCTCACTACCACTCCATAGTCTCTAAATTGTCAGACTGCTTATCTGACATCCAGTTCAGGATGAGCAGAAATTTTCTCCAATTGAATATTGGGAAAACCGAAGCCATCGTTTTCGGTCCCTGCCACAAACTCCGTTCCCTAGCCACTGACTCCATCTCTCTCCCCAACTCCTGTCTGAGGTTGAACCAGACTGTTCGCAACCTTGGTGCCATATTTGACCCTGAAATCAGCTTTTGACCACATATGACTAAGACTGTCTATTTCACCCTCCGTAACATCACCCGTCTCCACCCTTGCTTTAGCTCATCCGCTGCTGAAGCCCGCATCCATGCCTCTAGACTTGACTATTCCAATGCACTCCTACCTGCCCTCCCACATTCTACCCCTCGTAAGCTAGAGGTCATCCAAAACACGGCTGCCCGTGTCTTAACTTGCACCGTGTCCCACTCACCCATTACCCCTGTGCTCGCTGACCTACAATGGTTTCCGGTTAAGCAACACCTCGATTTCAAAATTCTCATCCTTATTTTCAAATCCCTCCATGACCTCACTCCTCCCTATCTCTGTAATCTCCTCCAGCCCCACAACCCCCCCCAACATGTCAGCGCACCTCTAATTCTGCCCTCTTGAGCATCCCTAATAATAGTCACTCAAGCATTGGTGGCCGTGCCTTCTGTTGCCTCGGCCCCAAGCTCTGGAACTCCCTGCCTAAACCTCTCCACCTCCCACCTCTCTATCTCTCTTTCCTCCTTCAAGACGCTCCTTAAACATACCTCTTTGACCAAGCTTTTTGTTACCTGCGTTAATTTCTACTAATACGGCTTGGTGTCAAATTTTCTATCTCACAATACTGCTGTAAAGCTCCTTGGGATGTTTCACTACATTAAAGGCGCTATATAAATAAAAGTTGTTGTTGGTGTTGTAAATGGTGGTGAACCATTAAACAACTCTAGGAATGTCCCACATTCTCAATCATGGCGGAGCCCAGCATGTGACTGTAGAAGACAAGGCTGAAATGTTTGCCACCATCCTCAACCAGTAGTGCGGAGTGGATGATCCTTATCAGCTTCCTCCTGAGGTCCACACCAACACAGAAGCCAGTCCATAGCCAATTTGATTCACTCCACGTAATATCAAGAAACGGCTCAATGCACTGGATACAGCAAAGGCTATGGGCCCTGACAATAGCCCGGCCGTTGTGCTGAAGACTTGTGCTTCAGAAATAGCCGCCCCTCTAACCACACTGTTCCAGTACAGCTACAACACTGGCATCTATCTGACAATATGGAAAACTGCCCAGGTATATCCTATCCACAAAAAGCAGAACAAATCCGATCCATCCAATTACCACCCCATTGGCCTACTCTCAATCACCAGTAAAGTGATGGAAGATGTTGTCGACAGTGCTATCAAGTGGCACTTACTCACTAATAACCTGCTGGCCATTGCCCAGTTTGGGTTCTGCCTGGAACACTTGACTCCAGACTTCATTACAGCCTTGGTCCAAACATGGACAAAAAGAGCTGAATTCCAGAGGTGAGATGAGAGTGACTGCCCTTGACATCAAGGCAGTATTTGACTGAGTGTGGCATCAAGGAGCCCTAGTAAAACTGAAGTCAATGGGAATCAGGGAGAAAACTCTCCACTGGCTGGAGTCTTACCTAGCACAAAGGAAGATAGTTGTGGTGGTTGGAGATCAATCATCCCAGCCCCAGGACATCACCTCAGGAGTTCTTCAGGGCAGAGTCCTAGGCCCAACCATCATCAGCTGTTTCATCAATGACCTCCTCTCCATCATAAGGTCAGCAGTGGGGATGTTCGCTGATGACTGCACAGTGTTCAGTGCCATTCACAACTCCTCAGATAATGAAGCAGTTCATGCCCGCATGCATCAAGACCTGGATGACATTCAGGCTTGGGCTGATAAGTGGAAAGTACCATTCGTACCACACAAGTGCCAGGCAATGACTATCTCCAACAAGAGTCTAACCACTGCCCCTTGACATTCAATAGCATTAGCATCGCTGAATCTCTTACCATTGACCAGAAACTTAACTGGACCAGCCACATAAACACTGCGGCAACAAGAGCAGGTCAGAGGCTGCAGCGAGTGTCTCACCACTTGTCTCCCCAAAGCCTTTCCACCATCTACAAGGCACAAGTCAGGAGTGTGATGGTATACTCTCCACTTGCCTGGATGAGTGCAGCTCCAACAACACTCAAGAAGCTCGACACCATCCAGGACAAAGCAACCCGCTTGATTGGCACCACATCTACCACCTTGAACATTCACTTCCTCCACCACTGGCGCACCTTGGCTGCAGTGTGTACCATCTACAAGATGCACTGCAGCAACTTGCCAAGGCTTCTTCGGCAACACCTCCCAAACCCGCGACCTCTACCGCCTAGAAGAACCAGGGCAGCAGGCGCATTGGAACACCACCACCTCCAAGTTCACACACTATCCTGACTTGGAAATATATCACCGTTCCTTCACCGCCACTGGGTCAAAATCCTGGAACGCCCTCCCTAACAGCACTGTGTGAGAACCTTTACCACAAGGTCTGCAGCTGTTCAAGAAGGCGCTCACCACCACCTTCTCAAGGGAAATTAGGGATGTGCAATAAATGCTGGCCTTGCCAGCGATGCCCACATCCCATGCACGAATAAAAAGAAATTCAGATGTTGTATTCAGGTTACTGTGCAGCATATGATACAACTCTGTGGTAGCCTGTCTTGGGAAGATCTCTAACATCTCCAGATACAGATAGTGAGAGGTGTGGCCAAAATGACTTGAAATCATCGCAGCTGTATTTTTTGGTCCCTCACCACTTGTTTATCATCTCAATTTTGCAACATGTCCAGAAGCCTCTTTGTAAGATGTGACTTAAATCCCAGAAGCATCCAAGAATAATGAATTATTGGCAGGGAGAAATGTTCAAAATCCCAAAATGTAGGCTGTCCCAGAAAAAGTCTGTCATGTATGTACATTTGTAGCCACCAGATGGCATCATTGTTGGAGGCCACTGAGCAGCACGCACATGGTGCTGCTCAGGTGTAAAAGGCCAGCCATTTTGAGAGTCAGGCACTTTGGGCCTAAATAAAGCAGAGCCAAGGTTGTACCTTGCTTAGTTAAACAGTACTCAGTTTGAACATTTATTGCATACATAACAAAGTCAAAAAGCAACAAAAGGGAAATGAAAATGCAAAAAAAAACATTTATCTGCAGTAAAAAAACCTACCCTTTGACTTATGGGGCCCAAATTTCCACATGATTTGTGCCTGATTTTTAGGAGCAACTGGTGGAGAATGGACTATCTTAGAAATCGCAATTCTCCACATTTTTTTTCTGCAGTTCTAGTGAGGTAGAACAGTTCTACTTTGGAACAGAATTTTTTCTTCAAAAGGGGGCGTGTCCGGCCACTGACGCCTGATTTCAAAGTTTCCACAGTGAAAACGTACTCCAAACTAAAGTAGAATGGAGCAAGTGAAGATTTTTGTAGAACTGAAAAAACCTGTTCTACACATTAAAAAATCAGGTGCAGGTTACAAATTAGGCGTCCAGAACGAGGTGGGGGGGGGGAAGGGAACTCATTAAATTCTACAATCAATCCTCATTTATACTTCTACAAATATTATACAAATAAATCCAACCTGAATAAACATTTATAAGCAAAGAAAAGATTAAATAAATTATCTTCCTACCTGTGTGAAAGTGCTTCAGGCACGGAGAATTCTGCAGTCAGCCTGAGGCGCCCGTTCTTCCCGCGGTGGGGGGGGGGGGGGGGGGAGAGGAGGCGCCCGTTCTGCCCGCGGGGGGGGGGGGGGGGGGAGAGGAGGCGCCCGTTCTTTCCCGCGGGGGGAAGGGGAGGAGACAGTGAGAAGGCTGCAAGTGCTGATGGCAATGTGCTTTTATTAAAAAAATGTTCAAAAATTAAACACCTACAAAGAACTACAAAAATGGCCGAATGCCAATGTTTTTTTCACACTGAGCATGCGCGAATGCTCCAACGCGCACGCGCAGCATTGCTGGCAGGAAAAAAACTAATTTAAATAGTACCCGCCCCCTCCCACTTACAAAATCGGCGCGAGTGTAGGCTCCGCCCCCCTGGGCGCCGCGCCAGGCAGACAAGGAGCTGCAGGGCGCTCCAGAATCGCGAGTTTTTATTTTAGGTGCCGTTTTAGGCGCGAAAAACGGACGCTCAGCTCGGAGGGGGCGCCCGTTTTTTATCGTGTGGAAACTTGGGCCCATGAAGCCTATTTGAGCAGGTGAGGTCTGAGGATTCCAATGTCCCTGCTTGTATGGGTGGAGCCTTGTCTGAAGTTGTGAAATTCAGTGTGGATATAATTTTTTTCATTTACATTTTAAATGAGGCCTGAATGGCTTCAGGAAACTGGCTTAATATGCTTGATGGAAAATTGGGCTTGCAGTGAGGTTGCATGGCTGATTTTGCGAACCCTTCATGCGAGGCGCTGCCAGCCTTGCAAAACTGGGGCCAAATCAGGGGCTGGATTATTGGTTGTCTAACGCCTCAGTTAGCGGCCGGAGGGGGCGTTAATGGGTGCATTAGAGCTTACTGACTGGGAACGCAGCTTTTAGCACCCCGACTGAAAATTCATTAGTGGCTGACCAGGGGCGCAAACCAATAGCGTCTGGATCCTGACGATCTGTGCGATCCTGACGTCAGCCCTGGGGCAACGCCCACACTTGCACTCCGGTCGGTAAATTAGGTACGGCCGCCTCATTTAGTGGCCGCCAAGAACAACATCTGGAAAAACAGTCGGTACAGGCTTGCAGAGTCGTTAACTGGTGGCTACTTAAAGGGAAAAGGAAACGCTTCCCTCGGAGGTCACAGTCAGTGCAACGTTTACACAGCATGGTGCGTGAGCCTCCCAGTTTGCAGCGGCAGACAGACATACCAGTTCAGCTTGAGAGAAACTTATTTCTGAAACTTTAATGGAGACATTGCTAGTTCAAAGTGTTGCATTCTACATGCTCCAGCAAGGCATCGTGAAGAGAGAAGGGCTGTTGGCCATGTCAGCGGCCGAAGGAGGAGAGCCCCTAGACGTCGGGGCAGGAGGGCTTACTCCCACACAGCTTTACCAGCAGCAACGCTCATACCTGGACCTGTCCGAGGAGCAGTGTGTCAGAAGGCTGTGCTTCTGCAAGAAGGTAGTTACAGAGATATGCCATCTCCTGCACCCTCACATCGGCACCAGGACTGCGCTGCCCGATGCAGTGAAGGTTACGGTGCCACTCACCTTCTATGCCTCCGACTCCTTCCAGGCTGCATCAGGGGGACATATGCAGCATCTCACAATTTGCAGCACATCGCTGCATCCGCGACGTCACACAGGTCTCTACATCCGTCGAATGGACTTCATTATCTTCCCGATGACCAGGGAGAAACAGGATGAGCACGCATGTGGGTTTGCCAGGATAGCGGGCTTCCCGAGGGTCCAAGGAGCAATTCACTGCACGCACGTGGCCTTGCGAGCACCATTAGAGAATGCAGGGGTATTCAGAAACAGAAAGGGATACCATTCCCTAAACGTGCAGCTGGTGTGCGACCAGCAGTGCATCCTCGCAGTCAATGCTCGCTATCCTGGGAGCGCACATGATGCTTTTATCCTCCGGGAGAGCACTGTGCCATGACTGTTTCAACTACCAAGGGAAGGCCGAGGCTGGCTGCTCGGGGACAAGGGATACGGCCTGGCCACCTGGCTCATGACCCCCCTCCGCAACCCCACACAGAGCCGGAGGAACGGTACAATGAGAGCCATGCCGCCACCCACAACATCATAGAGCAGACAATAGGGCTGCTGCAGTAAGGATTCTGATGCCTGGATCGCTCTGGAGGCGGCCTTCAATACTCCCCTCAACAGGTTAATTGTGGTGCGCTGCATGCTGCACAACTTGGCTATCATGAGGGACCAGGCCTTCCTATTGGGGATCGCAGGGCCACCTCAGGTGGATGAGGAGAAGGAGGACCAGGAGCCTGCCAATGCCCCGAATGTCCAGCAAGATGACGAGGACTAGCAGCATCGATGGAGGAAGCAGCGTGCCAATGTTAGCGGCAGCGGGGCTATTCGGCGGCGGCTCATAAGGGAACACTTCACTTAAATGGAGTGAGCTGAGGGATGCAGCTAATAATGAGCACGTATTGTGGCATGATAATACCATTTCTCCATTACAAGTCAACAGTCATACACCAGAGGCTGAAGGAAACGTACTGCGTTACATTTTATTGCAAAAACAATCCTGAAAACAACCCCAAAAACCCCCCCCCCCCTCAAAGAAAACACAATGGGCCATCGGCTCCTTCAAATAATACAACAGATGAATAACATTTTGACATTTTCTACATTTGTTAAAATTAGTTCCTGGGATGTGGGCGTCGCTGGCAAGACCTGGATTTATTGCCCATCCCTAATTGCCCTTGAGAAGATGATGGTGAGCTGCCGCCTTGAACTGCTAGATTCCGTGTGGTGAAGGTACTCCCACAGTGCTGTTAGGGAGGGAGTTCCAGGATTTTGATCCAGCGACAATGAAGGAACAGTGATATATTTCCAAGTCAGGATGGTGTAACTTGGAGGGGTACTTGGAGGTGGTAGTGTTCCCATGCACCCGCTGCCCTTGTCCGTCTAGGTGATATAGGTCGCGGATTTGGGAGGTGCTGCCGAAGAAGCCTTGGTAAGTTGCTGTAGTGCAGCTTGTAGATGGTACACACTGCAGCTATGGTACGCTGATGATGGAGGGAGTGGATGTTTAAGGTAGTGGATGGGGTGCCAATCAAGCGGGCTGTTTTCTCCTGGATGGTGTCGAGCTTCTTGAGTGTTGTTGGAGCTGCACTCATCCAGGCAAGTGGGAAGTATTCCATCACACTCCTGACTTGTGTCTTGTCGAGGGTGTAAAGGCTTTGGGGATTCAGGAGGTGAGACACCCACTGCAGAATACCCAGCCTCTGACCTGCTCTTGTTCCCACAGTATTTATGTGGCTGGTCCAGTTAAGTTTCTGGTAAATGGTGACCCCCAGGATGTTGATGGTGGAGGATTCGACGATGGTAATGCCGTTGAATGTAAAGGGGAGGTGGTTAGACTCTCACTTGTTGGAGATAGTCATTGCCTGGCATTTGTGCGGCACGAATGTTACTTGCCACTTAGCAACCCAAGCCTGAATGTTGTCCAGGTCTTGTTACATGCAGGCATGAACTGCTTCATTATCTGAGGAGTTGCGAAAAGCACTGAACACTGTAGTCATCAGCGAACATCCCCACTTCTGACCTTATGATGGAGGGAAGGTCATTGATGAAGCAACTGAAGATGGTTGGGCCTAGGACACTGTCCTGAGGAACTCCTGAGGTGATGTCCTGGGGCTGAGATGATTGACCTCCAACCACCACAACCATCTTCCTTTGTGCTAGGTATGACTCCAGCCAGTGGAGAGTTTTCCCCCTGATTCCCATTGACTTCAGTTTTACTAGGGCTCATTGGTGCCGCACTCAGTCAAATGCTGCCTTGATGTCAAGGGCAGTCACTCTCACCTCACACCTGGAATTCAGCTCTTTTGGCCATGTTTGGACCAAGGCTGTAATGAGGTCTGGGGTCAAGTGGTCCTTGCAGAACCCAAACTGGGCATCGGTGAGCAGGTTATTGGTGAGTAAGTGTCACTTGATAGCACTGTTGATGACACCTTCCATCACTTTGCTGATGATTGAGAGTAGAATGATGGAGGGATAATTGACTGGATTGGATTTGTGCTTCTTTTTGTGGATGGAACATACTTGGGCAGTTTTCCACATTGTCAGGTAGATGCCAGTGTTGTAGCTGTACTGGAACAGCTTGGCTAAAGGCGCGGCTAGTTCTGGAGCACAAGTTTTCAGCATGACAGCCGGGATGTTGTCGGGGCCCATAGGCTTTGCTGTGTCCAGTGCACTCAGCCTTTTCTTGATACCATGTGGAGTGAATCGAATTCGCTGAAGACTGGCTTCTGTGATGATGGGGACCTCAGGAAGAGGTTGATATTGATCGTCCACTTGGCACATCTGGCTGAAGATGGTTGTAAACACTTCAGCCTTTTCTTTTGCACACACGTGCTGGGCTCCACCATCATTGAGGATGGGAATATACATGGAGCCTCCTCCTCCTTTTAGCTGTTTAATGGTCCACCACCATTCATGGTGGATGTGGCAGGACTGCAGAGCTTCAATCTGATCCGCTGGTTGTGGGATTGCTTAGCCTTGTCTATTGCATGCTGCTTCTGCTTTTTACCATGTTTGTAGTCCTGTGTTGCAGCTTCCCCAGGGTTGGTACCTCATTTTTAGCTATGCCTTGTGCTGCTCATGGCATGCTTGACTACACTCCTCATTGAACCAGGGTTGGTCCCCTGGCTTGATGGTAATGGTAGAGTGAGGGATATGCCGAGCCATGAAGTTACAGATTGTGGTGGACTACAATTCTGCTGCTGCTGATGGCTCACAGCACCTCATGGATGCCCAGTTTTGAGCTGCTAGATCTGTTCTGAATCTATCCCATTTAGCACGGTGGTAGTGCCACACAACACGATGGATCATGTTCTCAGTGTGAAGATACAATTTCGTCTCCACAAAGACTGTGCGGTGGTCATGCTACCAATGCTGTCATGGACAGATGCATCTGCGACAGGTAGATTGATAGGGACGAGGTCAAGTAGGTTTTTCCCTCATGTCGGTTCTTTCACCACCTGCTGCAGGCCCAGTCTGGCAGCTATGTCCTTCAGGACTCGGCCAGCTCAGTCAGTAGTGGTGCTACCGAGCCACTCTTGATGATTGACATTGAAGTCCCCCACCCAGAATAATTCTGTGCCCTTGCTACTCTCAGCGCTTCTTCCAAGTGGTGTTCAACATGGAGGAGTACTGATTCATCAGCTGAGGGAGGGCAGTAGTTGGTAATCAGCAGGTTTCCTTGCCCTTGCTTGACTTGAAGCCATGAGACTTCATGGTCAATTTTGAGGACTCCCAAGGCCACTCCCTCCCTCCCGTATACTACTGTACCACTACCCCTGGTGGGTCTCTCCTGCCGGTGGGACAGGACATACCCAGGAATGGTGATGGAGTCTGAGACATTGACTGAAAGGTATGATTCTGTGAGTATGACTATTTCAGGCTGTTGCTTGACTCGTCTGTGGGACAGCTCTCCCAATTTTGGTACGTCCCCAGATGTTGGTGGGGACGTACCAGATGTTTGCAGGGTCGACCGGGCTGGGTATGCCTTTGTCATGTCCGTATCCAGTGCCAAGGTCGATGCTGAGTATTCTCTCTGGTTTTATTCTTCTTATTGTTTTTCGTAGCTGAGTGGCTTGCCATGCCATTTCAGAGGGCAGTTAAGAGTCAGCTACATTGCTGTGGGTCTGGAGTCACATAAAAGCCAGACCAGGTAAGGACAGCAGATTACCTTCCCTAAAGGATATTAGAGAACCAAATGGGTTTTTACAACAATCTGGTAGTTCGGCACTTTCATGGTCACCATTACACATACTAGCTTTTTAAAAAATTTCAGATTTATTTAATTGACTGAATTTAAATTCCCCCACCTGCCATGGTGGGATTTGAACTCATGTCCATGGATTATTAGTCCAGGCCTCTAGATTACTAATCCTGTAACTTAACCACTGTGCTACCATTCACAATACATAGGGCCCATGTCTACACCTTTCTTCAGTGGGTCTTGAGTAGCCATTTCCCACCCCTCTGCTTCACCCCCCCCTCCCTTGACTACTGCTCCTCCTCAATGGGTCCTCAGTGCCTGCAGCAAGGTCACTTGTGGGCTACTGTGTGTCAGAGGGAGACGGGACAGATGGCCGAGCACGACACTCTGGGCCTGAGAATGGGCTGCAGCAGTGTGGGGTGGCAGGGGTGCAGACTGCGGCAGGTGCAAAGGCGGAATGACAATGTTGGGAGACCGAATGATGTCTACCTGACAGAGGACATCACTTTCCATCTCAACCTATGGCCTGCCACTCACCTGGGGCAGAGCCTCAGCATCCGGAGCAATCAGATGGAGCTCAGGTTGTTGGCCTATGTCGGCACAGCTACCTCTCCATTGGACTGATGGGGTGCCAGAGACGATGGCAGTAGTCAGTGCTTGCATGGCATCAATTTGACCCTGCATGAGAGCACACAGTGCATTGATGCCAGCACGCACTGACGATATGGCAGAATGCAGGTGTTGTGTGGTTTTGGCCTGCCCTTTGGCATTTTCGAACCACAAATGCCAAGCTTGAGGCGGCCTCCGCCACATTCAACACAAGTGCATCGATGCTCAGTGGGATTCTTGCCAATGCATCCATGAGATCTCGGTGCATCTGCATTGAGTCACTGGACATAGCCACCAAGTCCAGGTGCTATCTGCCTGTCTGTGAGCAGGACTCGTGAGCCTCAGGTTCAACCAACTTTGGAAAGACAGACTCTTCGACCGAGGTGCTCTCCCCACTTGATGCAAATGTGGACGTCTCGCCCTGTCCCGGCCTCTCCTCCTCCTCATCTTCCCCATCATCTGAAGACGTCGGCTGGCGGGCAGACTGCCGCTCTTCTGGCTCATCATCTGTAAGCACAAAGCAACAGAAGTGCGGTTATCAACTGGGGAGGGGATAGGAAGGCAAGAAGCAGGGGGGGCATTGATATTTTGTTTGCAACATCTTGCAAGGCATGTGGCCTCAAGGCTAAGAGGACTCACACAAACCGGCCACCTCATTCACATACCGTCACTGTCGAGCGGTGTCTCTGCCTACACTGCCCTCCACCGCCACGACTGCAGCACCCTCATCATCGGTCAGGTCCTGGAGGTAGGGCTGGTCCTCTCCCTGATGATGCAGCTCACGCATATTGTGCGCGGGTTTGACCTGCAATAACAAAAGCAAAAAGTTGTTTATGGCTGTGTAGGTGCTGGTGTGCCACATATGTATGCAGTAGGGTACTCGCGAGTAACATGGCGAAGTGTTCATATCAGCATTTCATCCTGTGTGGTATCGCTCAGTGGATGTGTGAATGGTGGTTCCTCCACCAGCCTATCCTTGACTCACAGCACCGCCCCCCAGTCATCAAGATTCATGGCGCGGCCCTCGACAAAATGGACCATTTCCCATACCGCGGGAGCCTCTTATCAACAAAAACAGACATTGATGCGGAAATTCAGCATCATCTCCAGTGCGCCAGTGCAGCCTTCGGCTGCCTGAGGAAAAGAGTGTTCGAAGACCAGGCCCTCAAATCTACCACCAAGCTCATGGTCTACAGGGCTGTAGTAATACCCGCCCTCCTGTATGGATCAGAGGCATGGACGATGTACAGAAGACACCTCAAGTCACTGGAGATATAATACCAATGATGTCTCCGCAAGATCCTGCAAATCTCCTGGGAGGACAGGCGCACCAACATCAGTGTCCTCGCCCAGGCTAACATCCCCAGCATTGAAGCACTGACCACACTCGATCAGCTTCGCTGGGCAGGCCACATAGTTTGCATGCCAGACACGAGAGTCCCTAAGCAAATGCTCTATGCTGAGCTCCTTCACGGCAAATGAGCCAAAGGTGGGCAGCGGAAACATTACAAGGACACCCTCAAAGCCTCCCTAATAAAGTGTGACATCACCACTGACACCTGAGAGTCCCTGGCCGAAGACCAGCTAAGTGGAGAAAGTGCAACCGGGAGGGCGTTGAGCTCTTCGAATCTCAACACAGAGAGCATGAAGAGGTCAAGCGCAGGCAGCGGAAGGAGCGTGCGGCAAACCAGTCCCACCCATCTCTTCCCTCGGCGAATGTCTGTCCCACCTGTGACATGGTCTGTGGCTCTCGTATGGGACTGTTCAGCCACCAAAGAACTCACTTCAGGAGTGGAAGCAAGTCTTCCTCGATTCCGAGGGATTGCCTATGATGGGGTCTGGGGCACAAGCAACTACTAGTAAGTATGAGGCTCAGGACTAGGACCGCGCAAAGAGAGTTGAAAGATGCTGGTAAGTGGGCTCAGGCTGAGTAAGGAGCTAGAAGGTGAGAGATGCTTGGATGGGCAGGGCATGTCTGGTGATGCAATGGAGAGGTCTTCAGTAATGAGGAGCATGGCCTGGGAGAGATAGAGAAGGGGCAGGCAGTGCAAAGTCTTTACATTGTGTGGGAGTGTGTGGTTCACATGAAGGCATTGGAAGGTGAATGGAAAGAGTATTCACCCTGACGACCGTAGTAAGGCCGTTGAATGTATTGCGACAATGGATCGCTATTGTGGGCATCGCGCTCCGGGCTGAAACGTGTTCAGCCAACTCCCTCCAGAGCCTTTTCAATTCCCGAGGCGCTGGCATTCGTCCCCCTCTAGCTGGAGGGCACTCCCGCGACTCTCCACTGCCTCCAGCAAGGCATCAAGGGCGGTGGGTGAGCATCGGGTTGATAGCTAGCATCCTCCTTGCTCCTCCATTTTCACGCTCTGAAACATAGAAACATAGAAACAGAAAATAGGTGCAGGAGTAGGCCATTCGGCCCTTCGAGCCTGCACCACCATTCAATAAGATCATAGCTGATCATTCACCTCAATGCCCCTTTCCTGCTTTCTCTCCATACCCCTTGATCCCTTTAGCCGTAAGGGCCATATCTAACTCCCTCTTGAACATATCCAATGAACTGGCATCAGCAACTCTCTGCGGTAGGGAATTCCACAGGTTAACAACTCTGAGTTCAGAAGTTTCTCCTCATCTCAGTCCTAAATGGCTTACCCCTTATCCTTAGATTGTGCCCCCTGGTTCTGGACTTCCCCAACATTGGGAACATTCTTCCTGCATATATCCTGTCAAGTCCTGTCAGTATTTTCTATGAGATCCCCTCTCATCCTTCTAAACTCCAGTGAATACAGGCTCAGTCGATCCAGTCTCTACTAATATGTCAGTCCTGCCATCCCGGGAATCAGTCTGCTGAACCTTCACTGCACTCCCTGAGTAGCAAGAATGTCTTTCCTCAGATTAGGAGACCAAAACTGAACACAATATTCCAGGTGAGGTCTCACCAAGGCCCTGTACAACTGCAGTAAGACCTCCCTGCTCCTATACTCAGATTCTCTCGCCATAAAGGCCAACATGCCATTTGCCTTCTTCACCACCTGCTGCATTTGCATGCCAACTTTCAGTGACTGATGTACCATGACACCCAGGTCTCGTTGCACCTCCCATTTTCCTAATCTGTCGCCATTCAGATAATATTCTGCCTTCGTGTTTTTGCCCCCAAAATGGATAACCTCACATTTATCCACATTATACTGCATCTGCCATGCATTTGCCCACTCATCTAACCTGTCCAAGTCACCCTGCAGCCTCTTAGCATCCTCCTCACAGCTCACACCGCCACCCAGCTCAGTGTCATCTGCAAACTTGGAGATATTACACTCTATTCCTTCATCTAAATCGTTAATGTATATTGTAAATAGCTGGAGTTCCAGCACTGAGCCCTGCAGCACCCCACTAGTCACTGCCTGCCATTCTGAAAAGGACCCGTTTATTCCGACTCTCTGCTTCCTGTCTGCCAACCAGTTCTCTATCCATATCAGCACATTATCCCCAATATCATGTGCTTTAATTTTGCACACCAATCTCTTGTGTGGGACCTTGTCAAAAGCCTTTTGAAAGTCCAAATACACCACATCCACTGGTTCTCCCTTGTCCACTCTGCTAGTTAAAAAATTCTAGAAGATTTGTCAAGCATGATTTCCTTTCATGTCCTTCCTTACTATTGCGTTAATTTCCTCTTTAACCAGCAACACTACCCCACCTCCTTTTCCTTAATGTTGAATACCCCTGGATGTTGAGTTCCCAGCCTTAGTCACCCTGGAGTCATGTCTCCGTGATGCCAATTGTATCATATTCATTAATTGCTGCCTGTGCAGTTAATTTGTCCACCTTATTACGAATATTATGAAGATCCTGTGGAGCTGGAACTGCGCATGTGCGAACTTGAGTTGCCGCGCCTTTATGACTCGGCAGTTCCCAGCGTCTGTCTTGGAGTTCAGTGCATGCGCAGTGGGTCCGCAATATTTACCCTCCAAACTTTTGTTACCGTGTCTCTCCCCTCCCCCCCACCCCCCAGCTATAGTGTGCAATGGCTGATTTAGTGTCCCTGTCAGCTCTTGATTCTGACGAATTTCTGGACAGAGGGCGCAAACCTTTTCAAGGCGGTAAAATTGCTGCTCCGCCTGGATTACCGTCCCAAATGAGGTGCAACCAAATTTTTCCCCGCAGATGCTTGCTGCACAGAGAGCCAGCACGGTCTATGCCTCTGCTGCATTGCCTAGTGACTCGGTTCTTGCGGGGCTTGCTTATCAAAAGGAGATTCATGTTTGAACAGGAGACACTACAGAAGTCACTTGGGTCCATGCAAAACCCTGCCAGGTTTGGTGATAATTGAACAGGAGTCCATCAGATGATTTATGAAGTCATCGATGAATGGTTGTCTGCACAGCAGGTTACCATGGAGCACATATTAATTCTGCAGTTTAGCCCTTAGTGCCACAGGTTCTAAATACAGTATCAAGTCATGGACACTCAAGATGCAGTTATAAAGATAGCCGGATTTTCGGCTAATTTGCGCCTCGTTTAGTGCCCCAGCAGGGCGTAAAATGCTGTTTTTGTGCAACTTGCTGGGCATCCAGGATTTAGTACCCAGCTGGAAGATTCGGCAAAACTTACCGCCACGGCCTCCATTTTCAGCTAGCGCCCCGGATTGAACTTTCGGCCTTAAAGCCTCATTTAAAGCCTGCCCCAGGAAATGCCTGAAAAAAACCAGGCGGTCCCAGGGTGCAGCTGGCGTTATTGCCAGCATATTTAAACAGAGGCTGGAGGATCTTATATTGCAGTAGTTAGTGATTGCTATGGTTGCGCGCAGAACGCTGTGGGAGGCTCCGGGTTGCAAACGGCACGTTTATGTGCATGACACTTTGCTTACAAGGTCAGTGAAAGATTTCAGTGGGGGCAATACTAGCTCGCCCGCGTATCATGCTGGTTGCTATTGACAGGTGGCTTCAAGCTGGAAGAAGGGTTCTTGGCTTGCTGGCCCACGGGTTCAAAGAAGTCGCAGATGTATGGGGAGGAGGCCTAACTCCCCATGGGTTTACAGGGAACATGCCTCATATCTTCACATCTCTGAGGTGCAGTGTGTTAGAAGGCTGCACTTATGAAAATAAGTGCTGAAAGAGATATGCCAGCTCATACAGACAGACGTACAGCCTACCAGCGCCAACAGGACTGTACTGCCAATCGAGGTGAAGGTGACTTGGCGATGGCCTTCTATGCCTCCGGCTCCTTCGAGGCAGTAGCAGGGGACATATGCAGTATCTCTCAGCATGTTGCACATTTCTGCATTCGCCTGGTTACCAGGGCACTGTACTCACGCAGAATAGACTTCATAAAGTTCCCAATGAGCAGGGACAGCCAGAATGAGAGGGCTTTAGGTTTTAGAAGAGTTGTAGGCTTTCTCAAGGTTCGAGGAGCCATTGATTACACGTCACCTTGCGAGCACCATTACACAATGCAAAGATATTCTGAAACCGAAAGGGACACCACTCCCTAAACGTGCAGCTGGTGTGCCGCCACACGCAGTGCATCCTCACAATGAATGCCCGCTATCCAGGGAGCACACATGATGCTTTCATCTTGCGTGAGAGCGGTGTCTCATGAATGTTTCAGCAACAAAGGGAAGGGCAGGGCTGGCTAATTGGGACAAAGGTTATCGCTTGGCCACCTGGCTCATGACCCCATTCCGGAACCACGCCACAGAAGCCGAGCAGTGCTCGATGGACAGCCATGCAGCCACCCGCAACATCATCGAACAAACAATTGCCGTGATCAAGTAGCGCTTTCGATGTCTGGACCACTCTGGAGGCAGCGTTCAATACAGCCCTCAACAGGTCTCTGAATTCATTGTGGTGTGCTGAATGCTACACAACTTATCCATCATAAGGGTCCAGGCATTGCCAGTGGGGATTGCAGGACCACCTCAGGAGGAGGAGGATGAGGAAGACGAGCCTGGCGAGGAACCCTTTGTGGATCCACCATAACCACAGAGGAGGCAGCGTGGAGATGCGGCTGCAGCAAAAGCCTTGCGTTGCATTTGCTTGGATGGGGAAGGTAGGGCTGCAGCTATGACTCAAGACGCTGTGCCACCATGATGGCTCATCTACACTGAATTCTGCAATGAGACACAAGACACCAGTGGCAAAGGTACATGAAATATTTTAATGAACATCAATAACGAACAATGCCCCCCCCAACTACACAAAACGATACAATGATGAAACCAAAACTAAATAAACAGAAAACTGCTTCCTGCAGCAAGTCAATGCAAACTACCCCATTTCTTAAGATACAACTATTTAAAATGTCAGAAACTTGTGCCAGGCCTTATGGCTCTTAGCTACACTCCCCCCCCCGCCGCCCCCCACCCCCTTCGCGTCAGCCCCCTCCCACACCTGCTGCTCCTCCTCAAGGAGGCCTCAGTGCCTACAGCAAGGCTGCTAGAGGGCTGCTGTGTTGGGTAGAGGGGGGGAGAGGGGGGTGAGGGGAGGACAGACAATGCAGACAGCATCTGAAAATGCCCTGGATCAGCTCTTGGCCTGGAAGGCCCAGCTAAGGACCTCTGCACCTCATCATCGGCGGAAGCAGTCACTGGTGGCTGGTGTGTCAACCGTGTAGGGTGCATGGTTGGCGAGTCAGTGGTGGGAGCCAGAATGCTGTCATCCTGAGGAAGGACAGCATCTTCCATTTCGTGGGAGCCACTGACACTCTGACGGGGCTGAGCCTCAGTATCCGGAGCATGATGTGTCTCCACAACTTGCTGGTCTACTTCGGCACCGCCCCTTCTCCGTTGGACAGTGGGGAATGCAGAGAGGATGGCAGCAGTCATCGACCGCATCACCTCACCAAGCTGAAGCGTAGCTTGTGCCTGTGATTCGTGCGATGCTGCAATGTGCTCGAGGACACACGCCACACACTCTGGAACACCACTGTCGCTGCTCGAGGCCTCGGTGAGTGGGCAACGATGGTCTTGCTGGAGTCCTGAGTCACATTGACAATCCGTGATGCTGCCTCCGCAACAGTCGCAGTAAGGTTGTCGCTGCTCTCTGCGATCCGACCCAATGCGTCTATGAGCTCAGTGCAATCCTGTGTTTTCTTTGGACAGTTCCACCAAATCCAATTCCATGTCTGCCTGTCATTGTGCAGACCGACTTTGCCGACTCACCCTCCAGAGAGCTGGCCTGCGAGATTGCTCTCTCGCACTGCGTTGCTGCAGGCGACCGGGGCCAGGAGCTTCTGAGGACTCAAACCCCTCAAAGATCTCATTGCCGCCAGATGATGAGTGTGGGGACGGGACAACTGATGGGCTCTGCGGCTCAGTGATGTTCATTGTCTCCGCTGCCTCGTCATCACCACCATGGACAGATGTCGATGCATCCCGGTAAGGCTGGCGCGATTGTGACTGAACTTCTGCAAGCACAAAAACACATACATGTGGTTCGCAGAGGGGAGGGGGCAGGGTGACATGAGGAAGGTGGCACTGGACATGTTCATTTGAAGGGCCGCCATTACTTCATTATATGACTCATATACAGTTCTTAGGGTGCCCTAATATTTACATACTCTCACTATCTGAAGGGGGCTTAGCATCGTCCCTGGCAACTGCCCGAGCTGCTACTCCAATTAGGGCCGACACCCGTTCCTTAACATCATTCAGTTCGAGTGTTTGAGGTGGCCACCCGCCTGTGTGCAGCTGCTCTCTCTTGTCGTGGGAGTGCTTCGTCTGCATAGAGAAAAATAGGAAGGGTTCAGAAAGGGTTAATCTCCTGTTGTGGCACATATGCCTACCATAGTACAATAGGTGAGTACAACGTGTGAATGTTCCAGTGGCTTCCATTCAACTGCTCAATAAAGCGGTCGTTCAACTCGCAGCTGCTATGTAAAAAATGACTGCCATGTTCACTTACATATCAACAGTGATTGCATCTCATTGTATGGGAAGTACTTTGGGACATTTGGAGTACTGTGCACTGTTTTGGTCTCCTTACCTAAGGAAGGATATACGAGCTTTAGAGGGAATGTAACAAAGGTTCACCGATTCCTGGGATGGGGGGGATTATCCTTAGGAGGAGAATGGGCCTTTATAACCCCGAGAATTTAGAATAATGAGAGGTAATCTCATTGAAACATACAAAATTCTTACAGGGTCTGACAGGGTAGATGCTGGGAGGATGTTTTTCCTGACTGGGATGTCTAGAACTAGGGATCACAGTGTCTGAATAAGGGGTCGGCTATTTAGGACTGAGATGAGGAGAAATGTCTTCACTCAAAAAGTTGTGAATCTTTGTAATTCTCTACCACAGAGGGTTGTGGATGTTCAATTGTTGAGTATATTCAAGGTAGAGATTGCTAAAGTTTTGAATATTAAAGGAATCGAGGGAGATGGGAATAGTGCTGAAGGTGGAATTTAGATAGAAGATCAGCCATGATTTTATTGAATGGCAGAGCAGGCGCGAAGGGCCTAATGGCCTACTCCTACTCCTACTCCTATTTCTTATATTCTTATGTTCTTATGTTCTTGTGTGATAAGATGTCATGGAATTGTAAATCCTTTGTTTATATGTTGCATCCTAGATGTGGAATTTCCTGGTAACCAATTGCAGATTTTTGCTGAATCTTCAATAACAACATTTAAATCATTAATCAGCCTGTGGGAACATCATCATATGTCAAGAACAAAGAGCACACTAACAGTTGATGCCCATTCTGACAACACTGCCAGCACAACATATCTACCAAAAGCAGCACACCAACTTAAAATCAAGGCAGACTATAATTAAGAATAACAGCTAACAGGGAGTGATTTCAAGGCTATAATCTAATCTGGGCATCAGATGACAGTGAATTGATGTTGCCTGAAATAGTCGATGGGATTGCAATTTTCTGATCACTCTCAGGTATTCATTATTCTATATAAAAACGTAAGTAGACAATTAACTGATACAATGTTATATTCTTAGTTACAAAATGTAAGTTGCATGGAGTTGTTGAACTATCAAAGGCTGTTTCTGAATATTGGTGAACAAATGAAAGCATACGCGAATTAACTTTCTACTGGATTAGTGCCTTTGTTGAAGGCATCCCAGTATTAATCTACTTTTTAACCATTCTATTCATTTATACTCTGAATTAGTTATGCACATAAAATTTAACACAAGATCCATGATGCCTTGAATATCAATGGTATTGCTTAGGACAATGAAATCTAAACTTTTGTACGGTTGTATCAAATTAAATTTATGTTTTTAATTTTGTAACTCTATGAAATATATAACTACATAGAACCAAGAATTAGTGCAAATCCAATTTGTCTTGTTTATCCGTAGAAAATCCTTCTCCACTGTAAGTGACTGGATTGGTTTGAATTTAGCTGATTCTTGGGATGAAATCTGGCTCTAGGAGAACATTCAAACTGTTACTTTGGACTGTACGTTGTGAAATATGGGTTTGGCCAAAGTTGGTATTATCTTTTGCTTTTTCCACAAAATTACCAATTTCAAAAAGAATCAATTGTTCTTTATATATGTTCTAAAGGCCATCAGTATCAGCCGTATAAAATGTCAAACCTGCCTCAGTGATTGCATTCTCATCACAGACAGAAGATTGTGGGTTCAAATCCCACACCAGAGACTTGAGCACATAATCCAGGCTGACACTTCAGTGCAATACTGAAGGAGTGCTGCACTGTCAGGGGTGCCGTCTTTCAGATTATATATTTTTTGATTTTGTTGGAACTATTAATATTTTGTTGTAGGAATATGTTCTTCATCTGCAAAAGAAGACTGGGGATAGAACTTTTCTGTTCACTATACGTACCAAAATCTTAAATGCATTCTTTATAGATGTATTTATGATTTCAATACAAATAGCTAACAGAGGAAATCTTTCCTCCCATGCCCCCACGTTTTCCTCTTCCCAGCCTCGGCAAAGGCTGCCAACATCCAATTTGAATCTTTTCAAAGGCCGAAACAATATTGGCCCCATGTGCAGCTACTTAATTTCAATTGGGCACATCCCTTGTAAATCTAGCTGGCTGCTCAAATTTAAAAATCCTCCATTAGGCTAATTGCCAGTGCAAGGGCAAAGTTCTACTGAAAGCTTATGTTAATTGTTCAAATGTCCTAACCTCACAAAATTGTGCACAGTCAGCTCAGTGTGCTGTGCACTAACTTTGACAAGCAGCCAGAAATTCTCAGTACAAATTTTGCTGGAAACACAAAAATTGGGCATTAGTTCTTAATTTAAAATAAACATATACAACTGAATTTCATTTTTCCCAGAATTATTCACTATCAACACAGTTAAATGACAGCTTTAACATAGCAACATATCCTAAAGCTCTTCACAAAGAGGCAGATTACACACTGAGCAAGAATAGAACAAAGTTATGGGAAGGTGTCCAAAACAGTAACTTTGGAAGAAGATTTCAAAGTTAGACAGAAATGGTTCAACGCGAATAGGTTTGGGAAAATATCTCTCAATTACAAGGCCATGTCTGCTAAAGATTTGTTGGAGGATGGGGAGACAGTGGAAGTCAGAGAGGACTGATGTGATGAATGAATGTATTGAGTTTAATGTAGGTAGCACAGCTTTGCATGAGTTGGAGTTGTGTAGGGTTCAGCTCAGATAGCCCGCTAAGGAGAGCATTTGAAAAGTCAAATTCAATGTGACAGAGGCAAGGATGAGGATTTCAGCAGCAGGTGGAGTAAGGTAGGGATGGAGACTGTCAATGCTTGAGAGGTGAAAACAGAAAATTGTGATGGATTAAATGTGAGATTTGATTGAACAGAGTGTCAAGATTAAGGAAAGGGTAATGGTGGATATGGGGTTTAGTGGGTCAGTTCACTTGGTGATGGTGTGTGTGATGGGATAGATAGGAATGGAAACATGAAAGGGTGGTTTCATTGATGTGTACCCCAAAGGGGAAGTAATGGGGAGAAATTAAAACATGCTACGGTGCAGAGGGACCTGGGGGTCCTTGTGCATGAATCCCAAAATGTTAGTTTGCAGGTGCAGCAGGTAATCAGGAAGGCAAATGGAATGTTGGCCTTCATTGCGAGAGGGATGGAGTACCAAAGCAGGGAGGTCCTGTTGCAACTGTACAGGGTATTGGTGAGGCCGCACCTGGAGTACTGCGTGCAGTTTTGGTCACCTTACTTAAGGAAGGATATACTAGCTTTAGAGGGGGTACAGAGACAATTCACTAGGCTGATTCCGGAGATGAGGGGGTTACCTTATGATGATAGATTGAGTAGACTGGGTCTTTACTCGTTGGAGTTCAGAAGGATGAGGGGTGATCTTATAGAAACATTTAAAATAATGAAAGGGATAGACAAGATAGTGGCAGAGAGGTTGTTTCCACTGGTTGGGGAGACTAGAACTAGGGGGCACAGCCTCAAAATACGGGGGAGCCAATTTAAAACCGAGTTGAGAAGGAATTTCTTCTCCCAGAGGGTTGTGAATCTGTGGAATTCTCTGCTCAGGGAAGCAGTTGAGGCTAGCTCATTGAATGTATTCAAATCACAGATAGATAGATTTTTAACCAATAAGGGAATTAAGGGTTATGGGGAGCGGGCAGGTAAGTGGAGCTGAGTCCACGGCCAGATCAGCCATGATCTTGTTGAGTGGCGGAGCAGGCTCGAGGGGCTAGATGGCCTACTCCTGTTCCTAATTCTTATGTTCTTATGTTCTAATCAAGGAGGGTGAAGTAGTCAACTTTATGAATAATGCACCACAGTCACGTTAACCAGGAGATCACTGGTCAGATTGGTTTTGGTGCTGTGAGTGTGACAGTAACTATACTGAAGGGATTCCATGAGAAAGTTGTGAAGATAGGTGGGCATTAAGTTGGGTCAAGCAACCTGTAGAGGAAAAGCAGGTTAGAAATTGGATGGTATTCAAGTTATCATCTTGAGTCAACTTAATTTAACGTGAACAATTGTACTTGGACATTTTGGCAGCAATTCAACATCAGAATTATTTAAGAAGAACAGACTATTTTATTTTGGTGGCTCCATCTACTTTCTGTGGACAGAAATGATCTTGCACTAATGCTGCTGTATGTTTTAGAATGTAAAAAAATCACAACTTGGCAAATCTTTCTTTGTGGAAGCAGGTTATAACATTTTCTGGAAATGTTCAATCTTCATGTTTTAACTTTAAAAGCAGCATCACAGAAGTTTTATACCATATAAAATGATTTATTACTTTTATAGATGTATCAACCACAGGTGTACACCCCAATTTATTTAAATCTATAACAGGAATAGTTATGTATATTTATGAGGATTGCTGAAACCAAAAATCTAGTTTCTGGAAATTAAGATAAAAAATGTTGACCATGTGCTTGTTGTTAGATAATGTACCCATGCTGCTATATCAATTTTCTATTTATTGTGCTGTCTGCTTTTTGATACTAGTTTATAACTATGTCTAACATTGAAAGATTTTGACCATTAGTTAGAAGAAATGATTCATTTTCTGCAAGTTTGCAAGAGCAGTGCACACACCATCAGAAAAAAATCCAGCAATGGAATATTTTAACAGTAATTTGATTTTTAATTAAAAATTGATTTGATATATTTTTCTTAGTTTTGTTGGTACTGCATTAATTGGAACATTAACCACTAGTTACATTTTCTCTTAGGATCTGTAGGATATATTCAGCTACGTTTATAACCTCTACACTCAGTAGAGAAAAAATAAATTTGTTGCTGATGAAGGTTTGTTACTTAATTAATCTTTTCATAAATTGCAAAGCCAGTGAATTAGATTATTTATTATTAGCTTAACACTAATAATGAATGTTTGTTGTCAAAAATGTTTTGTTTATGGTATGGTATCAAATTAATCAGTGGTGCCATCCTAATACTTGGGGTATGACAAGCTGAAGAACTATGAGTTTAATGTAACACGGAGAGAAACTACTTTGTACAGAAATTGGTTTACTGGGTTTGTACATCAACATATTCAATTCATGAAGACAAGAAGCAATAATAAGAACAACAAGATAGGGGATATTTTCTGATGCTGTGTGCACTGCACTTGCATGTGTGTACCTAGGCTTGGGGGATGTAGTACAATCTCAGGAGTAGGTGTTTCACTGACTGCATTGGGATCACGCTCCCCATTATTTTATGGTCAGACTGTGCTGATATTGTTGTTTATGTGCATAGTCACAGTATCAGTTTCAAAATGACATTATTAAGGGCAGGGCTTTCCTACCCTTTATTTATGAGCAGTGTGTATTTGCAACGGCAAAATTCTGATTGGTCCCCTTGGATGACAAGACCAGATTTCTGATTGGTTCCCTTGGAGGACAAGACAGACCCAGCAGGTTGTTTGGAATATGTAATTATATCCTGCCTGCCTGAGTAATCAACTACTTTGCAACATGTAATTTAATCCATTCATTTTGACTGCCAGGCTCCCCACAGAGCTCACAGTACTGCTTTCAGCAAACAGATAGGGCTCACCCTCGCGGGTTAGGACCTTCTCCCTCTCCAAACAAGTTCCTGAACCCCCGCAACCCCGAGAGTGTTCCGGACCTCACTACCAATAACTGATCTCCAGTACTGTTGTTCCCAATAAAATAATTTAATAAGAAATTTGTAAAAGATCTCCCCAGACAGTGAAGTAAGTATTTTTAATCCCTTTAATCAATCTGCTTATATGAGGGAGTAGCTTTTTATCTTTACTGTCATTCGGTTTAGGTTGTGGCTTTTTTTGACAAAGGCCAAGAACAAATCTTTTTTCCGCAATAAGTGGTTAGGATTTGGAATGTACTGCCTGAAAGGATGGTGGAAATAAATTCAATAGTAACTTTCAAAAGGGAATTGGATAAATACCTGAAGGAGAAATCATTGCAGGGATATGGGGGAGTGGGACTAACTGGATTGCTCTTTGAAAGAGTCAGCATAGACTCAGTGGGACAAATGGCTTCCTTCTGTGCTGTACTATTCTATTATTCTATTCTATGATTCTAAGTTCGTGACCTTTTCCCTCCCTAACAAGTTCCTGACCACCAACGCCCCACCCCTCCCCGCCAAGTTCCTGACCTCCCCCCCACCCCATCAAGTTTATGATCTTCTCCCCCAACAAGTTCCTGACCTCCCCCCCCACCCCGATTTCCTGACCTCCTCCCCCTCAACAGGTTCCTGACCTATTCCCTCCAACCCTCCTCCCAGCCCCATAGATAGAGCATTGTGTGTGGGTCACAGATTGTTAACAGATGTATTAGGTATGAATAGTGACATAAGAACATAAGAAATAGGAGCAGGAGTCGGCCATTTGACCCCTTGAGCCTGCTCTGCCATTCAATAAAATCATGGCTGATCTGATATTGACCTCAACTCTACCTCCCTCCTCGCTCCCCATAACCCTTGACCCCCTTATCATGCAAAAATCTGTCTATCTCCACCGTCTAAACTCCAACGAGTATAGGCCCAACCTGTACAACCTCTCTTCATAAGACAACCTCTTCATCTCAGGATTTAACTCATGAACCCTCTCTGAACTGGCTCCAATGCAAGTATATTCCTCCTTAAATAAGGAAACCAAAACTGTACGCAGTACTCCAGGTGTGGTCTCACCAATGCCCTGTAGAGTTGTAGCAGGACTTCCCTACTTTTATACTCCATCCCCCTTGCAATAAAGGCCAACATTCCATTTGTCTTCCTGATTACTTGCTGTACTTGTATGCTAACATTTGTGTTTCATGTACAAGGACCCCTAGATCCCTCGGTACCACAGTATTTTGTAATCTCGCCCAATTTAAATAATAATTAGCTTTTTTATTTTTCCTACTAGTGGATAACCTCACATTTTCCCACATTATACTCCATCTGCCAAATGTTTGCCCACTCACAGCCTATCTATATCCCTTTGCAGATTCTTTGCATCCTCCTCACAACTTGCTTTCATATCTATCTTTGTATCATCAGCAAATTTGGCTACATTACACTTGGTCCCTTCATTGAAGTCATTAATATAGATTGTAAATAGTTGAGGTCCCAACACTGATCCCTGCAGCACTCCACTAGTTACCGTTTGCCAACCTGAAAATGATCCATTTATCCCAATTCTCTGTTTTCTGTTAGTTAGCCAATCCTCTATCCATGCTAATAGATTACCCCCAAACCCGTGAGCTCTTGCGCAGTAACTTTTTATGTGGCACCTTATCAAATGCCTTCTGGAAATTCAAATACACAACATCTACTGGTTCCCCTTTATCCACCCTGCTCATTACATCCTCAAAGAACTCCAGCAAATTTGTCAAACATGATTTCCCTTTCATAAAACCATGCTGACTCTGCTTGACGGTATTATGATTTTCCAAATGTCCTGCTACTACTTCCTTAATAATGCACTCCAGGATTTTCCCAATGATGTTTGGCTACCTGGTCTATAGTGTTCTGCTTTCTGTCTCCCTCCTTTCTTAAATAGGGGCGTTACATTTGCGGTTTTCCAATCTGCTGGGATCTCTCCAGAATCCGGGGAATTTTGGTAGATTAAATCCAATGCATCCACTATCTCTGCAGCCACTTCTTTTAAGACCCTAGGATGCAGGCCATCAGGTCCAGGGGACTTGTCCACCTTTAGTCCCATTAGTTTGCCTCATACATTTTCTTTAGTGATAGTGATTGTTTTAAGTTCTCCCCTCCCAATAGCCCCTTGATTATCAATTTTAGGATGTTTTTAGTGTCTTCTACCATGAATACTGATACAACATATTTGTTCAAAGTCTCCGCCATTTCCCTGTTCCCCATTATTAATTTCATCTTCTAAGGGACCAATGTTTAATTTAGCTTTTTATATACCTGCAGAAACTGGTACTGTCTGTTTTTATATTTCTTGCTAGTTTACTCTCATAAACTATCTTCTCTTTCTTTATTACTTTTTTAGTCATACTTTGCTGGTTTCTAAAAATTTCCCAATCTTCTGGCCTTCCACTATTATTTGCAACATTGCATGCCTTTGTTCTCAATTTGATACCATCCTTTACTTCCTTAGTTAGCCACAGATGGTTCATCCTTCTCAGAGTCTTTCTTTTTCACTGGAATATATCTTTGTTGAGAGTTATGAAATATCTCCTTACTGCTCATCCACCATCTTACCCTTTAATCTATTTTCCCAGTCCACTTTAGCCAACTCTGCCTTCATACCTTTGTAATTGCTTTTATTTAAGTTCAGGACAATAGTTTGAAACCTAGCTTTCTCACCCTCAAACTGAATTTTAAATTCTATCATGCTATGATCACTCTTCCCAAGAGGATCCTTTACTATCAGCTCATTAATTAATTCAGTCTCATTACATATTACCAGATCTAAAATAGTCTGCTCCATGGTTGGTTCCAATACGTACTGTTCTAAGAAACTATCCTGAATACACTCTATGAACTCTTCCTCAATGCTGCTTTTGGCAATTTGATTTGTCCAATCAATATGATTAAAATCACCCATGATTATTGCCATAGCTTTCTTACAAGCCTCCATTATTTCTTGATTTCTACTCTATGCTACAGTGTAGCTACTGTTAGGGGGCCTATAGATTACTCTCACCAGTGGCTTCTTTCCCTTATTATTTCTTATCTCCACCCAAACTGATTCTACATCTTGATCTTCTGAGCCAATATCAATTCTCAATACTGCACTGGTCTCATCCTTTATTAATAGAGCTACCCCACCTCCTTTTCCTTTCTGCCTATCCTTCCAAAATGGCTAATAACCCTGTATATTGAGCTCCCATCTTGCAACCACATCTCTGTAATGGCTGTCAGATCATACCCATTTATATCTATTTGTGCCATCAACTCTTCTATCTTGTTACGAATGCTGCGTGCATTCAGATAAAGAGCTTTTAATTTTGCCTTTTTACCATTTTTCCCTACTCTGACCCCACTTTATGATGCACTCTTATGTTTATACACTCTGTCCCTTCTTGTCACACTCTGGTTATCGTTAACACTGCACTATTACCTTCTCCATGACAGTGTCATGACTTCTGGATTTCGTCCAGACCAATGATGTCACTTGTCACACATGTGATGGGCTTTCTGAGAAATCAACAAGGTCCAGGGGGAGGAGAAGGAGAACGTGGTATGGGTGCAAAGTGAGTGGAAGAACGTGATTCACATCTAACAGAGGGGGAAGAACGTGATCCATCTTCCCATCTGGATCACGTTCTCGGTCTCATCCCCCCTTTTACACCTGGATCACATTCTTCCCCCATCCCCGCTGTTCTCTTTCCCTCCCCACCCGTTTCCACCTCCCGAGTTCCTGACCTTCTCTCCCCGAGATCCAAACCTCCTCTCCCCCCTCCGAGCTCGTCTCCCACTTCAATCCCCTCTCCTCTCCCCCACCCCCCTTCGATCCCCTCTCCACTCACCCCCTTTGATCCCTTCTCCTCTCTCCCTCCTCCTCAATTCCATCTTGCCGCTCATCCACTCTCCTATCCCCATTCGATCCCTTCTCCTCACCCCTTCTCCACTCCCCCCCCCTTCGATCCCCTCTCCTCTCCTCCCCTTCGATCCTCTCCCTCTTCTCCTCCCCCACCACCCCCCAATACCAACCTGATCCCGTGACCTTCTCTGCACGGAGCCGAGCAAGGCGTGGCAGCCAGCGCATCATTATGTCATGCATGTTCGCGACTGGATCGAGGGCACATGCGCAGTACCAACTGGTGCACAGGCATAGAGAGAGTGAAAAAAGTAGTGCAAATATTCAATCCATTAAATAAAATGAGTGCACTTTCAAACTGAATTCTTGCCCTTCGGGAATGAGTTTCCAATAGCAGTTTTTAGCTGGTTTATGCATGAGTGTGCTCGAATTATTCTTGCCTCTTTGAGTTATTTTTGTTGCACTTACATTGGTGAACTCTTTGCTTTTCTACAAAATGTCTATTTTTAGCATTTCTGTATTATCTTAATTCTTTTTTCACCTCTTGCCATTAAAGGGAGGTTAGGGGCTGGATTCTCCTCTGTGATGCCGGTCACTTTGGAGAATGAGGGAAAATCTGTCCGATGAGGCCTACATTTTACCTGGATTTTCCTACCCCTGCCTCCGCCAGGGCCAGCGCTGACCGAACCTTTCGCCCTCCAGCACATGAAAATGGAGGCTGCAGTTATGCCATTTACAATTTTCCATCTATTAATTGTAGCACCAAATTGGAAAATTACATCTTCAATCTTAGCTGACACTTGTGAAGGAGGGCTGTATTCTTGGAGGTGCCATTTTTCAGATGAGACATTAACAGCAGGAAAGTCTCCTGGTGTTTTCCATCAACCAACACCAGCAAAGACAAATTAATTGGTTATTCATCTCATTTGTTGCTTATGGGATTTTGTGAGCGAATTGGCTGTTGCATTTGCCAACACAACAATAATGACTGCACTTCAAAAGTAATTATTTGATTGTTAATTGCTTTGAGAGTCTTGAGGATGTGAGAAGGCGCTATAGAGATGTAAGCTCATCATGGGACTGTTACCAATTTGACAGATCCGCAGTAGATATTCACTCGGGCTCAGCATCATCGGTCAGTCCCATCGGCAGCACTCACCCTCCTATCATCAGGTGTGTATCTTGACCCCAATATTTATTAAAATGGAAGTGTGATTTAAGGATCATAACATCGAGCCCCTGGATACCACATGTGCTCTTTTGCCTTTCTGAAGGCAGATTGAGAAGCTCTCTAAAGAGGAGAAGGATGTCTATAAAGTTAATTTTATATGAAATATGAATGATCAGAAACCAATTTTTACAGCGAGATTCAATTAATTCTCTGCTGCTTCTCAGACCATAAGATAGCAAAATCCGCATCGCTACTACTATTATAGGCAAATCTCACTTACAAGTTAACTGTCCCTGAGTTTATTGGTACCTGGTTTTCTCTGTTACATTCATACATAGAACTGGATTCTCTCATTTTTCATGACTGACGAGAGAACTCTCTTATTGTTTCAGACTCCCATTACAAAGGGAGAGAGAAAGAAAACAAAACTCTCCTTTGACTCCATCTTCAACTGTGTGTGTTGACTGGCTTACTGAGTTGCCAATTAAAGTTACTTATTGCTGTAGCACCTGTATGTCTTTTCAGCTAAGTCTTCTGCTGGGAAAAATGAATGGAAACCATCCTAGTCCCAGGGTGCAAACGGCTATGAAACGTACACAACAACTTTCCATTGTTTCCTAATTAGCGTCCTAACTGGCTTTAAATGTTTAGTTAATAAATGTTGTATCCCTGAAAGTTAATTTTGTAGGCTGAATCTAAACTTTCATCAATATCATAGCATGAATTAAAACAAAATCCCTTCCAGGCCATATATGTAAACGTCCCAAATTGTTGGTGTATCCCAGGTACCCCTAAGAGCTGCCAAGACATATTTATTAGAAGTAAACAATGCAATATTATTTCATGGAATATCTATACTAGACAAATCAATCCCAGGGACCAGTGATACCTTCCTGAGCCGTAGCTCAATACACCAATTCAAAATCCACTGAAAGAAAATAAAATGAGGCATATACCTCCACACAGATAGAAATTGAGCATACATAGAAACATAGAAAATAGGTGCAGGAGTAGGCCATTCGGCCCTTCGAGCCTGCACCACCATTCAATAAGATCATGGCTGATCATTCACCTCAGTACCCCTTTCCTGCTTTCTCTCCATAAACCTTGATCCCTTTAGCCGTAAGGGCCATATCCAACTCCCTCGAATATATCTAACGAACTGGCCTCAACAACTCTCTGCGGTAGAGAATTCCACAGGTTAACAATTCTTTGAGTGAAGAAGTTTCTCCTCATCTGGGTCCTAAATGGCTTACCCCTTATCCTTAGACTGTGACCCCTGGTTCTGGACTTCCCCAACATCAGGAACATTCTTCCTGCATCTAACCTGTCCAATTCTGTCAGAATTTTTATGTTTCTAGGAGATCCCCTCTCATTCTTCTAAACTCCAGTGAATACAAGCCCAGTCGATCCAGTCTCTCCTCATATGTCAGTCCTGCCATCCCGGGAATCAGTCTGGTGAACCTTCGCTGCACTCCTTCAATAGCAAGAACGTCCTTCCTCAGATTAGGAGACCAAAACTGAACACAGTATTCCAGATGAGGCCTCACCAAGGCTCTGTACAACTGCAGTAAGACCTCCCTGCTCCTATACTCAAATCCCCTAGCTATGAAGGCCAACATACCATTTGCCTTCTTCACCGCCTGCTGTACCTGCATACCAACATTTAATGACTGATGTACCATGACACCCAGGTCTCGTTGCACCTCCCCTTTTCCTAATCTGTCACCATTGATAGATACCATAGGCATGCTGAGGCAATGATCTGCTGCTTGAACAGGTCTGGGGGTGCTTTATTGTATAGCCTTGCAAAGATTTCCACAATTATGATCTTAGAAGAGCAGTCACCATGCAGCATATGGAAGTGGAGGAACAAGCAGATTCTGAAAAGTATGATGATGAGCTGAGAATGAAGAGTTGGCAGCTGCTCTATCACTACAGAATGAAAATAAATCTAGCAGCGTATAATAGAAACCTATTTTAATTAAAATTTAAAGTCAGCTCAGTACAAACATTGCTCATATGTCCAAATAAACTGGGCCACCAACTGCCAACCATTATTCCCTACTTGACTTCAGCTTCCATGCATGCCAATCTATTCATCTACAGAAATCTGCCATAGTACAAGTGAATTCAAATAATTTATTGCTTCAACAGTGCTAATGTTTTCTCCCCCACCCTGGTGCCTTCTCTTTGTTACTGTGTATGGTGGGTGCTGCCTATTACCTAATCTAATAATCTTTCTAGCTGCTATGATACTGAAATAACGGGTATCAATAAATGGCCCCTGGCTCTGTTAATAAAGGATGATATCAGGGCAGTTGTGAGAGACGATATTGGCTCTAATGAACAAAATGTTGAATCATTGTGGGTGGAGATTAGAGATAGTAAGGGGAAAAAGTCACTGGTGGGCGTAGTTTATAGGCCCCCAAATAATAACTTCACGGTGGGGCGGACAATAATCAAGGGAATAATGGAGGCATGTAAAAAAGGAACAGCAGTAATCATGGGGGATTTTAACCTACATATCGATTGGTCAAATCAAATTGCATGGGGTAGCCTTGAGGAGGAATTCATAGAATGCATACGGGATTGTTTCTTAGAACAGTATGTTACAGAACCTACAAGAGAGCAAGCTATCTTAGATCTGGTCCTGTGTAATGAGACAGGAATAATAAACGATCTCCTAGTAAAAGATCCTCTCGGAATGAGTGATCACAGTATGGTTGAATTTGTAATACAGATTGGGGGTGAGGAAGTAGTGTCTCAAACGAGCGTACTATGCTTAAACAAAGGGGACTACAGTGGGATGAGGGCAGAGTTGGCTAAAGTAGACTGGAAACACAGACTAAACGATGGCACAATTGAGGAACAGTGGAGGACTTTTAAGGAGCTCTTTCATAGTGCTCAACAAAAATATATTCCAATGAAAAAGAAGGGCGGTAAGAGAAGGGATAACCAGCCATGGATAACCAAGGAAATTAAGGAGAGTATCAAATTAAAAACCAATGCGTATAAGGTGGCCAAGGTTAGTGGGAAACTAGAAGATTGGGAAAATTTTAAACAACAGCAAAGAATGAATAAGAAAGCAATAAAGAAAGGAAAGATAGATTATGAAAGTAAACTTGCGCAAAACATAAATACAGATAGTAAAAGCTTTTACCGATATATAAAATGGAAAAGAGTGACTAAAGTAAATGTTGGTCCCTTAGAAGATGAGAAGGAGGATATAATAATGGGAAATATGGAAATGGCTGAGACCTTAAACAATTATTTTGCTTCGGTCTTCAAAGTGGAAGACACAGAAACCATGCCAGAAATTGCTGGTCACAGGAATGTGGGAAGGGAGGACCTGGAGACAATCACTATCACTAGGGGGGTAGTGCTGGACAGGCTAATGGGACTCAAGGTAGACAAGTCCCCTGGTCCTGATGCAATGCATCCCAGGGTATTAAAAGAGATGGCGGAAGTTATAGCAGATGCATTCGTTATAATCTACCAAAATTCTCTGGACTCTGGGGAGGTACCAGCGGATTGGAAAGCAGCTAATGTAACGCCTCTGTTTAAAAAAGGGGGCAGACAAAAGGCAGGTAACTATAGGCTGGTTAGTTTAACATCTGTCGTGGGGAAAATGCTTGAAACTATCATTAAGGAAGAAATAGCGGGACATCTAGATAGGAATAGTGCAATCAAGCAGACGCAACATGAATTCATGAAGGGGAAATCATGTTTAACTAATTACTGGAATTCTTTGAGGATATAACGAGCATGGTGGATAGAGGTGTAACGATGGATGTGGTGTATTTATATTTTCAAAAGGCATTCGATAAGGTGCCACACAAAAGGTTACTGCAAAAGATAAAGGTATGCGGGGTCAGTGGAAATGTATTAACATGAATAGAGAATTGACTGGTGAACAGAAAGCAGAGAGTCGGGATAAATGGGTCCTTTTCGGGTTGGAAATTGGTGGTTAGTGGTGTGCCACAGGGATCAGTGCTGGGACCACAACTGTTTACAATTTACATAGATGGCCTGGAAGAGGGGACAGAGTGTAGTGTAACAAAATTTGCAGATGACACAAAGATTAGTGGGAAAGCGGGTTGTGTAGAGGACACAGAGAGGCTGCAAAGAGATTTAGATAGGTTAAGCGAATGGGCTAAGGTTTGGCAGATGGAATACAATGTCGGAAAGTGTGAGGTCATCCACCTTGGGGAAAAAAAACAAAAAAAGGGAATATTATTTGAATGGGGAGAAATTATAACATGCTGCGGTGCAGAGGGACCTGGGGGTCCTTGTGCATGAATCCCAAAAAGTTAGTTTGCAGGTAATCAGGAAGGCGAATGGAATGTTGGCCTTCATTGCGAGAGGGATGGAGTACAAAAGCAGGGAGGTCCTTCTGCAACTGTATAGGGTATTGGTGAGGCCGCACCTGGAGTACTGCGTGCAGTTTTGGTCGCCTTACTTAAGGAAGGATATACTAGCTTTGGAGGGGGTACAGAGACGATTCACTAGGCTGATTCCGGAGATGAGGGGTTTACCTTATGATGATAGATTGAGTAGATTGGGTCTTTACTCGTTGGAGTTCAGAAGGATGAGGGGTGATCTAATAGAAACATTTAAAATAATGAAAGGGATAGACAAGACAGAGGCAGAGAGGTTGTTTCCACTGGTCGGGAAGACTAGAACTAGGGGGCACAGCCTCAAAATACGGGGGAGTCAATTTAAAATCGAGTTGAGAAGGAATTTCTTCTCCCAGAGGGTTGTGAATCTGTGGAATTCTCTGCCCAAGGAAGCAGTTGAGGCTAGCTCATTGAATGTATTCAAGTCACAGATAGATAGATAGATTTTTAACCAATAAGGGAATTAAGGGTTATGGGGAGCAGGTGGGTAAGTGGAGCTGAGACCACAGCCAGATCAGCCAAGATCTTTTTGAATGGCGGAGAAGGCTCGAGGGGCTAGATGGTCTACTCCTGTTCCTAATTCTTCTGTTCTTATGTTCTTATGGGATGGAGGTGGTTCTTTGCCTCCTGCCGGGTCATGACATGATACTGCAATTGCTTACAGATGCTGTGATGGCTTCCCAGGCCTGTCCCCTTGCTGATTTAACTTGGGTCATTTAAGAAGGACAGCTGGGTGGCATGGACGTTGAGACATCCTGAGAAACAATTCTATCATCTGTGGCTGCTCTTGCAATACCTCTACTGCTGCACTCTCCCTCAGCATGTCCTATGATCTATATTGGCATAGACCTTAGAGCTGCAAGGAAGTCATTGAAGCCCCATGTCAGGGTACTGTCCAAACAATTCCCCAACATGGTAAATCCAGGCAGGATGGATTCACGGACACTGGAGCCCTAGGTATCCATAGCATCAGTGAGAATATTCCCAGACGAATTCCAAGGTTGCACTTAGGACAAGTGTTTTTTGGGCCAGTCGGTGTTACATGCTCCCGAGTGGACTGCAGTTCTTTGAAATGATCAAACACTACTGCACAAATATGATGGATGGTCCCTTGCTTACTTCCTGTCACATTTTTCAGGGTGCTTTGTGCATCATCATCATCATGGGCAGTCCCTCGGATCGAGGAAGACTTGCTTCCACTCTTAAAATGAGTCCTTAGATGGCTGAACAGTCCAATACGAGAGCCACAGTCCCTGTCACAGGTGGGACTGATAGTCGTCAAGGGTAAGGAAGGGTGGGACAGGTTTGCCGCATGCTCTTTCCGCTGCCTGCACTTAATTTCTGCATGCTCTTGGCGATGAGACTCGAGGTGCTCAGCACCCTCCCAGATACACTTTCTCCACTTAGGGCAGTCTTTGGCCAGGGTCTCCCAGGTGTCAGTGGGGATGTTGCACTTTATCAGGGAGGCATTGAGGGTGTCCTTGTAACGTTTCCTCTGCCCACCTTTGGCTCGTTTGCCGTGAAAGAGTTCCGAGTAGAGCGCTTGCTTTGGGAGTCTCGTGTCTGACATGCGGATATTGTGGCCTGCCCAGCAGAGCTGATCAAGTGTGGTCAGTGTTTCAATGCTGGGAATGTTGGCCTGGTCGAGGATGCTAATGTTGGTACGTTTGTCCTCCCAGAGGATTTGTAGGATCTTGCAGAGACATTGTTGGTGGTATTTCTCCAGCGACTTGAGGTGTCTACTGTACATGGTCCATGTCTCTGATCCATACAGGAGGGCGGATATTACTACAGCCTTGTAGACCATGAGCTTGGTGGCAGGTTTGAGTGCCTGGTCTTCGAACACTCTTTTCCTCAGGTGGCCGAAGGCTGCACTGTAAGATTCTAGCTGATACCTTGTATTACTAATTAATAAGTTTGAGAATCTACTATCAGCAACCTCAATACTTCATTAAGAAACACAACTTTGACAGTTACTGTCCTCTACCGTATCTTGTATTGATATATCATCTGTAGCAAACATGCAAGACCCATGCATCCCCAGTAAGTTACATCAGTCAACCCACTGGATGGAACCTTGGTGTCTTGAATTCAAGCTGTTCCCCAGGCCACTCGATTAAACCAACCTTTATACATACCCTCTCCCCACCCACCCAATATACCTACTTCTGTTGCAGGCTATGATGTCACAGAATAGCAGCATGTGCTATTATCTTTGTTTGAAAAATGGTAGAACTGGTTTTGTTCAGATCTGCAGTGCAGGCAGTAGACCTCATCTCTTATCTTTTCAAGATTACTCTGCTCAGCAATTTCGCCATTACACTTCTGTATCCATGGTAACCTTGCTTAACTATGTTAAATTTAGACACCCCTAAAGTCATGTGATACAATTCTCATCTGAAGATCTTGGGGCCGAAATTGCTCCCCTCTGTAAGGTCCATTACCGCCTCTAAGAAATCCATCAGAAATTGCCCTCTGGCCGGGAGCGGTGGAAACAGGTTTCCGCCCCACCCAACGTGCCCACCCCATCAAGCATGCACCGACCCCTTACCGCCCGATGGCGACCACGTTCCGCCCCGCAAGGAAAATTACCCCGTGGGAGCGGAGCTGCCGCTGCTCGGTGCCTCCGCTTTTCCTGGCGGGAAGCTGCCAGTGGATGGGTGGCGTGACCACCCTTAAAGGGGAGGGCACACTACCACAGCCGCTATTTCATTTTAATTGTTGGCCAACTCTGAGGTCGGCCCAACAATGGCAGCCACAGATTTGGCCGGGTCGCCAACAGACAGCCCTGCACACCCTCTTGGGTGCCGGACCACTGACTCGGTCGAAACCCTACCTGGTGACCCAGTGGGTGCCATTAAAGTGGCTGCAGAGACCGCAACGTCCCTCCCCTTTAACTGAAGGGGTGGGATGTTGTGACGTGTCAGCACAGTGCGGCACATCTGCGCCGCGCTGATGTTATAAGAGTCGTGCAGACATGCTCAGTACGGCGCTCATGACACCTTCTGTCCCGCTCCAAAAGCACTTCCGCCCCCAAACATCGCCTTAGAGAGGCAAACGAGGGTAATTTCCATCTTTTCGCCATCCCATGGATTTAAGAACATAGGAAATAGGAGCAGGAGTAGGCCATTTGGCCCCTTGTGCTTGCTCTGCCATTTAAGATCATGGCTAATCTGATCGTGGACTCAGCTCCACTTCCCTGCCCGCTCCACATAACCCTTTACTCCCTTGTTGCTCAAAACTCTGTCTATCTCCATCTTAAATATATTCAATGACCCAGCCTCCACAGCTCTCTGGGGCAGAAAATTCCAGAGATTTACAACCCTCTGAGAGAAGAAATTTCTGATTATCTCAGTTTTAAATGGGCGGCCACTTATTCTGAGACTATGCCCCCTAGTTTTAGTTTTGCCTATGTGGAAATATCCTCTTTGCATCCACCTTGTCGAACCCCCTCATTAACCTATATGTTTCGATAAGATCACCTTTCATTCTTCTGAACTCCAATGAGTATAGGCCCAACCTACTCAACCTATCTTCATAAGTCAACCCCCTCATCTCTGGAATCAACCTAGTGAACCTTCTCTGAACAGCCTCCAATGCAAGGATATCCTTCCTTAAATACAGAGACCAAAACTGTACGCAGTACTCTAGGTGTGGCCTCACCAGTACCCTGTAGCAGGACCTCTCTGCTTTTATACTCCATCCCCCTTGCAATAAAGGCCAACATTCCATTTACCTTCCTAATTATTTGCTGTACCTGCATACTAACTTTTTGTGTTTCATGCACAAGGAGGAGAATACTCACTTTATTTGAATTATCCACCCCGTTTGGGATGGAGGACAATTTCGGCCCCCTATTGTCTACAGGAAAACAGTTAATTCCTACACCAGCTGTCTTATCTTGCTAAGGCTTCATATTCTGCAAAGAGATGTTTTAAGCATATGTTGTACCCTATATACTAGTTAACACACAATGCTTTCTGCTCATGTCAAGTTATCCTAACATGAGTCATTTTTTTATTATTAGCCATAAAACCTACACTTTGCACATTCAAATAATTGAATTAATAGAGCTGAGAGAGCAGCATTTTTAGTTTCTAATCTAGTCCTGTTAATTTGAACGTTTTATTTGCTCAGAAAATGAGAATGATCTGGTAATTGGAATTAAGCAATTTAAATAAAATAGTGTAGAAAGCATTTTTTGTATGATTTTAATGCAAGTAGATAGATTATTTGAATTAAACAACTTTGAATTAAGAGGAATACTATCATTGGATGGCATTAATCTTGGAACTCAACAGCAGGGTGCCCTTGACCCGACCTTCCAGAAACCTAGGGTTCAATTTTGCCCAACCCCTTTTTTCGGCACACTTACCTTAAGTGCGCCGACTTTGCGTGCTGGAAACAGCGCCAGAAAAAAGTCGCCCCATCCTGGCCGCTCTTCCGACTCCCCGGAGTCCGAGCGTGGCGTGCATTGTGAAGTGGGGGGGCGGAGCAACAGGCCAGCGCCGAAAACAGTGCCGGCACATGCGCAGTGAAGTCTGCGCGCATGCTCCTGCCCTCCCAGCGTGTCCTGCGGGCTGTGAGCAGGAGTCGATGCTCGCAGCCCCTATCCTTGGCCGAAGGCAGAGTGGACTCCTGCACTGGCTGGCCGGCCCGCTGAGTTCCCGGGCTGAGGTAGGACTTCAGTTTTATTTTTTATTCATGGATAGTTGTGCTTGAGAGTTTTGATTGAGGGTGGGGGTCTGTTTTGATGGCAGGGGGGGTGGGAACTTAAAAAAAAAACTTGATTCTGGCATAAAGGTAGGACTTCTATTTTTTATTTGTTATTGATTGATTGCTTATTACTTTTTGGCCTTTGTTTCGTGCTTTGTAAGTCTTGGTGCTTTAAATGTACTAATTTGCGCCGAGTTCTTAACTGCCCGCAAGGTTTTTCAGAGCTGGCCACATACGCTGACCTAAGTCGATTTGGACTAAGTTTTAGCTGGCCAAAGTGGCATAAATGGCCAAAACTGGCGTAAGTGTCTGGGAACACCCCCTTTTGAAAAAAAACTGAACTAAAAAAAAATCGTACCTAACTGACTTACTTTGGAGCAAATATTTTGGGGAAAATGGCATTTTTTAACTTACGTCAGAAAAAACTTACTCCAAAAAAATTTATGCAAGTCATGGCCAAAATTGGGCCCCTAATTCCTTCTCTTCTGTTGCTGCTTGCACTTGATTTTTAAAAATTAGTTCACGGGATATGGGCATCGCTGGCAAAGCCAACATTTATTGCCCATCTCTACTTACCCTTGAGAAGGTGGTGGTGAGCTGCCACTTTGAACCGCTGAAGTCCATGTGGTGAAAGTACTCCCACAGTGCTGTTCGGGAGAGAGTTCCAGGATTTTGACCCAGCGACGATTCTACTCACTGGTGCTTCCCCCAATGTTCCCTCCTTAAAGTCTGACTATGAATCTCTAGAACAGATCTTGCTTTGCTAGTATTTGTGACAGGCATAGGCTTCGCAACCTTTGGCCTACAGCTCTGGGCCTACAGCTGTTGGCCCCAGGCTGTGGAAACTCAAGGGCAACAATTATTACGTTAGCAGCAACATACTGTTTTTAATAAGCATAATTTGCCAATAGTTGCCAGCTGCGATGCTTGCAAAGTTCATGATTGACAGAGTGCCTGAGTGTTTGACAGATTTTGGAATAAAGGAATAGCAGCAATGCTGGTACAAGACTGGAGGTGTGGAATGCCCTCTTGCATGACCTTTTGCAGTTGTTGCCATCAATTCCAGCCCAACAACAGAGAACAACTATTTAAATGAGCAGACCTTGCAAACTGTTTGGAGGTTCCCTCCATTCGCCCTGATATGCGATGCACCATTGTACTGCTTGTACTGAAAGTACTTTCACTGAAATAAACAATGAAACAAGCAGTGTGTGAATTAACTATACATGTTAGAATGGAACCTACTTTTCCATGTATGATCAGAAAAAAATATGTTGGTTTTTTTTGGGTGATTTACATCCTGATGCAAATAGGAAGTCAGGTTGCCTTCAAGTAAATCAATATATAACTGGGTTTTAAAGTAAGGTTAAAGATCACAAATTACCAAAACAAGTAAGTGACAAAAATTGCAAACACCAGTCAACATATTAAAATAGAGAAATGCATTAACTAAGTGGAACAATTTAGTGTATTTAGACTGTCAAATTATACAAAATTGTACCACTGTGCATGAAATTGATTACAAAGTGCTTTGTCTTTTCACCATTTTCAGGTATAATGGAGGCAAAAGAATATTAACGAGCATTTGCTTTTAAAAAGATACAATATTTTCAATCGCTATATATTATTTAAAATATATGATGATGGTCCAAACTTCCACTTGTAACATGGGTGAAAGATTTTTTTCCCTTCAATTAAAGATCCACAATTGGAATTGCAGGAACGCGTAGCTTTGGCATTTGCGATTTATCAGTATGCAATTTCATTATAGGGTTGTTAATTATGGAGAAAAACAGGCATTATTCTAATTCACCTTAAATTCCTTAGTGACCCAATGGATGCAAATACAATGTTGGCTTCAATGTCTATTTGAAGCAATATTGAAATTACTTTCCTCTATTAGCATCTTGCTGTTCTCCGCTTCTGCAAGTAACAACTCAACTGTAATCTTTGTAACCTTTTGTATTTCCTTGTTAGCTGTCTTTGTAACCTCTGACTGAGTTTTTTCCATTTGAACTTTGTCCCTTGCTTCCTCATTTCTTTTAATTAGATTATCATGCAATCTCTTTGCATGAATGAAAAAGCCTTATTAACTATAATGGGATCATACTTTTGAGAACACTGTTTTACTCATGACATTGATGATGAGATAACTGTGCCTCCTAATAGTCTCTGGTTTCCTTTTATTTGGAAGTGAGAGGGTAGGGTTACAGCCCTATCTATATATGACAGTTAAGCAGACCAGGAATAGACTAGAGGTAGAGAAGGCAAGAGATGTGGGCTGGGAGTGGAGAGGATTCATAAAGGCAAAATCGTTTGCTTGCATATAAATAGGATTTAGAAACATAGAAACATAGAAAATAGGTGCAGGAGTAGGCCATTCGGCCCTTCGAGCCTGCACCGCCATTCAATGAGTTCATGGCTGAACATGCAACTTCAGTACCCCATTCCTGCCTTCTCGCCATACCCCTTGATCCTCCTAGTAGTAAGGACTACATCTAACTCCTTTTTGAATATATTTCGTGAATTGGCCTCAACAACTTTCTGTGGTAGAGAATTCCACAGGTTCACCACTCTCTGGGTGAAGAAGTTTCTCCTCATCTTGGTCCTAAATGGCTTACCACTTATCCTTAGACTGTGACCCCTGGTTCTGGACTTCCCCAACATTGAGAACATTCTTCCTGCATCTAACCTGTCTAAACCAGTCAGAATTTTAAATGTTTCTATGAGATCCCCTCTCATTCTTCTGAACTCCAGTGAATACAAGCCCAGTTGATCCAATCTTTCTTGGTATGTCAGTTCCGCCATCCCGGAATCAGTCTGGTGAACCTTCGCTGCACTCCCTCAATAGCAAGAATGTCCTTCCTCAAGTTAGACCAAAACTGTACACAATACTCCAGGTGTGGCCTCACCAAGGCCCTGTACAACTGTAGTAACACCTCCCTGCCCCGGTACTCAAATCCCCTCGCTATGAAGGCCAACATGCCATTTGCTTTCTTAACCACCTGCTGTACTTGCATGCCAACCTTCAATGACTGATGTACCATGACACCCAGGTCTCGTTGCACCTCCCCTTTTCCTAATCTGTCACCATTCAGATAATAGTCTGTCTCTCTGTTTTTACCACCAAAGTGGATAACCTCACATTTATCCACATTATACTTCATCTGCCATGCATTTGCCCACTCACCTAACCTATCCAAGTCACTCTGCAGCCTCATAGCATCCTCCTCGCAGCTCACACTGCCACCCAACTTAGTGTCATCCGCAAATTTGGAGATACTACATTTAATCCCCTCGTCTAAATCATTAATGTACAATGTAAATAGCTGGGGTCCCAGCACAGAACTTTGCGGTACCCCACTAGTCACTGCCTGCCATTCTGGAAAGTACCCATTTACTCCTACTCTTTGCTTCCTGTCTGCCAACCAGTTCTCAATCCACGTCAGCACACTACCCCCAATCCCATGTGCTTTAACTTTGCACATTAATCTCTTGTGTGGGTCCTTGTCGAAAGCCTTCTGAAAGTCCAAATACACCACATCAACTGGTTCTCCCTTGTCCACTCTACTGGAAACATCCTCAAAAAATTCCAGAAGATTTGTCAAGCATGATTTCCCTTTCACAAGTCCATGCTGACTTGGACCTATCATGTCACCTCTTTCCAAATGCGTTGCTATGACATCCTTAATAATTGATTCCATCATTTTACCCAATACCGATGTCAGGCTGACCGGTCTATAATTCCCTGTTTTCTCTCTCCCTCCTTTTTTAAAAAGTGGCGTTGCATTGGCTACCCTCCAATCCATAGGAACTGACATGCAAATGACTCATTTACAAATGAGCAAAATTTTATTGTAGGTGATCATGATTGGTTTGGGAATTCAGCAACATTGTATGCAAACCAGGTTTGTATACAAACAAGTTGCATGCAAGCAAACAGCACTGTACTCAAAATTGTAATGGACAGATTTATAACTAAAAAAATTGTGGAGGCTGAGAAACAGCAGCTTCATCTGACGTTATAAAAAACCTTGATACTGTGTTTGATAAAGCTGCTGTTTATTGTGTAATTGACTCAATTTATTTGCTGCCATTTAATATTGCAATTGCAATTGCATCAGTCAGGCCAACACATGGCTGAACCAGACTTATCTTCACTCTTTCCATTCTCCCTATTCTGTAATGTGCTTTCCCACCATTCATCCTTCCTCAAATGTTAATCTAAATGCAAATGGTTTAAAACTCCTCCATCATTTCCTACACCAGTGCTTTCCAGTATCTGTACATGTGTGCTATAGAACAAAAAGACACAAAATTGAAGAAAATAAGAAGGCATTGGGCCATGAAAATGCCATTTGGCCCATGAAGTCCACCTTTTCCAGACATCGGGGCTGAAAGCTCACAGGTCATTCAACCTGACGTAAACGTCGGCACCTGCTCAACAATGGCCTCTGGTATTGACCCCACCAAAATAAATAAGGTCAGAGGAAGGTCATATATTTTACATAAAGTGGGTGGGTGTCTGAGCCACTATGGGCACTTCCTGGATGCACGATTCCTCTAGAGAATGAAACAAAAGGTTAAAATATCTTGCCTCTTTAGGGGTCCAAGCCACAATCCAAGCCTGGATCCCAAAAGACGTTTATATCTGCTATTTGGCAGGCTGGTATCTCTACTTCCATTCAGTGTACAAGACCGCTGAAGTCCGACCAGAATTGGAACATGGGAACTTTTAGTTTGGGACGGGCCAAAGTTGTACCCCTGACAATGCTTCATGAAAACTACTAGGGAAAGTCGAGCCCTTGTGTATCGTGGTCTTGGTCTGATTTGCAATACTTCCATTAACTCCTGCTAGAGTGTGCTGGATGGGCTGCAGATTTTCAATTCCCTCAACAATATCATCTATACCTGTTGTGTATTTCTGTTACTGGACTGCACCTCACTATGTCCACTGATCTGCAGGAGAGCACACTCATAAAGAACCAAAGCTGACCATACAATCTCCTAGTCTGTCCAAGACCGAGGCGATGTTAGAAAGTGAGGTCTGCATGATTACAGTACGATGCTACTACTGGTGTTACACGCTATGTCATAGGGGAGGGGGTTTGCTGCAAATGGCCCATGTGACCATGCTGGCCTGCAGAGTTGCAATCCTGTGCATCGGACCTGTACACATGCACATTATGAAATACTCATGCGAGCCGTCATGTGGTGAAAACGCCTAGGTAATCTGTCATGCTCAGATTCAATCTTCTCTTAAAAGCTGGACTACAAAGGTCTACACCTCTGTCTTCTCCAGCAAAGAAAGTATGTGAGCTGGCTCTCTGGACAGCTGGTTTCTTTTTCCCCTTTACCATACCATCTGCTCCTGCTCAGTTGGGCTCAATGAATCACCCAGTGCACACCTGTCAAAGTTATTGGATATATTGCACAAGGCATATATTTTTAAACTGGCGCTGGCATGATAAAAATAAGTGAGAGTACATCTTGGAGATGAAACCTTGTTGACGCACGTGAGCAGGGTTTCTGCTGCATTTCTAACAAAGTTACAGAGACGGAATGGGTGCAGCTCTAAGAAAATTCCCAGCCAAGGTTTTGGTGTTCATTTGCTGATGTAGCTGCAGTGAGTGAACCAGTAAATGAAAGATTGAGACATGAGAAAAAGAGGGAGAAAAGTTGGCCACATACCAAGGTCATTTGCAACCAAGCTTCCAGCTTCCTAATTTCTCCATATTATCCCTGCTCGTGATTACTAATGCAGCTTCTTAAAAGGAATAATAATAATTTGGGGTTCTCTCTTTTTTTATGGGCAGTCTACTCTACAAGAAGAGTAGAAGGGGAGAAATAATTAATATTGATAAAAGCCTTTGCCATGTATTGGCCCACTAATAATAGTGTGCATGATGAGAGAACATACATCATATTGTTACAATAGATAGAAGCAGTTGTTGGAGGGCAGCTATTGAGAATGTAAGGAAGCCTCCTGACATCTCCATTGCTGCCTAGGGCAAATATAGAAAGCTTCTGAGGAAATGACAGAATTAAGGAGGTGAAGGTACGGGTCATGCCTTGCAGAGTTGAAACAGAGATGTTAGTGGAGTTTCCTACCTTAGCGCATCTGGCAAGGTCTATAATTTATTTCTGCACTGCAGCTTGGTTCCATGGTTTATGCTGCTGGCATTAACATAAAACACATGAATGTAAAATTTGACTTCAAACTTGCTTCTTTAATCCTGCACCTAGAATGTTAAGAATGAATAAGTACAGATTATGTTCTAATAGTTCATTAAAATGGAATGATTATCATTAATATTCGAATGTAAACTTTTGACATCAGAAATGACAGGTTTTCGTATTGCGAATGGGTGATTTATTCTAAGCATACCAATATGATAATGTAGACAAACAAAGGGACAATGTAGGTCACAAACTACTATGGTATTTTTGGATTCACGAACCAACATTTAATTATTCATCTTTTTGAAGTATTATATAGTACAAGTACCACAACTGAAGTAATCTCTGATAACATTTGACTTGTTTAAAAAAAGTCGGCCTCATCTGGAGCAGACTGTATTGCCTTCGACTGCATCTGCTCAAGCCCTGTCTTGACTAGATGCCACCAGTTTCCTTCTCCAGGTCGCTTCTATTATCTGCACCAAGGTCACCTGACCCTCTGAAAGAATTCACGTATAAAGCATTATATTGAAAATTCTCTCTTGAATCTAAATGCTGGACTTCCAAAGTTGTATATACTGATGGAATTTCCAGGAAGTATATGGGTGGTGGGTAACTTTTCACCTTCACAGCCTGGTCAATAATCTGGTGGGGTGGCTTGTCCATTAAAGTCAATTCTTCAATTGGTGGCTGAACCGCTCTGTCAGATACTCCCTAGGCTGTAAAGTTGAAAATTTACCCCCTCTATATTTCCTGGAAATATCATCCATGAGGGTGAATATTGCTCCCAGAAAATTAAAGGAACTTGCATTCATATCATTGATATAAAGAAAAATTCAGTGGGATATATTTCTATGATTATGTGTGTGCAGTTTGCAAATAAGCCTAAGCATAAGTCCCAGTTTGTATAAGTATTATAGTCTAGGGGGGGGGGGAGGGGTACTTCTTTTTCAAAGTACATTATAGAAAAAAAATTGACTTGCATGAAATTTCTTATTTGTTTGAAAAAGCTTCTAGTTTATCGCTGAGTAAGGCCTTCCTTCCTCTTCGGCTACTCTGGTGATACAATTAGAGGGAGCAATCTGGAGTGACTCCATTGCTCCAATTGCAGATGCCATGCTTTCAAGTTAGCCTAAGGAGTACTATAGAGTTAACGGACCAGAGGAAGCCACTCTACAAGGCAGGAAATATGTATCTTTAACTCTTAACATGATTTCCTGCTTCCTATGGTTCTGGATTGGCCCTAAGGCTGGTTTAAAGGCTCATCTCCCATTGATTAATATTGAGCCACTCTGGCATGCACATTGCCAGGAAGTAATACCACCGGTGTAGAGTAGCAGAGATGATGCTTTAAAAAAAATGTTAAAGAAAAGTTTATTATTTTTTCCTATAAAGAGTACTCGGTATAGACCACCATGAAGAGGAAATATAAATTAATTCAAAAATGTAAAGCAGTATACTAAATTCATTTAAAAACAAAATACACTTATGCACACAGATTTATTTATAGGAATATGCACTAGAACATCTATAACTTGCCAGTGTGCACCTACATTTCCAGCTGTGATCTGTGTGATTGCATACAGCTGTAATCTGGTTTTGATTTTTTGATCAATGGAGCCTCCGTGTGTTAATATATAAAACAACAAATTAAAATCATTAAAGGATTACCTGTGTGTAGTTACCCTGCAATATGCATTGTTTGGATCAGGAAAATCCAGGACTAAACTGTATGCATCTGATATGCAGCCTCATTTTCAAAGCTATGTCGTGACATCTGGTTGAAATTACATTTAAAGACTCACAACTTTTAACTATTCCATTGATCCCTATCCATCTTTAGCACACTGATGCCCACTGCTGTGAGCATCCATGCACAGAATATATTAAATTTGGCATATTAATTATACTCTATGTGGATGAAACCAAAATTGTATATTGCATCACAGACACAGGAGACTGTCTCAAGGAGGCTATGGCTGAGATTTTCCGCCATGATATTGCCCAGAATTGGGCAGGGTCACCATAGAGAATGAAAGATAATGTGGACACTGAAGCCTACAGTTACATAATCATCCCAATTTCCCTCCACCTTGCCCACGAGAGAAACCACTGGCTTCTCCTTCCCCACCTGCTGCATTTGTCAGGGGCGGGAAGAGAAGTGGGATCCGGATCCCTGGAAAATTTCCCTCTCATCTGCCCTATTTACTGGTGCTTCCTGGGAACCACCACTGGGAAGGTGGCGTTAGGCCCTGGGATGCTCAGAGGTCACCCTGTGGATGAAGAGGGCCTTGTAGTGGCCTAGTTTCCCTCCAGGCTGGCCGCTAACACTCACCTTCTGAAAGTTCTGGTCTTTGCCAAGAACTGCAGGGGGGAAACTGCTCCAATCTTTGTACACTTCTACCACTTAAGATCCCTCACCATCACGTGCTCTAAATCCCCCAAGCACTTGCACAGAAATTGGCAGCCTAGGTTGATTAGAAAGTGAGTTAGAGGGGCCGGCATTTGGTGAAACAGCCAGCACAAATGAAGAGTAGGCAGTGACCGCAGGGACAGCTTAGACCCAGGGAGGGTGAGGTCGTTTCCTAGCTTTGCTGGGCAGGAAAGGGGTCCTGCTGGCCTCAAGGATCCAGCCTTTAAAATAAAAATGCAGGCCTCACACAAGCAGAAAGAAAGAATATTAAACTACATCAGTGTTTGATGTGAGCATTTAGTATCAGCAATTAAACAATTCCATTGGAATTGCTTATACTGTAGAATAAGTTGTACGCTTACATAAGAAGGCCACCTCCCTGAAGGTAACATTCATATTGTGACCTGCTTGATATGAGATTGTTCTAATTGAAGTACTTGCTTTAAGTTTTGTAGTTCCACTCCATCTAGTGTAATTTGTTAAGTTATTATTTCATGCATTTCTCAATAGGAATGAGAGTTATGTAATTTTCCAGGTGACAAATTTCATATAACCTGAGGGATATTGTAAGCTATGGATATCTCCTGCTGTGATTCTCATTTCTTTACTGCCATGCATTTATTATATCCATTTATTAGAGCTGGGAGAGATGCATACTGCAATATAGGCATTTTAGAAAGAAGAACATGAAAATGTTGCAATTAATCACTCGTGTCCAAATAAAGAACATTTTGTTTTACATTCTCCTCCAAATTTTCATCAATTAATTATAGCTATTTTCATCATAATTTATGACTAGAGTCATCCAATTTCAGATCACAATTTTTATTGTTGTGTTTACTAAAATATTACCAAAAAGCAATGTACAAACAAATTTGCTCTACAATTGCAAATAACATGTCTCACGCCCTGTCTTGAATGAACGTTGTTGTTTAGTACCTTGTGCACTTGTTATCATATGCTGTGCACAAAATGTTGTAGTTACACTCTCTGGGCCCAAATTTGGCCCACCCATTTTTTCGGCGCACTCATGTGAGATGCGCTGACTTCCTAGGATAAAAACGGCGCCAAAAAGTTGTCGCCTTATTCTGGCCACTCTGTGGCTTCTCCCATGGCTTGGCGCGGTGTGGCAATTCAATTAGGGGGCGGAGCTAGGGCCCTGTGCTCAAAAGAGTGCCGGCAGCTCAACGCATGCGCACTGGAGGTTTCGCGCATGCGCAGTAGCTCCTCTGCAGCGTGGGACCCGATGTCCCACCCCTATCCCAGGCCGAGTTGCATCACGAGAGAAGTCAGCAGTCCCTCGGAGGAGAAGTCAGCAGTCCTCGGCGAGAGAAGTCCACCAGTCCCTCGGAATTGACTTCTGCAGCCTCCATGTTCTGCGAGCCCAGCCTGCTGTGTGTTGTGTGTGGCCAATTATCTGCACTCTCTCTCCCGCCCGGGCGTCCCACCCACCCGCACCTATCCTCAATAGAGTGGCCTCTCTCACCGGCTGGATATCAAAGCAAATCAGTTGTAAGTGTGATGTACTTTGCAAGTGCTAGATACAAGACTTATTACATGTATAAAAGATGGTTTTTATTTTAATTAATTCTCAGCTAGGTCTTTAGATAGAGCATTATAGTGATGTGTATCATTTCATCTTGGATAAGAGGAAGAGGCATATCGTGATCTGTCCTATTTGAAATTCTTAGTGTATGTGTCTATATAGGACTTTCCTTTCTACTCTGTCCTCTCTTAAATCTTGTACACCACATATCATTCCAACCAACGGGAGACCTGGTTGGTTGGATTGGAAGATGGCTCCAAAGCCTCTAGAAAGGTTGCTTTATTGGCTGTTAGAACGTGGATAAAGGCCGAATAGGGTGGTGTGCTGATTATTTTTTTAACTGGCTCCTGCAGCCAGTGTATTCTGCTGAGCCCAGCCCCCCTTTAAGTTGACCTGCAGCCTCCTTGTTCTGCGAGCCCAGCCTGCTGTGTGTTGTGTGTGGTCAGTTCCCGGCACTCTCTCTCCCGCCCGGGCGTCCCACCCTCCCACACCTATCCCCAGCCAAGTGGCCTCTCGCACCGGCAGGCCCGCTGACTTTCCGGGCCGAGTTATAAAGGTAGGACTTAGGTTTCATTTTATATTTATTTTTTTAAAATTTATTATTGATGGTTTTTATGCTTCTTGAATGTTTAGTGAAGGTGTTTAGTGCTTTGCAAGGCCCTCTCCGCTCCCCCGCCCCCCCACCCCACCCCCCCCATCTCTGGCTACCTGCGCTGATTTCTTAACTTCCCCACAAGGCTTTTCTGTGTGGCCTCCAGAAAAATCAAGTTGTTCCAAAAAAAACAGAGCAACTCCTGGGCAAATTTGGGCCCAATATGCTAAACATATAAGAGGCAATTTTAACCCTCAACATCTGGACCCTGGGAATTGATGGGAATCGGGCTGTAAGGCAATTAAAATAACTACAGATTACTTACTGCGCTGTTCCCACTGCGTTACCAGTACTACTTCTTCACAGTAAAAGACACAAAAAGTATATCAAAATTAGTGGGGAACCAAGGGATTAATGAGAGCAAGGAACTTAAAGTAATTAATATCAATAGAGAAAAAGTACTTCAGAAACTAATGGGACTAAAAGCTGACAAATCCCCTGGATCTGATGGCCTATATCCTAGGTTTCGAAAAGTGGTGGCTGCAGAGATAGTGGATGCATTGGTTGTGGTCTTCCAAAATTCCCTCGATTCAGGAAAGGTCTCAACGGATTGGAAGGTAGCAAATGTAACCCCGCTATTCAAGAAAGGAAGGACAGAGAAAACCAGGAACTATAGGCCAGCTAGCCTGACATCAGTCATCGGGAAAATGCTGTAATCCATTATTAAGGAAGTGGTAATAGGGTACTTAGAAAATCATAATATAATTAGGCAGAGTCAACATGGTTTTATGAAAGGGAAATCATGATTGACATATTAGAGTTTTTTGAGGATGTAACTAGCAGTGTAGATAAAGGAAAAGCAGTGGATGTAGTATATATTTGGTTTTCCAAAAAACATTTGATAAGGTGCCACATAAAAGGTTGTTAATCAAGATAAGGACACATGGGTTAGGGGTAAGATATTAGCACAGTTAAAGGATTGGTTACCAGACAGAAAACAGAGAGTAGGGCTAAACGGGTCATTTTCAGATTGGAAGGCTGTAACTAATGGAGTGCCGCACGGATCAGTGCTTGGGCCTCAGCTATTTACAATCTTTATTAATGACTTGGATAAAGGGACTGAATGCAAAGTATCCAAGTTTGCTGACAATACAAAGCTAAATACAAAGCTGGAAAAGTAAGATGTGAGGAGGATGCAAAAAGCCTGCAAAGGGATATAAACAGGTTAAGTGGGTGGACAATAAGGTGGCAGGTGAAGTATAATGTGGGAAAATGTGAGGGTATTCACTTTGGTAGGAAGAATAGGAAAACAGAATTATTTTAAATGGTGAGAAACTATTAAATGTTGGTCAGAGAAATTTGGGTGTTCTTGTATAGAAAACACAGAGGTAGCATACATGTACAGCAATTAATTAGGAAGGCAAATGACATGTTGTCCTTTATTGCTAGAGGGTTGGAGTACAAGAATAAGGAAGTCTTACTACAAATGTACAGGGCTCTGGTGAAGCCATACCTGGAGTACTGAGCACAGTTTTGGTTCCCTTATTTAAGGAAGGAGATACTTGCCGTGGAGGAGGTGCAACGAAGGTTCACTAGATTGATCGCTGGGATGAGAGAGTTGTCCGATGAGGAGAGATTGTGTAGATTGGGCCTATACTCTGGAGTTCAGAAGAATGAGAGGTGATCTCATTGAAACAAAGAAAATTCTGAGGGGGATTGACAGGGTAGATACTGAGAGATTGTTTCCCCTGGCTAAAGAGTCTAGAACTAGGAGGCAAAGTCTCAGGATAAGAAGTTGGCCATTTAAAACTGAGATGAGGAAGAATTTCTTCACTCAGAGGGTTGTGGATCTTTGGAATTCTCTGCCCCATGGGCTGTGGATGCTCAGTCGTTGAGTATATTCAAGGCTGAGATAGATAGATTTTTGGACTCCAGAGGAATTAAGCAATATGGGGATTGGGCAGGAAAGTGGATTTGAGGTCGAAGACCAGTCATGATCTTATTGAATGGTGGAGTAGGTTTGAGGGGTCGTATGATCTACTCCTGCTCCTAATTGTTATGTTCTCATGTACTAATGATCCGGCATTTTAACCATGCAGTAATTTTTAGTTGGCCAAAACACCCACCAAATACAAGCAGAGGTCTCATGGATACTTGCACATTGGGGTAATATGACACAATTAGAACACCACAACAATTTTAATTTGAAATAGAGGAAGCCTGCCCAGTGCCTAACCCACCAGTAAAACTTAACGATTGGTCTCTCAGAGTTACTGAAACAATATTTAAAGAGGCATTCATCTGCCGGTAATTGGATCATAGGATCTGTGTGCCATAGTGCTGTTTGAATTGTCAGGAGAATTTCCAGCTTCCAGATCACCTCTTTCTGATTTTTTTCTTGCCTTACTTACTCATCTGCCTATCATGGCGACTATTATTGCTGGTTTCATTTGGATGGAGAAACAGTTAACAGTGGAAGAGGTGCCGCAGCCTCAGTTAGCTGAAGTAGCAGCAACTGGCCTATTAGAAGACAGTAGGTGGGGGGTGCATTACTAGGAGGCCATACCCAGCACACAGGTGTCCAGGCTAAGAGTCACTTTCTTGGACCTTTCTGAAGAACAGTGGATCAGGAGGCTGTGCTTCTCCAGGCAGATTGTTGCAGATCTCTTCAGCCTCCTGCAACAGGATTTGCTGCCTGCTGGACCAGGGGGTCATGCTTTGACAGAGGCTGTAAAAGTTATCACAGCCTTTAACTTTGTTGTCACTGGCTAATTCCACTCTGCTGCAGGGGGCAGGGAGCATCTGCCATATCTCCCAGCCTGCAGTGCACAGCTGTATTAAGAAGGTCAACAATCTACTGTTCTCCAGGGCTAACCAGTACATCACCTTCCACATTAAACACAACACTCAACACAAAAGAACTTGGAGATTAACAGAAGTGGCTGACTTTCCCAGCACCCTGGTATCATTGACAGCATACACATTTCCATTAAGGTACCAGAACATCAGCCAGCAGCATTTGTGAATAGAGACGGCTACCACTGTGTGATTCTTCAGCTAGTCTTGTGAACACAAATATGTTTACTGAAATTATTTCAGTATGTATGTAGTAAATATTGCTGTATATGTGACAAACTGTGGTTGATTTTTTAGCCTCCCTCCATCAAGCAATAATGGCTGGTAGTGCAATGGTTGCAAGACTTACTACATTATTCCCACTGACATCCGGGTCACTGCCATTTTAATGGGAGCTCTGAGATGCACAGCTCAGGCACCCACCGAACACAAGCGGGAGTTTCATTAGCCCATTTAAATATAGTTTTTCTCCACTGTCATGTATCTCACATTACTGTATATAACTGTATCTTACCATGCTATTCATGACTGTAACTAGATATGACCTGTAACCACAAGCATACTTTACCACCAGGGGTGCACTTGCAGGAGACACTGCATATCTGTTCCACACAGGTATATAAAGGCAGGTCTCAGGCAAGGTGGCACTCGAGAGCTGTGAAATAAAGGTGCAGGTCCAGAGTGACCTTGACTTCAGCATGTGCCTCGTGTAAGTCTGTACTGCAGGGTCAGGACTTTACATCCACCTCAGTATTTTTGTGATAAATCCTTGTCACCAGTAGTTCACTTCCTCCGAATGTTCCTCACTCTGCATATAGAAAGCTTGGGGCCGAAATTCAGGGTCTCAAAGAGACCCGTTAATGCCCGTTTTTGGCGGACATTCTTAAAAATTGAATGGGGTCAACTGGCCGACCCGACCTAAATTCAGGTTAGGGATTTTTTGACCTGGACCCCATCCCGCCCGAGTGGTTGCACCACCAATTTTAATCAATAAAAATATTTACCTCCTGATATTCAGTTGAACTCGTCGATCCCCCGCTGCGCGGTGCCCCCGACAGTTTTTCTGCCAGTGCACCATCTCCGCACTGAGTGCAGCCCGGCAGTGCGGCGGCCCTTAAAGGGGTGGGGGGGGGGGGGGTCTGCGGCCGCAATGGAAATATTTTAGCCGGCCGACTTGCCTATCGGCTGGTAAAATACTGCCGAAAACCTCCCTGGTGGCCCAGTGACCAAAGATTAACAAAATGAGAGAATCTCTCCCCTTTAACAGAGGTGTAAGGGTTTCTAAATACCTAGTCCTCCATTACACAGTTCTTTAATGTCAGGATTTATAAGAATAAAATAAATATGAAACTATACAGAGGGCCCAACAATATGATTCCAGGAATAAGAAAACAGGGTTTTTATGCTGTGTTGTTTTATGGATGATGATAATAACAAACCCCTACGAAAGAGTAATTTGCATCGTATAGTTACCTCTCCCATATAATTCACTACAATCTATGCGGGACTAACAAACTCCAGAGTACAAGCCCCTACAAATGGGTAATTTGCATTGCACAATATGACAGTGAAACCCGTCTGTGATTTGACTGTTCCATATAAAGTTACCCAGACCCATATACAAAACCCTTCTATGATTTGGCTGGAATAGACATACAATCACCAATTCCTCGGCTGTCTTCTGAGGTTAATTGTCGGCCCTTTTCTTGGTTGCAGCTTGTGTCCTGACCGCTGGCTTCTGTTGCTGTTTCGATTATGTTCCTGTATTGTTCCTTTGCCTTCGAAATGGGTCGTCTTTATTCCAAAAACCAGATTGTGATCTTGAAACATTTTTCCTGTTCCCTCCTGTGATATCAATTCTCCTGCTATGCAACACAATGCAAAACCTTCCTTGGTATCGACGGTTGACGAATGTATGAATGTCCCTCTATCTTTCCAAACAGAAAACCATTGAAGGTGTGACTGTCCCTCTTCCTCCTTTGACAGTGACCATTGAAGATGTGAATATCTCCCTTTTGATGCCATTTTCTGTATGGACATTGTTGTGTAAGACAAAGGTCCTCCACCAGCCTGTCCTCGCCGTACAGCACTGCCCCCTAGTCATCAAGATCCACGGTGCGGCCCTGGACAAAGTGGACTACTTCCCTTATCTCGGGAGCCTTCCATCAACAAGAGCAGATATTGACGACAAGATCCAACACCGCCTCCAGTGCGCCAGTGCAGCCTTCGGCTGCCTGAGGAAAAGAGTGTTTGAAGACCAGGCCCTCAAAACTGTCACCAAGCTCATGATCTACAGGGCTGTAGTAATACCCGCCCTCCTGTATGGCTCAGAAACATAGACCATGGACAGTAGACACCTCAAGTTGCTGGAGAACTACCACCAACGATGTCTCTGCAAGATCCTACAAATCCCCTGGGAGGACAGATGCACCAACGTTAGCGTCCTCGACCAGGCCAACATCCCCAGCATTGAAGCACTGACCACACTTGATCAGCTCCGCTGGGCAGGCCACATAGTTCGCATGCCACACACACGAGACTCCCAAAGCAAGTGCTCTACTCGGAACTCCTTCACGGCAAACGAGCCAAAGGTGGGCAGCAGAAGCATTACAAGGACACCCTCAGAGCCTCCCTGATAAAGTGCAACATCCCCACTGACACCTGGGAGTCCCTGGCCAAAGACCGCCCGAAGTGGAGGAAGTGCATCCGGGAATGTGTTGAGCACCTCGAGTCTCGTCGCTGAGAGCATGCAGAAATGAAGCACAGGCAGCGTAAAGAGCGTGCGGCAAACCAGTCCCATCCACCCTTTCCTTCAACGACTATCTGTCCCACCTGTGGTTCTCGTATTGGACCTAAGAACTCATGTTAAGAGTGGAAGCAAGTCTTCCTCGATTCCGAGGGACTGCCTATGATGATGATGGATTCCACTCCCTGGTCGAGACAGAAAACCATTGAAGGTGTGGATGTCTCTCTTCTGGTGATCTGATGATGAATGTCTCTCTTTTGATGCCATTGTCTGGTGATTTAGATTGATGGCCGATATCCTGTATCATTGTCTCTCATGGTGTCTGATAGTTTGGCTGCAATGTTTGAATTAACCTTTTCCTACCCAGCTCTTTTTGCAGGCTGTAATGCAGTTCTGGAATTTATATTTAATAGTCCAATTTTTACCATGGGTGGAGGGGGGGGTAGGAAGGGATCCTACATCTCCCCCCTTTAATATCTCTTACATTAGAGATATTACTCCCGTTCATTCTTTTGCCATGGTGAGTGCATAGTCTGGCCCAGTCAAATCTCACATACTTTTTGCACAGTCTATGCATTTGATTTTATAATCCCAAATCCCCTTTTTTCACTTCTCTTTTTCCCTTTTTACCCTTTGTTTTGTTTTACACGAGAACCTGAACAGGTACAACACCATAATTAATTGAGCTGATCCCATAAGGTATTGATCTACGTTTGCAGCTGGGCATCATCTATACTATTGACCAGTGACGTCCCCGTATTAAACACTTATGGCCGTGTCATTGATCAATCCCCACTTCCGTCTCCTCAAATTGGTGTGACTGTTGTCAGCTCATTTATCCAAATCCTTCCGACTTTCATCCCCATAGTTCAACTTGTAACATTGCCGGAACATTTCTTTAAACAGTTTCTTGTACAATTTTTCCGTTTCCGATGGGCACCACTGGGGTAGCTGTACCTTTGTTAAAATAAGGATGACAGATGCTACCTTGCAATGCACATCATGGTATAACACTTTCCCGGTTGGAATCAGCACCAACCCATTCCTAGGTTCCCATTATGATCCATTTCCTGTGGGACTTCGAACCTACCGTACCAAGAATTCCAGCGGTAAGTACCATTCTAAAAATTATAGGTGCGTAAGCTTTCTGGCTGAATTTCAACCTCCTTATGTCAGTGACCAAAGGTAATAATGTAATATATATTAAAAAAAAATAATGTATGAATAAAATTAGCTAGTCTAACTTAGATGCCTTTTGTTTCTCCTTCACAGCGCCTGGTTGAAGCTGCTGAAGATGCTCACTTGGAGCACGAATATAATTCAGATTTGGAGGTAAGCAAATGATCTTGTCAGGAATGTGCTGGTCAGTTCATTTTCACCAATCATTGAATGTCGTATTTGAACAACTGAGTATATCTAATGAAGTATTTCAGTGAATAAATAAGCACTTAACCTGTTGACCTTAAGGCAGTATTGCATCATTTCTGGCTGCATCCCTATGAATGGTTGTGCACCCTGATATTTATCATTTACTCTCAAGATTAATGGAAATGTTTCCACAAAATGACTTCATACCTTTCAAAAGGGAATTGGAATAATACTTGAAAAGGATGAACATTGTAGGGCTATGGGGAAAGAGCAGGGGAAGTGGGACTATTTGGATAGCTCTGTAAAAAGAGTCGGCACAGACTCGATGGGCTGATGGCCTCTTTCTGTGCTGCATCATTCTATCATTCTATGATTTTACAGGATGAGGTTTAATTTGTCCATCTGAATTAAAATAATTATATGCTTATAAAAAGGGAAAGATACCTGGAAACCACAAATAGGAGAAGAAGGAAATGGAAGACTGGGGGCATTAGTAAGTGAGAAACGGTATTGGGGACAATAAAGGAATCAGTTGAGTGTAATAAGTATAAAAACCCAAAATCAGGTGAAAAAGATGAGGGTGGAGCTGGGAGACAGAGCTGAAAATTTGCTGAAAATAGCCACCCTATGGCAACAGGGGAATTGCATTGTGACATCAACATAGGAAAATTGAATGGGAAATGTAGATATAGGCATTTGTAATGGTAAAAAATTACACAATGGTGTAGCAAAAAAAGTAACAGGACAACAGGAACTTGGAAGAGCACTGTTGTCATCATCCTAGATGAATCTTAATCTTAGTCAAAATTATCCCGACATTTATTTTAATCTATCCAAATTTCTTTAATTTACCTCTGTTTGGCTGATTCTAATATGGATTGTCTCCCAGTCCTGATTTCCATTTTTTTCTAGAGCTGCAGCAGACCAAGTAAGCTTAAAACAAACTGAAAACAAGGTAGTGCAAACATAGAAAAGTTTAAACTTTTTAAACAATGATTTTTGCAATTCAGGTCATTTATGCCTGCTACCTGTGTTATGCTCATAATAAAGGATGAAACTGAGCACTGTGAACAATGAGCAAGTGTGACCTTAGCTCCTTTAATGCGACTCCAGAGTGCAGGTACCTCGTGGGTGGCTGCTTATATACCGTGCTCCCAAGGGATGCTGGGATCCCTTGGGACTACAACAGGTAGGTCCTCTGGTGGTAGTGTAATACAGGTTACAAGGGGTTAAATACATAACATCACTCCCTCGTGAAGTTAACATTACATTTATTTACAAGGTGAGACGATCTGGGACTTTTCGCTCCCTCGTCGATCGTCTCGGTACAAATGTGGGTGTGGGTGAGTTGGTTAGTTCTTCACTGGGCTGTTGGGCAGCCGGCCTTGCTGGGCTACTGGGGATGGTGAGTTCGGCTTCGTGGTCAAACATGATGTCAGTTGCCACTTGTGTGTGTGTTGGAGCGTCAAAGTTAGTGGTGTCTTCTTCGGGTTGTTCATAACTGTTGGTGAACCGCAATCTGATTTGGTCCAAGTGTTTTCTGTGCGTTTGTCCATTGGCCAATTTGACCTGAAACAACCTATTCCCTTATTTGGATATGACCATGCCAGCGAGCCATTTGGGACCATGTCCATAATTGAGCACAAACACAGGATCATTGATCTCAATATCGCGTGACAAATTTGCGCGGTCATGGTACATGCTTTGTTGATGCTGACTGCCCTCCACGTGATCATGGAGATCAGGGTGGACAAGACAGAGCCTTGTTTTTAGTGCCCTTTTCATGAGCAGCTCAGCTGGGGGGAACCCCAGTGAGTGAGTGGGATCTAGTACGGTAGCTGAGCAGCACTCGGGACAGCCAGGTCTGCAGGGAGCCTTCCGACACGCATTTCAAGCTTTGCTTGATGGCCTGAACTGCCCGTTCTGCCTGGCCGTTAGATGTGGGCTTGAACAGGGCAGATGTGACGTGTTTGATCCCATTGCGGGTCATGAATTCCTTGAATTCCATACTGGTAAAGCACGGCCCATTGTTGCTGACTAGGACACCGGGCAAGCCGTGCGTGGCAAACATGGCTCGTAGGCTTTCAATAGTGGCCGTGGGCGTGCTTACAAACATTATCGCACATTCAATCCATTTTAAGTAAGAGTCCACTACAACCAAAAACATTTTGCCTAGAAATGGGCCTGCATAGTCCATGTGGATCCTTGACCACGGTTTGGAGGGCCACAACCACAAACTTAGCGGTACCTCTCTGGGTGCATTGCTCAGCTGAGAGCAAGTGTTGCACTAGCGCACGCATGACTCTAAATCTGAGTCGATGCTGGGCCACCACACATGGGATCTGGCTATGGCTTTCATCATTACAATGCCCGGGTGGGTGCTGTGCAGTTCACAAATGAACGTATCTCTGCCTTTCTTGGGCAAGACCATGCAATTGCCCCACAAGAGAGAGTCCGCCTGCGGGGACATTTCATCTTTGCACCTGTGGAACGGCTTTTTCGCCTTCTGCGCTCCGCTGGAACACCGGACCAGCTCCCATGGAGGACACAGTTTTTTTTTTACCAAGGACAGTAAAAGATCCTGGCTGGTCCAGGTCCTGATCTGGCAGGCCGTAACGGGGGACTTTTCGTTCTCGAATGCCTCCATGACCATGAGCAAGTCCGCTGGCTGTGCCATTTCCACCCCGGTGGTGGGCAATGGCCGCCTATTAAGAGCATCTGCGCAGTTCTCTGTGCCCAGTCTGTTGTATGCCAACAGCATGAGCGCCCATCTTTGGATGCAGGCAGAGGCATTGGTGTTGATCCCTTTGCTCTCAGAGAACAACGATATGAGCGGCTTGTGATCAGTTTCAAACTCAAACTTGAGGCCAAATATGTACTGGTGCATTTTTTAAAATCCGGTAAACGCACGCCAGAGCCTCTTTTTCAATCATGCTGTAGGCCGTTTTGGCCTTGGACAAACTCCTGGACGCATACGCGACTGGCTGCAAGATCCCCGATTTGTTAGCCTGTTATAACACACACCCGACCCCGTATGACGACGCATCGCATGCTAACACTAATCTTTTACAAGGGTTATACAGGACAAGCAGTTTGTTTCAACACAACAGATTTCTGGCTTTCTTAAAGGCAGCCTCTTGTGAATTCCCCCATACCCAGTTGTCTCCCTTGGGTAGTAGCGCATGTAGGGGTTCTCAACAGGGTGCTTAACCCAGGTAGGAAATTACCAAAATAGTTAAGGAGTCCCAGGAACGACCGTAGCTCCGTCATGTTCTTGATGGCCTCCGTCTTGGCGTCGATGGGTCTGATGCCGTCTGCTGCGATTCTTCTTCCCAAGAACTCGACCTCCTGCGCCAAGAAAACACACTTCGAGCGTTTCAACCTGAGCCCCATGTGATCCAACCGACTAAAAACCTCTTCCAGATTCTTCAAGTGCTCAATGGTGTCCCAACCTGTAACCAGTATGTCGTCCTGGAAAACCACAGTGCGAGGAACCGACTTTAGCAGGCTCTCCATGTTCCATTGAAAGATTGTCGTTGCCGACCGAATCCCGAACGGGCACCTGTTATAGATGAACAGACCTTTGTGCGTGTTGATACAGGTGAGGCCTTTCGAAGACTCCTCCAGCTCCTGCATGATGTAGGCTGAGATCAGGTCCAGCTTGGTGAATGTGTTCCCTCCAGCCAGGGTCGCAAATAGGTCGTCTGCCTTGGGTAGCGGGTACTGGTCCTGCAGCGAAAAATGGTTAATCGTTACTTTATAGTCTCCACAAATTCTAACCGTGCCATCCTGTTTAAGTACCGGGGCAATTGGACTAGCCCACTCATTGAATTCCACCGGCGCGATGATGCCTTTTCGCTGCAGCCTGTCCAGCTCAATTTCTACTTTCTCATGCATCATGTACGGTACCGCCCGTGCCTTGTGGTGAATGGGTCGCGTACCAGGAACCAAATGAATCTGCACTTTCGCCCCCGAGAAGCTTCCAATGCCTGGCTAAAACAACGATGGGAACTTGCTCAGAACCTGGGCACATGAGGTGTCGTCGACGGACGAAAGTGCTTGGATGTCGTCCCAGTTCCAGCGGATGTTTCCCAGCCAGCTTCTGCCAAACAATGTGGGGCCATCCCCTGGCACAATCCACAGCGGGAGTTCATGTACTGCTCCGTCATAGGAGACTTTGACTTCTGCATTGCCAATTACAGAGATTAGTTCCTTGGTGTAAGTCCTTAGTTTGGTGTGAATGGGGCTGAGCTTGGGCCTGTATGCCTTTTTGCCCCACAGCCTGTCGAAGGCCTTTTTACTCATTATGGACTGACTCGCACCCGTATCCAATTCCATAGATACTGGAGTTCCGTTCAGTTCAACTTTCAGCATTATTGGTGGACATTTCGGATTGAATGTGTGTACCCCGTACACTTCTGTCTCCTCGGTATGAGTCTCCAATTCAGCCTGATCCCCAGTGTATCGATTTTCCTCTGCAACGTGGTGGTTTGCAGGGTTTGCAGCTCGCCTGCACATTCGCTGGAGGTGTCCCATTGTTCTGCAACCGTTGCACGCATAGTGCTTGAAGCAGCATTGATGGGGCCGATGATCACCTCCACAGCGCCAACAAGGTGTTAACTGCCTTGCATTAACGATTGATTGTGGACTCTGGGTCATCTGAGGTCATGCAGCAGCAGACGGCGTGTCTGGGGAGGTCCCTCTAACCCCTGTCGCACACTCCTGTATCTGGGAGGTCCCTCTAACCCCTGTCGCACACTCCTGTATCTGGGAGGTCCCTCTAACCCCTCTCTCACACTCCTGTGTTTGGGGAGGTCCCTCTAACCCCTTTCGCACACTCCTATATCTGGGGAGGTCCCTCTAACCCCTCTCTACCAATCCTGTATCTGGGAGGTCCCTCTAACCCCTCTCTCACACTGCTGTATCTGAGAGGTCCCTCTAACCCTTCTCTCACACTCCTGTGTCTGGGGAGACCCTTCTAACCCATCTCCCTCACCTCAGTATCTAGAGAGGCCATGTATATTTCTGCTCAAAACCGACGTTACTTTATGCACAATACTGGCCGAAACTTCTTTACCCTGCGGAATCTGTTTGGTGTTGTCGCTGGTGGACATAAATGCCTGGGCTGTCGTTATGGCTTTACTTAGGTTCGGAGTTTCTACAGTCAACAGCTTGCGAAGAATTGTCTCATGGCCAATTTCACCCAGTACAAAAAGTCTCTGAGCATTTGTTCCAGGAATCCCCCAAATTCACAATGTCCTGCGAGGCGCCTTAGTTCGGCGACATAGCTCTCCACTTCCTGACCCTCTGATTGTTGACACGTGTAGAACCGATATCTCGCCATCAAAACGCTTTCCTTAGGATTTATGTGCTCCCGGATCAGCGTACACAATTCTTCATAGAATTTCTTTGTTGGTTTTGCTGGAGTTAGGAGATTCTTCATGAGGCCATAGGTTGTTGCCCCACAGACAGCTAGGAGGATCGTCCTTCATTTGGCAGCGTTCTCGCCCCCTTCCAGCTTGTTGGCCACAAAGTATTTGTAATGTGTACAATGAGCAAGTGTGACCTTAGCTCCTTTAATGCGATTCCAGAGTGCAGGTACCTCGTGGGAGGCCTGCTTCTATACCATGCTCCCAAGGGATGCTGGGATCCCTTGGGACTCCAACAGATAGGCCCTCTGGTGGTAGTGTAATACATGTTACAAGGGGTTAAATACATAACAAACTGTACTTGTGTGTGTTTCTTACAAGCACAAGCCAATCTTAAAAGATGTGTTGCAGCTCCCTGTCTCCAATAAAACACCAGTTATGTTGACTGCAACTATTTACTTTCCCTGCCCCATCAAATAAACCCAGTGATCTGCAGCGTGACCTGTATTGACTGCAGCATTCATTTTAAGAACACAGAGTCTATCAACACAATACACCTGTTTTATTTTATATGGCTAATGTTGTGTTTTATATTCAAACAACTTTTGTGTGACCTCATTGGAACCAAAGTATAATTCTGCGTAAATAAATATGAAACTATACAGAGGGCCCAACAATATGAATCCAGAAATAAGAAAACAGGGTTTTTCATGCTGTGTTGTTTTATGGATGATGATAACAATAGCATTAGTAATAAAACAAACTTGAATGAGATGGATGCAGTAATTGCATCAATTAAATATGCAATTAAAATCAAGATTATCTGTGATTAAAAATTTTAATCACAAGATTAATTGCAATTAATTTTTAACTTGCTTGACAGCTCTAGTTTGAATATTAAATATTTGATGAGTTTTAATATAAGATTCTTCACAGATTATATAGAACAACATTGTGAAGTAGTTAAGATTATCTTTTGAGAGTCTTTATTACTTTTGTACAGTTTTATTACTCAACATCGTTAAACATATTGGCCCTAAAATTCTGGCCTCCCCGGGTCCGTACAGAGTTCCTATGGACCCGGGAAGGCCTCGAAAATGCCGGTTTCCAGCGCGCAATGTGCATGCGCTGGAAACCAGCATCTCTGATCTGTCAAGTTTCTGGCTTGACAGATCGTAGCCAGATCGGGAGCGAGGACACTTGTAAGTGTAAATATCCGATATTTACGCTTACAAATGTCCTCAAAATTCTTGCACCCGAAAAAGCAGGTGCATAGCCTACCTTTACAGGCACAAGTGTTTTAAAACACACAAAAACATCTAAAAATGAAGTTATTAAAACATATAATATCATTTAAAACCCTCCCCACAATGGTAAGTTTATTTTTTAAAAAACTTTTTTAAAAATCGGGAAATTATTTTTTTAAGACATTAATAACTTTAATTTAAATGAATGTAGTGTAATTATTTTCTATTTTTTATTACTGTTTTGAGTGTTTGGGGCTGTATTTTGGGTGTTTTGGGTCTATCACAATCATAGTAATAGGAGTTTAGGACCCTGCGGAACTCCTATTACTATGATACCTTACCTGATTGGTTGCCCAGAGGCATGTGACGCCAGTTCCAACACTGCGCACGTCCCCACGTGCACGCGCTGCGACTGGCTGGCGAAGGAGGCCACAGACTCGGAAGTGCGGACGTGGGCAGCAGCTTAAGGTAAGTGCGGATTTTTTCTCTAAGATGCCTGCGGGAAGGCCAAACCGTAATTTCAGGGTCTTTATTTGGTCATTGCTGTTTGTGGGAGCTTGCTGTGCACAAATTGGCTGCCGCCTTTTCTATATTACAATTGTGATTACACTTCAGAAAGTACTTCATTGGCTGTAAATTGCTTTGTGACATCTGGTGGTCGTGAAAGGCACTTTATAAATGCAAGTCATTCTTTCTTTTTACTCCTTTGGACCATGCTTTTTCCTGTTTAATAAATTGTGCCTAAAAGGCAATGCAATAGCAGTAGAAATAAAGGGCAGGGACCAACAACAACAACAAATAACAAAAACAACATGTATCTAATAACCAAATTTAACATAGAAAAAAGTCCCAAGGCACTTCACTGACACAAGGGAAAAATTAATGCTGAGCAACTGAAGGAGATATTAGAAGCAGCCACCAAAATGGTCAAAGTGGTGGGTTTTAAGGAGGGCATCGGCTGCCATTGGTGGGGTGAAAGGAAGGGAATGCACAAGAAGAATGACGGAGGAATGGAGCAGGTTACAGTGATAGGGAGGGGTGCGGCATGAAGGGATTTAAACACAATAATGAAGTATTGCAGGGCTAGGAGCCAATGTAGCTCAGTGAGGACAAGGGTGATGGGTGAGTAAGAGTTGGTGTGGGATAGGATATAAGCAGCAGATTTTTCGATGAGTAGGAGTTTACGGATGGTGGAAGATGCAACCAGCAGAGCTTTGTGATAGTAAAGACTGGAGGTGACAAAGGCATGGATAAGAGTTTCAGCAGCAGATGGGTTAAGGCAGGGGCGGAGATGGGCGATATTATGAAGGTGGTATTAGGCATTCTTTTAAAAGAACATAAGAACATGAGAACATAAGAAATAGGAGCAAGAGTAGGCCATATGGCCCCTCGAGCCTGCTCCGCCATTCAATAAGATCATGGCTGATCTGATCATGGACTTAGCTCCATTTCCCCGCCCGCTCCCCATAACCCCTTATCCCCTTATCGTTTAAGAAACTATTTATTTCTGTCTTAAATTTATTCAATGTCCCAGCTTCCACAGCTCTCTGACGCAGCAAATTCCATAGATTTACGACCCTCTGAGAGATTTCTCCTCATCTCTGTTTTAAATGGGCGGCCCCTTATTCTAAGATTATGCCCTCTAGTTGTAGTCTGCCACATATGTGGAAACATCCACTCTGCATCCACCTTGTCAAGCCCCCTCATAATCTTATACGTTTCGTTAAGATCACCTCTCATTCTTCTGAATTCCAATGAGTAGAGGCCCAACCTATTCAATCTTTCCTCATAAGTCAACCCCCTCATCCCCGGAATCAACCTAGTGAACCTTCTCTGAACTGCCTCCAAAGCAAGTATATCCTTTCATAAATATGGAAACCAAAACTACATGCAGTATTCCAGGTATTGCCTCACCAATACCTTATATAACTGTAGAAAGACTTCCCTGCTTTTATACTCCATTCCCTTTGCAATAAAGACCAAGATATCATTGACGTTCCTGATCTCTTGCTATACCTACATACTATCCTTTTGCGTTTCATGCACAAGTTTCCCCAGGTTCCGCTGTACCACGGCACTTTGCAATCTTTCTCTATTTAAATAATAACTTGCTCTTTGATTTTTTTCTGCCAAAGTGCATGACCTCACACTTTCCAACATTATACTCCATCTGCCAAATTTTTGCCCACTCACTTAGCCTGTCTATGTCCTTTTGCAGATTTTTGTGTGCTCACCAAACACTGCTTTTCCTCCAATTTTTGTAATCGTGAGCAAACTTGGCTACTTTACACTCAGTCCCTTCTTCCAAGTCGTTAGTATAGATTGTAAATAGTTGGGATCCCAGCACTGATCCCTGCGGCACCCAACCAGAGAATGAACCATTTATCCTGACTCTCTGTTTTCTGTTAGTTAGCCAATCCTCTATCCATGAGAATATATTACCCCCAACCCTGTGAACTTTTATCTTGTGCAGTAACCTTTTATGTGGCACCTTGTCAAATGCATTCTGGAAGTCCAAATACACCACATCCACTGGTTCCCCTTCATCCACCCTATTTGTTATATCCTCAAAGAATTCCAGCAAATTTGTCAAACATGACTTCCCCTTTACAATTCCATGCTGACTCTGCCTGACCGAATTTTGCTTTTGCAAATGTCCTGCTACTGCTTCTTTAATAATGGATTCCAACATTTTCCCAACCACAGATGTTAGGCTAACTAGTATATAGTTTCCTGCTTTTTGTCTGCCTCCTTTTTAAATAGGGGCATTACATTTGCAGTTTTCCAATCTGCTGGGACCTCCCCAGAATCCAGGGAATTTTGGTAAATTACAACCAATGCATCCACTATCCCTGCCACTACTTCACTTAAGTCCCAAGGATGCAAGCCATCAGGTCCAGGGGATTTATCTGCCTTTAGTCCCATTATCTTCCTTAGTGATTGTGGTTGTGTTAAGTTCCTCCCCCCCTATAGCTCCTTGACTATCCACTGTCAGAATATTGTTAGTGTCCTCTACCGTAAAGACTGATACAAAATATTTGTTCAGCGTTCCTGCCATCTCCATGTTCCCCATTACTAATTCCCTGGTCTCGTCCTCTGAGGGACCAACATTTACTTTATCCACTATTTTCCTTTTTATATTCCTATAGAAACTCTTGCTATCTGTTTTTATATTTTTTGCTAGTTTACTTTCATAGTGTATCTTCCCTTAATCATTTTTTTAGTCGCTCTTTGCTGGCTTTTAAAAGCTTCCCTGTCTTCTGTGCTCCCATAGTCTTGGCCACTTTGTATGCCCTTGTTTTTAATTGGATACCGTCCTTAACTTCCTTAGTTAGCCACAGATGGCTATCTTTTCTCTTATACCCTTTCCTCTTCACTGGAATATATTTTTCTTGAGAGTTGTGAAATATCTCCTTAAATGTACACCACTGTTCATCAACCGTTCTACACTTTAATCTATTTTCCCAGTCCACTTTACCCAACTCTGCCCTCATGCCTTCATAGTCTCCTTTATTTAAGCATAGTACGCTGGTTAGAGATCCAACTTTCTCACCTTCCACCTGAATTTGAAATTCAATCATGTTATGGTCACTCATTCCGAGGGGATCCTTTACTCGGAGATTGTTTATTAATCCTGTTTCATTACACAGGACCAGATCTAAGATAGCCTGCCCCCCCGGTTGGTTCCGTTACACACAGCTCGAGGAACCCATCCCTTATGCACTCTATGAACTTCTCCTCAAGGCTACCCTGACCAATTTGATTTGTCCAATCAATATGGAGGTTAAAATCACCTATGATTATTGCTGTTGCCTTTTTACAAGCCCCCACTATTTCCTGGTTTATGCTCCGGCCAACAGAGTTGCTACTGTTAGCGTGGCCTATATATTACGCCCGCCAGTGACTTTTTCCCCTTATTGTTCCTTATTTCCAGCCAAACTGTTTCAACACCTTCATCATTTGAGCCAATATCGTTTCTTACTATTGCAGTGATTCCATCCTTTATCAATAGAGTTACCCCACCTCCTTTTCCTTTCCGTCTGTCCTTCCGGATTGTCAAGTACCCTTCTCTAGCTACGTATTCATCTGCTCTATCCGCCTATTTCTGTACTCACTAGCTTGTGGCACTGGGAGCAATCCTGAGATTACTAACTTTGAGGTCCTGCTTTTTAATCTCTCTCCTAGCTCCCTAAACTCTGCCTGCAGGACCTCATCCCTCTTCCTACCTATGTCATTGGTACCGATGTGGACCATGACCTCTGGCTGTTCACCCCCTCCCCCCAGAATGCCCTGCAGCCGCTCAGTGACATCCTTGACCCTGGCAATAGGGAGGCAACATACCATCCTGGAGTCACGTCTGTGGCCGCACAAACGCCTGTCTGCTCCCCTGACTAGCGAACCCCCTACCACTATAGCTCTTCCATTCTTTTTCCTCCCCCCTGTGCAGCTGAGCCACCCGTGGTGCCGTGGACTTGGCTCTGGCTGCACTCCCCGGAGTCATCATAGCTCCCACTGGTACTCAGAACAGAGTACCTGTTGGAGAATGAGATGGACTCGGGACTACTGCACTACCTGCCTAGTCCACCTCTTCTGTCCAGGGGTCACCCAATCACAATCTGCCTGCACACTCTTAAGCTGTGGGGTGACCGCCTCTAGAAACGTGCTATCCACAGGTCCAATTTTGGCCATGACTTGCATCAATATTTTTGGAGTAAGTTGTTTTTTCTGGCGTAAGTTTAAAAAAGTCATTTTCCCCCAAAAATTTGCTCCAGAGTAAGTCAGTTAGGTACGATTTTTTTTAGTTCAGTTTTTTTTCAAAAGGGGGTGTTCCCAGACACCTATGCCAGTTTTGGCCATTTATGCCACTTTGGCCAGCTAAAACTTAGTCCAAATCGACTTAGGTCAGCGTATGTGGCCAGCTCTGAAAAACCTCGTAGGCAGTTAAGAATTCGGCGCAGGTTAGTACATTTAAAGCACCAAGACTTACAAAGCACAAAAATAAGCATTCAGTAACAAATAAAACATAGAAGGAAGCTGAGGACCTGCACCAAGACTTACAAAGCACTAAACAAAGGCCAAAAAGTAATAAGCAATTAATCAGTAACAAATACAAAATAGGAGTCCTACCTTTATACCAGAAACCAATTTTTTTTTTTTTTTAAAGTTCCTGCCCCCCCATCAAAACACTCTTTCTACCCCCCCAAAAGACTTTCCTCCTCCCCCCCCTTCCCCAATCAAAACTCTCAAGCACAACCATCAATAAATAAAAAATAAAACTGAAGTCCTACCTCGGCCCGGGCAGTCAGCGGGCCAGCTGGCAGGTGCGGGAGGCCACTCGGCCGGGAATAGGGTGCGGCGAAGATCGGGGCGTCCCTTCGGCCGGGGATAGGGGCTGTGAGTGTCGGATCCTGCGCACAGCCAGCAGGACACGCTGGGAGGGCAGGAGCATGCGCGCAGACTTCACTGCGCATGCGCGCAACTGCCGGCAGTGCTTTCTGTGCTGGCCTGTTACTCCGCCCCCCCACTTCACTAGCTACGCCACGCTGGGACACCGGAGACTCGGCGCCATTTCCAGTGTGCAAAGTCGTGGCATTTAAGGTAAGTGCGCCGTAAAAAGGGATTGGGGAAAATTGGGCCCCACGTTGCTCTCAGTCTCACGGATGCACCACAGTGACTCCAGCTGCCGCTCAAGCTCCAGAACGTAGCTCGAGTTGGTGCAGCTGGAGACACCTCCTGCACACATGGTCGCCCCGGCTGCATGAAGCATCCGGGACTTCCCACATGCCACAGGATATGCAATCCATGGGATTGAGCTGCCCTGCCATCCCTCCAGTTACACTCGCAACTATCAAGTAAAACTAAACTCTAAACCTTAGCACCAACACACCCACCCATGACTCAGCAAACAGCCGATTTAAATAACTGTCTCTCCTTAGATAATAAAGATCACATATATTTACTGACAGATGCTACTTACAACAATGCCAAAGGTTTCTTACTGAAAGGAAAAAGAAAAAGAAAAATACTCACTAATCCACCAGCCAATCACTTACACACTTGGCTGTGATGTCATACTTCGATTTTGATTTTTTTAACTTTTTGTCCCTGCTCCTGTGGCTGCTCCGACGGCCTCGCACTTTTATGGGCCTCTCGATCCTCCCGCTCCTGCTCCTGTGGTTATGATAGAAGGGATATGAAATTGCAAACTTAACTCGGGTTTGAATAGGATGTGGAGGATGCGAACAATCTGGCTTAGCTGGAGACAGTGACTGGGAAAGTCAAATGGCATCCTTTGTGACTGTGACAAAGGTAAACTATCCCTCCTCGTCCTCCTCAACCTGCCTGCAGCCTTTGACACAGTTGACCATTCCATCCTCCTTCAGCGCCTCTCCACCATCTTCCAGTGGGACTACACTCACCTGCTTCCATTCTTATCTATCTAATTATAGCCAGAAAATCTCCTGCAATGGCTTCTCTTCCCACTCCCACATTGCTACCTCTGGTGGCTCCCAAGGATCTATCCTTGGCCCGCTCCTATTTCTCATCTATATGCTGCCCCTTGGGGTATCATCCGAAAACACGGAGTCAGTTTCCACATGTAAGCTGAAGACATCCAGTTCTACCTCTCCACCACTTCTCTCGACCCCTCCATGGTCTCTAAATTGTTAGACTGCTTGTCTGACATCCAGTACTGGATGAGCAGAAATGTTCCCCAATTAAATATTGTAAGATCGAAGCCATTTTCTTTGGTCCCCACCACAAACTGAGTTCCCTAGCCACTCTCCCCAGCATCTATCTGAGGCTGAACCAGACTGTTCGCAACCTAGGCGTCATATTTGACCCTGAAATGAGCTTTCAGCCACATATTCGCGGCATAACTAAAACCGCCTATTCCCACCTCCGTAACATTGCCCGTCTCCGCCCCTGCCTCAGCTAATTGCTGCTGAAATACTTATCCATGCCTTTGTTATCTTTAGACTTTACTCCAACGCACTCCTGGCTGGCCCCCCACATTCTACCCTACGTAAACTTGAGGTCATCCAAAACTCGGCAGCCCATGTCCTAACTCACACCAAGTCCCGTTCACCCATCACCCCTGTGCTCGCTGACCTACATTGGCTGCCGCTTAAGCAACACCTTGATTTCAAAATCCTCATCCTTGTTTACAAATCCTTCCATGGCCTCGCCCCTCCTTATCTCTGAAATCTCTTTCAGCCTCACAACCCCATGAGATGTCTGCGCTCCTCAAATTCTGCCCTCTTGAGCATCCCTGATTATAACTGCTCAAATATTGGTGGCCGTGCCTTCAGCTGCCTGGGCCCTAAGCTCTGGAACTCCCTCCGTAAATCTCTCCACCTCTCTACCTCGCCTTCTTCCTTTAAGATGCTCCTTAAAACCTGCCTCTTTGACCAAGCTTTTGGTCAATTGCTGTAATTTCTTCTCATGTGGCTCAGTGTTAAACTTATTTGTTGTGTCTTGTAACACAAATAAGCGCCTTGGGACATTTTGCTATGTTAAAGGTGCTATATAAGCCGAAGTTGTTGCTGTTGAAAGTGATGCAGTCGGTAGTCTGGAGTTTGTGGTGGAGGCCTTGGTTTGGCCTTACCAATGGTAGCTGGAGGAATTTTTGACTCATCCAAGATTGGATTGGACAAGCAATCTGACAGTATAAAGTCTGTAGGGATCAAGAGAGATGGTAGAGAAGTAGAGCTGCATGTTGTCAGTGTACAGTTGGAAGGTGAAACCATGTCTGTGGATGATGTCGCCAAAGTGCAGCATATAAATGTGGAAGTGCAGGGGGCCAAGTATAGATCCTTGGCAGACTCTGGAGGTAATTATATAGGGACAGGAAAAGAAGATATTGCTGGAGATGTTCTGGCTATGATTGAACAGATGAGACTAGAGCCAAGCAAGGGCAATTTCACAGAGCTAGTGAATGGAGAAAATGCAAGATGGTGTGATTGACTGTGTCAGAGACTGCAGAGAGACTGAGGAGGACAAAGAAGGACAACACACCACAGTTAAAGTCACAGAGGATGTCAGTTTTGACTTTGGCTAATGTTTTTGCTGCAAGCACGTGGGGTAGAAGATTATTTTTTTTTGGTGGAGAAGGGTGGGGAGGCAATGATACTAGCAGTGAAAGGAATGGGGACAGTACCTGAGAAGAACGAACCATTTACAACAGCGGTTAGAATGAGGATGAGGAGGAAAAGTTGTATGGTCAGCAGTTTAGTGGACATGTAGTCAAGTGAGCGGGAATTATGCCTCATGGATAAGATGACATAACATTGTGCGTTTAAGGGGCAGAAAAAAAAATAAAGAAATGCAAATTCATGCCAGCTTAATGATTCAGTAATAACCAAGATAATTGGAGATGATTTAGCAAGGATATGTTATTTTATATAGCTTCAGGTGCAACCACCTAATCCCATGTTTATTCATATCTAGAATTTTGATTGGTGCTCAGCAGACTTTTTCCAGACACTGCTGTCTTTATTTGGAAATGTTATGTGGTTAAAATGCACAACAAAATTTTCACTTCTGTCATTCGGATGAGACGTTAAACCGCGGCTCCTTCTGCTCTCTCAAATGGACGTAAAAGATCCTGTGGCACTATTTCTAAGAAGAGCAGGGAGTTATCTCCGGTGTCCTGGCCAATATTTATCCTTCAATCAACATAACAAAAAAAAACAGATTATCTGATCATTATCACATTACTGTTTGTGGGAGCTTGCTGTGCGCAAATTGGCTGCCCGTCTCCCACATTACAACAGTGATTACACTCCAAAAGTACTTCATTGGCTGTAAAGCGCTTTGAGACATCCGGTGGTTGTGAAAGGCGCTATATAAATTCAAGTCTTTCTTTTTTACGAGCAACCATTTGACTTCCCAATTCTCTATTCCACTCCAAAGAAAAAGGAAAAATAAGAAAGACTTGCATTTATATTGTGCTGTTCATGACCGCCGGGTATCCCAAAGTGCTTTGTAGCCAATTAAGTAATTTTGTAGTGTAGTCATTGTTGTAATGTAGGCTTCCACTCTTAGTATGAGTTCTTAGGTGGCTGTACAGTCCAATACAAGAACCACATTCTCTGTCACAGGTGGGACAGATAGTCATTGAGGGAAGGGATAGGTAGGACTGGTTTTCCGCACGCTCTTTCCGCAGCCTGCGCTTGATTTCTGCATGCACTCGACGATGAGACTCGAGGTACTCAGATGCACTTCCTCCACTTAGGGCGGTCTTTGGCCAGGGACTCCCAGGTGTTAGTAGGGATGTTGCACTTTATCAAGGAGGCTTTGAGGGTGTCCGTGTAATGTTTCTGCTGCCCATCTTTGGCTCGTTTGCCATGAAGGAGTTCTGAGTAGAGCGCTTGCTTTGGGAGTCTCATGTTTGGCATGCAAACTATGTGGCCTGCCCAGCGGAGCTGATCGAATGTGATCAGTGCTTCAATGCCGGGGATGTTGACCTGGTCGAGGACGCTAACGTTGGTGCGTCTGTCCTCCCAGGGGATTTGTAGGATCTTGCGGAGACATCGTTGGTGATATTTTTCCAGCGATTTGAAGTGTCTACTGTACATGGTCCATGTTTCTGAGCCATACAGGGGGGCGGGTATTACTACAGCCTTGTAGACCATAAGCTTGGTGGTAGTTTTGAGGGCCTGGTCTTCAAACACTCTTTTCCTTAGGCGTCCGAAGGTTGCACTGGCGCACTGGAGGCGGTGTTGGATCTCGTCGTCAATGCCTGCTCTTGTTGATAGGAGGCTCCCGAGATATGGGAAATGGTCCACATTGTCCAGGGCCGCGCTGTGAATCTTGATGACTGGGGGGCAGTGCTGTGCGGCGAGGACAGGCTGCTGAGGACCTTTGTCTTACTGATGTTTAGCATAAGGCCCATGCTTTCATACACCTCAGTAAATACGTCGACTATGTCCTGGAGTGCAGCCTCTGTAAGTGCGCAGACGCAGGCGTTGTCCGCGTACTGTAGTTCGACGACAGAGGGTGGGGTGGTCTTGGACCTGGCCTGAAGACGGCGAAGGTTGAACAGGTTCCCACTGGTTCTGTAGTTTAGTTCAACTCCAGCGGGGAACTTGTCGACTGTGAGGTGGAGCATGGCAGCGAGGAAAAATGAGAAGAGGGTTGGGGCGATGACACAGCCCTACTTGATCCCGGTCCAGACGTGGATTGGGTCTGTGATGGATCCACAACAGCAATGTGATAATGACCAGATAATCTGTGTTTGTTATGTTGATTGAGGGATAAATATTGGCCAGGACACCAGGGATAACTCCCCTGCTCTTCTTTGAAAGAGCAGACGGGGCCTCGGTTTAATGTCTCATTTGAAAGATGGTACCGCCAACAGTGCAGGACTCCCTCAGAATTATAGTGTATTGGCCGAGATTTTGTGTTCAAGTCTCTGGAGTGGGACTTGAATTCATAACCTTCTGACTCCAAGGCATGGGTGCTACCAACTGAGCCACAGCTGACACACATAGGAAGGGGCAAGGCCATGGAGGGGTTTGAAAACAAGGATGAGAATTTTAAAATCGAGGTGTTGCTTAATTGGGAGACAGTGTAGGTCAGTGAGCATAGGGCTATGGATGAATGGGTTTTGGTGAGAGTTACGACACGGGCAGCCGGGTTTTGGATGACCTCAAGTTTACGTAGGGTAGAATGTGGGAGGCTAGCCAGGAGTATGTTGGAATAGTCAACTCTAGAGGTAAGAAAAGCATGGATGAGGTTTTCAGCAGCAGATGAATGGAGGCAGGGGAGGAAACGGGCAATGTAACGGAGGTGGAAATAGGCAGTTTTAGTTATGCCGCAGATATGTGGTTTGAAGCTCATTTCAGGGTCAGATATGCCACCAACTTTGGGAACAGACTATTTCAGCATCAGACAGATGCTTGGGAGAGGAATGGAGTTGGTGGCTGCGGAACGGAGTTTGTGGCAACGACCAAAGACCAAGTGATGTAAGGCATTGTAAACAATGCTATCAAGCAACACTTACTCACCAATAACCTGCTCACCGATGCTCAGTTTGGGTTCCGCCAGGACCACTCGCTCTAGACCACAGTAGAGCCTTGGTCCAAACATGGACAAAAGAGCTGAATTCCAGAGGTGAGGTGAGAGTGACTGCCCTTGACATCAAGGCAGCATTTGACCGAGTGTGGCATTAAGGAGCCCTATTAAATTTGAAGTCAATGGGAATCCGGGGGCGAACTTTTCACTGGCTGGAATCATACCTAGCACAAAGGAACATGGTTGTGCTTGTTGGAGGTCAATCATCCCAGCCCCAGGGCATCACTGCAGGAGTTTCTCAGGATAGTATTCTAGGCCCAATCATCTTCAGCTGCTCCATCAATGACATTCCTTCCAGGTCAGAAGTGGGGATGTTTGCTGATGATTGCACAGTGTTAAGTTCCATTCACAACTCCTCAGAAAATGAAGCAGTCCATACCCACATGCAGCAAGACCTGGACGACATTCAGGCTTGGGCTGATAAGTGGCAAGTAACATTCGCGCCACACAGGTGCCAGGCAATGACTATCTCCATCATGCGAGAGTCTAACCAATTCCCCATGATATTCAACACATTACCATCATCGAATCTTCCACCATCACTATCCTGGGGGTCATCATTGACCGGAAACTTAACTGGATCAGTCACATAAACACTGTGGCATCAAGAGCGGATCAGAGGCTGAGTATTCTGCGGCGAGTGTCTCAACTCCTGACACCCCAAAGCCTTTCCACCATCTACAAGGCAGAAGTCAGGATAGAATTATGATATATTCACAGAGCACAGCACACACAGCTTCCTAACATGACAGGCAGCTCTCTCGGAAGTCTCCGGAAATCTGCCTGGTTCTGTTTATTATTAACCCTGCACTTGCAGTACACAATATGTTCACATCCACAGTGTGGAGCTACAAACATTACAAGCTTCCAGACATTACACTTCTCCCTCCTTAATGAAGAAGCCATCATAACAAACATCATACATAACTTTCATGTTTATACATAACACAGGATATAAACTTTTTTTTTTCCTTATTTACAAATTTAACTTTACCACTTGTTTTCTGTTTCGAAGAGGATACCTTCGCTCTCAAACAGAACCTTCCAAACATGTGTCGATTTCACACTCATTCGAGGCTCATCCTGAGGAATGTTTTCCTCCACAGAATTTCCTTGATTTTCATTTGAACTCACTCTAACTTCAGGCTCTTTGTTTTCCTGACTCGGACTCAGACTTTCATTCTGATTCTCTCCTGGATTTGTTTCTAGTACATTGGATTTAGGATTTGCTACTGGTATATCAAAACTATCTGATGAGTCAGAAATAATTGAATCATTCCCACCTTCAACTCCTTCCATGTCTGTAGGTAAAATATGATCAACATGAACAAACCTAACCTGTCCATTATCAAACATCTTTACCAAATATGTGCGAGGATCATATATCTTCACCACTCTTCCTGGTAACCACTTTAACCATTTATTATGATGGTTCTTCACTCTCATCTTCTGGTTTAATTTCACACTTCTCTCTTTTACTCTACCTTTATCATGATTCTCTTTCTGTCTTAATTGTGTCTCTTCTACGGACTGTGCCAAATTTGGCTTTAACAACGTTTGAGAAACAACTCTGCTGGTGTTCTACCAGTAGTTGTATGAGGAGTATTTTGATATGTAATCAAAAAATTAGCCAATTTGTGATCCAATGACAACTGTCATTTCCTTGGATTTCGATCTAACATTTGTTTTATGAGGGCACGTTTTACAATTTGTATAGTGCGCTCTGCTGCACCATTTGAAGCAGGATGGTATGGTGGAACCTTGGTATCTTTCACACCATTTTTGCTCGTGAATTGTGTAAATTCTTCTGAAGGAAATTGTGGTCCATTATCCGAAACAATTTCTTCAGGGAGGCCAAATGAAGAAAATAATTTTCTTAAAATGTCCAATGCTTTACTTGTTGTTATTTTCCACATTGGAAACACCTCAACCCACTTCGAATGGCTACCAATCACAATGAACAATTGTTGTCCTTCTAACTCAGCAAAACCAATATGTAGCCTTTGCCACATCCTGGGAGGCCATTTCCATGGCTGTAATGGTACTGGTGGTGGTTGCTTGCTTACCGATTGACATGTTGTACACTGACTCACGATGTACTCTATATCTTTTTCAAGACCTGGCCACCATAAATAACTGCGTGCAAAACTCTTGGATAAGCACATTCCCAGGTGTTGGTCATGGAGGTCTCCTAATAATTTGGACCTGAATTTACTTGGTATAACCACTCTTGCACCCCACATGATACAATCTTTAACGACTGATAATTCATTCCTATGAATGAAGAATGGATGTGTATCTTTGTCTGTTACCTGGTTTGGCCATCCATTTGCAATATAATCATACACCTTTGACATCACTGGGTCACGTTTGGTTGCTCTACCAATCTCTTCAGCTGTGACTGGCAGTTCATCAATGCATGAAAAATAAAACACTTCTTCCCTATCGGGTAATACTTGTGATGGGGAAGGCAATCTAGACATTGCATCAGCATTACTGTGATCAGCTGATCGTCTGTATTCAATAGCATATGTATATGCTGACAAAATCAAAGCCCATCTCTGCATTCGGGCTGCAGCTAATGTTGGAACTGGGGACTTTGGATGGAGGATTGCTGTTAGGGGCTTATGGTCCGTAACGATAGTAAACTACGACCATACAAGTATTTGTGAAACTTCTTGACCCCAAAAATTAATGCCAAAGCTTCCCTTTCAATTTGCGCATAATTGCTCTCACTGGCACTGAGTGCGTGAAGCAAAAGCAATTGGTCTCTCCTCCCCACTTCTTAATACATGAGAGATTACTGCCCCAACTCCATATGGAGAAGCATCACATGCTACCTTAATCTCCTTAGATATGTCATAGTGAACTAACATGGTGCTCTCTACCAATTTGCTTTTACACTCCTTGAATGCTGTATCGCATTCTTTTGACCACTTCCAATGGACCTGTTTTTTCAAAAGTTCATTCAATGGATGTAATACTATAGCCAACTTTGGTAGGAACTTCCCATAATAGTTCAAAAGACCCAAGAATGAACGAAGTTCAGTGACATTCCTGGGAGTGGGTGCATTTCTAATTGCATCCAATTTTTCCATGGTTGGATGTAAACCATCTTTGTCTACTCTATACACTAAGTACTCCACTGAGTTTTTAAATAACTCACACTTACGAGCAGACACTCGTACTCTGTGCTTCTCTAGCTGTTTGAGGACTTCATTCAATATGTTATTATGAATTTGCCTATTTGGTGTTGAAATTAGTATGGCATCCAAATAACATACTACCCCTTCAATACCTTGCAAAATCTGGTTCATCACCCCTTGGAATATGGCAGGGGCGGAAGACACTCCAAACGGTAGCCTATTAAATTGATATAGGCCTAGATGAGTATTTATAGTCAAACATGACTTGGACTCCTCATCTAGTTCAAGCTGTAAGTAGGCATTCGTAAGATCCAGTTTTGAGAAGATCTGACCACCTGTCTGTGTTGTGAACAAATCTTCTATATTCGGCAATGTATTGGAGACATTACCCTCTAGAACCTGGTTTACGGTTACTTTATAATCACCACACAATCTTACCTTGCCATCAGACTTAGGTACAACAACAATGGGTGTAGCCCAATTACATCGATCTATCTTACAAATAATGTTCTCAGTCTCTAGTCTTTTGAGTTCTTGTTCAACGTTCTCCTTGAGTGCATATGGTATGGAACATGGCTTGTAGTAAACCGATCTAATGTCCTTCTGTACCCTGACACTCGCCTTGAAGCCTTGGATCGGACTGCCTGTTTCGCAGAACACCTTCGGATACTGCTTGATAACCTCATCCGTTGATGAAAATCTCACTTCCACACAGAAAATCTTACCCCAATCCAACTTCAGTGAGCTCAACCAATTTCTTCCTAGTAAGGCTTGTCTCCTTTCACTACTATTAGAGGCAGGTTCTGAAATTGATCTTTATATTTCACCGGTACGGTGATACGACCTACTACAGGAATTTTCTCTCCCGAGTAGCCTCGCAGCTCTATCTTGGATGTCTCCAGTTGAAAATCACGCGATTTGCCGAGGTACAGTGACTCCGGTACGACACTCACGGAGGCACCTGTGTCAATTTCCATTGGTATCTTGAATCTCGCAACATCTATGTGGATTTTGATGCTTTCCAAATCGCTGTCCGTTAACCTCGTGCTTCTGATGACGTGTAACTCTAACCTCTCCTCGTTCTGTTGTTGTTCTTCCATGCTATGTAGTCTCTTTGGATTTCTACTCATAGCTTTGAACGCTGGACTCATAGCTTTAAAAACTGGTTTACCCTTCAGTTGGCATGCCTTCACAAAATGCCCAGTCTTTCTGCAGAAGAAACACTCTGCCTTCACGTATAGACAACTTTGAGCAATGTGTTGTCCCAGGCACCTATAACATGACTTCGATGCTCTGGTAGAATTTCCAGTTTCTGAGACTTTCGGCCATGCCCGTCGTTTACTTGAACCTGCAGGTGATTTACCTCGGTTGATTGATGACCGTAATTATTATTTAATTCTCAGGAATATTGTTCGGCCATGTCCATCGACCTCGCTGTCTGACGAGCAATCTCAAAAGTCAAGTCATCCGTCGTCAATAACTTCCTTCTGATCGTATCATTTTTCACCCCACAAACAAAATGATCCCGTAATGCTCGGTTTTGAAAGTTTCCAAAATTACAGTGCTTCGATAGCTTCTTTAATGCAACAATGTAATCTCTGATACTTTTATCAGTCTTTTGATTCTGAATCCCGAAATGATAGCTTTCAGCAATTTCTAATGGTTTGGGGTTATAGTGCTGCTCCAGCTTCATTAATATCTCTTTAAGCGTTGTGTCCTTTGGTTCGTCAGGCACAAGCAGATTTACAAGAGTGTCATATAATGCCGGACCTACCTCCGATAAGAAGATCGCTCTCTTATGTTCCAACACAGCCCGGTTCTGGACTGCATTGTCTGGAACTTCGATTATGTTATTTGCAATGAAATACATTTCTAGCCGATCCACATATGCTTTAAGACGCTCCCGGTCATGTCTATATTCACCCAAATATCCCAATACACCTGCCATTTTGATCTCTAGCTGTTCACACGTGTGCTGTATTTTACCTCGGATTTTGTAGCTTTTTTTTCCCAAAGTCAGAAACTTCCAAAGTCTCTCTGTCGGCTGGCTGAATCCTTCACCAACAAAATTTAAGCTTTAAATCATCCGAAAAATCCCATCTTCCGTCGCCAAATGTGATATATTCACAGAGCACAGCACACACAGCTTCCTAACATGGCAGGCAGCTCTCTCGGAAGTCTCCGGAAATCTGCCTGGTTCTGTTTATTATTAACCCTGCACTTGCAGTACACAATATGTCCACATCTACAGTGTGGAGCTACAAACATTACAAGCTTACAGACATTACAAGAATAATCTCCACTTGCCTGGATGAGTGCAGCTCCAACAACATTCAAGAAGCTCAACACCATCCAGGACAAAGCAGCCAACTTTATTGGCACCCCAGCCACCATCTTCAACATTCATTCCTTCCAATACCGACGCGCCGTGGCTGCAGTGTGTACCATCTATAAGATGCATAGCAGCAACTCACCACGGCTTCTTTGGCAGCACCTCCCAAACCAGTGACCTCTACCACCTAGAAGGACAAGGGCAGCAGACGCATGGGAGCACCATCTCCTCCAAGTTTCCCTCCAAGTTACCCACCATCCTGACTTGGAAATATACCGCCATTCCTTCATCGTCACAAGATCAAAATCCTGGAACTCCCTCCCTAACAACACTGTGCGAGTATCTTCACCACAAGGACTGCAGTGGTTCAAGATGTTGGCTCACCACCACCTTCTCAAGGTCAATTAGGGATGGGCAATAAATGCTGGCCTTGCCAGTGACATCCTGGAACGAATAAAAAAAACATGAAGTACCTCCACCAGCTCCTCTTCTGCTGTCAGTCCCAACCAACATACCCTCTCTTCAATATTTACTTCTTAACTTTATTCTTAAGATAAAAATAACTACGCATCACTATTGCAGCTACTACTATTATATTCCTCCATTTTCCACATCGTAGCCTTTTCCCTTGTTCCAACAAGCTTTCCTAATTTTTCCTTCCTATTTGAGTAACACCTCATGTTAACCAGTGTTTGGAATCTACTTGATGCTGTTATCTGCTGTTCTTGCTTTTCTTATGGCTTCTTTTTACTGTAACCCAATCACTGCCTCCTCTGTTAGCTTCATCACCCTCTCTTTCAGCTGGTCTCACTGCTCCACTGTCTTTCTTACTGAGTCCAATACCAGACATATGAACCTTTCACACTCAGAAATCTCCATGAACATATGAACCTTACACTTCAAACCCATGATTAACTTGTTCAGGTAACTGATTAGTAAACAATATTCATAATAGTAGACGTAGATGAACTTCTCCGTTCTAATGACTGTAAATATATGTTACACACAAATCATTGCTGTAATTTCACCTTCCATCCCCTTATGCAATGAAGCCCTGATCTCAAAGTATTTATGGACAGTTCACGACATTAAAATGTCCATTAAATAATCTACTATTTTACTTAATTTAAATACAGATTTAACTGCCATTTAATGATATATCTGGGTTAGGTGTTACTGCAAAGAGATATCTCATTTTGCAGTATAAATTTAATTTAAAAAGAACTTCTAACAGTCACCCAATTGTTTCACCACTTCCTGGGAGACAGAGAAATGAAATGTTGTTCATTGTGAAGAACAGCTGCATTGTGAACTATTGAACTGAATGTGCAATTCAATTGTTGTACGTAGTGAGCCTCATACTGAGATAAAATTGAACATCCATTATATTCATTGGGAACACAATTGTTCTGTAGAGCAAATTATCATAATGCTTTTTGCTAACAAAGGTAAAGGAATCCTTCCACACAAGTCAAGACTATGACATGAAAATATATGTGCATATGAAATAGCAAAATACTGTGATATTTGCAGATATAGGCCCAATTAAAAAACTTCGCCATTTATAAAACAAATTCAGAAATTAGAAGAAAAAATATTGTTAACATATCAACAAAAACTTTGCGAATAGGAAATGCAATTGAAATTCAATTTTGCATTACTATTATTTTTTGTGTTTAGCATTCATTTCTTTTTTGAGTACAGTAGGATTCCTTGTAATGTGTTAAATTGTAAATATTAATGACAAAGGGCTCAATACCGTTTTTTTGCGTTTTGCCAGAGTTACGCCCTTTTTTTTTGCCCCGACTACTCCAAAAAAAAAAGTAGCAAGTTTACCGGTTCTATTTTTTGAAATTGGCGCTACGCAGTCTGTCCTTTAGCTTCGGGGGGTGGAGCCTAATGTCTGCGTTGAAAAAATGATGTTCCCACTTCTGCGCATGCGCGAAAAAAAAGGACGTTTTTGATGTGATTGCTATGGGCGCACATGCCCAGTACAGCTCCCGGCCTGCATTCTGCCATTTTTTAAAGAGTCAGTTTTGTGTGAGAACTTTAATGCTCATTGGAAAAATTGTTGCTGCAATACAAGATGCAACGCGGCTCAAGGACCAAGAATTTCTTACAGGATGAAGTGGAGACAGTGGTTACTGTAATTGAGGCCAGATGGCAGGAGCTGGATACCAGCAGAGATCACATAAAAGTTTCACCAAAAGAAATGAAGAAACACTGTAACCAACTTGCAGAAAATTACTGTGCAATGGTGACCACCCCGAGGTCTGGAGGCCAGTGCAAAATGAAGTGGCAGGACCTTGGTCAAGTAGTTAGTGTAAGTAATATTTTCATTTATTCACTGGAATTGCAAATATGTATATGTCCCACCCAGCAGGAAGAGACCCTCTCTGAAAAGTTATATTTTCATCTTTGCAGAGGAAAGTGGCACACAACAAAAGGGAAAGAACTCGAACAGGAGGAGGCCCGGCAAATCTGCAGCCACTGACACCCTTGGAAGAGAGGGTCGCTGCTTTGATGGGTCCTGGCTGGAGAAAAGCAACCACCACTACACAAGCTGGGCCCACACGAGAGGGAGAAGGTAAGTCCTGCAAATTCCACAATCTGGCTTTGCTAAATGTTAAGTACTGCGCAGGCTAGCTATGCTTTGGTTCATGGGGATGCCTCCGTCAGCTACACTTCGGTTGATGCAGTGTGCTATCATTCATCATGGTCCTTCAAATCAGTCTGCTGCCTGTGCTTTGTGAGCCTTCTCATGCTACCCACCCTGCCCCCTCCTCTGCTGCTAATCATTTGTCTGTTCTGTTATATTTTGCAGAACTTGAGGCCACGCTGTCGATGCAAAAGAAGATTCAGACGCAGACGACACTTAAGAGGAGAGCATTTTCTAATCCCATCTTCCAGACCAAGAGCATGGGGGTGAGAGTGAGGGGGAGGTAATGGATGAAGCCCCCACTATTGTACTCACTCTGGAGGAGGTGCAGATGCCACTCATTGAGGTGCCAGTCCCTTTCCTGAGTGGTACGAGTGTTGTTGGGACATTCCATGATTTCACACAGTCCGAGGCTGTGGGTTCCAGTGGGGTGCAGTGAGCCACATCCAGGGCCCCACCGGCCGAGGCTGCGGGTCCCAGTGGGGTGCAACGAGGCACACCCAGGGCCCCACCTTCCAAGGTTGCGGGGCCCAGTGGGATGCAGTGACCAACACCCAGTGTGAGGAGGGGAAGGAGAGCTCAACAGCGCTCTCTTGAGGTGCAGGATCTAACAGATGTGGTTCAGATGACAGCAATGAGTGCGGAGAGCATTGATCTTACATGATCACTCCTGGACACCATCAGTGGGATGGGTGATGAGGTATTGGAACTGTCGGGAGAAGTAACAACACTCTCACGAGAAATGGGAACACTGTCCGGGAACATGAGGGAGGAAATGTCTCAGGCAGCTGATACAATGTCGGTGCACATGAGGGAGGGAATGTCGCAGGTAGCTGATGCGCTATCAGTGAACATGAGGGAGGGAATGTTCTCAGGCAGTTGATACAATGTCGGTGCACATGAGGGAGGGAATGTCGCAGGTAGCTGATGTGCTATCAGTGAACATGAGGGAGGGAATGTCACAGGTAGTTGAGACACTGTCAGGGCACATAAGGGAAGGAATGTCCAAGTTAGCTGCTGCAATAATGGGACATGCCCAGACCCCGCGTCCATTGACAGAGTCAACTGCCACTCCCACTCCAATCCCCAGACCAGCCTCTGAAGAGACCCAAGCTGGCCTTCCACATTACCGCCTGCCTCCCCAAACCCCCCCACCCCCCCATCAAGAAGTGTGCAATACCCGAGATGCTCGAAAGAATAAGCTTGGTACCAACCCAAGAAATGCTGCGCTACTGCCTGCGGGCAGGGGTGGAGTCAACAAAACCAAGCGCAGCGGGTGGTCTTAGAATAAGGTGGAGGAGAGATGGGTGCAGCCTTTCTTTGCTGTTGTTGCTGTTTTAACTGTTCTCAAATTAAAAGTTTTTTGTAAACTATGTAAATTTACAAGTTTAAAAGTTTTTAAGTGATCTTAGAGTTTGTAAGTAATCTTAAAGTTTGTAAGTGATCTTAGAGTTTATAAGTAATCTTAAAGTTTGTAAGTGATCTTAATTTAATACAAGAATATTTTAATTAAAGTTAAATTAAGTACAAAGAAGTGTTTGTTAAACTTTTGAATAAAAATATATTTTAAATTATAACTGAATCATTTCCATTATTTGTTCCATTATTAACACAACTTTTTGAAGTAAAGAATAATAATTTCCATTATTTGTTCCATTAACACAACACACAACATTGTATTCCCGGTCAGCTTCCATCCGGGTTACACGTAGGAGCGTCATGAGCCAGGTGGCGAGGCCGTATCCTTTGTCTCCCAGCAGCCAGAAGTAGCACTCTTGCATAGGATGAACACATCATGGGTGCTCCCAGGGTATCTTGCATCAACTGACATGATGCAATGCAGACGAGCTGCACATTCACGGAGTGGAAACCTTTTCTGTTCCTGTAAATCTCGGAATCCTCCAAAGGTGCTCGCAAGGCAATGTGGGTGCAATCAATGCAGCCCTGTACCTTTGGGAAGCCAGCAATCCTGGAGAAGGCCACAGCCCGGTCATGGGGAACTTCATGTAGTCATTCCTCCGGGCATATAGTGCAGCAGTCACCTGCCGAATGCAGATATATGTAGCATGCTGAGAAATGGCGCACACATCCCCAGTAATAGCCTGGAACGATCCAGATGCATAGACTGAAAGTGCAGCTGTAACCTTCACTTCAACTGACAAAGCAGTCCTCCTGACACTTCTAGGTTGCAGGTCTGCTTTTACTAACTCACAGATCTCAGTTACAACTTCTTTGCGGAAATGCAGCCTTCTCACTCAGGTGCAGGTATGAATGCTTGTCTCAATATACCTGACATAGTTAAGCCCTCCTGCCCATCGTTCTACATGTCCTGAGGTTCCTCATGTGATGACGTCGAATCAATTGTCTCCTCCGCAGCACCATCATGCAAAAGGCTTGCACGAGGTATCGCATTGTCAGTATTGCCCCCATTATTAAATTGTACCTTTGCAAGAAGCACAAAACAGCAGGCAGGGCTTCTTTGTTATTTCTCTCCCCAAGGTCGACGCCCCAGTACAGACCACACCCAGGTCTGAGCATGCATAATAGGCTTACTTAAATCAAGAACCCCCAGCCCCCTGGGCTTCATTTGATGTTGCTGCCAAATAGCGTAAGGGTTCTCATCCCTTCAGTTCGGCTATCACACCCCCACTCCTCCTGGTCTTCTTTTGAAGCCGAGCCCCCAATCCCTGTATCCAGGCGAGGGACCGATTCTGCTGGCCGACGCTCTGACCTTCGAGCCTGGTTTGGAGATGTTCGGTGGTGGTGTGGCACTTTAACTTGGGATTTTTTTTTTTTAAAGAATTGCATAAAACTCCCATTTTCTGCATTTCAGTTGGAAAAAATTAAGCTTGATGATGGATATTTAATGTGTTCTTGATTCCCTCCAAAAGTTCGCATAAAAACAATGGCGTATTTCTGTGCCGATTTTTTTGATGTGCGCTGGTTTTTCTTAAGTGCCCAGAAGATTTTTTGGTAGTGGTCACATACGCCGTCCTAGGAGAAATGTAATTTGGCCGAGCTTGCATAAATCTGAAAAGCTGGCGCAGACATCAGGTGCAAAAAATAATGAACCTAAAATAATCGTAACTAACCGAGTTACGCTGGTGCACAATTTTTGGGGAAACTTGAATTTTTAAATTCAGGCCAAAAAAAGCGCTGCGCACCAAAAAAAGTACAAATCTAGGGAAAATTGAGCCCAAAGGAAGTAAATAAAGGAAGTATTAACTGAGTGACAGCAGGCTTCGGGTTTCAAAGGCTGTAAATTGTAGATGGAATTGAAGGTTGAGGGAGGTTGAATTTTGAGATTCTGGGAAAGAATGTATGAAAGTGGAAGACAGTGATGAGTCTTTATTTCAGAACACTGAGGTTGGATGATCAGTGGAGAGTGTAATTGATATGGAGAAGGAACAGAGTGGGAGGAAATACAGAGTCTAGGTGAATCTCTGAATCAATGAAAAAAAAGAGAGGTTGAGCCATAAAATACAACAAAGATAGAACAATTTGAGAGAGAAGTAGAAACCGTGAACATATCTTTGTTGGAAGAGCTTATGATGGTAAATTGTTTCAATGTATACAGCACAAAATCCTGTCAAATGCTCTGAAAATATCTACTGCATTGGCAACTTAATTACCAAATTATTCAAGAATAAAGTCCAGAGATGTGTAACAATAGGCAAGAAGATTGTCAATAGAAGGCTCATGCTAAACATCACTTAATGGGCGTGGAATAGGTTAGAAATTGTAAGGTGATCAATGCTTTGAGAGTCAATAATAACGTCATAACTTGGGGGCATTGCACCTGTCTAGAGTTAAGGGAGGAAAATTAACCCCTTAATTTAAAAAAATATCCAAATCTTACCTATTTCCTGTCAACTTGTTCCATTATATATTCCTCTGTCCATGCTCATAACTGAAACTCCCAATTACAACCTCCTACCAGTGGTGGTGCTGCAGGCTTAGTTTGTCACCTGCCAGTTTCTCAGCCGATGCAGCAGGGAAACCTTTATGCCCTAAGCAAGTCTACTTCTTCGCCTCCTAACTGTAAATAATATAAATACAATGTATTATTTCGAAATAGGTCAGAGCTCAATTATGTCTGAGTGGCCTGGTTAAATGATTTCACACCCTCTAACCCCACTCCACCTGAAGACTGCATCGGGGGAGGGGGGAGAGACAAATTGGGAGTTACTCCATCCCGCAGCACGCTACCCGCCACCACCTCAGTGAGACCCCAACACTGCACGAGGTAGAAAAAGCAATAAGACAGCTTAAAAACAACAATGATGGAATCCCTGCTGAGGCATTGAAGTATAGCGGAGAGGCACTGCTGGTGCGAATACATGACCTCATCTCTCTCATCTGGAGGGAGGAGAGCATGCCGGGGGATCTCAGAGATGCAGTAATCGTGACCATCTTTAAAAAAAGGGGACAAGTCTAACTGCCGCAACTACAGAGGAATCTCCCTATCAGCCACTGGGAAAGTTGTCGCTAGAGTCCTCCTCAACCGTCTTCTCCCCGTGGCCGAGGAGCTCCTCCTAGGCTCACAGTGCCGATTTCATCCCCTACGGGGCACAACAGACATGATTTTTTTCAGCACGACAGCTACAGGAAAAATGCAGGGAACAGCGCCAGCCCTTGTACGTGGCCTTCTTCGACCTTACAAAGGCCTTTGACACTGGCAACTGCGAGGGTCTATGGAGCGTCCTCCTCCGTTTCAGATGCCCCCAAAAGTTTGTCATTATCCTCCGCCTGCTTCACGATGACATGCAGGCCGTGATCCTTACCAATGGATCCATTACAGACCCAATCCACGTCCGGACCGGGGTTAAACAGGGCTGCGTCATCGCCCCAACCCTCTTCTCAATCTTTCTCGCCGCCATGCTCTACCTCACAGTCAACAAGCTCCCCGCTGGAGTGGAACTAAACTACAGAACCAGTGGGAACCTGTTCAACCTTCGCCGTCTCCAGGCCAGATCGAAGACCACCCCAACCTCTGTCGTCGAGCTACAGTACGCGCATGATGCCTGTGTCTGCGCACATACAGAGGCTGCACTACAAGTCATAGTCAACGTATTTACTGAGGCATATGAAAGCATGGGCCTTACGCTAAACATCCGTAAGACAAAGGTCCTCCATCAGCCTGTCCTCACCGCACAGCACTGCCCCCCAGTCATCACGATCCACGGCGCGGCCCTGGACACCGTGGACCACTTCCCATATCTCGGGAGCCTCCTATCAACAAGAGCGGGCATTGACGACGAGATCCAACACTGCCTCCAGTGCGCCAGTGCAGCCTTCGGACGCCTGAGGAAAAGAGTGTTTGAAGACCAGGCCCTCAAAACTGCCACCAAGCTCATGGTCTACAGGGCTGTAGTAATACCTGCACTCCTGTATGGCTCAGAGACATGGACCATGTACAGTAGACATCTCAAGTTGCTGGAGAAATATCACCAACGATGTCTCCGCAAGATCCTACAAATCCCCTGGGAGGATAGGCACACCAACATTAGCGTCCTCATTCAGGCTAACATCCCCAGCATTGAAGCACTGACCACACTCGATCAGCTCCGCTGGGCAGGCCACATATGAGACTCCCAAAGCAAGTGCTCTACTCGGAGCTCCTTCACGGCAAACGAGCCAAAGGGGGGCAGCGGAAACGCTACAAGGACACCCTCAAAGCCTCCCTGATAAAGTGCAACATCCACACTGACACCTGGGAGTCCCTGGCCCAAGACCGCCCTAAGTGGAGGAAGTGCATCCGAGAGGGTGCTGAGCACCTCGAGTCTCATCGCTGAGAGCGTGCAGAAATGAAGCGCAGGCAGCGGAAAGAGTGTGCAGCAAACCAGTTCCACCCACCCTTTCCCTCAACGACTATCTGTCCCACCTGTGACAAAGTCTGTGGCTCTTGTATTGGGCTGTTTAGCCACCAAAGAACTCACTTCAGGAGTGGAAGCAAGTCTTCCTCGATTCTGAGGGACTGCCTATGATCTGCCATAACTTTGGTGAAATAGCTGCATAAATTCAGAAAAATAGATAATTTTTCTGCGGTTTTGGTTTCTTTTCTGCCAATGTTGCGGCAGGCGAATGGGGTAACCTCTTTGGTCTCATTTCATCATGGGCTATGATAGTATGACTCACGCGAATTACCTCTCATTTATATTTAGTGCTCATATCTAGCCGAATTAGAATTTTGTTTAAAAATTAGCTTTGATCCATGGCAGGTTTAAGTTATAGCACAATTTCAAATAAATACTGCTTTCTGTTAAATTTAATATTGCATTTGTCTAGTCCTGTGATATGGCATTTCATCTGAGAACAATCTGGCTGCCTTTTGTCTGAATTCACATAACATTTATCAAAATAAAGTATCTTTTTCTCACTCTATGCATGGAGATGAATAAGATGGTATTTAATTTTGAACCTAGATATTTTTTACATTACTTCGAACTACATTTTTACAGTTGGAGTATTGGCATAAATTTAGTCATGTTGACACTGCCTGAAAACCTGTATCAGTAATCAGTGATATTAAGTAATGAATCATAGAACCATAGAATCTTACAGCACAGAAGAAGGCTTTTTGGCCCGTCATGCCTGTCGGCTCTTTGAAAGAACTGTTCAAATTAATTCCACACCCCAGCTTTTTTCCCCATAACTCTGCAAATTAGTCCTCTTCAAGTACATGTCCAATTGCCTTTTGAAAGTTCCTATGAATCTGATTCCAGCACCCTCTGTGTGGAAAAAATTCTCATCTTTTCCCTCTACTTCTTTTGTCAATTATTTTAAATCCACAACCAATGGTTACCAACCCACTTGCCAGAGGAAGCTTGCTCTCTCAAAACCCCTCATAATTTTGACCCTCTATTAGGTCTCCCCTTAAACTTCTCTGCTCTAAAGAGAACTACCCCAGCTTCCACAATCTCTTCACTTAACTGAAGTCCCTCATCCCTGGTATAATCCAGAGATTTGCAAAAGTTTAGCATGACTTCCTTGTTTTTGTATTCTATGCCCCTATTTACAAAGCCAAATATCCCATACACTTTCTTAATCCCTTATCAACTTGCCCTGCCACCATCAAAGATTTGTGAATATGCCGCCTCAGGCCCCTCTGCACATGAACTCCCTCAAAATACTACCATTTAGATTATACTGCCTCTCCATGTTGTTTCTCCAAAAGTGCATCACTTCTCACTTATGTGCATTAAATTGCATCTGCCATGTGTCTGTCTATGTGCTCCTGAAGTCTGCTGCTATCCCGCTCACTATTTACTATGTTGCCAAGTTTTGTATCATCTGCAAACTTCGAAATTGTACTACCTATGCCCAAGTCCAGGTCATTTATATACAACAATCCATAAACCACTTTTACTGAGTAATTTGTTTGCTTTTTACCATATGATGTAAGGTCCTAATATTAACATTTGAAAATAAAATGTTCATTAAATATTTGCATTGTTGCTAATACATTGATGTAGAATTGGACAGAATTAGTTCAGACTTAGGATTCTTCATTGTAATCAGCATTGGGCCCCATTCTGGTTCTTACCAGTGAGAAGAGAAGGCAATAGCATAAGAGAGGGAGAACCATAAGGTTAATCTGTAGTAAGATAGGTAATTTTTTTTAGGAGATAGGGTGGAGGTAAACAGGTATATAAAGAGGCATTGGCTAACTGGGAAGATGGAGAGGGACATGCAAGTTAGTGAGATTGGATAAAGGGTGAAGAATAAACCAGGTGAAATGTGGGAATGCTGCTTCTCTGGAAAATAATGAAGATTGTAACAATGTGCCACAATAATGGACACAGTACAGATGGAAAAACAAATGTTAGTTGTCAGGCCACATTGATGTAAAGTAGATTATCTCACCAGGTTAGGTGTTATTTGGAGGCTTGGGCCTAGAAATTCAATCACGCCGCACACATTTTTCGGGCCCTAAACGATGCACATAAGCCTCCAATATGGCAGGCAGGAAGTACGTAGTCATTTCAAGCTGGAAAGCACTGAATAACTAAATAAGGGTCCTCTGCTTGCTGGAGGACCGTTTTCCAATTCTGGTCTGCCCCAGCACCTGACTCACCATGTGGTAGACACGTTCAGCAACTTGTGGTACTAACAAGCAGTAAGGACCCTTCACCGGCACTATTTAAAGGGATCATGCAACGCTTAGAGGTTAGTTGCTGGTTTGTCATTTCAGGCTGCTAGATAAATTCTGTACATTTTTTTTGTCTGTTACCTGACTCTGGTAAGTTAAGTTTGACTGCTGAGAAGATGATTTTGCTGGTGTTGCACTGTCATTGGCTGCCTTATGAACAGTTTGACTGCAATTATGGATGGTCTCATAGGGCTGCTTTTGGGGCTGGTGGATGAGGGAGCAGCAAGGAAGACTGCAGAGAACAGGAGCAGTTATGACAAATGGGAGAAGGAGGAAGAGGGAACTGCACAGGAGACCAGACCCACAGTGAGTATTTTGGGATCTCTTCTGCATGGACTACAACTAAGGAGCAATGTAACTTCCTGCAGCCCTACAGCCCTCAGAGAATTGTGAGGCACCTTTGCTTCACAATGGAGCCTGTCACAGAGCTATGCCATCTGTTGCAGCCACAATAAAAAAAACTTGCATTTATATAGCACCTTTAACATACTACAATGCCCCAAGGTGCTTCACAGAAGCGTTATCAGACAAAATTCGACACTGAGCGACATAAAGTGATATTATGACAGGTGACCAAAGAGATATTAGGGCAGGTGACCAAACGCTTGGTCAAAGAGGTAAGTTTTAAGGAGCGACAAGCAGGAGAGAAGGATAGAAAGGTACAGAGGTTTTGGAATGGAATTCGAGAGCTTAGGGCCTCGGCCGCCAGCAGTGGAACAAAGGAAATCGGGGATGCGCAAGAGGCCAGAATTGGAGGAGCACAGAGATCTCTGAGGGCTGTTGGGCTGCAGGAAGTTACAAAGTTAGGGAGGGATGAAGCCATGAAGAGATTCCAACATAAGGATGGGAATTTTAAAATTGAGGCATTGCCAAACCAGGTCAGCAAACTCCAGCCTCAAACCAGGCATCGACATAATTGCCTGTGGCTGTCACCGTGGCCTTTAACTTTTATGCCATCGGCTCTTTTCAGGCTGCAGCAGTTGCCAACAGCATCATATCTCAGTTCACACTACACTGCTGTATCAGCGTGGTTACTGAGGCTCTCTATACCAGAAGGAACAACTGTATCCCATGGGCCAGAGAGCACTAGGCTTTGCCCACATGGTAGGTTCCCCAGGGTGCAAGATGTTACAGACAGCACCCACATTGCCTTGCTTGCTTCCCATTATCAGCCTCTCACCTTTATCACTCCAAAGAAATTCCACTCCCTCAACGTACAACTGGTTTGTGACCACCGGCAATGCATCATACAGAGCTGTGCCCTGGTATCCTGGCAACAGTCCTTTGGTACTGCCTTTATTCCAGCCTAGCCGTCAAGTTAAACGCTGGCTATTGGGCAATGAGGGCTATCTCCTCCAGACATGGCTCATGACTCCTGTCAGGAACCCTGCGTCCAGCTGCAGAACTGACCTACAGCAAGAGCCATGTGACTAAAGGAAGTGATTGAAAAGAAAAAGGAAGAAAGACTTGGATTTCCATAACACCTTTCATGACCACCAGACATCTCAAAGTGCTTTACAGCCAATGAAGTACCTGCTCTTCTTCACAATGAAGTACTTTGGGAGTGTAGTCATTGATGTAATATAGGAAATGCGACAGCCAATTAGCACATAAGCAAACAAGCAGTACTGAGAGAGCATTACACTGTCGGAGGGGCAGTTCTGAGGGAGCGCCGCACTGTCAGAGAGGCACTACTGAGCAATGTGATAATGACCAGATAATCTAGTTTTGTTATGTTGATTGAGGGATAAATATTGGCCAGGACACCGAGGATAACTTCCCTGCTCTTCTTCACAATAGTGCCAAGGGATCTTTTACGTCCACCTGTGAGAGGAGTCGGGGCCTTGGTTTAATGTCTCATCTGAATGATAGCACCTCAGACAGTACAACACTCCGTCAGTACTGCACAGGAGTGTCAGCCTAGGTTTTTGTGCTCAAGTCCCTGGAGTGGAACTTGAATCCACAACCTTCTGACTCGGAGGCAAGAGTGCTGAGCCAGAAGGTTGTGGGTTCAAGTCCCATCGAACAAGGAATAAGTGTGCTCCAGCAAAGCTTCCACTGCCTAGATAGTCCTGGAGGAGTTTTGCAGTACATCCCTGAGCGTGTACCAGATTTATTGTCGTCTACTTCCTGTTGCATAACTTTGAAGGACGAACCTGTACCACCAACTGGGCAATGAGAAGTGCAGCAGGAGCAGGAGGAGGAGAAGCATAAAGAGGAGGAAGATCAGGAGCAGCATCAACCAACAGTGCTCCTAGCCGCCAGAGATTTTAGTGAGCAGCTCATCCAAGAGTGCTTCACTTAAATCATCCCGAATACATCAACAGTCCCACAGTCCATACCAACATCCTTACTACCACCATCCGATTTCTTTCCTTCAGTCTCTCTTATGGGTTTTACCCAAACTTCACTGCAAGTATAAACACCAACAACAAATCCAGAATAAATAACAAAGATCTCAATTCCATCTGTATTGAACAGTTAACAGAATTAATTATGAATCACCTTTGTGCAAGCGCTTTTAATGCCTGTCCTGTGTCCTTGATACAAACCCTAGTGCTCCTGTGAATTGTTTCCCCAGTGGCTACTGCTTGTGAGAAGGAAGGCTGTTAAGCTTCCATTGAGGACATTTCAGCTGGCTATGGTGGGTGACCTCGGGCATATGTGGGCCTTGAGGGTTTGGCTGTTGACTGCAGTGTCTCGGCATGAGCTGGCTGTGCAGCACTAACGAGGGCACTGGCAGAGTGCGTTGGACAGAATGGTCTCCATGTTCTACGTGAAGTACTGACACAAGTTGGAGCTAGGGTTCTACATGCTCGGTGACATTGTGCACATATTCTCTGGCAGGTTGCTGAGTGCACCTAGTATTGCTCATCAGCCTGCTTCGGTGGGCTGGGTCCTAGAAATCAGCATCAGAGTCCTCTTCAGCAGAGCTTGAATGCGATCTCGCCATCTGGCGAGCTGGCACCTGTGGTATTATATCCCCCTGCCCTAGCTCCTGCGCACTTGTGTCCGGTGAGTCAGTATGAAAAGATCCCCCTCCTCTAACATATCCTCTAAAATATGTATGGTGCCAATATCTGAGCTGGAGCTAACAAGGGCAAGATTGAGTAAAGCTGTATCATCAGGAAGGCTGGTCTCCTCTTCCTCATGGCAAAGTCTGAGAGCCTATCTGGCCCTTCCTCCTCAGAACAAATTGAGTAAACTAATCCTATAGGGTTGGAAATTTCCCAACCTTGCGCCGGGTTCTGTAGTGATATTTTGCCGTTTTTGGTGGAAAACGGCACAGCGGGAAATTCTCTGAAGCCTTGCGCCGGCGGTTTTGAAATACTGCTGGAGAGCGGACTGCCGGCATGCAAACCTGGAAAAAGCGCTTTCGCTTGATATTGGCTCAGAGTTAACCTATATATAAGACCCAAAAAATGCCGGGGAAAAGCCTGCGTTGCAGCCCTTGGAACGGCGGTAAGTGTGAAGACCTGCAAAAAAGGTAAGGTAAAGTTTTTATTTTTTAATTCTTTTGCAAGATTCTCTAGAAAAGGGTCTTGTGAATGTTTTGCGATTTTTAAAATTTTTTTGTTTTTTGGAAATTTTGGGGGATGGTTTCCCCCCCTCCCTAGGTCCAACTCGCAGTGGTATCGGCCTCAGAGAAAAGTTGCAGAAAATTCATGGTTTGCACTGCGAATCCTCGTGCAATCCCGATTTTTACTGCTGGACACATTTTCCCCCGACTGTTAGGCCTCGAAATCATGGCGGAAAAATACCGCTATGACCAAAAATTGAATTTCTAGCCCATAGTTTCTGGAGTTTAGAAGAATGAGAGGTGATCTCATTGAAACATATAAAATTCTTACAGGGCTTGACAGGGTGGATGCAGGGAGGTTGTTTCCCCTGGCTGGGGAGTCTAGAACCAGGGGTCACAGTCTCAGAATCAGGGGACTGAGATGAGGAGAAATTCCTTCACTCAGAGGGTGGTGAATCTTTGGAATTCTCAACCCCAGAGAGCTGTGGAGGCTCAGTCATTGAGTATATTCAAGGCAGAGTTCGATAGATGTTTGGATGTTAAGGGAATCAAGGGATATGGGGATAGTGCAGAAAAGTGTTGAGATAAAAGATCAGCCATGATATTATTGAATGACGGAGCAGGCTCGAAAGACCAAATGGCCTACTCTTGCTCCTATTTCTTATGTTCTTATGTAACCAAGTACACCTTAGTCTAAGTCTTCAGCACCTGAAGTGAAAGAGAGGTACAAGAGTTAGCTTTTAGTGTAGAAAGAGAACAAATGGAGAGAAGTGGCTGATGAAAGCATCTGCAGTTTGTCATGCAGTGTGTGTAGGGTGAGATAGAAGTAATAAGGGAAAAAGAGGTGTGAAGAAACCCTGTGCAACATTTCCTCCAGAGTTGCCAGCCACCACGGCAATAACTCTGCCCATGATTGCCAGCATATTTTCTTCAACGAGGGCAGTTGGGCATTATGGCCCCGAACTTGGTAGACTTACTGCCCGCTGTCGCTGAGTTTTCTGGGCGGTCTCCCCTCCGAGCGTCTTTGGTGGAGGCCTCCTGCCAGCGGGGAGGGAAGACCGTTGGGAACCGCCCGCTGTCAACTGCTGGTGCGCAATGCGCGTAAGTGTCCTCCCGCCCGCCGAGCGGCCAGTTTGGTCCGGGCGGGAGTCCGCTGCAGCAGGAGAAAGGACCGTCGCGTGGGGGTAGGTCTAACCTCAACAGTAAGTATGAAGACCTGCAAAAAAAGGTTAGTAAACGTCTTTTCTTAATTTTTTTTCCAGCGATTCAGGTGGATCGGGTCCAGGAGGTTTTCCAGTGTTTGTTTTTAATTTTTTGGACATTTTTAATTTTATGTGTTCCCCCTTCCCGGGCCCGACTCAATCCTTGGCAGGATTGCATTTGGCGCTGAGATTGGGAACTCCTGCTGCTGCTGCCCACATTCAGGGCATGTCGTTTTTTGCCGCCGGGCAGTCTCTCCAGGACTTTTCCACGAAACACCCGTCAGGTATCTCAGCGGTCCTTTGGGCGGCACTTAGCTTCCACCAAATTCAGGGTCTATGTGTTGTGAGTAAGGCTGAAGATGGTGGTGACCTGAGTAATATTCTTACCTTGACAACTCTGGTCAGGTCATTGAACCTTTTGCAGCATTGCAGTTATGTTCTTGGAGCTAAGCTCCTGGCATTGACCTCCTAAGGACTTCTTTCCACTGGCAGCTGAGTTGTTGCCAGGAGGTCTCCCTGCTCTTGTCCATTACCTGCAGCAGGGTCTCCATGCCAGCATCGGAAAACCTTGGTGCCATCTCAATGTTTGTTGGAGCCATTCCTCTGTTCAGAAGTTTCCTTTCTTTTTGCAGCCAGATTGCACCTACCCTTTTAGCATGCAGCCTATGAATAGCGCGGGTAGTGCTGGCTGCACACCAACATGAGCAGATAGCACGAATATTACATTTTGCCCAGGGCAGTACAAAAAGCAGGCACGTGCAGTATGTGCCACGCCCCATTTGCGCCCGTATTTTGTTGCGATTGAATATCTAGGCCTTAGAGTTTAGGCAATAATTATATCTCTTAGGAATACATATTGAAATCACTATAATAGTTAAATCAACAGGGCAGTAAAAGGTGTGTAAAGGCTTTTGTAATGTATTGTCATGCTCTATTAAAACTAATCAATTCTTAATCTTAATTGAAGTGACCCACTGATAGCCTTTTCTTTGATTTGTTATTCTTCATCAAATTCTCTCTGCCAGTAAAAAGAGCAACTAATTGTCTTTTATACTTTATGTTTGGAGTAGGGACAAAATCAATAGTTGGCACTAAAAATGCTTTACCATCCTCTTGAAACTAAGATGATCTCTCAGTGGCATTTACATGCAATTTGGAATGCTCTTTTTGGAAGGAACATTGGGGCTGAAATTGGTGGACATACCACCCGTGGACCGTCGACAAACCACCCAAAATCGCAAAATTGATCAAAAAATGCTTGCATACCGCCCAGTGGGAAATTAATCAGCGACATACCGCCGGGAGGTATGCATACCGTCCGCCCAAACCGAGCACCCAACAGACCCCCCCAGCGATCTAGTCCCCCCCCAGAGATCTAACCCCCCAGAGAGATCTAGTCCCCCCCAGAGATCTAGTCCCCCAGAGATCTAATCCCCCCAGAGAGATCAAATACCCCCACAGTGATCTAATCCTCCCCGAGAGATCTAACCCCCCCGAGAGATCTAATTTCCACCCAGCGATCTAGTCCCCCCAGAGATCTAATCCCCCCCAGAGAGATCAAATACCCCACAGTGATCTAGTCCTCCCCCAAGAGATCTAATCCCCCCAGAGATCTAATACCCCCCCCGAAAAGTGTGAAAATAAATAAATAAATAACGATATAAGTATTATAAATAAATCAAAAACACTGCACAAAACAATTAAAAATCTAAATGTACCTCGAGACATTTATCTGCGATCCTACGTCGGCAGTCTCTGGCCTCCAGACTGCTCTTCTCCGGGGGGCCAGGGGGGTGTGGGGGTGGTGGGGTGGTGGGTACGGAGTTCGATGGAAGAGCGCGCCTGCCCAGAACTCTGGGCCCAAAGAGCCCGAGTCCCAGACAACTTACCCTGCACCGCCAGAGCAGACCGTCCATTGCACTCCGCTGACGCAATGTTGCCAGTGGTACCGGGTGGTGAAGATTGACCAACCACCTCGAGACTGCCGAGAATTGGGCGGTCCACCAAAGTCGGGCCCCTAATATTCTAATTCTGTATAAAATTCAGCTGATGTTGCTTCTCTGATCCTGAAAGAATGGGGCAAAAAGGCATTGGATGACAGTCACAGAAGAGATTTTTTTGTCAAGGCGATAATGAGTTAGGCCCATTTGGCACAATGAACATGTTCATTCCAACAGATGGTATGTTATATATTTTGTTTTACACACACTATAACTGAGGAAATAGCTAAGCCTCTGAATTTATCTAACACATTGATTTAGATTTGCTCTCTGGTCTTTTTCTTTGTGAAATGCAAATTAAAGCGCTAATTTGATAGCTGTTTCTTGAATTTTTGAGGAACTTGCTAACTGCAGAAATCAAAGTATGTGGCAATTTCAAGTAATGGTACCATCTGATTTTGCTGTCCCTTCTGGAGTGATCCGTATGACTACCTCCCTCCTTTGAGTTAGCTTATTGTTTGAATGATTGTAATGTTGACATGATGCTGAATAGAATAATTTCTGTCAATTCATTTTCAATTAGATTGGTCTCTCAAGGCACTTGAAAATTCCTATGTTTCTTATAATATCCATGTTCACATGAGGTGCACAGCAATTATATAGCATTGACCAGAAGAGAATATTATAAGTATCTTGTGGCAATTAGTTTACCACAAGACTTAAAATTATCTCATGGATAGATAGTAGGAATTACATTGTTTGCTTCTAGAATATGTATCCTTAGGTGGCATGTTATGTTCAATGACTATCTGTCCCACCTGTGACAGAGTCTGTGGTTCTTGTATTGGACTGTACAGCCACCTAAGAACTCATGTTAAGAGTGGAAGCAAGTCTTCCTCAATTCCGAGGGACTGCCTATGATGATGATGATGTTGCAGACATACAAATACCATTTATACTAATCATAGACTAAACCAATAGCGTTTTAACCACTGTTACTAACTATTGGATTACCTATGTGATCACGTGGCCATTGCTGGGGCAATAGCTATGAGCGCCAATAAATATCTTTAATGCATTTACTTCTTACAGTCAACGGAATGGACACTGCTGCTTTCAAGTGCCCTTGAGGGAGGTGATAAGGACTTGCAGTTTTTTTCATTGTGAATGGAGGAACTCGGTGCCAGAAGAATAACAGTTATAGTACTGAAAGGTTGAGTCTTCTGTCTACATGTCTGCATGGCAGGGATGAAAGAGAAGGGCCAATGGTTATTTTTGCTTTTAATTCTCAACAATGAGAAGAGATTGAATTTCTGATTTTGATTTCAAGTTGTTTATTTGTTGGTCTGGCTCCAGTATACTGCGATCTTCAAGTATCTGTGAAACCAGGAAAAATTCATGTAACTTTCATCGAGGGAATTTTAATCACTTGTCGTACACCCTGTTCTGCATACTGAATGGTGACATTACAAATACTTCTCTTTATTAGATTTTTAGCATACAAGTGGCCATCAGTGAGAATGGGCCCAATTTTGGCCATGACTTGCATTAATTTTTTTGGAGTAAGTTGTTTTTTCTGGCGTAAGTTTAAAAAATGCCATTTTCCCCAAAAAATTTGCTCCAGAGTAAGTCAGTTAGGTACAATTCTTTTTAGTTCAGTTTTTTTTTTCAAGAGGGGGCGTTCCCAGACACTTACGCCATTTTTGGCCATTTATGCCACTTTGGCAAGCTAAAACTTAGTCCAAATCGACTTAGGTCAGCGTATGTGGCCAGCTCTGAAAAACATTGCGGGCAGTTAAGAATTCGGTGCAGTTAGCACATTTAAAGCACCAAGACTTGCAAAGCATTAAACAAAGCACAAATATAAGCATTCAATAACAAATAAAAAATAGAAGGAAGCTGAGGACCTGCATTAAGACTTACAAAGCACTAAACAAACCACAAAAAGTAATAAGCAATCAATCAATAACAATAAAAAATAGAAGTCCTACCTTTATGCCAGAATCAAGTATTTTTTTTTAATTCCCCCCTGCCAAAACATTCATTCCCCCCCCCCCCGAAAACTCTCCTCCTCCCCACCCCCCCAATCAAAACTCTCAAGCACAACCATCAATGAATAAAAAATAAAACTGAAGTCCGACCTCGGCCCGGGAACTCAGCGGGCCGGCCGACCGGTGCGGGAGGCCACTCGGCCGGGGATAGGGTGCGGTGAAGATCGGGGCATCCCTTCAGCTGAGGATAGGGTCTGTGAGCATCGGGTCCTGCTCACAGCCCGCAGGACACCCTGGGAAGGCAGGAGCATGCGCGCAGACTTAACTGCGCATGCGCGCAGATGCCGGCACTGTTTTCGGCGCTGGCCTGTTGCTCCGCCCCCCACTTCACAATGCACGCTACGCTGGGACTCCGTGGACTCGGAAGAGCGGCTAGGATGGGGCAACTTTTTTCCGGCACCGTTTCCAGGTAAGTGCGCTGAAAAAAGGGGTTGGGTAAAATTGAGCCCAATGTGTGTAGTTCTGGGTAATTTAAAGTAAGCAAATTGGTTCCTGTTCATCCAAAGCAGTGGTTCTTAAACTGGGATGCACGATAGGGGAGACTAGAACTAGAGGGCATAATCTTAGAATAAGGGGCTGTCCATTTAAAACTGAGATGAGGAGAAATTTCTTCTCAGAGGGTTGTAAATCTGTGGAATTCACTATCTCAGGGAGCTGTGGATGCTGGGACATTGAATAAATTTAAGATAGAAATAGACAGTTTCTTAAACGATACGGGGATAAGGGGTTATGGGGAGCGGGCGGGGAAGTGGACCCGAGTCCATGATCGGATCAGCCATGATCACATTAAATGGGGGAGCAGGCTCGAGGGGCTATATGGCCTACTCCTGCTGCTATTTCTTATGTTCTTATGTACCCGTGGGAGTCCGTAGAGACTTTCCTGGGATCCGTGTATCCCTGTGGGTCTGTAGAAAGTTTCCTGGGGCCACCCACCCCAGGGGGTCTGTAGAGAATTTCCTGGGGTCCGCATAATAATGTGAAAGTGCTTACCAAGCAGTGTATTTATCCAAACGGAAATTTTTAATAGGACCAGTCTGGAGGATTGGCAGCTTGGATCTCCTGTAGCTGGCCGACGGACTGCTGCAATCAACGTTAAGAAAAGATTTCTCCCATTCCCGCTCGTGCACTAATCCCAGCCTTCCCAAGGATCTAAGTACTTGGAGTTCTGATCATACTTTAAACACGGTGGCTCTGCGCAAAGATATATTAGGTTCTTGGGAATGGTTTGCTGATAGCAGAATGCTAGACAAAAGCAAACTCCGTGCTGGAGTCAGGGAATTTCTTACTGAGTATAAGTGTTAGGACCAGATTACCAATGACATGAAGAACTTTGACATCACACATCTGAAGCAACCCCAGCACGTAGTTTCTCGCAGCGAAAGGTGAGAAATAACAATCTCTGAAACCTCACATTCATTGAAATGTACAAGATAACAATGGTCAGACATCGCATCCAAAGGCAGCGAAACAGAGGGTACAGTGAGTCACCATCTCCTTTCAGCACTGATCCAAAAGCTTATTGTCAAATCAAAGCAAGTCAGCACACCACAATTCGTGTAGCCAGTGCCGTTTTGAAATAAATACATTTTTGGAGGTTTATTAATTTAATCAAATATCTGTAAATTGGTATCCTTGCCGAGTTTGTGTTTTTAATCTCTCTTTATCCTGTGTTTCACGTTTTTCTCTGCTGCTTCTGTATTTCCGTCTGCTGCTCGGTTATACTTACTTGCAGCTCTCATTTTCTCCTTTCTTATCTCAGTTTCTGCCCATACACAACCCAATCTGAATTGAGGATTGCGCGCAGCTCTGGGCATCCCATTCTAGGAAATATACTGGAGCCATAGGAAAGCTGTAGCTAAGATTAACTAGCATGATTCCAGTTGTGAAGAAAGGCTTAAAATATTAGGGCATTTTTATTGGAGCAGAGAAAATTAATGGTGGGGTGAGGGAGGGAATCTAACAGAGATTTTCAAAATTGTCATTGTCAAACATCACACCAAGGACAGACAGACTCTGCAGCAAGAAGAAGGCACACCCATCTTACTGATATCTGAAAATGCTGGAAATACTCAGCAGGTCAGGCAGCATCTGTGGAGAGAGAAACAGAGTTAATGTTTCAGGTCAATGACCTTTCGTCAGATCCTGTTGAGTATTTCCAGCATTTTCTGTTTTTATTTCAGATTTCAAGCATCCATAGTATTTTGCTTTTGTCTGAAAGTTAACATCTGTTTTCTTAAAAGCGTTATTAAAACACTCTTTATATGCAGCACTTTCATATTATGACTATGATATAGTATTATAATTTAGATGGGGGTCCGTGATTACTAATCCATTTGAAAAGGGGGCCTTCAACCAAAAAAGTTTGTGAGCCAGTGATCTAGAGCATTGCTATTGGCATTGAGCACTGTACACCACAGTTCACTATGGAGAGGAAATCATAATCTGAGGAAATGGCAGATATGTGTTCCCAGAATTGTTACACAGGGTATCTTAGTTAATTTTAAGTTTTCCCATTTTAGTGCTGTGGACTTAATTAAATTCACATCCTTCTGCAACTCTTGCATTTTGTCTGGAGAGTATATTATTCAGATGGGTTAAAAAAAAAAGGTATAATGAGTACGCTGTCCAATTTTGTATAATTTTTGGGATATTCATTATGTCCTAATTATCTTTGTTGGTAATATTTGATGCAAATAACATTCCCTGGAGCATTAGAGATAATGGGCTCAATTTTCCCCATGCCGTTTTTTGGCATATTTCAAGAGTTACGCCTGTTTTTTTGGGCACTGATTACTCCCCCCAAAAAACTTGCAAGTTTCCCCATTCTAATTTTTGAAATTGGCGGCACGCAGCCTGTCCTTTAGCTTCGGGGGGGGGTGGAGCCTAATGTCTGCGCCGAAAAACGATGTCCCCCCTTCTGCGCATGCGCAAAAAAATAAATGAAGTTTTTTTATGTGACTGCTATGGTCGCGCATGCCCAGTACACCTCCCGGTCTGCATCCGGCCATTTTTAAAGAGTCAGTTGTGTGTGAGAACTTTGATCGCTGTGTGAGAACTTCAATTCTCAGTGAAAAAATCGGAGTTGCAATATGCAACGTGGCTCAAGGACCAAGAATTTCTCACAGGACGAAGTGGAGGCACTAATTACTGTAATTGAGGCCAGATGGCATGAGCTGGACACCAGCAGTTTCACCAAAAGAAATGAAGAAATGCTGGAATCAACTTTCAGAAGATTACTGTGCAATGGTGACCACTCCGAGGTCTGGAGGCCAGTGCAAAAAGAAGTGGCAGGACCTTGGTCAAGTAATTAGTGTAAGTAATATTTTCATTTATTCACTTGAATTGCAATTGTAAATGTGATTATCTGTATGTCCCAACCAGCAAAAAAAATACCCTTTCTAAAAAGTTGTATTTTCATCTTTGCAGAGGAAGGTGGCACACAACAAAAGGGAAAGAACTTGAACAGGAGGAGGCCCGGCAAATCTGCACCCACTGACACACTTGGAAGTCAGGTTTGTTGCTTTGATGGGTCCTGCCTTGAAAAAATAGACTGGATGTTAGGCAGTTATTCTTTTCCCAGAGAGTAGAGAGCCTCTGGAATACATTGCCAGCTGGTGTGGTGGGTGCTGACTCTCTGTATGCTTTCAAGAGGGAGCGGGACTGGTTCTTGACAGAGACAGAGATACAGAAGGTAAATTTCTTTATAGATAACACTTGGTCCATGTGATATCCTAGACTGGTTTTGATCACCTGAGGGGGTCGGAGAGGAATTATCCATACTATTTTTTCTCCCCTTATTGGCCCTAGTTTTTTTTCTCTGTTTTCTTGCCTCTCCAGGAGATGACATGGCTGTGGGGGGTGGTGTAGGAAGGGTTTAGCCATTATATTCTAGCCACCATGGTGTGGGGCAGATTTGGTGGACCAGCTGATCTTTTCCCGCCCATCAGTTTTATATATTTGTATAAAGCCGGTGAGGATGGAAGATTTGGCAAGACGACTGTTCTTGGTAGATATCTTTACAGAGTATGCAGTTAATGCTTCAGACAACTTGCGGGACAGGTAAATCTGAAATACTCTGCATTTTCTTGGAAGTTTCTAAACCAGAAATTTTGATTTACAACTGTTCTACTTTTTCAATTCCTCTCTCTGATGTGTGCCAAGTGGTTGTTCTCATCTCAATTATTACCAGCATTTTTAAATGCCTTATGAGATATGCCTAATTTCAATTAGTTTTAAAATCTATTGCTTTTCTAAATGTTTGAATTTCTTACATACAATATCTACCATGTGAGTGGCATGCTTTTATAAAACGAGTAAGTGCTTGGCTTTACAAAGAAAAATGAACCCTGGCATGGCAATCCCAAATCTTTTTGTTAACCTATTCCAATAGAGAATTTCCAGAACGGTCGAAGTTTACAGCACAGAAAGAGACTATTGATCCACTGTGTCTGTGCTCACGCTTCACTGGAATCATCTAAAACTAATCTCACTACTTTGCTTCAAACATTTATCCAATTTCCTCCTGAAAGATGCAATGGTCTCCTCCTTAACTATTCAGTAACAAATCATTCCATGCTGCATATAGAAATTTATCCTATCCTCTCTCCTCACTCCTTTACTGACAAATTTAACATAATGATCCCTTGTCACTGACTTCCTAATGGGAGGAAATCGTTTTTTCCTATTCACCCTACCAACACACTTATAAAGGCCATGATTTAGTCTCTTCAACTTCTCTGCTGCAGCAGATATGATTCCCTGGAGCAGCTTGGTCAGACTGAGCCCGATTGACCCTACTATAATTGCTATCTAATGCTAGCTCTTGGTTTTAAAATTTGCATGAAGACAAATCAGCCTTCTATCTTTACATGACTTTTTGATGTGCGAATACTGTTCCTAAGACTGCATGTGACAGTGTGACGAGCTTCTCTGTAGAAAGCGATCCTGGTTACAAAATTAATGAAGCTTGATTTTTCATGATGCCATCCTGTTGGGCACTGAAGCAATTGCTACTTCCTGATCAAAAAAATAAGCGAGTATGATCAGGGAGCATTCGTAGGAATGGTTTAACAAGGTGCTCAGGTTAAGCCACATTCTGCAATGACTTTTGTAGCCAGGGAGAAAATACCAGTGAGCTTTGTGATAATTGTTTGGATAAATGTTTGAAGCAGAAGAAAATACAGGGCTGTGAGGAGAGAGCAGGTAGTCAGAGCTTCTGTCAGCAAAGATTCACACAACTTTTTGTACAGAGTTAGGCTATTTGGCTTAGTGTGCTGTTGCTTGCTCTCTCTCCGGAAGTGCCTATTCTAATTTCAACTCCCTGCTTTTATCTTTTATTCTCAAATGTATTACTTCAGCTGATTCTCTCATAAATGTTGTGATTGAGTTTATTCAATAGCTACTCAAGGCATTGGGGGCTAGACTTTCCACTTCACATTGTCCATTTATGGCCCATCTATCACCCAAAATGGACTTCTATCGCCCATTTTGAGCAAAAAGTGGAAACTAGGCCCAAAATATCGCCGGAAAAATAGGCCCCCAAGTTTCCACTTTGATCGCTGAGATGATCGCCCAAATGATCGCCCACACAAGGCCCATCCCAAGTTTCAGCACTTAGCATGCACTTCGCTGGGCCGATGCAAGGCCCAAAAGAGTGCTGAAAAATAGTTGCTTTTTCAGGGCCGTAGAAAGGGAAATGGGCACTACGGACTTCATTTTTAGTCTCTGAGGAAGGGTGGAGAATTGTTCTGAGATATTTAGAGAGTAAAATTGAAGCAAATTGTACTAAGAAATTTGGGACAGGGAATATAAATAGGTATTATCACGTTATTTATGCTAAATAGATCTAATATATTGAAATTATTTAGTAAATAGCTTTTACATAGTGAAGTTATTAAATGATATTCCATGGGGCAATAGAATAAACAAACAAATCTGCATGAGGAACTGTACGTTGTAAAACTTATGTAAATAAGAGAGAAGGTACAAAAGTTGTAGAAAATATTTTTTTATTAACAAAAATATATATTTTTTAAGAACTAATGAACAACACCCTCCCTCCAACACCCCACCCTCCGCACCAACCCACCCTTCCCTCAAAATCCCCAAAACGTTAGAAGAAGAATAAATTGAACACCTTAAAGAACAAGTGGCCATTTAAGTAATAATAACAAGTGACCATTTCAGTCATGACAACAAGTGACCATTTCAGAAAGAATGGAAAGTGAACAGTTAACTTATGATAAAAATTTAACAAGTGAATATTTAACTATTGAATACAATTGGCCAATTCAGTAACATTAACAATAACAATAACAACAACAATAGTATAATAAATTGATAACAGCAAGTGAACATATTTTAAAACAAGTGAATTACATAGAAAAGCACTCCCCCATCCCTACCTGCGGCCACGTTTCCCTCCAGATCCTGTCCCACCCCGTGTTCGCACCCCACCCGCCCGTTTTGGTCTATGCAGACCGACACCAAGACGTCGTGCAGAGTGGGATGTCCAGATTTCCTGCCGTGGTGGAGGCGATGGAGAGGAAGCGGAAGCCTGAGGCTCCACTTCCGAGTCCGGAGGAACTGTGTCCTCCGTACTCACTTGCGTGCTCGGAGTTTCGCTGCGAGCAGACACGACACCTTGGGGTGCAACGCTGTGTCCAGCCAGCAATGCATGCCGTAGGGCATTGGTTGCGGCTGTCTGCTGCCGAATAGCCTCCAAGGTCTTACCTTACTTAAGGAAGAATATACTGGCTTTGGAGGGGGTACAGAGACGATTCACTAGGCTGATTCCGGAGATGAGGGGGTTACCTTATGATGATAGATTGAGTAGACTGGGTCTTTACTCGTTGGAGTTCAGAAGGATGAGGGGTGATCTTATAGAAACATTTAAAATAATGAAAGAAATAGACAAAATAGAGGCAGAGAGGTTGTTTCCAGTGGTAGGGGAGACTAGAACTAGGGGGCACAGCCTCAAAATATGGGGGAGCCAATTTAAAACCAAGTTGAGAAGGAATTTCTTCTCCCAGAGGGTTGTGAATCTGTGGAATTCTCTGCCCAAGGAAGCAGTTGAGGCGAGCTCATTGAATGTATTCAAGTCACAGATATATAGATTTTTAACCAATAAGGGAATTAAGGGTTACGGGGAGCGGGCGGGTAAGTGAAGCTGAGTCCACGGCCAAATCAGCCATGATCTTGTTGAATGGCGGAGCAGGCTCGAGGGGCTAGATGGCCTACTCCTGTTCCTAATTCTTATGTTATGTTAAGGTCTCCCTTGCAGTCAGTGACTGCTCAGAAGACCAGTTGGAGAAGTTCTGGCAGAACTTGCTCCAGGATGTTGGAAACTGGCTCCAGTTCGCTGAGAATCCCTCAAACCCGTGGATAAGGTCACAACCAATCGCGACCGTCTCCCTGCACGGGGAAATCAAGCTCTCTGTCTGGCCCTCCAAGGCAGGCGATTGCTCACCACGCTGACCGGACCTCCGTGGGGTCGGCGTTTGCAATATGACGCACCTTGGCGTCGCCACCTGCACACCGCTTGGTCCCAGTGCTTCTTCCATCTCAACTGAGATGGTCGCAGGTTGTTTCCCCCCCCCCCCCCCCTCCGCAAAAAAAATCTCTTCTGTCTCCGACTCCCTCCCCATCTCCTCCTCCTCCTCCTCCTGCTGAAGCACAGCAGCAGGAGTCTGCAGTGTCTCCTCTTCTTCTTCATCCTCCTGCGATGGTAGAGATGGTTCAGTGGTAGTGGACTCCACTGACTCGATGACCACTTGACCTTTAATTTGATAAACAACGATTAACTATTCAAATCATTGCATTACAATTTTTCTCTAACTCAAAATATTGCAATGCTTTCCTTTACCCCATATGCACAGGTGATCACAAGCTTTAATATGACCTAACATGATCTCATTCAAACATCTATAGTACATTACCATTATATATCAGATTATATTATAATTGCATAACATTACATTGTAATTGCATAACATCAAATTACATTTTAATTGCATAACATTACGTGCGTAACTACGATATTTTCAGTATTTAATAATGATTCACACATTGAACGATGCACATTTCTCATTACTCACATGTCTCAAGGGTGGGTTCGGCCACACCACGGAATGTGACCAAACGGCTTTCTGGCCCCACCAAGGCCACCGCGAGCTTCTCGTGAGCACTTAATGTGTGCATCATGGCAGAGCCTCCAACGGTCCTGTGTTGCTCCCGATTATTGATCGAGATCTTCTGTAAATTATACGATAACGTTGCACGGCATAAGCAAATGGCTCAGACAATTTAAGACATTGAAGACATTTATTTCACACTGCAACATTTAACTTTAAGCTGGGTTGTATAAATTTATTCATAATTTAGTTATGTTTAAATGTAACCAAATAACATTGCAGATTCTAGTTACTATTTAGATCATTAAATAATACATAAATATAAATTTCAACTTACTCTCAGCTGCCAGTAGGCTGTTCCAACGCTTGCGGCACTGGTCCGGTGTCCGGGCTTCATTAGATGCCGACGTGACCACTTCAGCAATCTCTGCCCAAATCCTCCGATATGCACGGGATGGAGGTTTCCCATGACCCCCCCATGTCAGATCCTCCCACCTGGTGCTGACAACATTCACCAGGGCCTCATTGGCCTCCTCGTTGAAAGGCTTGGCCCTACTTCTTTCAAATGATGCCTCCATTATCGATTACTATGAGATTATTCAGAACACAAAATGCTTTCCCCTCTCTCTCTCTCTCTTTCCACGACCCTCACAGAGCTTCTGAGCATGTGTGATGACCCCTGACCTCCCAAAACGTGGGAAGGAACATCAACCTGAAAAGAAAATCAACCTGCACATGCGCAGTAATGCGTTGCTAGCGAAACTTTTTTTTTTCATTCACTTCCGTTTTCTTTGGGCGATCGTGAGATCGCCGAGAAATCACATCACCATTTGACATCGCTGGGGTAAGGCCGAGTGGAAAATCGCAAAAAAAAAAATGGGCCTTGAGCCGGCGATCAGCACGGGCGATAGGTCCCGCATCGCTGGAACAAGGCCCATTTTTTTCGGCCTTAGCCTGAAAGTAGAAAGTCTAGCCCTAGATTTCCTAATTATCTTGAAACAAATTCCTTCCAACACTCCCTTTATACTTTTAGTTCTGCTCCTGAGTTTATGACCCTTGTTATCGATGCATTCACCCATGGGAATAATCTTTCACTATTTACCCTCTCAAACCCTTTCATAATTTTGAATACCTCTTGCTGGATTCCTCGTGACCTTCTATGCTCTGGTGAAAAGAAGCCCTGATTTGTAAGTTTCACGTAATAATTATATTCATCACCGGTATCATCCTGGTTGCATCTTTTACAATGGTCTGACATGCTTTCTATAATGGGGTGCCAAAAACTGCACTAAATACAGTGGCTATGGCCTAATTAGGGTTGGTCACAAAAAGGTGTAAAATATAATTTGGTTTCTGGTCCAGCGTCAGTTGACATCAGTTAAGGTAACTGAGTGTCCCGATTTCAAGGCCATTGACTGGCATTCAGTTTCATGGCATGAAATCCACTAAAATATTTTTTGGCACCAAATAAAGCAGTTACCCAGGAAGTCTCACATCTGAAAAACAGCATTTGAAAATCAAGGGGCATTTGATGCCCAAGGCCCATCGGAGGCAATTTTCAGGCAGGTCTTTAAATGAGTGTAAAGCCCGCCATCTTGAATCAAGCGGGAGGCTTCTTAATATGGTTGTAGGCCCCTGATTGCAATTTTCAAATACAAATGGGTGAAGATTCATCATATATACTCTGCCCATTTGCACTCGGCGTAAAGTGGCCTAATCAGCAGTCCTTAAAGGGACCGCTGGAGGACGCTTTAAAAAAGGTGGCTCAGGAAGCTTTCCTTTTGTTTTGGTGGGCCCAGGAGAATTGCCTCCTTCCTCCTTTACCCCACCTCATTCCCAGCCCTGACCTGCTGGCAAGCTTAGTGCGGCACCCGGACAATTCCCCGACCTCTAGGAACTGGTGAGCTGCAGCGGACCACCCACTTTATACCCACAGATCACCGGTGGCAAGCTAACGAGGTCTGGGTTTCAAAATGGCTTAGGCCTCACGCTGGCATGAATGGGTGGGCAGAGTGATTACTCCATTGACTTTGTGCTAGCCTCGGGTGCGACTTGAAAGTCACCACCAAGGATCTAAAACAGGTATAATCTAGATCAACTTTAATGCTGATCCATAATTAGATGTGGTCCATGCTATGAAGTTAACATTTACCCAGTTGGCATGGTAATGAACTATGTGGACAAGGAAGGTCTCAGACCCAATTTCTGGTTCATGCTAAATGAGCTGATCCTAGTTAGAGTGGTGATGAGAACCCTACAGTTTTTTTAAAAGGCAGTGTTGCAGGTGATTTTTCCCTGTGAGATGACAACAACAAATGGTTGAACTTTTTTCAGAGAGACCGAAACAACTTATGATAATCTAAAATTTCAGTTTTCGGGAGAACCGTGAATATTTGTTTATACATTCATTCTTATCCTGTGGCTTGCCTTTATTCATTTCTTTCCTTGTGGCTTTTCCTGTTCTACAGTCAGACACGTTCTCCCAACTTTTATTCAACATTGTTAAAAATGTTCATTCTATGCAGAAATGCATTAGCAAGGTGAAGTAGAATATATTGTACATTACTCAGTGTTAAAGAAGTAATGTTGCTTACATATCACTGCTGGTTCTGATTCTGTGAAATGGAAACTATTTACAGTCAAGGTAAGTACAACATTCTGTGTTACTCAGAGACAGTGACAGATTACAGACAGTCAATCACTTGTGTTTCTGGTTTTCTTGGCTTTAAATACATTTTCCATAAGAGAAAACTTGCATTTGTTTGGTCAATTTTTGTGTATAGTTGATGCTTTTATGTAATGCATTGCTTAAACTATTTGAGAGAAAATGCTTTGCTGATGTATGTTTAATCATGCTTCCTGCTGTTAAAACTCTTGAGGTAGCTGGAAGTTGAAACTTTCTCAGAGTTGCTTGATCGTTTTCCTACATTACCATCAGAATCAAGCATGTTGAAGGGACAAAGGACACTATTGTGTTTTATGAGCCATGTCAATCTTCCCTTTTGTTAAATAATATTTGTAGTACTTAATAATATTTACTCAATTTACTTTATATTAATTTCAATCATTGAGGCATTAAACATAGAAACATAGAAAATAGATGCAGGAATAGGCCATTCGGCCCTTCGAGCCTGCACCGCCATTCAATGAGTTCATGGCTGAACATGCAACTTCAGTACCCCATTTCTGCTTTCTCGCCATACCCCTTGATCCCCCTAGTAGTAAGGACTACATCTAACTCCTTTTTGAATATATTTAGTGAATTGGCCTCAACAACTTTCTGTGGTAGAGAATTCCACAGGTTCACCACTCTCTGGGTGAAAAAGTTTCTCCTTATCTCAGTCCTAAATGGCTTACCCCTTATCCTTAGACTGTGACCCCTGGTTCTGGACTTCCCCAACATTGGGAACATTCTTCCTGCATCTAACCTGTCTAAACCCATCAGAATTTTAAACGTTTCTATGAGATCCCCTCTCATTCTTCTGAACTCCAGTGAATACAAGCCCAGTTGATCCAGTTGAACTGTGAAAAAAACCCGCAAGCATTATGGTAACTGTCATGTATGTCACATTACTGTATATAACTGTATCTTACCATGCTATACATGACTGTAACTGGATATGACCTGTAACAATAAGCATACCTTACCACCAGGGGTGCACTTGCAGGAGACACTCCATACCTGCCCCACTATGGTATATAAAGGGAGGTCTCAGGCAAGTGCAGCACTGGAGAGCTGGAATTAAAGGTGCAGGTCCTGAGTGACCTTGACTTCAGCATGTGTCTCGTGTAAGTCAGTACATTAGAGTCAGGACTTAACAGTAACCAGGTGATAGAACAGTAACTGAGTCAGCATATATAAAGAGACATTTCAGGTGCATAATCCTTCATCAGACTAAGGGCTCTCTCAACTCTTAGCCTGATGAAGAATACCTGAAATATCTTAACCTGTCTTTTATTTTTACGGAAGCTGACTATCTAGCTGCGCACTTCCAGAAATTGCATTTTTTCTTTTTTATAGAACCATTTTTCAACTTAATATCAAGATATGCAAAGGAAGTCATGCATACAAGTAGTATAATAAAATTAAAAAACTCAGTTACACTGCATTTATAAGAACATAAGAACATAAGAAGTAGGAGCAGGAGTAGGCCATACAGCCCCTCGACCCTGCTCCGCCATTTAATACGATCATGGCTGATCCGATCATGGACTCAGGTCCATTTCCCTGCTTGCTCTGCAAAACCCCTTATTCCCTTATCGTTTAAGGAACTGTCTATTTCTGTCTTAAATTTATTCAATGTCTCAGCTTCCACAGCTCTCTGAAGCAGCGAATTCCACAGTGCCACAACTCTCTGAGAGAAGAAATTTCTCCTCATCCCAGTTTTAAATGAGCGGCTCCTTATTCTAAGATCATGCCCTCTAGTTCTAGTCTCCCCTATCAGTGGAAACATCCTCTCTGCATCCACCTTGTCAAGCCCCCTCATAATCTTATACGTTTCAATAAAATCACCTCTCATTCTTCTGATCTCCAATGAGTAGAGGCCCAACCTACTCAACCTTTCCTGATAAGTCAACCCCCTCCTCTCCGGAATCAACCTTGTGAACATTCTCTGAAGTGCATCCAAAGCAAGTATATCCTTTTGTAAATATGGAAACCAAAACTGCACGCAGTATTCCAGGTGTGGCCTCACCAATACCCTGTACAACTGTAGCAAGACTTCCCTGCTTTTATACTCCATCCCCTTTGCAATAAAGACCAAGATTCCATTGGCCTTCCTGATCACTTGCTGTACCTGCATACTAACCTTTTGTGTTTCATGCACAAGTACCCCCAGGTCCCGCTGTACTGCAGCACTTTGCAATCTTTCTCCATTTAAATAATAACTTGCTCTTTGATTTTTCCTGCCAAAGTGGATGACTTCACACTTTCCAACATTATACTCCATCTGCCAAATTTTTGCCCACTCACTTAGCTTGTCTATGTCCTTTTGCAGATTTGTTGTGTCCTCCTCAAACATTGCTTTTCCTCGCAACTTATTATCGTCGGCAAACTTGGCTACGTTATATTCAGTCCCTTCCTCCAAGTCGTTAATATAGATTGTAAATAGTTGGGGTCCCAGCACTGATCCCTGCGGCACCCCACTGGTTACTGATTGCCAACCTGAGAATGAACCATTGATTCCTACTCTCTGTTGTCTGTTCGTTAGTCAATCCTCTATCCATGCTAATATATTCCCCCCAACCCTGTGAACTTTTATCTTATGCAGTAACCTTTTATGTGGCACCTTGTCAAATGCCTTCTGGACGTCCAAATACACCACATCCACTGGTTCCCCTTTATCCACCCTGTTTGTTACATCCTCAAAGAATTCTAGAAAATTTGTCAATCATGACTTCTCCTTCATAAATCCATGCTGACTCTGCCTGACCGAATTTTGCTTTTCCAAATGTCCTGCTACTGCTTCTTTAATAATGGACTCCAACATCTTCCCAACTACAGATGTTATGCTAACTGGTCTATAGTTTCCTGCTTTTTGTCTGCCTCCTTTTTTAAATAGGGGCGTTTCATTTGCAGTTTTCCAATCCGCAGGGACCTCCCCAGAATTTTGGTAAATTACAACCCATGCATCCACTATCCCTGCAACTATGAAGCTGCCTTTAAAGGCCCACCTGCTAAAATCTAGTTGTATAAAATGGTGACAGAGTTAGTTAATAATAAAGAAAGAACTTTATGGAAACGCCATTCACGACTTCAGGACATCCCAAAGCACTGTACAGCCAATTACATTCTTTGTTGTAATGTCGGAAACACAGCAGCTAATTGGTGAACAGCAAGCTCTTACAAATAACAATGAGATAAATTCCCAGATTATCTGTTTTAGATTTTCAAAATATCCCCAGGACAATGTATCTGACGGGAGGTAAGGTGATGACAGTTTTGCATTATGCAGCTACCACAGATTGCAATAAGTGGATGATACTATCTGAAAAGTTGCACCGTGTCTCCAAGCTCACCCTCGCAATCTCCTCCACCATCCATCAAGTGTGAGCTGCATCACCTGACAGGCAAACGACACTGCTGTCCTCTCGGCAGAGTGCCCAAAAGTGCCAAACAGAGCAACCCTTTTGTCAGCCATCCATGCAGCAGCACATTTAATTTACAAGCCATCAAACAGACGGTTAGGTGCTGCACTGTTCCATCATTTGTCCACACATACCATTTCATACATCCATATTGGGTTTCCTTTCACTTCATTTGTACCTGCTTTTTCTTAGAAAGTACATTTTTGAGATTCATTTTGAAGCTTTATAAAGGCTGAAGTGATACATGTCCCTTTATACAGCTTTCTTACCTTTAAGTATACTCACCCCTTTAAATTTGAGCTGGTAGCCAGATTTTCCACATAAGCACTCGACTAAAGCTGTGTTGGGAGCTTGTGTTGATTATTCACCGAGCTGAGGATGAGGGAGCATGGTAGTACTGAGTTGATATTTTAAAAGCTTTTGGCATTATTCTTGCTCTTGTACCATAGGGTACAGTTATACTGCCAATATAGCACTGATTTGAAGCAATGGCAGCATAACACAAGAGGCAGATAGCTGAACTAAGTCCTAAGAGCATAAAATTGAATAAGTGAAACTTCCTCTAATTGGGGTTTCAAACCCTTTTCATGTGCACAGTATAACTTTCTCATTCTGCAGTTTAGATGTAGGTAACATCAGCAGTACCAAAACCTAGTTACAGTTTACTCCTCACAGAATTAAATTTTTTTGCTAATAGTTCTCTAATCTACAGCATAATCGTACACATGATTGATCATGGGTACTTGCATCTCCACACTGATACCTACATACATACGCACGTATTCTGGGGGACAGAGTCTGCTTTCTTATAACTAAAATAAATGTCACAGACTTATGTGGTAGCTGAACTCTAGTTTATCCTCCCACTGCCTAAACACTTGCAGGTCTTATACCATCATGTGAATGATTATTGCAACCTTAGTAATATTAGTCTTTATTAATGTCTGCTGTATTTTAAACAGGGGAGGAACAGAGGTGTACAGTGGATTGGAACACTTCTGAAATCAATCACATAAAAGACTTCTAGGAGATAGTGACCCGGATTTTGCATTAAGAATAATGGTGTAATGTCCGTCGCTGTCAGCGCTCACCGTTATTACGGAGTGAATCGAAAGCAACTTCTGGAGTCCGCACATGTGCAGTTAAATGCGGAAATCCTGAAGTTGCTGTCCGATGTGCCTTGCTCCTCCACAAGCTGCGCTACACTGGTACCTCACTGATGGACTCGGCATTGAAATCCATGAAAGGGCATGAAGTTGTTGCTATACTTACCTACCAGTTATCCACAAAACACTCCAGAAAAAGTTAGTGCTGGTGCATTCTGGTGTAAGTGAACTTTTAACGGTGTGATTATTCTTAAGTACTGCCAAACAACCTCTCTGGCAGTGAAAATTTAATTTTAGAAGCGTGAAGTCTCATTCCTTCAGAATTTAATTATTGTTGCCAATTAAAAAAAAAAATCTAAATAATTGTTTTGTTTTACTATTACTTCCGGTCTCTCTCATCTCCCTCTTTTAATCCCATCTTTCTTTCCCTCACTTTATTTTGCTTTCTGTACATGATTTTACAATTAATTAAATATTCTAATTTATACTTCATGCTTCTGAAATTGCCCACCGCTGGAAGCGGGGTGCCCCCACCCTGTTTCTGTTGTTTTTACCGGCGCAGTGGATGAAGTGGCCTCTTGAGCGAAATTCCGCTCTTTGGCTTTTTTTTTCCAGCGGACCATAATGGGGGCAGATGTGCGGCAGTGAGCAGAAGTTCGCAATCTAGAGGGGAAGAAGTTGGGGCGGGATGTCGTATCTGCCTCTGTCAGTCATCGGCGTGCCGCGTCACCACGGCTCTTCCCTTCATTTAAAGGGCAGAGCCTGCGCAATTCGTTAAGTTCGGTCCACTGGGCCACCAGGGAGGGTTTTGGCCGGGCCAGCGGCCTGGCACCCAAGGGAGAGTGCCAGGTTGCCTATTGGCGGCCCGGCTGATCCCGGAGGCATAATTATCGGCCCAACGTGGCACTTGGCTGACAAATAAAATCATGGTGGCAACGGCAGTAGGTCCTCCCCTTTAATGAGAGTCATACCACCATTTTAGAAGGATTCCAAGCGCAGTGCACCATCAGAAAATGTTGCATTTGGTACCACGCGCGGGAGCAGGATTCTTTCATCGGAATTTCACCATCGGGGGGGGTGCATCGGCGGTGTGCACTCTGATGATGCACTTAGGATGGATCAGCAGCGAAGCGGTAGTGGGGGGAGCGGATCACCACCGGGATACCGCAGGAGCGGAATTTTCAAAATTACATGAAATATTGGCAGCCATTGCACTCTGTAGCATGGCCGGCGATTTCTGGCAGTTACAGGCCTTAAGGGAAGGGGCAATTTCGGCCTCCATGTCTTAGTGAGGATTCTTCTATCTGATTGGTTGAAGAGCCTCGTTATTGTTTTGACTTGCTTACACTCGCCAGAGATCCCCTGTAGAGGGCGCCGTGTTGGTTCAGGTGCTGATGACAGCAACTTGCCACTCATTAGCCCGCAAAAGGTCTGTGGATAGCTGTAAGCGTAGTGAACAGCGGACGCCATTCCTTTGTTGCTAGCCGCAAAATCCAGGCCATTAAGAGTTACCAGTATGCCTGGAAATTACTGTTGCCAATACTAGCAGATAAATGCTTAACTGGCTGCAATAACATTCCTCTGTCTTCTGTTTGAACACACACATTAACTCATTTAATATAAACAGGTTAATGCCTGCATTACAGGGTAGTCAGAGAAATGTCAATTGAAACCACAAAGAAGCTGTCTGCTATTAACAACTGTAATTTCTAGGCTATTTTTTAAAATATGGCTCTAAACAATTTATAAACATTTCATAAATATGTATTATGAAAACAAATTCTATTGGTGTGTTTTAGGCTAATGCAAACAGCAATGTATTCAAGTTGCAATGTTCCAATATTTTCCAGCTTACTGATGCTACTTCAGCTCTCTCTGGTTTCATTTAAATTACTGTGTGTGCATGTTGTGGTTGATTGACTCTGGTAAGAGTCATCATCCTTTTTTGGAAGTTAATTAAAGCTGGTAATTATTATGGACTAAATTGATAGATAATGAGTTAGGTTGTTCCATATGAATGAGCATCTGCACGGTCATTTTCCTGACCCTACTGTAAGACTGTCCTCTAGTTTAAAATGCATTTAGCATTTTTTTCTCAACACACTAGCCTCAAACAAATTCATTACCTTTGTCAATTTGGGAATAATTAAAACAGCTTAGTATATTAAAAGATGGACTGGAACAAGCATTGAAAATTGCTTAGAGCTTCAATACTATTTGTTAAATAACTGATTTAACAATAAAATAAGATTGCAACATGATGAAACACTTTAAGGACTGCTGCATTGCACACAGAGTGTTGCAATGATTTAAATGGCTGGAGGTTTCAAACTGAGAAGAGGTCTAATTGTACGCAGAGTACAGCTGCCCTGCTGCCACTACGACAAGACCATGTATCGGGTCCGGATCTACAGTATCCAATATATTTTGTTACAATGCTCACCTTGCCTTTCTAGCTGCATAATTGCACACTCTCTTGAATATTGACCTATTTTAAAACATTTACCTGTGTGATTCCAGTGCACTCTGTTATAAATTACATTGCGCAAAGAAAAGGTTGTCACATACAAGTGAAGGTATACCTCGAAATTCAACAAGATTATTTATTGGGAACCATGAACTATTAAAAAAAAGTATGAGAGTAGATTATCTGTAGTATTCACTGAAGCAGCAGGAAAAGTGCAGAGCAATATTTACCTGACTTAGGCATGTTGTGCTGGTCTTTAGCTCTCATGCCATCGTGAGTTGAGCCGATCACTAGGTGCTCACACAATACAGGAAAGAGCAGCAATTGTGAAGCTGGTGAAACTCTTGAAAAGTTACAGCAGTACATTAAATGGATGTGGTCTTTTGAAGGTAATTGGCCATATCTGGGGGCAAAACTTGTTTCTTGTTTCAAAATAGCAAAAGGCAGGTTTCCAAAAATGTTTGCAAAATTGTGGACACGTTTGCCTAAATTTCCAATATGCACTGCTGGTGAAAGAGGCCACCTGCTGGTAGTGTGGACATGTAAAATTACCTCTTAAGTCCCACTCATTTGCTGTCACCCCTGCCTCACTGACCTTCACTGGTTCCTTGTCCCTCTACGCTCTCAATTCAATATCCTTGTTGATAAATCACTCAAAGGCTTCACCTCTCCCTATTCTTGTTAACCCATCCAACCCTACATCCCCATACCCTTTAGTCTTCTGATTAGGGTCTCATGTGAATCCCATCTCCCTGTGCTGCACCTTGTCGGTAGTGCCTTCAGCTGTCTTAGTCATATGGTCTGGAAGTTCCTCTTCAATTCCTCCACCATGCAACTTCCCCATCTGCCTTTAAAAACCTCCTCAAGCCTATCTTTTTGACCGTGCTTTTTACCACCTCTTAACTCATCTATTACTTGGAATTCTTTCCTCCTCAGTGAAGCACCTTAGGACATTTTAATACATTGTAGGTGTTACATAAAGCTAAGTTATTGTTAGTGAACAGATGAGGAGAAGCAAATGGTGTTGTCAGAGGTGGACGGCCAGATGGCTGTTATCAGAGGTCTCTGTACTTCGGGAAATTATGCATTACAGGGAAATTAGGCAGCTATGTCATGCTTCTGTAATCATTCAATCGGAAAGGAGGAGTACATTTTGACTAGTGCAGCAGCCACCTGTTTCATACATCTATAAGCAGCACATTGCTGTTCTTGTAGATGATTTTTATGTTAGCCTAGAAGGAGCTGAAAGAAGAAATGTTTAGGCAGTGCTGACATTTACTACCATTGGTTCTGCTGTCCCTATAATTTGGGTACAGGTGTCCTTGAGACAGCACGACAACTATCTGTCATTGGCCGATAGGTTTGCGTAGGTTTGTAGGCATGGTTGTGGCATAATGGTGGAGGCAATCAACTGGCTCTGATGCCAGCTGGTCTTTATGGTATGCCTTTTTTCATCTTATTGCAACTTTGATGCTTTGAAATCAACTAATAATTGATTTGCAAAAGACTATAGGACTCTGTAGCTTACATTTAAATGTCTTGAAGCTCCTCGAGCTGGAATAAAAGTTTAATTCCACAGTGGCTTCCCCGCGCAGGCCCCGGTTAAAACTGCATAAGTTTATGAGGCTGCTGCCTGCTTTTTAGGATGGCTAACCTTCCTGCAAAACCCTGCAGGTTAATATTGAAAATGGTTTGGATCTGACCGGGTAAGTAACCTGCTCATTTTAACTGCACACCCCAATCAGTTTCCATAAGATGGCCCCATGGTTTTAAATGATTCGAGTTGGATTGTATAACTAGAATACATATGTTACTTTATGTAATATGTAATGAAAATTATAAAATTTAAAAAATAAAGTTCATTTTATGTCGGAGATAATTTCATCTTAAGTTTCTCTGTTGATCATTCTGTGTCCCTAAAACAGAGATCAAATACAAAACCATATTGTATTTCAGTTGTATGCTTTGTCAGGTCCTTCGAAGAGATACATTATACCCTTTACTTACTTTGATGATGTGGTTTTGCTGTAAAGTCCAGTCTGAGTGATGACCTGCTTAATTTTATTTTTAATTATTTTCCTCATCAATTTTCTTGTATATTCCCTCTCTTCAATGGCTAGTTTCTGGTTCTCAATGGGCAGGACCCTATCTGTAGAAAGAAATACATTTTGTTTTTATTCATTCATAGGTGATGGTGCTCCCATGTGCCTGCTGCCCTTCTTCAAGGTGGTGGAGGGTGTAGGTTTGTGAGGTGCTGCCGAAGAAGCCTTGGCGAGTTGCTGCAGTGCATCTTGTAGATGGTACACACAGCTGCCACGGTGTGCCAGTGGTTGAGGAAGTGAATGTTTAAGGTGGTGGATGGGGTGCCAAACAAGCGGGCTGCTTTGTCCTGGATGGTGTTGAGTTTCTTGAGTGTTGTTGGAGCTGCACTCATCCAGGCAAGTGGAGAATATTCCTTTACACTCCTGACTTGTGCCTTGTAGATGGAGTAAAGGCTTTGTGGAGTCAGGAGGTGAGACATTTGCCGCAGAATACCCAGCCTCTGTCCTGCTCTTGTAACCACAGTGGCTGGTCTAGTTATGTTCCTGGTCAATGGTGAGCCGCAGGATATTGATGCTGGGGGATTCGCTGATGGTAATGCTTTGGAATCGAGAGGAGATAGTTAGACTTTCTCTTGTTGGAGATGGCCATTGCCAGGCACTTGTGTGGCACGAATGTTGCTTTCCACTTATCAGCCCAAGCCTGGATGTTGTCCAAGTCTTGCTGTATGTGGGCATGGACTGCTCCATTATCTGAGGAGTTGCAAATGAAACTGAACACTGTTCAATCATCAGCGAACATCCCCATTTCTGACCTTATGATGGAGAGAAGGTCATGGATGAAGCAGCTGAAAATGGTTGGGCTCAGCACACTGCCCTGCAGTGATGTCCTGGGGCTGAGATGATTGGCCTCCAACAATCACAACCATCTTCTTTTGTGTTAGGTATGACTCCAGCCTGTGGAGAGTTTTCCCCCCTGATCCCCATTGACTTCAATTTTACTAGGGCTCCTTCATTCCACACTTGGTCAAATATTGCCTTGATATCAAGGGCAGTCACTCTCACCTCACCTCTGGAATTTAGCTCTTTGTCCATGTTTAGACCAAAGCTGTAAAGCGTCTGAAGCCGAGTGGTCCTGGCGGAACCCAAACTGAGCAATTGAAAGAAATTGCATTTATATAGCGCCTTTCACATCCTCAGGAAGCTTTACAGCCAATGAAGTACTTTTGAAGTGTTGTCACTGTTATAATGTAGTGAAACGTGGCAGTCAATTCGTGCTGTTGCATAGCAAGGTCCCACAAACAGTAATGAAATAATGACACGATAATCTGTTTTAGTGATTTTGGTTGAGAATAATCATTGGCTTGGACACCAGAGGAACTCCCCTGCTCTTCTTCAAATAGTGCCATGCGATCTTTTACGACTACCTAAGAGGACAGAGAAGGACTCCATTCAACTTTTCATTCAAAAGACGGAAATCATGGTAAACGAAAAAGGGTGCCATTGGCTATTTTTATTACACCAATCTCTGCCAGATTTTGTTATTTTTGTATGAAATATTTAACATTCAGCAGAAAATTTATATATATTAATTGGTGACTTAAATGTGGATTAGGAAATAGCTGTGGGTGTAGATCATAGTTATTTTAAATAGAATGACATAGGATATACGGCACAGAACAGGCCATTCGGTCCAACCAGTCCATGCCGACGTTTATGCTCCACTGGAGTCTCCTCCCGTCTTTCCTCATCTAAATCTATCAGCATAACCCTCTATTCCCTTCTCTCTCATGTGATTATCTAGCCTCCCTTTAATTTACAGCACCGAAACAGGCCATTTAGCCCAAAAGGTCTGTGTCAGTGTTTATGCTCCACACGAGCCTCATCCCATCCGACTTCATCTCACCAAACTGCATATCCTTCTATTCCTTTCTCCCTCATGTGCTTATCGAGCTTCCCTTTAAATGCATCGATACGATTCGTCTCAACTACCCCTTGTGGTAGCAAGTTCCACGTTCTTATACTTATGGTCCCTAATTTTGCATACCCTTCAGTTGCTACTGCTCCGGGTAAGAAAATGGTACACTGGGCATAGGTCGATACCCGCATCTTAAGTTTCTCTGTTGACCTATCTACAGTAAGCCCAATCACTCACTGATCTGAAGACCCTTACAAATTTAATTCAATTGGAAATTAGTTTAAATATTGTCATCAAAGTCAACAAACATTAGTTCCCCCAATGCCTCAAATGGAAGAAAAATGCAGCATATAAAAATATTATCCGTTTTCCCTCATCCCCCTGGGAAGTGCCTTCAGGTGTTTTTCTATGTTAAAGGTACTAGATAAATGCAAGTTGTTGTTGTTGTTATAACTGACGTATACAGATAAGAAGATACTAAGCTCATTCCCAGTTTGTGCTGGGTTACCTAATCTTATCTGGGATGGCAGTAAGATTACTACAATTGGGCTCAACACCCTTGAGCTAGGGAGAAGAAAATCGACCAGGATTCCTGCTTCTTTATTGTTATACAGTTACCCCATCTGGAAAGTTTGTGTGTTTGGATGTCAGAGGAGGACATGTTCAGATTTGGTTATCATACTGTCTTGGCTCACACATGAAGAGTGGCTTCTCGAGCCTTGATAGTTATTCCTCAAAGTTCCTCAGGGCAGGCTATAGGCCAATACAACTTAAAGCATCTTCAGCTCCGAAACAAAAAAGGAGCTGAGCCTCCCAAACTTCAGGTATTACTATTAGGCAGCCTTGAATCAAGTAATATGACCAGTTCCTTGGCCTCTAAGCAAAATACAAAGCTAGGAATGGAGACCTGGATTGCCTACCTGCACAGCCTTTGTTGATCTTCAGAAAAGACCAAGAAGTTGTTCAAAAGCTATCATCATTATTTTAATCCTCTCAATGTGGATTTGCACCTTCATGATGAAACACTTTGCTCTACAATGTGGCCAAGACTAATGGGAGGCCAGAGGATTGGGAAACTTTTAAAAGGTAGCAAAGAATGACTAATAAAAATGATAGGGAGAGGGAAGGTAGATTATGAAAGTAAACTAGCATGAAATATTAAAAACATCTCTCAAGAGTTTCTACAGGTATATAAAAAGGAAAAGAGTGGCTAAAGTAAATGTTGGTCCCCTAGAGGATGAGACTGGGGAATTAATAATGGGGAACAGGGAAATGGCAGAAACATTGAACAAATATTTTGTATCGGTCTTCACAGTAGAAGCCACTGAAAACATCCCAATAGTGGATAATCAAGGGGCTATAGGGAGGGGGGAACTTAATACAATCACTATCACTAAAGAAGTAGTACTAGGTAAAATAATGGGACTAAAGGCAGACAGGTCCCCTGGACCTGATGGCTTATGTTCTAGGGTCTTAAAATAAGTGGCTGCAGAGAGAGTGGTGCATTGGTTGTAAGTTACCAAAATTCTCTGGATTCTGTGGAGGTCCCAGTGGATTGAAAAAACGTAAATGTAACGCCCCTATTTAAAAAAAGGAGGCAGACGTAAATCAGGAGACTATAGATCAGTTAGCCTAGCATCTGTCGTGGGGAAAATGCTGGAGTCCATTATTAAAGAAGCATAATTCAAACAAGCAGGGTTAACGGTTTTATGAAAGAGAAATCATGTTTGACAAATTTGATGGAGTTCTTTGAGGATGTAACGAGCAGGGTGGATGTGGTGTGTTTGGATTTCCAGAAGGCACTCGATAAGGTGCCACATAAAACGTTACTGCACAAGATAAGAGCTCACGGGATTGGGGGTACTATATTAGCATGGATAGAGGATTGGCTAACTAACAGAAAATAGAGAATCGGAATAAATGGGTCATTTTCCAGTTGGCAAACAGTAATTAGTGGGGTGCCGCAGGGATCGGTGCTGGGGACTCAACTATTTACAATCTACATTAATGACTTGGATGACGGGACCGAGTGTAATGTAGCCACGTTTGCTGATGATACAAAGATGGGTGGGAAAGCAAATTGTGAGAAGGGCACAAAAAATCTGCAAAGGGATATAGACAGGCTAAGTGAGTGTGCAAAAATTTGGCAGATGGAGTATAATGTGGGAAAATATGAGGTTATCCATCTTGGCAGAAAAAATAGAAAAGCAAATTATAATTTACATGGAGAAAAATTGCAAAGTGCTGCAGTAGTAAGGCAAATGGAATGCTGGCCTTTATTGCAAGGGGGATGGAGTATAAAAGCAGAAAAGTCCTGCTACAACAGAACAGGGTATTGGTGAGGCCACACCTCGAGTACTGCGTGCAGTTTTTATCTCCGTATTTAAGGAAGGATATACTTGCATTGGAGGCTGATCAGAGAAGGTTCACTAAGTTGATTCCGGAGATGAGGGGGTTGCATATGAAGATAGATTGAGTAGGTTGGGCCGATACTCATAAGAACATAATAGCATAAGAACATAAGAACTAGAAGCAGGAGTAGGCCATACGTCCCCTCAAGCCTGCTCGTCCATTTAATATGAGCTTGGCTGATCCAATCATGGACTCAAGTCCACTTTCCAGCCCGCTCCCCATAACCCCTTATTCCCTTATCAATTAAGAAACTGTCTATCTCTGTTTTAAATTTATTCAATGTCCCAGCTTCCACAGCTCTCTGAGACAGTGAATTGCACAGATCCACAATTCTCTGAGAAAATAAATTTCTCCTCATCTCAGTTTTAAATGGGCGGCCCCTTATTCTAAGATTATGCCTCTTAGTTCTAGTCTCCCCCATCAGTGGAAACATTGGCCCCAAGTTTCGTCCCGCGGCGAAAACGGCGCACCTCCGAGCTGGGCGCCTGTATTTCGCGCCGAAAACTGCGCCTAAAAAAAAGTACGATATTCTCGAGCTCCTTGGAGCTTGATGTCTGCTTGGCGTGGCGCGCTCTTCGCAGCAGGGGGCGGAGCCTAACACTCGCGCCGATTTTCTAAGTAGCAGGGGGCGGGTACAATTTAAATTAGCCTTCGTGGTGCCGGCAACCCTGCGCGTGCGCGTTGGAGCGTGCGCGCACGCGCAGTCTCACACAAACATTGGCACTCGGCCATTTTTTAAAATACTGCAGAAAAAGTGAAGATTTGTTTCTTGGACCCTTGCAAAGGCTTGTAATTTAATTTTTTTTGATATTTCTGTGTGTGAGGGAGTGCTTTTAGCAGCACTGCTGAATAAATCACCTGCTGAAATCAGTGAGTTCAGCTTTTCACTGCTAAACTTGCAGAACCGGTGCTGCATTGGTGCATGCAAATTAAGGACTGTGTGTTTGAAGAAATAAGAGTGCCAATTCAACTTTGCAATGAATCAACGTCCACCAAGAACAAAGATGGCAAACCATTGCATAATACGTGGTGTTGACAATGCAACACCCATTCTGCAAATTTAAATATAAAACTGTCGATGTGGCTGCCTCTCCCTGTCCAAATGGCTTCAGTCCCCCTCACAGCTCGAAGGCTGCTGCTGTATCTTCGGCTGCCATCGAGCCACTGACGCCGCCCCTAAAGCATGGCCGAATGGCCTCAAGCACCATAAAGAGCTGCGTGTGTCAGGTGTTGATTCTTCGGCTGCTGGCCAGCCACTGACGCCGCTGATATTCTATGGCCGAATAGCCTCACGTCGGTCCGCTGCTGATTTTTCGGCTGCCGGCCAGCCACTGACGCCGCTGATATCTCATGGCCGAATGGCCTCGGGTCCGTCTGGTGCTGCTTCTTCGCGGCCAGCCATGAAGAGAATGAAGGCCTACCTCAAGCACTGCAGCTCAGCTCGAAGCTTGCTGCCGCTGCCGTTGAGACACTGACGCCACGCCCCTGCCTGTCTCCAACATGAAAGGCCTGCCTGAAGCACAGCAGCTCGAAGGCTGATGCTATTTCACACAGGTAGGAACATGGTTTATTTAATCTTTTCTTTGCTTATAAATTTTTATTCAGGTTGGATTTATTTGTATAATATTTGTATAAGTATAACTAAGGATTGATTGTAGAATTTAATGACTTCCCTTCCCCCCCCCTCCCCCCACCTCGTTCCCTACGCCTAATTTGTAACCTACGCCTGATTTTCTAAAGTGTCGACAAGGTTTTTTCGAGTGTACAAAAATCTTCACTTACTCCATTCTAGTTAGTTTGGAGTAAGTTTTCACTCACGAAACTTTGAAATCAGGCGTAAATGGCCGGACACGCCCCCTTTTGAAAAAAAAATTCTGTTCCAAAGTGAAACTGTTCTAACTGACTAGAACTGGAGCAAACTAAATTTTGAGAATTCCGATTTCTAAGATACTCTGTTCTACACCAGTTGCTCCTAAAAATCAGGAGCAAATCATGTGGAAACTTGGGGCCATTCTCTCTGCAGCCATCTTGTCAAGCTCCCTCATAATCTTATACGTTTTGATAAGATCACCTCTCAATCTTCCGAATTCCAATGAGTAGAGCCCCAACCTACTCAAACTTTCCTCATAAGTCAATCCCCTCATCTTCGGAATAAACCTAATGAACCTTCTCTGAATTGCCTCCCAAGCAAGTAAGCAAGTATATCCTTTTGCAATACGGAAACCAAAACTGCACGCAGTATTCCAAGTGTGGCCTCACCAATACCCTGTATAACTGTGGCAAGACTTCCCTGCTTTTATACTCCATCCCCTTTGCAATAAAGGCCAAGATTCCATTGGCCTTCCTGATCACTTGCTGTACCTGCATACTAACCTTTTGTGTTTCATGCATAAGTACCCCCAGGTCCCGCTGAACTGCAGCACTTTGCAATCTTTCTCTATTCAAATAATAACTTGCTCTTTGATTTTTTTCTGCCAAGGTGCATGACCTCACACTTTTCAACATTATACTCCACGTGCCAAATTTTTGCCCACTCACTTAGTGTGTCTATGTCCTTTTGCAGATTTTTTGTGACCTCCTCACACATTGTTTTTCCTCCCATCTTTGTATCATCAGCAAACTTGGTTATGTTACACTCGGTCCCTTCTTCCAAGTCGTTAATATAGATTGTAAATAGTTGGGGTCCCAGCACTGATCCCTGCAGCACCCCACTAGCTACTGATTGCCAACCAGAGAATCAACCATTTATCCTGACTCTCTGTTTTCTGTTAGCCAATCCTCTATCCCCCAACCCTGTGAAATTTTATCTTGTGCAGTAACCTTTTATGTGGCACCTTGTCAAATGCCTTCTGGAAGTCTAAATACACCACATCCACTGGTTCCCCTTTATCCACCCTCTTTGTTACATCCTCAAAGAATTCCAGCAAATTTCTCAAACGTGACTTCTCCTTCATAAATCCATGCTGACTCTACCTGACCGCATTTTGCTTTTCCCAATGTCCTGCTATTGCTTCTTTAATAATTGCCTCCAACATTTTCCCAACCACAGATGTTAGGCTAACTGGTCTATAGTTTCCTGCTTTTTGTCTGCCTCCTTTTTTAAATAGGAGCGTTACATTTACAGTTTTCCAATCTGTTGGGACCTCCCCAGAATCCAGGGAATTCTGGTAAATTAGAACCAGTGTATCCACTATCCCTGCCGCTACTTCTCTTATTGGAGTTCAGAAGAATGAGAGGTGATCTTATCGAAATATATGAGATAATGAGGGGGCTTGACAAGGTGGATGCAGAGAGGATATTTCCTCTCATAGGGGAAACTAAAACTAGGCGACAGAGTCTCAGAATAAGGGGCTGCCCATTTAAAACTGAGATGAGAAAGAATTTGTTCTTTCAGAGGGTTGTAAATCTATGGAATTCTCTGCCTAAGAGAGCTGTGGTGGCTGGGTCATTGAATATATTTAAGACGGAGATAGACAGATTTTTGAGTGATAAGGGAATAAAGGGTTATGGGGAGCGGGCAGGGAAGTGGAGCTGAATCCATGATCAGATCAGCCATGATCTTAGTAAATGGTGGAGCAGGCTCGAGGGGCCAAATGGCCTACTCCTACTCCTATTTCTTATGTTCTTATGTTCTTATCTACCCTCTCCCTAATCTGGCCGAATTGGGGTCTCCCAGACACCACAGGTGGAATCAAGAGTCTTGACTGTGAAAGGTGTCACCAAACTAGACCAACTTTTCCACAGCACCACATGGGAGGGAGAGAGAAAATAGGGAATTATAGACCGGATAGCCTGACATCGGTGGTGGGGAAAATGTTGGAATCAATTATTAAAGATGAAATAGCAGCGTATTTGGAAAGCAGTGACAGGATCGGTCCAAGTCAGCATGGATTTATGAAAGGGAAATCATGCTTGACAAATCTTGTAGAATTTTTTGAGGATGTAACTAGTAGAGTGGACAAGGGAGAAACAGTGGATGTGGTGTATTTGGACTTTCAAAAGGCTTTTGACAAGGTCCCACACAAGAGATTGGTGTGCAAAATTAAAGCACATGGTATTGGGGGTAATGTATTGACGTGGATAGAAAACTGGTTGGCAGACAGGAAGCAAAGAGTCGGAATAAACGGGTCCTTTTCAGAATGGCAGGCAGTGACCAGTGGGGTGCCGCAAGGTTCAGTGCTGGGACCCCAGTTATTTACAATATACATCAATGATTTAGATGAAGGAATTGAATGTAATATCTCTAAGTTTGCAGATGACACTAAGCTGGGTGGCATGTGAGCTGTGAGGAGGATGCTAAGAGGCTGCAGCGTGACTTGGACAGGTTAGGTGAGTGGGCAAATGCATGGCAGATGCAGTATAATGTGGATAAATGTGAGGTTGTCCACTTTGGTGGCAAAAACAGGAAGACAGAATATTATCTGAATGGTGACAGATTAGGAAAAGGGGAAGTGCAACGAGACCTGGGTGTCATGGCACATCAGTTGTTGAAGGTTGGCATGCAGGTACAGCAGGCGGTGAAGAAGTCAAATGGCATGTTGGCCTTCATAGCCAGAGGATTTGAGTATAGGAGCAGGGAGGTCTTACTGCAGTTGTACAGTGCCTTGGTGAGGCCTCACCTGGAATATTGTGTTCAGTTTTGGTCTCCTAATCTGAGGAAGGATGTTCTTGCTATTGAGGAAGTGCAGCGAAGGTTCACCGGGATTGCCGGGATGGCAGGACTGACATATGAGGAGAGACTGGATCAACTGGCCTTGTATCCACTGGAGTTTAGAAGAATGAGAGGGGATCTCATAGAAACATATAAAATTCTGACGGGATTGGACAGGTTAGAGGCAGGAAGAATGTTCCCATTGCTGGGGAGTTCCAGAACCAGGGGACACAGTCTAAGAATAAGGGGTAAGCCATCTAGGACCAAGATAAGGAGAAACTTCTTCACTCAGAGAGTGGTTAACCTGTGGAATTCTCCACCGCAGAAAGTTGTTGAAGCCAGTTCGTTAGATATATTCAAAAGAGAGTTAGATATGGCCCTTACGGCCAAAGAGATCAAGGGGTATGGAGAGAAAGCAGGAAAGGGTTACTGAGGTTGAATGATCAGCCATGATCTTATTGAATGGCAGTGCAGGCTCGAAGGGCCGAATGGCCTGCTCCTGCACCTAATTTCTATGTTTCTATGTTTTTATTATATCCTTTCTCCAGCTAGCTGACAGATTTAACCTCAGCAGCACCACTAATGCCCCAGGGTCAGTATAAATGGAACCCTCGATAACTGCGTTGACATACATCTCAATTAGGCTGATATCCTTGAGTTGACACCCTTGTGTTCAAATCCCTCAATGGCTTTGCCTCTCCCTATCTCTGTAACCTCAAGCTTGTAATGTATGCATCTATAATGCATGAATGTATGTATGCTCACAGGTTTATAGAGCTGTTGGGTTATGAGTGGCATAGCCAGTCACGTGATGTTCACAAAACTCAATATAACACCAGCCAGTTGGGTTCACGATGAGGCAGGTGGTTGTGAGCTTGGTGGATGAACCGATAATGTGTAGTGTGATTGTTAAACCTTTGCTAATAAACCAACTAGTTCTAACAGCAATGTGTTGGTATGAATTCTTAAACAAAGAACCCATGAAGCAAATACATTACAGAGCCCTACAACCCTCTGAGAACTCTGAGTTCCTCCAACTCTGGCCTCTGGCCTCTTGTGCATCTCCCACTTCCATAGGCCTACTATTGACAGCCGTGCCTTCAGCCCTAGCTCTGGAACTCACTCCATAAATCTCTCCACCTCTCTATCCATTTCTCAGACACCCATTAAAAACCTACTTCTTTGACCAACCGGTCCGAATGTCTCGTTCTTTGGCTCGCTGATCTGATTATGATGCTATGAAGCGCCTTGGGACATTTTACAATATGCAAGTTGTTGTTTTTGTTGTTGTTTATCTCTGCCAGTTTTATCTCCTCTGAGAATGCTGGGGCCTTTGTCCTTGCCGATTCCAGAGATAGTACTTCTCCTTCTGCCATCACTTTTCACAGTTGAAGTGTTATTCCAGTTCTCTTTGTCTCTCTATATCCCCCTTCTGAGTGACAAGCTGTGCTTCTGTCTATTACAGTGGCAGCAGCTTTATAACTGCTGCAATTTGATCCAATTTACCCCCTCCCAGTGATGTCGCTGGAGTCAGGAGCTGGATTCTTGATGAAATCCCACCCTTCATATTAAATGAGGACTACCAGCAAAAATACAATTAGTTGCCAATGGAACTTTGTGGTTGGGCAGAAGTCCCGCCAGGCCATTTTTACCAATGATGACAAGAAAATTCAGGCCTTATTATTGGAAGTAAGATTTACTGCTCGTTAGAAAAAATGATGCAGCTTGTGATCCTGAGCTGCTCTTTTTCCCCATGTTGCATTCTCAAATTTATTCATTTATTCCTTTATTTATCTGTCTGGAATGGGTAAAGAAAACACTATTATCCAAGATTCAATCGGAAAAGCACCTACTGCACTATAATTTTTTCCAGGTCCTGCTGGGTACTCTATTTTGTGGCCCAGCTGAAAAATAATGAAACTCACTAAGCTGTGGGACTTAAATTTCTGGTTGGATGTCAGGATCTTTGTCCTTGTGGACCATGTTAGAATTTTCATATTTATAGCAAAATACCACATAGCACTACAGAATTTAATAAGTTTCTGTGAGGTGGTGAAAAGGTGTTGTACTATAAATACTATAAATTACTTTTTAATCCAGTTGTATTTTAATTGAACTCCATTAGACTTTTTGACTGTACCAGTTAAAGTATTTATAGAAAGAGCAATTCAGAAATGTCGAATCAAATTCTGTCCATGTTTTAATTAGCATTTAAGTTAAAAGCTCCGAAGGATCATAACATTCATTCTTACAATGTAGAGAATATTTTACCGTTCTGCTTATTTGATCATTATTTTCAAGCTGGAGTTATAAAATTACTTGAGGCTAATGTTGCTTTTTAAAAATTAAGTTTAAGTGACCTCTCTGGTAATAAATGAAGATACAGGTTGAACCTCCCTTATCCGGAACCCTTGGGACCTGGCCTGTTCTGGATAAGGGATTTTTCCAGGTGAGGGGTGGTCACGTTAAATTGGATGGTACATGTACTGAGCAAGGGGATATTGGGGCTGGCTGGCTTGGGGCTGGGAGTGCGGCGGAGAGATCATTGTGGGGAGGCGGTTGTGGTGGTGGATCACGGGGTCAGGCCAGCGATTGTGGGAGTCGGCAGCGAGGAAGGATTTCAATTTGTTTATGTCGGAGTTCTGTGCATGCGCCACCTGCTGGCTGGGAATGGTTCTGGACGAGGGGTGGTTCTGGATAAGGGAGTTCTGGAAAAGGGAGGTTCAACCTGTACTTAATTAAATGATGCATTGAAATAATCAAAAGATTTTTAAAAATGTATTAATTCGTTACCAAAATGGTATGTTGTGTTTTAAAGCAGCGAATTAATGTTCTTGCCTTGTCCAGTCAAAGCTCATTGTGAGCTTTACCATTTTACTGCTTTGTGTCAAAGCAACTGCCATCAAAAGGCTCAGTGTTAGAAATACCTTCCTTACAAAATAATCGACTTAAATGCATTAGTGACATAATGTTGTGAGAACATTTCTGTGATCCTCAGTTAAATACAGAAATTAATTGATATAAAATATTTTATGCATTTTTTTTGCATGTAGAAAAGTTGAATGTAAAACCAGTGAGAGTTTTATGAAATATTAAAAGGCTTGTAGTGCATGAACTGATAAAGCGTAACAGCAGGACATTGATTGCTGGAATATTGAAGAAACCAAATGAACTGTAATAGAGAGGGGAGAAGTAATTATAAAACGCTGTTAGATTTTTGTCTACAAATGCACTCTCTGCATTATACTGACCTATTTCTTGTTCTGTGTGCAGTGTCATGGTGTTACTTATGTTAATGCCCATTTACAGTCCATTAAGAAAACATTTTCTCCGTGTTGTTAAAAGGGAGCAGGCTTTGATTTTTTTTCTCTACTGGGGTCACATCAAATGTTGACCTTCCCGACAAGATTAAATTGAAGTCATTTTCCTTTAGTACTCAGCAAACAAAACCGTGTGATCATTCCCTTGAGGAATTTTCAGGTGTGTTACCTGAAACTGATGTCAAACCACTGGATGGACGAGAGTGACATACAATGCACATTTCTATTTGAAATAAAAACCGAAATTGTTGGAAACACTCAGCAGGTCAGGCAGCATCTGTGGAGAGAGAAACAGTTAATGTTTCAGGTCGATGGCCTTTCATCAGAGCAGCACATTTATATTTGTTGGACAGCCTCAGAATATGTTTGCTACCTATGGCCGTAATTTTCTGGGGTCTGTGCAGGCGGGAATGGAGGCGGGTCAGTTGGGAACTTTGAACAAAGTGGGAGCGGGTCAGCAACCTGCCGTTATCCCCCAATGCAAATTTCCCTGCATGGCCATGGGATTCATACTGCTCAGGACCATGTCTGTCAATCTAAGGTGGGAGTTGAGTGGCGATTGCTCTAGCTGATTACTTGACAGCATCAATTTAGTATAAAAGCTCCCACCTGACAGCTGATCATTTCGCTCAGACAGGAGCTGTTGCTGACTGCATTCCCAGCACAGATTAAGCTTTCTGCAGGCTGCAAGTCTTTCCAGCAAAGTCTCCATCCAGTGTCACCTCATTGGAAGAAACTCTCTCACCATTGACAGATTGCTTCTATCATGTCTACTTGACCTGCCATCTCTTCCATTAGCATGGGTGCCATTTATACTGTCTCAACTTGGTCCTCAGAAACTGACCACGATGAGCCCCAACCCCAGCAGCACCAACAACAACACCACCAACTTTCTCCTCACCACCCTGATGCTCCACAGGACAGAGGGCATCAGCGCAGGCTGCACTGCGATGGAGGTGGTACCCCCAACACAAGGTATACAGGCAGAGGATGAGCTTCCTCAACATGACTGAGCAGCAGTGCCAAAGGAGACTCAGGCTATCGTGCCAGGTCATTGCAGACATTTTCACATTGCTGGAGCAAGACCTGCAGCCCAGAGGAGCGGGTGGACATGCCTTACCAGTGGCTGTCAAAGTCATCAGCACCCTCAACTTCTTCATCTCAGGCTCCTTCCAGGGATCTGCAGCAGACATTTGTGGCATCTCACAGTTGGCTGCCCTCAGATACATCAAACAGGTCACCGATATCCTCTTTGACAAGTCAGCCAATTATATCAAATTTGCCACTGATGAAGCCTGTGTTACTGAACAGGCGCTCGGCTGTGCCACTCTGGCTGGCTTCCCATGGGTACAGGGCTTCATCGACTACACATATAAGAGCATAAGAATTAGGAACAGGAGTAGGCCATATGGCCCCTCGAGCCTGCTCCGCCATTCAATAAGATCATGGCTGATCTGATCTTGGCATCAACTCCACTTTTCTGCCTTTTCCAGTGGCTGACATCATTTTTTCTGTTAATGGAATTGGTGGGAGGAATCATTACTGTGGAGAAGGACAATAACTTTTGTTTTCAGATGACAAAATCAGCAGCGCAAGCCTCCACTTCACGTAAATGATGCTTTGGTAAATACAGCTGATAGACTTACATTAGCATCGCAGGTTGAAATGAGAAGGCAGCGACACAGCATCAGAAAGTACGGAAGGATCACACAATTGCCTAGAAACTCAATTGCGCTGCACACATTTTACAGGCGTGAAATGAATGCGTAAGGTCCAAAAATTGCAGGCATGTGCTTATTCTGCAGTGCAAATGCGGTGTATGCCATATTGGATTGGGCTTCTCTGTAGATATCCAGGGCGCGTGCGAAAGTATTCAAAACTCTTATTATAATATTCAAATAAGTTTCCTACACTTGTTGTAGGACTCTTTTGTGAAATTGGTCTACCCTAACGCCTGACTCAGTACGTGATAAACTCGCTCAGCTAACAGTCATGGCGCTAACAAGTTCATCCACTCCATACAGAATAGTTGCTGGGTTGTCCTTTTAGGCTGCTGGTTAGCTTCGAGGCATTTTATTTGCCTATGTTCTGCCTTCTGCAGCTGCATTGTGAGCGCTGCTAGCAAATGGTTGCTGGTGCTGGACTGCTTTTGTCTGCTTGAACACAGTTTTACTGTAATCATGGGTGGTCTGCCTTTGGGGCTGGAGGACAAGGGGGCAGTGAAGAAGACAGGAAAGAGCAGGAGCAGCTGGGAGAAAACAGTGGGTCTTCAGAGTTTACTGCTCCTACCTCCAATTCAGTGAGGGATAATGCATCAGATGCCTTCACTTCACCAAGGAGACCACCACTTCAGTCAAAACTTGAGTCTTAAACCAGGGCAGACACAGCACTACCTGTGGCTGTCAAGATCACTGTAGTCAGTACCTTTTATGCAACAGGCTTCTTCCAGGCTGCAGCAGGTGATAGCTCCCAGTTTGCTGTGCACTGCTGTATCCAGGGTATCACAGAAGCTCTCTACACTAGGAAGAATACCTCGAGCTCCTTCTCATTGGACAGAGTAAAGCAAAACAAGAGAGCACTAGGCTTTGCCACAATGCAGGCTTTCCAAGATGCCATAGCCCACACCAACATTGCTTTGCTTGCTTCCCAGTTCCATCCTGGGATTTTTCTGAATAGAAAATAATTCCATTCCCTCAATGTCCAGCTTGTTTGCGACCACAGGCAGCTCATCATGCTGGTGTGCCCAGTTTTCTGGCAGCATTCATGATTCATTCATCCTGTGCCAGTCCTCTGAGCTGCTTTTATTCCAACCAGGCCATCAAGTGACAGGCTGCATCCTGGGTGACAAGGGGTATTCCTTTCAGGCATGGCTCATTGAAGTCCAAGGGCAACAAAATCAAGCATGGTGTAAAACTGGCTGCTAATTTGCTATGAGCCCCTTTTGTGCCATTTTAAAAGGGGACCATAGGGAGAGGAAAGAGGATGATCTAAAGGTTACCTGATACAAATGTAATACTTAAGAATAATGATTAACTGTTATACATCTGGGTTTTTCAGAAGCAAGAAAGAAGACTAACCCAGACCAGAAGGCCTAAATTGGAGGAAAAATTTTAAAAATATTTAGAAATGGTTTAAAAAATCATGTAAAACAAGTTACTAAAAAACAAAAATAAATAATTAAAGTATTTTTACAATATAATCTCAGTATAAAATAGCACTTACTGTATGGGGCACTAGGGTGGGTGAATCTGTGACAGGCAAGGTGTGGCACCATTACATATTAAGAGCATAAGAAACAGGAGCAGGTGCAGGCCATTTGGTCCCTGGAGCCTGCTCCGCCATTCAATAAGATCATGGCTGATCTGATCATGGACTCAGCTCCACTTCCCTGCCCGCTCCACATAACCCTTTATTCGCTTATCGCTCAAAAATCTGTCTATCTCCGCCTTAAATATATTCAATGACCCAGCCTCCACAGCTTTCTGGGGCAGAGAATGCCACAGATTTACAACTCTGAGAGAAGAAATTCCTCCTCATCTCAGTTTTAAATGGACGACCCCTTATTCTGAGACTATGCCCCCGAGTTCTAGTTTCCCCTATGAGTGGAAATATCCTCACTGAAAACTACAATAACAATGTCATGTATTCAACTATCATTGTAACCCATGTAAGCTGACCTAAGTTGTACACCTTGAGAACATTGACCACAAGGGGTTGAACTTGTGGGAGACACTCCTAACCTGGACTTTCAGGTATAAAAGTAGAAGCTCCACCCACCTTCATCACTTGAGGTCTTGGTAATAAAGGTAACTGGTCACAGAGTGACCTCTCAAGTATGGGCCTCGTGTGCATTTATACTGTATAGCAAGGACATATCATTGGCAACGAGGATGGGATTTAAACCACGTGAGCATGGCCACTAGCAGCACAGAAGAGAGGTACTGCGTTGGTGATGATTGGGATGACTTTATTGAGAGACTACAGCAAAGTTTTGTCACTAAGGAATGGTTGGAACATGATTCGGCCAACAAACGCAGGACTCATCTCCTAATGGTTTGTGGATCCAGAACCTACTCCCTGATGAAGGACCTTCTCGCACCAGAGAAGCCGGCGGACAAGACATTCGAAGAGCTCAGTAAGTTGATCGGGGAACACCTTAAACCAGCGAGCGGCATGTACATGGCGAGACACCGGTTTTACATGCACTGGCGGCGAGAAGGGCAAAGCGTTCCTGACTTCATGGCAGATCTCCGGCGACCGGCGAGCCTATGTCAGTTCACAGATGCATGCAGAGCGGAGATGCTGCGAGACTTTTTTATTGAGGGCATCGGGCACACTGGGGTTTTCAGGAAACTGATTGAGACCAAAGACTTGACCTTGGAAGCGGCGGCTCTGATAGCCCAGACATTTATCTCAGGGGAGGAAGAGACCAGAATGGTGTATGACAAAAATCTTGGCTCAAATGCGGCAAACAACCAGGGAGTCAACATTGTTAACGCGGCACACAGTTCTCCAGGCAGACAAGGGCAATCGGACATGCCCCAGCATGTAGTCGAACCCAAAGGGGGAATTCAACAGAGACAATGGCTAACTGAACGGCGATTCATGCCATCGCAATGGACAATGTGGCCAGTAATGGGGCCATCAACACCTGTTAATGGTGCGCTTAAAGACAGTTACAGAGACAGTCAGAGACGACCGACTGGTAATGGACCTTATGTTTCCAACAACGGGGCCTCCAGCTCATGCTGGAAGTGTGGAGGCAAACACCCAGCCAGAGCTTGCAGGTATCAGCAATATACCTGCAGAAACTACAATGTCAGTGGTCACTTGGCACGTATGTGCAAGAAGCCTGCAGCCAGGCTGATGTACAAGGAGGACGGGCCCAATGTAAGCCCTACGAGGCCAAATGAATACTGGGGGAAATCGCTGGAAGCTGAAGTTCACGAGTTCATGAGGAGCACATATACAGTTCATATACCAGGACGCCACCGATAATGATGAAAGTGCTCCTCAATGGCATCCCAGTATTAATGGAGCTAGACACGGGGGCCAGCCAGTCCCTGATGAGTATCAAACAGTTTGAAAGGTTGTGGGTGTCCAAGGCCAGGAGGCCAAAATTATTGCCGATTGACGCAAAGCTACGGACATATACAAAGGAGATCATTCCGGTGCTAGGCAGCACCACGGGTAGTCGTGACTCACAAAGATTCAGAAAACAGGTTGCCACTCTGGATTGTCCCGGGCAACGGTCCCGCACTACTGGGGAGGAGTTGGCTTGCTGTCATGAACTGGAAATGGGGCGATGTCAATGCAATTTCTTCTGTGGAGCGAGTATCATGCTCAGAGGTCCTGGACAAATTTGACTCATTATTTCAACCCGGCATCGGCACTTTCATGGGGGCCAAGGTAGTGATTCACATAAACCCAGATGCCAGGCCAGTACACCACAAGGCCAGAGCGGTGCCATACGTGATGCGGGAAAAGATAGAAGGCGAATTGGACCGCCTGCTGAGGGAAGGCATCATCTCGCCAGTCGAATTCAGTGACTGGGTGAGCCCGATTGTGCCGGTGCTCAAGGCGGATGGGTCGGTCAGGATATGTGGCGATTACAAGGCCACCATCAATCGGGTGTCACTCAAAGACCAGTACCCGATACCGAGAGCGGAGGACCTCTTTGCGACGCTATCCAGTGGCAAACTTTTTTCAAAATTGGACCTGACCTCAGCTTACATGACCCAGGAGCTGGCGAGTGAGTCGAAGAAGCTGACCACCATCACGACACACAAGGGGTTGTTTGAGTATAACAGATGTCCATTCGGGATTTGTTCGGCTGCCGCGATCTTTCAGCGAAATATGGAACGCCTCCTCAAGTCGATTCCAAGGACGGTGGTTTTTCAAGACGACATCCTCATCACGGGTCGCGATACTGAAGAACACCTCCACAACCTGGAGGAGGTGCTACGCAGACTAGACCGGGTAGGTCTGCGACTGGAAAAGGCGAAGTGCGTCTTCTTAGCTCCAGAGGTAGAATTCCTGGGGAGGAGGATAGCAGCAGACGGGATCAAACCCACTGCGTCCAAAACGGAAGTGATCCAGAGGGCACCCAGACCCTGTAACACGATGGAGCTGCGTTCGTTCGTGGTGCTCCTGAACTATTTTGGTAACTTTCTTCCAAAATTGAGCACGCTGTTAGAGCCGCTACAAGTGCTCCTACGCAAAGGTCGCGATTGGGTCTGGGAGGACAGCCAGGAAAGGGCTTTTGATAGAGCATGCAACTTGTTATGTTCCAACAAACTGTTAACGTTTTCTGACCCATGTAAGAAACTTGTTCTAATGTGCGATGCATCGTCCTATGGGGTCGGGTGTGTGTTGCAGCGTGTGAATGCCAATGGTCAGTTACAGCCGGTAGCTTATGCCTCCAGAAGTCTGTCCCAGGCAGAAAGGGGCTACGGGATAGTAGAAAAGGAAGCGTTAGCATGTGTATATGCAGTAAAAAAAAAATGCACCAGTACCTGTTTGGCAGGAAATTTGAGCTGGAGACAGATCACAAACCCCTAACGTCCTTTTTGGCCGACAACAAGGCCATAAATACGAATGCATCGGCCTGTATACAGAGGTGGACATTTACGTTAGCCGCCTATGACTACACAATTCGGCACATTGGGCACTGCGCCGATGCACTTAGCAGGCTCCTATTAGCCACCATTGAGGGGGCAACTGAGCATGATGCTGATCTATGGTCATGGCTGTTGAAGCTTTCGAAAGCGAAGGCTCACCTGTGACAGCCCATCAGATTAGAGTCTGGACAAATAAAGACCTGCTACTGTCTTTAGTTAAGAAATGTGTCCTGAATGGGGACTGTTCAGCTACGTACGGGGCATGCCCTGAGGAATTTAAACCGTTTCATAGGCGCAAGGATGAACTCGCGATTCAGGCCGATTGCCAATGTGGGGAAACCGAGTAGTCATGCCCCAGAGGGGCAGAGAGGTGTTTATCAGAGAATTTCACAATGAGCACCTGGGCATTGTCATGATGAAAGCAATTGCCAGTGTAAAGTTCTGACCCTGCAGTATAGACTTACATGAGGCACATGCTGAAGTCAAGGTCACTCTGGACCTGCACCTTTATTTCACAGCTCTCGAGTGCCTCACTTACCTGAGACCTGCCTTTATATACCTGTGTGGGACAGGTATGCAGTGTCTCCTGCAAGTGCACCCCTGGTGGTGAAGTATGCTTGTGGTTACAGGTCATATCGAGTTACAGTCATGTATAGCATGGTAAGATACAGTTATATACAGTAGTGTGAGATACATGACATCACCCTCCCCCAAGGTCTTATTGTCTTTATAGATTCAGTCTCTCAGGTGGTCTACGCTCTCGCGTGGAGTGTCTTAGTTGTCGTTCAGTTGTTTGCCTTGGTGCCTGTTTTTCTTTCGGTGTGATTGCTGGTATCTCGCTTGGGCTGTCTGTTGAGACTGCCCTTTCCTCAGGTTGTTTTTTTTCTGTCTGTCCACCAGGTGTGGTGTGAGATCCACATTGTAGTCGCCTCTGGTTCTTCAGGGATGTTGGTGAATCTACTTTTTACTTGGTCTACATGCCTCTGGCAGGTTTGGAGATTGTCCATTTGTACAACCAGTAGCCTGTTTCCTTCCTTGCCTGTTACTGTCCCTGCAAGCCATTTGGGACCCCTGCCTTGGTTTAGCACAAACACTTTGTCCCCTATCTCATTCCACCTCCCCCTCGAATTTCGGTCATGGTACTCAGTTTGCTTCCGACGCTTTGCCTCAACAATTTCATGCATGTCTTGGAGGATTAACGGGAGCCTAGTCTTTAAGGTCCGTTTCATCAATAGTTACACGGGGGCAACCCCAGTCAACGAATGCGGACGAGATCTGTATGCCAGCAGCAGTCGCGACAGGCGGCTCTGCAGCTTGGGACCTTGGATTTTTAGCATGCCTTATTTAACGATTTGCACTGCTCGCTCCACCTGGCCATTGGAGGCCGGCTTGAATGGTGCCGTCTTAACATGATTTATGCTGTGGTCAACTCTCAAATTTTGAAATTCTGCGCTGGTGAAACACGAACCATTATCACTGACCAATATGTCAGGAATTCCGTGCGTTGCAAACATGGTTCTAAGGCTCTCCACAGTGGTGGAGGTGGTACTCGAGTTTAAAATGGTGCACTCAATCCACTTTGAAAATGCAATGCATCGACGACTACGAGAAACATTTTTCCCATGAATGGGCCCGCATAGTCTACATGCACCCGCGACCACGATTTGGTGGGCCAGGGTCAGGGGCTTAGTGGGGTCACCCTGGGGGCATTACTGAGTTGGGCACAAATGGTGCACCGCCGGACGCAGAGCTCCAAGTCCGCGTCAATGCCAGGCCACCAGACATGGGATCTGGCTATGGCCTCCATAAGGACGATCCCCGGGTGCTCGCAGTGGAGCTCCCGGACAAATGCCTCTCTGTCTCGCAAGGGCATAACTACTCGGCTGCCCCACATCAGGCAGTCTGCCTGTAGTGACAGTTCATGTATGCGACTATGGAAAGGTTTGATCTCCTCGGGGCAAGCATCGCGAGCCTCTGCCCAGTCATCGGTTAAAACGCATTTTTTGACTAAGGATAACGTGGGGTCGCTGGTCGTCCAGACTCTGATTTGGCGAGCCGTCATAGGCGAACCTGTGGATTCAAAGGCATTGATTGCCATGACCATCTCACAGTCCTGTTCATCGGACCCTTCCGTGGTCACCAGGGGTAGCCTACTAAGCGCATCGGCACAGTTGTCTGTGCCTGGTCTGTGCCTTATTGTGTAGTCGGAAGACGCCAGCATGAGTGCCCACTGTTGAATGCGTGCCGAGGCGTTGCCGTTTATTGCCTTGCACTCGGACAGCAGGGAAGTGAGGGGTTTGTGGTCGGTTTCTAATGTGAACTTGGTCCCAAAAAGGTATTGGTGCATCTTTCTGACGTCGTACACGCACGCGAGCCCCTCCTTCTCAACCATACCGTACTCGCGCTCCGCCCGCGAAAGTGACCTGGAGGCATAAGCAATGGGTTGTAATTTACCCGCATCATTGATATGCTGTAAAACGCACCCGACCCCGTATGCTGACGCATCACATGTAAGAACTAGCTTTTTACCTGGGTCAAAAAAGGCTAAAACACTGTTGGAACATAAAAGTTGCGTGCCTTATTGAAGGCGCGTTCTTGGGCGTCCCCCCAAAATCAATCGCACCCCTTTCTGAGTAGCACGTGGAGAGACTCCAGCAGCGTGTTCAAGTTCTGCATAAAATTCCCAAAGTAATTGAGTAGCCCGAGAAAGGCGCGCAGTTCCGATTCATTCCGGGGCCTGGGTGCCAGGCGAATCGCTTCGGTTTTGGATTCTGTTGGGCGGATTCCATCAGCGGCAATCCTTCTGCCCAAAAATTCAACCTTGGGCACGAGAAACAGACACTTGGATTTCTTTACTCTTAGGCCTACCCGATCCAATCGACTTAGCAATTCCTCCAAATTGCGGAGATGGGAGTCGGTGTCCCTGCCCGTAATGAGTATGTCATCTTGAAACACAATCGTCCCCGGGATGGACTTGAGCAGGCTCTCCATGTTGCGCTGGAATATAGCAGCTGCCGACCTGATGCCGAATGGGCATCGATTGTACATAAAAAGGCCTCGATGTGTGTTGATGGTGGTGAGTAGCTTAGACTTGTTCTTGCGTCATATACGCAGATGTGAGATCTAGTTTCGAGAAAAGTTTTCCTCCAGCCAACATGGCAAATAGGTTCTCCGCTCTGGGCAGTGGGTATTGGTCCTGTAGGGAGACTCTGTTTATGGTAGACTTGTAATCCCCACAGATTCGTACGGATCCATCAGGCTTCATGACGGGGACGATGGGACTTGCCCAGTCGCTAAATTCCGCGGGTGAGATAATGCCTTCCCGCAGAAGCCGGTCCAGTTTGTGTTCAATCTTTTCCCTCATCACATAGGGCACAGTTCTAGCCTTGTGATGGACCGGTCTGGCATCCTGTGTGATGTAGATTTTAACTTTAGCCCTTTTGAAGGTGCCCACACCTGGCTGAAAGAGATGTTCAAAACGACTTAGAACTGTTGAGCAGGAGGTCCGTTCCTCTTACGACATGGTGTGAACATCATCCCATTTCCAATTTAGTTTTGCCAGCCAGCTTCTCCCCAACAGTGCTGGGAGATCTCCGGGGACAATCCACAGGGGAAGTCGGTTCACCGTCCCTTTGTGTGTGACTGAGAGCATGGCGCTGCCAAGGACTAGGACGATTTCTTTGGTATAGGTCCTTCGTTTGGTGTCGATCCTTGTGAGTTTCGGTCTGTTGTTATTGTGCGGCCACAGCTGCTCAAATTGTTGGACGCTCATGAGAGATTGACTAGCTCCCGTGTCTAGTTCCATGTTGACTGGTATCCCGTTGAGTAGGACCCTCATCATTATTGGAGGCGTCTTGTTGTAAGAACATTGATTGTGTTGACCCGCTGTGCCTCGGCGTCCCGGGCACTGTCCCCACTGTCTTCTGGTCCACTTTCCGACCCTTCCAATTCGTATACCAGCCGAGCTGCTGTTTTTCTGCACATGCGAGCCAGATGCCCTGTATAGTTGCAGTTTCTGCAAGCAGCATGCTGAAATTGACACCCCCTTGTTGAGACCTTCCCCCTCATCTCCAGCACAGACCACTTCCATTGTTTCTGAAGGATGAGCTGCGTCTGGCTGATCTCTCTTGAGCTTCTCTCAGTTTGTAGTTGATTGCTCGCATTGTGGATTGATGAAGTGTGAACGGCCGTTCATGTGGCCCTTGATGGCTTCTGGTGCCACTGCCTGCTGTTGAAGGCCTGCTCTCCTGCCTTTGTCTGTGTGTGGGGGTAGCGGCTTGTTTCACGCTGTGAACCCCTTGTTCCGATGTTTCGTTAGTTGTCGTACCCGCAGTATAGATCAACCTCGTTTCTTCTTCTCCTGCCAAGAATGTCTGTGCGACCAGTGCTGCTGCCTCTCGGGTCAAGTTCTTGGTCTCTATGAGCTTTTGGAATATGCCTGCGTGGCCTATTCCTTCAATAAAAAAGTCTCTCAGTGCTTCTCTCCTTAGTTCATCGGAGAACTCACATAAACTAGCCAGCCTCCGAAGTTCCGCCACAAAGTCGGATATGCTCTGGCCCACACAGCATCTGTAGTTGTTGAACCTGTGTCTGGCCATGTGTAGGCTGCTCGCTGGCTTCAGGTGGTCTCTCACCAGTGTGTTCAACTCCTCAAATGACTTGCTTGTTGGTTTCTCGGGTGCCAGCAGGTCCTTCATTAAAGCGTATGTTTTCGAGCCACAGCTGGTCAAGAGATGGGCTCTTCTCTTGTCTGCCGTATCGTCGCCCAACCAGTCTTTGGTTACAAAGCTTTGCTGGAGCCTTTCTATAAAGTCCTCCCAATTGTCTCCAGCATTGTATTTCTCATCTGAGCCGTTGGTAGCCATTCTGTGGATTCTTTGATCCCATAACTCGTCGCCACTGTAAAGTTCTGACCCTGCAGTACAGACTTACACGAGGCACATGCTGAAGTCAAGGTCACCCTGCACCTTTATTTCACAGCTCTCGAGTGCCTCACTTGCCTGAGACCTGCCTTGAAATACCTGTGTGAGACAGGTATGCAGTGTCTCCTGCAAGTGCACCCCCGGTGGTAAAGTATGCTTGTGGTTACAGGTCATATCTAGTTACAGTCATGTATAGCATGGTAAGATTTCTAATTTTTTTGCTGTTATAGTTATGTGATATTACAATTTTTAAAATAATATCAAGATTACATTTTAAAATAAATGTCTTGATACAACACTTGCATTTAAACGGTGCCTTTAATCAAATATGATTACGCCAAATGCATCAAAGAGACAAAAAATGTAGACAGTGAAGAGTGGTGGGACAAGGGTTAGGTGTGGTGACTGAAAGCAAAATCAAGAGGTAAATTTTTGGGAGGCTTTTGAAGGCAGCAGAGAGGTAGCAAGGGTTTTAGGGAAACGTTTCCAGGGTGAGGAGCGCTCTGCAGCCAAAGCTGGAGAGGAGGAAAAGGGGATGCAAAGAGAGGACAGAATTTGGAAGTGTGCTAGCCATTTACTGGATAATAGAGCTGAAGGAGTTTGCAGAGGCAGTGTAGGGTGAGGCCATGGAGAAACTTGTCGATAAGGACAAGGATTTTGAAATTGATGTATTAGGGGATATGGAACCTATGAAGATAGGTGAGCATAGTGATGATATGGGATTGGATTCAATGGTAGATAGGATGTGGATCGCAGAGTTTTGGAGAAGTTGCAACTTGTGGGAGAGTCCAAAACTAGGGACCATAAATACAAGATAGTCACTAATAAATCCAATGAGGAATTCAGGAGAAACTTCTTTACTGAGAGTGGTGAGAATGTGGTACTCGCTACCACATGGAATGGTTGAAGTGGATAGCATAGATCCATTTAAAGGGAAGCTAGATAAGTACATGAGGGAGAAAGGAGTAGAAAGATATGTTGATCGGGTGAGATGAAATAAGGTGGGAGGAGGCTCGTGGCATAGAACGATTGTGTCGAGTGGCCTGTTTCTATGTGGTGGTGAGGTAGGGATGCGAGTGGGCAATATGCTGGAAATAGACTCTATTGGAAGTGGCTCTGATGTGGTCTCTACAGCTCAGCTTATGGTCAAGCAGGGCGCCAAGGTACACATCACCAGGCTTACTCTGAGCTAGCTGTCTGAGAGAGGAAGGGAGTATAGAGCTTAAGGGGTCGGGTTTTTGGTTGGAGCTGACTTGGTTGGCTTCAGTCTTACTGATGTTAAGTTGAAGCATCTTTCTCATCCAGGATTTGACAAGGGTTAAGCAGTTGAACAGCGCATTGCTAGTTCAGGACTCAGGTGGTGTCAGAGAGGAAACAACTATAACAGAATTATATGCTAGAATCCGCTTGTGGTGACCATATGGATGTAGTGTTCAATTTGTTATTGCCAAAACCACTTTGCACAGAATATTATTCTTTTGCCACCACTTGTAATGATCAATATTGTCAATTGTACTGGTTACTTTTCAGGGCTGTCCAATAATTTAATCATTGCTTGATAAGGAGCATCTGCTACACTGTTTTTACTACAATATGAGTGTCATGTCACTGAGTTAGTAGAGATATAATATTAATGATTTAGTCAAAACGAAATGTAAAATTGTGACAGAATTTAGCTCATTTAAACAAACTGCCATTGCCTTGTACAGCTGAGATACTGGCAGCACGAGGCAAGCAAAATATAGTTATTGAGCACAAAGGAGTCTGAATCAATCACAAGGAGAGTGTTAGAGAATTTTATTCATAACTCTTCGTTATCTGAGTTTTTAATGTGAATCTTCCTGGAGCAGATTGTGTTATCACAATCAAAAGAAATGTAAGCACATGAGGAGCAGGAGGGAAAAGAAAGGAGCATGGTTAGTAGAGAAGAAGTGATGATTGTTGACGGGGGCAATTGAAGCCATTTTTTTAAGGGAATAAAGGAAAACAAAAAGGAATTAAAAGATCAGAATCTTCTGAGAAAACAGGCACAGCGAAGTGTTGCACACTTAGCATGCTAGAGAGTGTAAAACTAGATTGGAAATAGTTGAATACTTAATCCTGTTTGATGACTGTGGAGCTGGAGGATCACAGAAGACTTATCTTTGACTATTCTGCTTAGTCATTTGCACTATTTGCTAAATTGAATATTATAATCTGGATTCTGCTGTAGGCCTTTCTTGAAAATAGCTCATCTCAATTAAATATAATGGAGGCGAAATCCCCTTGCTCCCCAATTGGGGACAGTAACCTTCTGGGGCCGGGACATTCTGCACCTGGTGAATGCTCCATGTAGCGCTGATGCGCTTCAACGACCCTTCCCTTCGATTAAAGGGGAGGGCACTGCGCACTCTGCAGTGCCTCTGATGGCTTCCACTGGGCCACTAGGGCAGTGGCGACCAAGCCTGCAGCCCGGCACCTAAGACGGAGTGCCAGGGTGCACGATGGCGGCCCGGAACACGCGAGGGCCGCCATCGTTGAGCCGACCTGAGAGTCGACAGAAAAAAAGATGGTGGCCCGGGGCGGTTGGCCGCCTCCCCTTTAAGGAGCGCCCCGAGAGCGGATGTCCGGCAGCTTCACGACCCGCGAAGCTGGTGTTGACATCCGCTCGCACCAGCCTCGTGGTCCGCGGGGCAATTTATCCCATGGGGCATTAAGGGGCGGTGAGGGGTCGCCACGTACGGCGATGATGTCATCATTGGTTGTGCGGTGGTCCGGTGCACAAACCGCGGGTCACGGCGCTGCCATGGCAGTGCCTCCGCAAACACCTGGGTAATATCCCGTGAGGTGGCAGCGTCCCCCTCCTCCAGGCGAAAAGTGTCCGGAGGTGCTAATGGGGCTATAGAAAGAGGTAATTTTGTCCCCAACGTATACTGTGCATAAAATGTCCTCTAATTCAATTGGAGATTATTTCTCGATTAACTTGAAGTTTTTTGACTGGCAGCTCACATTAAGGATATGAAGTACACACCTGAAATATGTTGTCCATACTGACATCCAATCCTGGCACAAAAACGGATCATGAGCAGAATAGTGCGCTACATAAAATATTAGGCCTGAATTTGCGGTTGGCGGCATAGCTAAGGAGCACGCCTGCGATATCATACCTACCTCATACGATCATCCCTGCGAGAACTTCCTTTCAAATGCTTCAGAGTTCCGCGCAGTGTAAAGCCCAGGACCTGGGATCACGTGGGGCAGCATGCCTTTCACTTCCTGACTCTTAGCCAATTGCCAATCCAATACTCCCGAAGTGAAATTCTGGGTAAAATCAACGGGAATACGGGGACCTTTCTTTGTCTCTCTTTTATACAGATATAGGTGACTATGAAAAATATTCCACCATTCTCTCATAACAACAAACGTTTATTACAGACCTCCTTTTAAAACAAAGTTCGACAAAACTTTCATTGTGGCAATTTTTGCTGTTACAAACTTCTCATTATAATGATTGGTGTAGACTACTCATCATAATAGACTCTGTTATTACAAACTATTTGTTATGTAAAAATTCATCATCACAAACTATACATTGTAAAAACACTAAAAGGCTGCCATTATAATAAATTCCGTAACTGCAATCTTCTTATGGTAACAATCTGTTATTGTCAGTGTCTTATTATAACAAAATATGTTTATTCAAAATTCACAAACATCAGTTGTTAAAACCTCTTATAATACAAACTGGAATACAAGTCTCTCATTACTTTACACTCTGATTATTAACTTCTCATTTAAAAAAAAGTTACAAACCATTCATTTAATGTTTTATTCAGTGTGCTTACAAACACTTCATTATGATAACCTCTTAAAACAAATCTTCCATTATAGCATTGTCTTGTTACGAATCTTTTTGATTTTACAGTTTTCTTCCTGCACCTATTTGCACAACAATTAAAAATTTTCAGTGTAATTACCTCACAGAAGGTTGGCAATTAGCCCAACCTTTTGCCAGCACGTTGATTTGTATGAGGAACTGAAAGAAGCCTATGTATAGTCGGAGCTTGACAGATCGTAAGTTTGGGATTTAGTACAAGTGCATGCGGAAATCCCAAACCTGCGGTCAGTTTCAAAGTCGGTACGATTGCTGACCCATGCACTAAAAAGCAATACGATTAGAGGGCTCTCTATCTTCATTTTCCCTCATCCTCTCCCCTTCTTTCCTACACATCCTTCCCCTCTCCTGAAGCCTGGTTTGTTCGCTGTTTCGTTCTCATTCTTTCTTTATCCTCCGGCATCCTCTTTACTAATTATCTTCTCTTGGGTCCATTCTCACTCCTCTCTTGCTCTTCTTTTCTGTCTGCTTTCCACTATCCTCTTACTCCCTCCTCTGGTTCTCTTGCTGTCTTTCTCACTAAACTGTCCTTTCTCTCTTCCCTTTTTTGGTCACTGTCCATCTTTAAAAATATCCACTTATAAACATGTTTCCTTTGTGAATATTGGTGGTGGGAGAGAGCTGGCCACTTATGTCGCATGGTGGAGTGGGAGAGATTGCCAGGACTCCAGTACTGGTAAACATTAATTCCTGATTGGTCAAAATCCAAAATCAGAGAGCAGCCTTTTCCAGTCCTCCAGGCCCAGGAATGTTAAATGTCACGAAGGTGCTGAAGTTGGCTTTGCACATAACTGCAAAGAGTAAGGGAATCTGCAGGAGCGTCACAGGAAAGATCAGAGCAGCTTGGACATCACTGCTGCACACTGTAAGGGTAATTGTCTGACTTTGTGCTTATGGAAGGGAATCTTGCTCGCTGGAAGCACAGATTGAAAATTCATGATTACCATTGAAAAATCAAAGCCTAGAAATTACGATAGGCCTCTTTTTGCTCCTGCTGCACAGTATGGATTTTTAAACAATTTTTAAAAAACTTACCTGAAGTTGGCAGCTGCAGAGAGATCCGCTGAAGAATCCTTCATCATCATCATCATCATCATAGGCAGTCCCTCGAAATCGAGGAAGACTTGCTTCCACTCTAAAAATGAGTTCTCAGGTGGCCGAACAGTCCAATACAGGAATTACAGTCTCTGTCACAGGTGGGACAGACAGTTGTTGAAGGAAAGGGTGGGTGGGGAGTCTGGTTTGCCGCATGCTCCTTCCGCTGCCTGTGTTTGTTTTCTGCATGTTCTCGGCAACGAGACTCGAGGTGCTCAGCGCCCTCCCGGATGCTCTTCCTCCACTTAGGGCAGTCTTTGGCCAGGAATTCCCAGGTGTCGGTGGGAATGTTGCACTTTATCAAGGAGGCTTTGAGGGTGTCCTTGAAATGTTTCCTCTGCCCACCTGAGGATCGCCTGCTGTGTAGGAGTTCCGAGTGGAGCGCTTGCTTTGGGAGTCTTGTGTCGGGCATGCGTCGCTTTATCCACATAAAAGAACCCTTATTGCTTCCCCAACTAGTTACTTGATGTGGTCCTTCAACATACGATAGGGCCTTAATTTACATATTTAAAGGGCCTAACATAAGAATGTAAGAATTAGAAGCAGGAGTAGGCCATTCGGCCCTTCGAGTCTGCGCTGCCATTCATCAAGATCATGAACACCAGCTTCCTGCAATATCCCCCATATCCATTGGTTCCATTAGTATCCAAAAATGTATCGATCTCTGTCCTGAATTTACTCAAACACTGAGCATCCACAGCTCTCTGGGGTAGAGAATGCCAAAGATTCACCACCCTCGGAGTGAAGAAATTTCTCCTCATCTCAGTCTTAAATGGCCAACCCCTTATTCTGAGACTGTGAACCCTGGTTCTAGACTCCCCTGCCAGGGGAAATATCCTCTCGCATCTACCCTGTCAAGCCCTGTAAGAATTTTGTATGTTTCAAAGGGATCACCTCTCATTCTTCTAAACTCTAGAGAATAAAGAAAGAAGAAAGAAAGATAGATTTATATAGCGCCTTTTACGACCACCGGACGTCTCAAAGCACTTTACAGCCAATTAAGTACTTTTTGAGTATATTCAAGAAGGAAATCGATAGATTTTTGAATATTAAGGGAATCAAGGGATATGGGGATATGCAGGAAAGTGGAGTTGAGGTAGAAGATCAGCCATGATATTTTTGAATGGCAGAGCAGGCACTAGGGCTGAATGGCCTACTCCTGCTACAAATTCTTATGTTCTTATGCATCCACTGTCTCTGTAGCCACCTCTTCTAAAACCCTAGGATGTAGGCCATCAGGTCCAAGGGATTTGTCGGCTTTTAGTCCATTAATTAACCAGTACTATTTCTTCACTAATACTAATTTCGTTAAGTTCCTCATTCTCACTAGACCTGTGGTTCCAAACTATTTCCGGAATGTTTTTTGTGTCTTCTGTGAAGACAGATACAAATAATTTCTCTGCCAGTTCCTTACTCCCCATTATAATTTCTCCTGTCTCAGCCTGTAAGGGACCCACCCACTTTTGTGAAACTCTTCCTTTTATACACCTATAGAAGCTTTCTCAATTTGTTTTCATGCATCTTGCTAGTTTACTCTCGTATTCTATTTTCGCTCTCTTTGCTGAATTCTAAAATCCTACCAATCCTCAGGCACTCAGGCATACTACTCTTTTTGACAACATTATAAGCCTCTTCCTTTAATCTAATACTATCTTTAAATTCTCTTGTTGGTCATAGTTGGACCAATTTCCCCGCAGGGGTTTTAATTCCTTAAGGGGATGTTTATTTGTTGCGAATTATGAATTGTTTCTTTAAATGTTTGCCATTGCTTATGAAATGTCATATCTTTTAATCTATTTTCCCAATCTATCTTAGCTAACTTGCCCCTCATATCAACATAGTTTACTTTATTTTAGGCATCTGCCCAGGACACACAAAAAAAGGTCTGCAGAATTTGGTAGTGGGGCCACACCTGTGCAGATTGGGTTCAAGTGGTCCTACTACTAAATTGGTATGCTTTGCGCCCATTTTACTCCTGAAAAACAGGTGCAGCACTTACCAATTTCTACCCCCGTGTGTAGCCAAATTTCTGTTCCTGCCAGGAGTATGAAGCCAGAAAATTACCCCTTCTAAATGAAAACAGATAATGAAAAGTAATTCCATGACTGATCTAATTTTGACAGATGACATTTATAAATTGCTTTGAGTTTTTCCCCTTGGTATTTTTTTGGCATCTGAATGACCTCCATTAAAATGCTGGCTTGTAATCACTTCCTGATATTCTCCATTTACACCTTTAAGCTTTTCTGACAAGTTTTCTATTAGTAGCGAAAGTGTCAGTGCAATAATATTAGTAGCACTCCTAGTATATCAAATTTAATTGCTAGATTCTTTGCACTGATAAGTATACTGATTATTCAGAAATGAAATGGACAGGCCAGGGACAGCTGGAAGGGGCAAATGAAAGTACAGGCAATATAATAGAGGTAATAAATGGCTGCTACTTAATAAATATGATAAAGATTGTAAAATAAATATGATAAAGATTGTTAGAGCAGATGCTATATTAGATTTACTGTTGGGCAGTCCAACCAGAAATGATCATTAACCTGGAACTTATAGAACATATTTTTTTCTAGTGGTGATCATTGTATAATTGGATATGATTTTGCATTAAAAGATAAAACCAAAAGTAATAATAGAGATGCACTACAAAGAAAGGTAGATGATCGATAGTGCAAAAATAGACGCAGAGAATTGTTTTCTGTGTCGGTGATATATTATAAGTAAGTCATTTCATTTTTTTTTAAATTTTGACATATATGTGATGGTGATGTGTATATTTTGATATGAGCCTGTAGACGTAATGTGACATGTTTCATTCAGCGTGATTTTTTGTGATGGCCCATGGACGGGCAAACATTTGAGCATTGAGCACAAAGGCTACTCTGCTTTGTCCAGGAGCAACACTGGTTAGGTTGTTATTCCTGTGGCACTTAGAACAGCTAAGCATATATTCCCATTTTGCTTCTCATCAGCCTACTGCCTATTGGCATGTGTTGTTTATGGAAGGGGGTCTTATTATACAAGCTTTAGAAAGATGGTTGGTCCTTTCCAGGCTAAAAGTCATTCACTCTGATTAGTTTATGATAGAGAACATCTTCCATTGCTTTATGCCAGCAGCAGTGGTGTAAAGTCAATGTTGGTGTTGGAAGCATGAGCAAAGTTTGGAAATGCTGATTCTCCGTCCATTTTGTGCTGCCCCAACAAATCTAGTTGGGCATAAAGTTAGCACTCAGCAGTCTTGAAAAAAGCCAATGTGATGCTGATTTTAATGTTGTAATGAGCAGCATAATGAGATGTTGACATACTTCCAGGTTTTGCAGCTGAAGTACAATTGACACCAATTGAAAAAGGGGGCCAACATTTTGGACCGTATAAAGGGTAAAGCTCTCTTAAAGCTGCACATGTGAATGTTGTTGCTGAGTGTTATAGGACTGAGCAGCCTGATTTTAAAATAGTTTTTTTAAAAGGTTATTTTTCATTTGTTTGCCCTTTTGAAACTTTGCAGTTTGCATCTATCTGTTTATTCTTATTTTGAAAAGGCAAATATGGAGTTCCAGATGGAAATCCCAATGCATTTATGTTTCCTATGGAAGAAGACGAGGAGCCCAGCAACACAAACTACTCATGAAGTCACAAATATCAACTGGGGTAATGGTACCTCAATTTATCTGAGGAACAGTGCCTCAGAAGGCTGCACATCAGCACAGAAGCTGTGACAGAGATGTGTTGCACTTCAGACATGACACTGCAAATTTCAATAAAAGTGAGCGCAGTTATCAGTTTCTGTGCATTAGGATCCTTCCAGACACACGCAGAAGACATGATTCACGTCTTACAGATTATCATCCACAAATGTATGCAATGTGTGACTGATGCACGCACTGTTCGTTAGAGCCAATCAATTGATTTCCTTACTCATGGACAATCAGCAGCAACATCACTGTACTGTGACCAACATCACTATGATATTCCTATCACACAGCAGGATTCCCTCAAGTTCAGGGGATCAGAAATGAACACATGTGGCCCCGTGGGCACCTCCCCATAAGTCCCGTGTCTTCATGAATAGTAAGGCATAATACCCCTTCAACGTGCGGCTTGTGTGTGACCATGAGCACAGGATCATGCATGCCATTGCCTACTACTGTGCCAGTATCTTTCATCTTCAGATAAGCAAGTGTGCAAACATTATTTGAATCACAAAGAAGATTGCAAGGTCGGCTGCTAAGATACTAATGATACCCTTTGCAGCCACGGCAAATGACGTGAGATCAAGGGGCTCTAGTCGAGAACAGGTGCAACCAAGCACATGAAACCACCGGAGTAATGAATTAATGAGTAAATAGATAGAATGAGAACAGAGAGGCTGATAAAAATATTTCTAGCTCTCAGATTGGGGGGTTGGGAACCACACACCTTCTATAGTCTCTGTACCAAATAGCCCTAGAGCCACCTTTTCAAAAAAACTGAGGTGCTGGTAATGGCTGTGGCACTTTCTCTGTTATTAATGGCTATGCATGTGACATAAGGCAGCATTGTGGGTAGCTGTTGAGGGTGTCAAAGGTATCTTGTGGCAAAATGATAAGCATGATAAGCATTCACATGGGTGAACGGCAGTATGAGGGGACTGCAAAGTGCCATGCATACTTTGGTTTTCCATAAAAGAGAATGTTGTCATGCTTCGATCAACCTTAACAGACCAACTAGGATTTTGAACTTCATAATGCTCATGAACGCATGTTCTTTGGGAGTTACTGTGTGCATTGGCATCCTTCCAGGCACTCTTGGGTAGCAAAAATAGCTGCCCTCCTGCAATGCACTTGCTTCAACAGGACCTCAAAGCTGGCAACTTAATACTCCAACATGTATTGCCTGTCAGAATCCTATCTCCATTTAAAACTTGCAGCATGTCAAATCCCTCCCCCATAAAATCATAGGTTGTCAGAGCAGGAGCTACAATGTTTTTTAAAATTCGTTCATGGGATGTGAGCGTTGCTGGCAAGGCCAGCATTTATTGCCCATTCCTAACTGCCCTTGAGAAGGTAGTGGTGAGCTGTCTTCTTGAACCATAAGAACATAAGAAATAGGAGCAGGAGTAGGCCATTTGGCCCCTCGAGCCTGCTCCGCCATTCAATAAGATCATGGCTGATCTGATCATGGACTCAGCTCCACTTCCCTGCCCACTCCCCATAACCCTTTACTCCCTTATCGCTCAAAAATCTGTCTTTCTCCGCCTTAAATATATTCAATGACCCAGCCTCCACAGCTTTCTGGGATAGGGAATTCTATTGATTTACAACCCTCTGAGAGAAGAAATTTTTCCTTTTCTCAGTTTTAAATGGGCGGCCCCTTATTCTAAGACTATGTCCCCTCATTTTAGTTTCCCCTATGAGTGGAAATATCCTCTCTGCTTCCACCTTGTCGAGCCCCCTCATTATCTTATATGTTTCAATAAGCTCACCTCTCATTCTTCTGAGCTCCAATGTGTATGGGCACAACTTACTCAACCTATCTTCATAAGTCAACAGCCTCATCTCCGGAATCAACCTAGTGAACCTTCTCTAAACAGTCTCCAATGCAAATATATCCTTCCTTAAATATGGAAACCACTACATTCCGTGTGGTGAAGGCACTCCAATAGTGCTGTTAGGGAGGGAGTTCCAGGAAATTGACCCAGCTGGGAGCTCACTTCTTTAATGTTAATGAGATGGGCCACAGAAGTTTGAATGTGGCCCACCTCCAACCAAATTGGTAGTCATGAAGTTCATTGTGCCCACTTCTTTGATGCTGGGACTGGAGGATTTATCTTGATATGTCCCATAGACACAAGGTTGTATCTTCTTGCCATTTGCAGTGAAAATTGTGCTGGTCTGTGCATTATAGGGGACCTCAGTTCCCAGGAACAAGCATGGAGTAGGTCTGACAAGATCATGTGGCCTCTGTTGTGTCCCAGACAGTTGTCCATCATGTTTTGGATTTGTGAGGAGGATCAGAAGGTATCTACCTCTCGAGCCTTTCAAGCACTCAGCAGGTAAGGACAGGTGAAATTTGTAGATTATTTGTAGGGTGCAGTATGTTCGGTGAGTTTCAATTGACTACTCATTGTATTGCATGTGGTGGTTATGCTCATTTGTCTCCAAACCTCCCTGCATTATCTGGCAACCAAGATCTCATTCCAAGACTGCCTTCATGCTTTCTATGGAGTCTACCAACATGGAGGTGAGTATGATCTACAGCAGTGATTCTCAAACTGGGGTTGTGGACTAATGTTCCTGCTATTTTGTGAGCAACCTGCGTGGGACCTGTAGACTGCTGCATAGAAGTGAGGCTTAAAGAGAATGTTGGCGTGGACCCCTGGAATGCATAAAGACTTTCCAGAGGGTCACCAAAATAATTTGAAAGTTATTTATCTCGGAAAAATCACTTGAATTCTACTTACAATTTTTGTAGATCATATTTAAGAACTGGTTGACAGAAAAGCCATTTGGGATCAATGGCATGGAAATGGCTTCTGAAGTCTTCATGGTTAAGTGTTCGCGGTTGCTAAGTGTTGTCATTCCCAGGCTCCAGCATGGGATGCCTGGTGGGGGCTGGTTGTGGCAGTCGTGTAGAGACAGCTGGCCAAACAGACAGTGGATGGAGGGGCGTGGCGGGCCAGGATGCTGCATCCAGAACCCTGATGCTTCAACTTGGCCAAGCGGAGAGTGAGAGTCCGCGGACTCAAGCTGCGGGTACCATGTGTTGGCATCACTGGAGAAACAAATAGGTGAGTTGGAGCCCGGTACTGTCAGTACACTCTCCGATACAGTCAGTGCATACCCCAGTAGAACTGGTACACTTCCAGAGAATTATAGGCCAGTCATCTTAATATCGGTGGTAGGAAAAATAACGAATCCCTACTAAATTCGAATTCTTGAATATAGGTATTATGTTAGTTATCTGCCAGTCCTCTACACCTATTATTAACAAATTATTAAATATGTGTAATAATGCCCCTACTATCTCTTCTCTATATTCTTTTAAAATGCGTGGATGCAATCCATCCAGACCGGGGGTTTTATCTTCTTTGAGTTTGATTAGTTTATTAATATATCCCCTCTTTTTATTTTAAATACACTTATCACATTACTAATCTCATCATCCAATGTCATGTCCATCTGTTCTATCTCCCTTGTAAATACTTAAGCAAAATAAAGATTTAATATTTCTGCCATTTCTCTATTGTTACCTGTGGTATTATCCTGTACATCCTTTTATAGCCCTATTCCCATCCCAACCTTTCTTTTTTTAATTGATGTACCTGTAAATTATTTTACTATTTTGTTTTATGTTCCTTGATAATTTAATTTCATTGTTCCTCTTTACCTTCCGAATTGTTTTTTTGACTTCTCCTAATCTTTTCATATTCTCCCTCATTATGCACTCCCCTGCTGTCTATACTTAATATATGCCTCTTTTCTTACTCTCAATTGTTCCCTTATGGCTTTATTCATCCATGGAGTCTCATTCGTGTTTAGTTTGTTCTCTTCTTTTAGTGGAATATATTGTTCCTGCACTCTGTTGAACACCGTTTTAAATGTACCATTTAGTTCATATTGCCTTTCTTCATTCTTCCTACCAAAATGTATCACTTCATACATCTCTGCGTAAATTTCGTCTGCCATGCATCTGCCCATTTTACGAGTCTAAGAACATAGGACTTAGGAGCAGAAGTAGGTTATCCAGCCCCTCAAGCGTGCTCCGAATTTCAATAAGATCATGGCTGATTTTCGACCTTAATTCCACTTCCCCATGCCCATATCCCTTGATTCCCCTTGGGTCCAAATCTATCGACCTCAGCCTTGAATATACTCAATGACTCAGCATCCACAGTCCTTTGGAGTAGAGAATTCCAAAGATTCACAACCCTCAGTGAAGAAATTCCTCCTCATCCTCCTCCTAAATGGCCGATCCCTGATCCTGAGACTGTGCCCGCTAGTTCTAGACTCTCTAGCCAGGGGAAACAACCTCTCAGCATCTACCCTGTCAATCCACCTCAGAATCTTATATGTTTCAATGAGATCACCTCTCATTTTTCTAAATTCCAGAGAGTGTACAGGCCAACCTACTCAATCTCTCCTCATAGCACAACCCTCATCCTAGGGATCAATCTAGTGAACCTTTGTTGCACCACTTCGAAGACAAGTATATCCTTCCTCAGATAGGGAAAACAAAACTGTGCACAGTACTCCAGGTGTGGTCTCAACAAACCTCTGTACAATTGTAGTAAGACTTCCTTACTCTTATATTCCAACCCCCTTGCAATAAGGCCTACATGCCATTTGCCTTCCTAATTGCGTGCTGTACCTGCATGCTAGCTGTCTGTGTTTCCTGTACAGGGACACCTAAATCTCTCTTAATACCAACATTTGATAGTTTAGGTCAACGATTTGAAACGTTAAATCTGTTAATCTTTCCACAGATGCTGTCTGATCTGCTGAGTATTTCCAGCATTTCCTGTTTTTATTTCAGATTTCCAGCATCGTAGTATTTGTTTTTGTTTTTAATTGTTTCTCACCATTTACAAAATATTCTATTTTTCTATTCTTCCTATCAAAGTGAATAACTTTACATTTCCCACATTATATTCCATCTGCCACCTTATTGCCCACTCACTTAACCTGTCTATATCCCTTTGCAGACTCTTTGTGTCCTCCTCACAGCTTCCCATCTAGCTTTGTATCATCAGCAAACCTGGATACATTGCACCCGATTCCTTCATCTAAGTCATGAATATAGATTGTAAATAGCTGAGGCCCCAGCACCGATCCTTGTAGCGCCCCACTCGTTACAGCCTGCCAACCAGAAAATGACCCTTTGTTTACTACATTGCTGCTTTTTGCATCAGCTGTAAACTTTGAAATTATGCCCTGTATACCCAAGTCCAGGTCATTAATATATATCAAAAAGAGCAGTGGTCCTAATACCATACTTCCCTCCAGTCTGAAAAACTGAAAAGTAACTGTTCACTACTCTCTGCTTTCTGTCTCTTGGCTAATGTTGTATCTATGCTGCCACTGTTCCTTTAATCTCATAGGGATTGATTTTGTTAACAAATCTATTGTGGTACATTGTCAAATGCTTTTTGAAAGTCCATATAAACAACATTAACCGCATTACCCCCATCCGCCCTCTTCATTATTGATATAATGAACACAGTTCCTCAAATGCTGCCCCAGCAAGGCATGCTCGCTCCACTTACTCCACTTCATTCGCCAGAACTGGATTCAGCACTGCTTCCTTCCTCCTTGGGCTGGAAACACACTGACCAAGAAAGTTCTCTGTTTAGGGGTTTGAGTTGGTGCTGGCCTGTTGGATCTTTGCTGTATTTGCATAATTTTGCTGCATCTGAGAGAAAGTACAGGTAGAACATCCGAAATCCGGTGTTCTAAAAACCAGAATTATCCAAAAGCCGGACATTGTGCAGATTGCAAGAATCATTGTCTGGAATCCGGAAATATTTCCCGAAAACCGGACTTTTAAGCTGTACATACCTTTTTCAAACATAAATCCAAAAACATACGCAAACCGGCACGGCCCGGCCTCGAGGATGCCGGATTCAGGCCGTCGGATTTAATGCTCCAAAATCCGGAAATACATGAAAGTCGGCCCAAGGGTTTCTGGATTCGGGACGTTGGATTGTCTCCAAAATCCGGAAATACCCGAAAACCAGAATGGCCTTGGTCTCGAGGTTTCTGGTTTCGAGACATTGTACTTGCATTTAATTTGGAAATGCCACTAGAGGTCCAATTAGATGAGCTGAAATTTGTGTATTAGTTACTTGAAGGAGCTGCTCTCATCCTGTCAAATTCACAGGATGGAAAAGCTTTACTCCAGTTGTGTCCTTTGCATCTTTCTTTTACATGTCAGTTGTGGAATTGGCCATCAAAGTCAACCCATTAGTGATAAACTAAAGTGACTTCTCACTCATCCTCTGAATGTTAGGAAATGGACACAAATTATTGACAAATATAACTATTCTTATCCTCTTTTCTTTGTGTTGTTGGTTGGACAAGAAACTTAAATGTATGTTCTGAACGTCACCCTTTGAAATGTCAAAAATCTGTTGGTTTGAAGGAAACTGTTTAAAAATCCATTCACTCCAATTACTGGTAAAATGTTAGTTTAATTTAGGAGGAATCTTTTAAAGTACCTTGGAGAACTAAATACAGTAGTAAATTATCTGGCCAATTGTTCTCTAAAATATTTGAATGCAACTGCATAACATTGAATAAATATTTGAGACCCACTTTTATGACTAACATAATTAATTATTAACTGGTTATAATCATTAGGATTATTAATATCACTAAAGGCTTAAATTTTCAATCCTTACACATAACTAATTATGCTGCTTTGCAAAGACAAATACTATGATAATACTTATGGTTAACCCTCATTATAAAGCTCATTCAAAATTTTATAATTTGAGAAATAACATGATATTCATGACTTCCAGTTCATTACTTTGCTCAAATACTTCAGTGTCTTTATTTTTTAAATTTCTATTTTATTACTGCACTATGGGAGCAGCAGCTGCTGAGACAAAGCTGAAGCTATCACAACAATTTGGAAACAAGAGCCATCTGAAGAGAATAACAGTCTAAGCCTAGGGGAAAAAGAAAACAATCTGGATACATGAGCCATAAACAAGTAGCACACACAAGCACAAAGACAAGATGGGTGCAAGAGCATCAACTCAACAATGAGAGCCACAACCAGCGGACTAGAAGTGAAACTAGAGTAGAGGGGAGAGGATGGGATGAAAAGCACACCTGAAGATGGAAAGGAGAAGCCAAAAATTTTTAAAAGAGCCGAAGATTAAAAGATGCAATCTGGGAATTAATTGAAGCAATTATGAAGTATTAAAACATTTGGATCAGTAAAGAATGCAATTTAGGGGCCAGTTATAATATAGGTGTATATATATGTATAGTGCAAAGCAGAGATTAGCATCTGGATTGCGCCGCCTGAAAGGGTGGTGGAGGCAGACTCGATCACTGTTTTCAAAAGGGAGTTGGATAAATACCTGAAGGAAATAAAATGGCAGGGCTATGGAGAAAGGGCAGGGGAATGGGACTAGCTGAGGTGCTCTTGCAGAGAGCTAGCATGGGCTCGACATGCCGAATGGCCTTCTTTCGTGCTGTAACCAATCTATGATTCTATGATTTTAAGATCCTACTTTTGGGATGTGAAATAGGTGAAACGGCATCCAAAATTAGATCATAATCTCCCGTGCTCAATCGCACCGGGTGAATCAGGTGACATTTAATCATACAGGGCGCCCACCTGAAGCAGGTGCTAGGCTGATTTGGTTATTAAAATCAGATTGCTATGTTGCTCGTCGGACCTTGATGTGAAATTGGACAGCAACTAAGTGGAGCTTGCCCTGCACAAGCTCTGACTAGTTCATAAAAGCATAAGAAATAGGAGCACGAGTAGTCTATTTGGCCCCTCGAGCCTGCTCCACCTTAAAGGGACCAGTGGTGGCCACTGAAAAAAGCAGCTAAGCCCCAGTGTCATGACCGAGAAGACCCAGGAAATTGTCTGTACTTTTGGGGCTTCAGCAGGTTCAGGAGTGCAGGTTACTAGCACCCGATCTGCTGCATTTATGCCAGTGGAGTGATGCCAGGTATTTTCAGGGCCAGAATGTTCAGCCTAAATCTTTGCTAATGTTCTTGATATTTGTTCATTCACAACACCAACAACGTGCATTTAGTGTATATAGTACTGCTACTAGTGGACCTCCTGTGGTGCTCCTCACAGTAAGTCAGAGGATGTGCTGATTATATCGTGCAAACCACAATGTATTATTCTGCAACTGAAGTGCAGTTGTATGTAATAAAGGTGCGAGTGGATGTCACTTTGAGGCTACAAGGGTGAAAAGAGCTCAATAGATTAAGTAAAAATGCAAATTATAAGAGGTAAAGGCTAGATCCTATGACATGGAGATACACAAGAATTCAATCATAATAGTCACCCATTAAAAATGAAAAAGATTGAATTATATATATCAATTTATGTTTTGTAATTCATTATTAAATAATTATAGATGCTGAACAGATAACTGAAGAGCATTATTTTTAATAGACCTCACTTGTCACTCATAAACTGTTCAATTTTCCCTCTTGGGATAAAAATGATATTGAAAATCATATATTGGCCTTGGAGGTGTGCAGCACAGACTCAGCAGATGATAAAAGAGTTAAATGATGAGGAAAGGCTGTATAAACTAGGATTGTATTCCCTCAAGCATAGAAGATTAAGGGGCGATATCATTGAGGTATTTAAGATGATTAAAGGATTTGATAGGGTAGGAGATTCCAGAACAAGGGGGCATAATCTTGAAATTAAAGCTAGGCCTTTCAGAGCTTGGCTATTCAGGTATGATTTTCAGATAGGCAGACTGTAACTAGTGGGGTACCCCAAGGATTGGTGCTTGGGCCTCAGTTATTCACAATCTATATCAATGATTTGTGTTGTAGACTAGTGGACTCCTCCCTCTAGTGGACTACTAATATAATAACAATAAAGCATGTAGTCACACAGTTCTGTTAGGAGCCATCTTGTAAGTGTAGGTGTTTGTGTGGCTGTGTCTCAAGATATCAGAGATTGGTGATGAGGATTGTTTTTGGATTCCCTAGCTGATATTTTTGTTGGTGGATAATCCTGCCAACTGACGGAGACTTTGAGAGGTTCTTTGTTTTGCAGAACAGCTAAAAATCCACGATAAATTTCAGGCACGCTTGGCTGAACTGTCGACAGTGCCAGAGTCCAGATGGCCACACCTATGGGAATAATAGAGTGCTTGGGTGAGTTCTATTGTGACCGAGAGACTTTTGGAGCATTTGTGGAGTGATTAGAATTGTTTTTCACCACGGATGGTATCTTCGAAGTGCCCGATGACGTAAACTGTAACCGTGTGGTTTTAGAAACGAAACGGGCTATTTTCTTGACTGAAGCAGGCCCTGAGGTGTATGTAACCCTGAAAAACTTGCTTGTTCCCATCATGACAAAGGACAAGCCACTGACGGAGATTATAACCAGGTTAGAACAGCACTACAGTCCTGAGCCCCTGGAAATTGCTGAAAGTTATCGTTTCAAACACAAACTCAATTGAATGACGAGTGTACCAGTGAGTACATTGTAGCTTTAAAAAAGCTATCCATTCACTGTCATTTCGAAAACTTTCAGGACCAAGCATTGCATGACTGCTTTGTTTGTGGGTTGAAAAATGAAGGAATCAGAAGGAAATTGTTGACAACCCCTAACTTGATTTAGCTTGTCAGACAGCAATGTCAATGGATATGGCCGACCAATACTCCCAAGAATTTCATGCCATTTCCAGTCATCAGACAACCAAGGTGATTCAGCTGCAGGCTAAAAGTAAAAGGCAATTGGGCCTCAAGGGCTCAACAACTGGCCAAGGTAAAAATGCATTAAAGTTGTGCTATCGGTGTCTGGGACAACAGCTCACTCAAAGTTGTCCATGTGTGAAGGCAGAGTGTTTCTGCTGCAAGAAAACTGGGCATCTTGCAAAGCCGTGCCCTCTGAAGTGTAAACCGACTGGCAATGCTATAAGTAGAAATCGCCAGACAGTACATAGCATTAAAGAGAAGCAACAGGACGAGGAGGTTCTGGAGATGCATGTCATCAGGAGCACAAAGGTATCTATCAGCGATTCGTGAAATATTGTTATCCAAGTCGACGTTGCAGGTTACCCATGGAAATTAATACTGGTGCATCCGTGAGCGTAGTACCGGAATCGTTATATCTTGACAAGTTGTGTGATTTTCGACTGGAGAAATCGAAGATAGAGCTAGAGGCTACTCAGGAGAGCAAATCCATGTTATAGGCAGTATCACCATACTGGTGAAATACAAGGATCAGTTTCAGAGTTAGCCTCTCATAGTAGTGGCAGGAGGTAAGCCTGTATTGATAGATAGAAATTGGTTGGGATCACCGAAGCTGGATTGGAATGAGATTTTTTGTGTGGAGACGGAATTTGCATCGAAGGATGATGTCATCAAGCAGTATGCAAAGGTGTTCCGTGAAACAGGCAGTCCGATCCAAGACTTCAAGGAGTGTCAGAGTGCAGAAGGATGCAAGACAAGTTTACTGCAAGTCACGTCCTGTACCATACGTACGCGAGGAGAAAGTTGAGCAAGAACTCAAAAGAGTAGAAACTGAGAACATTATTTGTAAGATAGATCGATGTAATTGGGCTACACCCATTGTTGTTGTAACTAAGTCAGATGATAAGGTAAGGTTGTGTGGTGATTATAAAGTAACCGTAAACCAGGTTCTAGAGTGTAATCTATCCAATACATTGCCAAATGTAGAAGATTTGTTCACAACGCTGACAGGTGGCCAGATCTTTTCAAAGTTAGATCTAACAAACACCTACCTACAACTTGAGTTGGATGAAGACTCCAAGTCATGCTTGACTATAACTACTCATCTAGGCCTTTATCAGTTTAATAGGCTACCATTTAGAGTGTCTTCTGCCCCTGCCATATTCCAAGGAGCGATGAACGAGATTTTGTAAGGGATTGAAGCGGTAGTGTGTTATTTAGATGACATACTCATTTCAGCACCAAACAGGCAAATCCATGATAAGGTATTGAATTAAAAGTTCAAATGGCTAGAGAAGCACAGACTGCTCACAAGTGTGAGATATTTCAAAACTCAGTGGAGTACTTAGGGCACAGAGTAGACAAAGATGGTTTACATCCAACCAAGGGAAAGCTGGATGGAATCAGAAATGCACCCACTCCCAAGAACGTCTCTGAACTTCGATCATTTTTGGGTCTTTTGAATTATTACGAGAGGTTCCTACCACATTTGACTACAGTTTTACATCCACTGAATGAGCTGCTGAAAAAAACAGGTGCCTTGGAAGTGGTCAGAAGTAGGTGACACAGCAATCAAAGAGTGTAAAAACCAGTTAGTAGAGAGTACCATGTTAGTTCACTATGATGTATCTAAGGAGATCAAGCTAGCGTGTGACTCCTCTATGTATGCAGTTGGAGCAGTGATCTCTCATGTATAAGATAGTGGGGAGGAGAGACCAATTGCTTCTGCTTCACGCACTCTTAGTGCCAGTGAGCAGAATTATTCGCAGATCGAAAGGGAAGCTTTGGCATTGATTTTTGGGATAAAGAAGTTTAACTAATACTTGTTTGGTCATAAGTTTACCATCATTACTGACCATAAGCCCCTGACATCAATCCTCCATCCAAAGTCCCCAGTTCTAACCTTAGCTGCAGCCCGAATGCAGAGATGGGCTTTGATTTTGTCAGCATATACATATGACATTGAGTACAGATGATCAGCTGATCACAGTAATGCTGATGCTATGTCCAGGTTGCCATCCCCATCACAAGTTACACCCAATAGGGAAGAAGTGTTCTATTTTTCAGACATTGATGAGCTGCCAGTTACAGCTGAAGAGATTGGTAGAACAACCAAACGTGACCCAGTTATGTGAAAGGTTTTGATTACATAGCAAATGGATGGCCAAACCAGGTATCCGAGAAAGATATTCATCCATACTTCATTCGTAGGAATGAAATGTCAGTGGATAAAGATTGTATCATGTGAGGAGCAAGAGTGGTTATCCCAATAGCATCAGGTCTAAATTGTTAGGAGATCCTCATGACTAGCACTTGGGAATGTGCTTGACCAAAGGTTTTGCATGCAATTTGTTATGGTGGCCAGGTTTAGCTAAAGAGATAGAGTACGTTGTCAGTCAGTGTACAACATGTCAATCGGTGAGCAGGAAACCACCATCATTACCATTACAGTCATGGAAATGGCCTTCCAAAGTGTGGCAAATGTTACATGTAGATTTTGCTGAGCTAGAAGGACAGCAATTGTTCCTAGTGACTGATAGTCATTTGAAATGGGTTGAAGTGTTTCCGATGTGGAAAATAACAATAAGTAAAACACTAGACAATTTGCGAAGATTGTTTTCTTCATATGGCCTCCCAGAAGAAATTCTGTCTGATAATGGGCCGCAATTTTAGTCAGGAGAATTTGCACAGTTCATGAGCCCAAACGGTGTGAAACATACTAAGGTTCCACCATATCACCCTGCTTTAAATGGTGCAGCAGAGCGCACAGTACAATTTGTAAAACGTGCCCTCATCAAGCAAATGTTGGGTCCAAATCCAAGGAAACGGCAGTTGTCATTGGACCACAAACTGGCAAATTTTCTGATTATTTATCGAAATACTCCTCATAGCACTACTGGTAGAATACCAGCAGAGTTGTTTCTTAAACGACAGCCACGGACCAGGTTCTCGTTGTTAAAGCCAAACTTGGCATAGTCAATAGAAGAAAAACAATAAAGGCAGATAAAGAGTCATGATAGAGATAGAGTAAGAGAGAGAAGTGTGAAATTGAATCAGAAGGTTAGAGTGAAGAACCATCACCATTAATGTTAAAGTGGTTAACTAGAAGAGTAGTGAAGATATGTGGTCCTCACACATATTTGGTCAAGATGTTTTGATCATGGAAAGGTTGGGTTTGTTCACATTGATCATATTTTACCTACAGATGTGGAAGGAGTTGAAAGTTGGAATGATTCGATTTATTCTGATGAGTCCAATAGTCTTGTTACAAGTACATTACCAGTAGCAAATCCTACATCAGATGTACTAGAAACAAGTCCAAGAGAAAGTCAGAATTTAAATCTGAGTTTGCCTCAGGCAGACAAACAGTCAAAATGTCAGCACTTGGAGAAAAAGTCTCCTCAGGCTCAGCCTGCAATGAGTTTAAGTCCTACAACAAAATTTGAAAGTTCTATTCAAGAATGAAGGTATCTTCTTTGAAACAGAAAACCAGTGGTAAAGTTTGATTTGTAAATATGGAAAAATAAGTTCATATATTTTGTTGTGTATACCATGCAAGTTATGTCTAATGATTATTTTGTTATGACTAATGTCTTCAATAAGGAGGGAGAAGTGTTGTAGATGGACTACTGATGCAATAACTACTGCTGTAATAACAATAAAGCATATGGTCACACATGCTGTTAGGAGCCATCTTGTAAGTGTGTGGCTGTGTGTAGCTGTGTCTCAAGATATCACAATTTGGATGAGGGGACCAAATGTAACATATCCAAATTTGCTGATGGTACAAAGTTAGGTGGGACTGTTAGTTGTGAGGAGGATATCGACAGGCTAGGTGAGTGAGCAAGAACATGGCAAATGGAATATATAATGTGGAGAAATGTGAAGTTATCCACTTTGGTAGGAAAAATAGAAAAATAGAGTAAAACGGTGAGAAATTGGGAAATGTTGGTGTACAGAGGGAATGGGTGTACTTGTACATGAATCACTGAAAGTTAACATACAGGTACAGCAAATGGTATGTTAGCATTTATTACAAGAGTATTTGAGTATTAGTAAAAGGGGGCAAAATTAACCCTTTTTATAGCCCTGTTAGCACCTCCGGGGGTCGCTAACAGGGCACGACACTTTTTACCAAGAGAGGGGGCGCCCTCAGGAAATTGCCCAGGAGTTTGCGGAGGCGCTGCCATGGTTAGCGCTCTGGGCCGCCATCCAGCCAGCGATGATGTCATCATTGTGTGCAGCAACCCCTGACCGCTCCGCGCCGACCCTTTAGTGCCCTATGAGGAAAATTGCCCCGCAGGCCATGATGCTGGTGTCAGTAGATATCAACACCCACTTCCAGACATCCTCTCTAGGGGCACTAGTTAAAGGGGAGGGCCCGGGCCACCATTTTATTTTGCCGACCGACTCTCGGCTCGGCTCAACGTCGTCTTGGTCCAGTCACAAGCTGCCCTGGTGGTCTAGTGGAGGCCATTAGAGGCCTTGCAGAGTGTGCAGTGGCCCTCCCCTTTAGTCAAAGGGGAGGGGCATTGAAACACGTCAGCATCCGCATAGTGCCTCCTTCAGCACCCAGTAACCGCCCCCAAAGGAAGTGGAGCTTGCAAGTTTGCGCTCCGCTTCCTTTGAGGGACGGTAAGGGCAATTCCACGGTAGAAGCGAGACTTCTGTGCTGGACACAGTGATGAGAGCGCCCCCCTGAACCCCTGGAATTGCTCCCGGGCTCCGCAAGCGAAAAGTGGTTTGCACGCGGCGTGCGATTAGCTCACAAGTGCTGCGCCGCGCGCCGATTATGTCATTCATGTCATCCCCTTATCACCCCGCGCCGACCCCATTACGTTCCTCAAGGGAAATTGCCCCGTAGAATGCAAGGTCGGCATGGGGCAATGCCATCAACAGCTTCTTGGCGTGAGAAGCTGTGGTGGCTGGGGTGCCCCAGCCGCCCTTACAGGGGAGATGTAGTGCAACGGTCACCATCTTTTTTTTTTGTTGGACAACTTTTCAGTTGGCCTGACAATAGCAACAGCTGGTGTGGCCGGGCCGTCATCATGCAGACTGGCAGCCCCTCTTGGGTACCGGGCCACTGGCCCAGCCGACACCCTCCCTGGTAGCCCAGCGGGTGCCACTAAAGAGATTGCAGAGTTCGCAGTAGCCCTCCCCTTCAAAAGAAGGGGAGGAACCTTGTGACGTGGCACGTCCGCATCACACTGACATCATCAAGAGCCGAGCAAATGCCCAGTTACCGCAACTGACATTTTTTTCATTCAAAGAGGCGCTTTCTGCGCCGGTGCTAATTTATCAGTTAATTCAAAGTGACTGCTCCAAAACCAGCACGTGGCAATTTCGGCTCCCTCGGCCTATATTCTCCAGAATTTAAAAGAATGAGAAGGGATCTCATTGAAACATACAAAATTCTTACAGGGCTTGACATGGTAGATGCAGGGAGGTTGTTTCCCCTGGCTAGGAAGTCGAAAACCAGGGGTCACAGTCTCAGAATAAGGGGTCAGCCATTTAGGACTGAGATGAGGAGAAACTTCTTCACTCAGAGGGTGGTGAATCTTTGGAATTCTCTACCTCAGTTAGCTGTGGATGGTCAGGCATTGAATATATTTAAGACAGGGATCAATAGATTTTTGAATATTAAGGGAATAGCGCATAAAGTGGAGTTGAGGGAAAAGATCAGCCATGATATTGTGGTGGAGCAGGCTCAAGGGGCTGAATGGCCTACTCCTGCTGTTAATTCTTATGTTCTTATTATGATGTCACGAAGCACTTATCACACAAAGGGTAATGTAAATCTGGAACTCTCTCCCTCAAAAAGTTGTTCAGCCTAGGTTAATTGAAAATTTATAAACTGAGATTGATAGATTTTTGTTCACAAGGATATTAAGGGTTACGGAACCAAGGTGGATAATTGGAGTTAAGATGCAGATCTAATGCAGTGATGGAACAGGCTCGAGGGGCTGAATGGCCTATGCTTGTTTCTATGTTCAACTGTAAGTATTCATTATCCTTCAGACATTACATCCTTTGCAGTACAAAATAGATAATAATTGATTTTCTATTTGTGACACCTGAAAATGTAATTAAATCTTTGGGTGACATAGCATCAACAAGATCAGTGTTCATACTCGATAAGCGGAGATGGTTGATAAGAGAATGGCTCACGTGATTTGCAGATAATAACATAACATAAGAAATAGGAGCAGGAGTAGGCCATACGGCCCCTCGAGCCTGCTCCACCATTTAATACGATTATGGCTGATCCGATCATGGACTCAGGTCCACTTCCCTGCCCGCTCCCCATAACCCCTTATTTCCTTATCGGTTAAGAAACTGTCTATCTCTGTCTTAAACTCATTGAATGACCCAGCTTCCACACCTCTCGTGGCAGCAAATTCCACAGATTTACAACCCTTCAACAGAAGAAATTCCTCCTCATCTCAGTTTTAAATGGGCGACCCCTTATTCTAAGATTATGCCCCCTAGTTCTAGTCTCCCCTATCAGTGGAAATATTCTCTCCGCATCCACCTTGTCAAGCCCTCTCATAATCTTATATGTTTCGATAAGATCACCTCTCAATCTTCTGAATTCCAATGAGTAGAGGCCCAACCTACTCAACCTTTCCTCATAAGTCAACCCCCTCATCTCCGGAATCAACCTAGTGAATCTACTCTGAACTGCCTCCAAAGCAAGTATATCCTTTCTTAAATATGGAAATCAAAACTGTACGCAGTATTCTAGGTGTGGCCTCACCAATATCCTATATAACTGTAGCAAGACTTCCCTGCTTTTATACTCCATCCCCTTTGCAATAAAGACCAAGATTCCATTTGCCTTCCTGATCACTTGCTATACCTGCATACTATCCTTTTGTGTTTCATGCACCAGGACCCCCAGGTCCCGCTGTACTGCAGCATTTTGCAATTTTTCTCCATTTAAATAATAACTTGTTCTTTGATTTTTTTTCTGCCAAAGTGCATAACCTCACACTTTCCAACATTATACTCCATCCTCCAAATTTTTGTCCACTCACTTAGCCTATCTATATCCTTTTGCAGGTTTTTTGTGTCCTGCTCACACATTGTTTTTCCTCCTATCTTTGTATCATCAGCAAACTTGGCTACGTTACACTCGGTCCCTTCTTCCAAGTCGTTAATATAGATTGTAAATAGTTGCCGTCCCAACACTGAACCCTGCGGCATCCCACTAGTTACTGATTGCTAACCTGAGAATGAACCATTTATCCCGACTCTCTGTTTTCTGTTCGTTAGCCAATCCTCTATCCATGCTAATATATTACCCCCAATCCCATAAACCTTTATCTTGTGCAGTAACCTTTTATGTGGCACCTTGTCAAATGCCTTCTGGAAATCCAAATACACCACATCCACTAGTTCCCCTTTATCCACCCTGTTTGTTACATCCTCAAAGAATTCCAACAAATTTGTCAAACATGACTTCCCATTCATAAATCCATGCTGACTCTGCCTGAATGAATTATGTTTTTCCAAATGTTCTGCTATTGCTTCTTTAATAATGGACTCCAACATTTTCCCAACCACAGATGTTAGGCTAACTGGTCTATAGTTTCCTGCTTTTTGTCTGCCTCCTTTTTTAAATAGGGGCGTTACATTTGCAGTTTTCCAATCTTCTGGGACTTCCCCAGATTCCAGGGAATTTTGGTAAATTACAACCAATGCATCCACAATCCCTGCCACTACTTCTCTTAAGACCCAGAATCAAGCCATCAGGTCCAGGGGATTTATCCGCTTTTAGTCCCAATATCTTACTGAGTACCACTTCCGTAATGATTGTTTTTGTCATAAGTTCCTCCCCCCATGTAGTCCGTTGACTATCCACTGTCAGAATATTGTTAGTGTTCTCTACCGTAAAGACTGATACAAAATATTTGCTCAGAGTTTCTGCCATCTCCATGTTCTCCATCACTAATTCTCCGGTCTCGTTCTCTAAGGGACCAACATTTACTTTAGCCACTCTTTTCCTTTTTATATACTTGTAGAAACTCTTGCTATCTATTTTTACATTTTGTGTTAGTTTACTTTCATAGTCTATCTTCCCTTTCTTAATCATTTTTTTAGTCATTCTTTGCTGGCTTTTAAAAGCTTCCGAATCTTCTGTCCTCCCATTAGTTTTGGCCACTTTGTATGCCCTTGTTTTTAATTGGATACCGTCCTTTATTTCTTCCCTTAGCCACGGATGGCTATCTTTTCTTTTGCACCCTTTCCTCTTCACTGGAATATACTTTTCTTGAGAGTTAAGAAATATCTCCTTAAATGTAAGCCATTGTTCATCAACCATCCTACACCTTAATCTATTTTCCCAGTCCACTTTAGCCAACTCTGCTCTTATACCTTTGTACTCTTCTTTATTTAAGCTTAGTACGCTGGTTTGAGATCCAACTTTCTCGCCCTCCATCTGAATTTGAAATTCCAATGTCATGATGATGGTAGAGTGAGAGATATGACGGGCCATGAAGTTACATATTGTGGTGGAAGAAAATTCTGCTGCTGCTGATGGCCCACAGCATCTCATGAATGCCCAGTTTTGAGCTGCTAAATCTGTTCTGAATCTATCTCATTTAGCACGGTGGTAGAGTGCCACACAACACGATGGAGGGTGTCCTCAATGTGAAGACGGGGCTTTATCTCCACAAGGATTGTGCGGTGATCACTGCTACCAATGCTGCAAAGGACAGATGCATCTGCGACAGGTAGATTGGTGAGGACGAGGTCAAGAAGGTTTTTTCCTTTTGTTGGTTCTCTCACCACCTGTTGCAGGCCCAGTCTGGCAACTATGTCCTTCAGGACTCGGCTCGCTTCGGTACTAGTGGTGCTACCGAGCCACTCTTGGTGATGGGCATTGAAGTCCCCCACCCAGAGTATGGGCTCAATTTTCCCCAATCCCATTTTCTGGTGCATTGCCAGAGTTACGCCAGGTTTTCTAGACCAGAAATGTAGCAGAAATATTTTGCCAAAGTTTCCCTGATTTATAATTCGAATTTGGCGCCGTTCAGCGAGTCCAGTCGCCTCGGTGGGTGGAGCCTGCTGTCTGCTCCAAAAAACAATGCCGTACCTTTGACGTCGTTCCAATAGACGTGCATGCTCAGTACAGCTCAGATTTGGCAATCGGCCATTTTTAAAGAGCCAGTTGTGTGCGTGTGTGAGAAGGAGTGTTGTGAGAGCATTGGAAAAATCACAACTGGAGCAATACAAGATGCAACGCAGAGCAAGGACCAAGAACTTCTTACTGGAAGAAGTGAAGGCACTAGTTACTGTGATTGAAAACAGATGGCAGGAGCTGCACACCAGCAGAGGTCACATATAAGTTCCACCAAAAGAAATGAAGAAACGCTGGAACCAAGCTGCAGAAGATTACTGCGTAATGGTGAACACCACGAGATCTGCAGGCCAGTGTAAAAACAAATGGCAGGACCTTGGTCAAGTAGTTAGTGTAAGCAATATTTTCATTTATTCAATGCAATTGTAAATGTGACCAACTGTATATGTCCCACCCAGCAGAAAGACACCCTCTCTAAAAAGTTGCATTTTCAGCTTTGCAGAGGAAGGTGGCACATAATAAAAGGGAAAGAACTCGAACAGGAGGAGGCCCGGCAAATCTGCAGCCACTGACACCCTTGGAAGAGAGGGTCACTGTTTGATGGGTCCTGCCTGGAAAAAAGCAATCAGTACTGCACAAGCTGGGCCCACACTCGAGGGAGAGGGTACGTCCTGCAAATTCATCGTGGCCCTTCAAATCAACCCGCTGCCTGGCCTGCGATGTGTGAGCCTACTTCTGTTATCTTTTGCAGAACTTGAGGCCAACCCTGAAATGCAGAAGGAGAATCGGGCGAGGATGAGCCTGAAGAGAAGAACATCTTCCAATCCAACCCTCCAGACCAAGAACATGGGGGGAGGGGGAGGGGATGGAGCTGGATGAAGCTCCCCCTGTTGTACTGAATATGGAGGAGGTGCCGCTCATGGGGTGCCAGCCCCTTCCATGACTAGTGGTTTGAGTGTTGGTAGGATATTCCATGGTTTCCCACCTTCCGAGGTTGCGGGTCCCAGTTGTGTGGTATAGCAAGGCACACCCAGGGCCCCACCGTCCCAGGCTGTGTGTTCCAGCGGTATGGTGCGAGCCACACTCATGGGTAGCAGGGGAAGGAGAGCTCGATCACATTCTCCTGAGGTACAGGATGTAACAGATGTGGTTCAGATGATGTCATTGAGTGCAGAGAACATTGACCTTACCCGGTCACTCCTGGACACCATCGGTGGGGTGAGTGATGAGGTAGCAGAATTGACAGGAGAAGTAACGACACTCTCACGAGAAATGGGAACGATATCCGGGACTATCAGTGAGGGAATAGTGGACATGAGGGAGGGAATGTCAAAAGTAGTGTAAACCACGTCACTGGCCATGAGGGAGGGAACATCAGAGGTGTTGAAAACCACGCCACTGGGCATTAGGCAGGGAATGTTGCAGGCCGCTGAGACACTGTCAGGGTGCATGAGGGACAGCATGTTGGAGTTAGCTGCTGCAATAAGGGAACACGCCCAGACCCCGTGCCCATTGACAGAATCAACCATCACTCCCACTGCAATCCCCTCACCAGCCTCTGAAGAGCCCCAAGCCGGGCCCTCCAACTTGCCGCCTGACGCTGACGCACCCCCACCCTCAAGAGGTGCTCAGTACCCAAGATGTTAGAAGGAATAAGCTTGGTATCAAGCCCAGAAACACTGCACCACCACCTGTGGGCAGGGGTGGTGGAGAGTCCAAGACCAAGCGCAGCCGGCAGTCTTAGACTAAGGGGGATGAGAGATGGGTGCAGCCTTTCTTTGCTGCTGCTGTTGTTGTTGTTATTATTGTTACTGTTGTAACTGTTTTCAAATTAAAAGATTTTTGTAAGTTATGTAAATTTACAAGTTTATAAGTGATCTTAAAGAGTGATATTAAAGTAAAGTTTGATACAAGAATAATTTTATTAAAGTTAATTTAAGTACATTGTAAACTTTTGAATAAAATATATTTTACATTAAAACTGAATCATGTTCCAGTAACACAACACAACATTACGGAACAGCTCCAAACAATAAACATGGTCCATGTGGAATAGTTGTCACTGAGCCCTCAGGCATCAGTAAAGCGTTCACGGATGAGCTGCTGGAGCAAGGCTCGAGCAATCGTTAAACGAGCATGATGGCCCCCTCCTCCGCCGCCGTCATGCTCCAGCCTCAGGCTCTTGCATAGCTTCCTTATCCTCATCATCCTCCTCCTCCTCCTGCTTATCACCTGCATCTTCCGCATCATTATCATCAGCCCCTCTCACCGCAGGTGGGTCTTCCTGCTGCCTCATGATGGCTACGTTATGCAGCACACAACAATGAACTGACCGACAATCTCAGGGGATTACAGCAAGTAGCCTCCAGAATGGTCCAGGCATCAGAATCGCTGTTTCAATATGTCAATGGTCCTCAATGATGTTGCGCGTCGCAATGTGCGACATGTTGTATTGACGGTCAGCTTCTGTCTGGGTTATATGTAGGGGCGTCAGCCAGGTGACGAGGTCGTACCCTTTGTCTCCCAGTAGCCAGCTCTCCCCTTCTGGCTGCTGCTCAAACATGGCAGATATAACGCTGTCGCATAGGATGAACGCATTATGGGTGCTGCCAGGGTATCTTACATCGCCTGACATGATACGATGCATGTCGTCACACACGATCTGCACATTAATGGAGTGGAAGCCTTTTTTATTCCTGTACATCTTGGAATCCTGCAAAGATGCTCGCAAGGCGATGTGGGTACAATCAATGCAGCCCTGTACCTTTGTGAAGCTAGCAATTCTTGAGAAGCCCACAGCCTTGTCATGGATTGCTTGGGCGGCCATGGGGAACTTGATGAAGTCATTCCTCTGCTCATACAGTGCAGCCGTGACCTGGCGAATGGAGACATGTGTTGCATGCTGAGACATGGCGCACACATCCCCAGTTGTAGCTTGAAACGATCTGGAAGCATAGAATGAAAGTGCAGCTGTAACCTTCACTTCAACTGACAAAGCAGTCCTCCTGACTCTTCTCGGCTGCAGGTCTGCTTTCATCAACTCACAGATCTCATGGATAACTTCTTTGTGGAAACACAACCTTTATGACACAGTCTGCATCACTCAGGTGCAGGTATGAACGCCTGTCTCGATATACCCGAGGTGGGTAAGGTCTCCTGCCCAGCACCCTACGGGCTCTGATGGTCCTGATGCGATGAGCTCTAATCAATTCTCTCCTATGTAGCACCATGATATAGAAGGCGCGCACAAGGTATGGCATTGTCAGTATTGCCCCCATACTTAAAGTTAAACTTTCAAAGAAGCTCAAAACGGCAGGAAAGCAGGCAGCACAGGTTTGCAGTTTTCTCTCTCCCCATGGCCTATATGGGTGGCCACAGCCAAAGGTCTTGTGACCTCCCCTCTCTCTCCCCTCTCCCCCCCCCCCCCCCCCTTGAGTCTTGTGACCTCTCTCTCCTTCCCTCTCCCCGGGCTACAAGCCATAAGGTCGGCTCTCTCTCTCCCTCCTCCTCCATGGGCTACAAGCCTTAAGATCGGCTATCTCTCTCCCTCCCTGGGCTACAAGCCGTAAGATCTGCTATCTCTCCCTCCTCGCCTCTCTTCTCCTCCCTCCCGCGCCCCCCCCCCCCCCCACCCCCACGGCTTGTTTTGTAGCCAAACCCCGAGCCGCTGTGTCCGGACGTGAGGCTGATTCTGCCGGCCAAACCTCCAACCCGCCAAGTCTTCTTGAAGATGTTCGGTGATGGCGTGTGAGTGAGTAAAAAAATGAGAAAACTTGTGAAATCCAACAAATTTACACTTCTACGTTGAACTTTATTATTGATTTTGGACAGTGTTCTTGACTCCCTCCAAAATCTTCGATTTCATCACAGATTTGTGAATGTGCACTGGTTTTCTGAACTCACCAGAAGGTTTTTCATAAGTGGCCAGATACGCCAACGTAATAGAAAAAAATGTTGGCCAAACTCCGAACAATTAAAAAAACTGCTGCAGACATGAGGGAACAGGACAAGAATAGCCGGTGAGACAGGACATACCTACGGGTGGTGGTGGAGAAGTTTGGGGCATTGGCTGAAAGCTATGACGTCAAAAAAAACTGGCCTAGAAAAATCGTAACTAAGTCGTTACGCCGACACAGATCGCAGGGGGAAACTTTGAAAAAAATAAATACGCCAGAAATTTGACCCAATACACCAAAAAAAGCAACCTACTCAAAAAAAAAAATGGCGCAACTCAGTGGTGAAAATTGAGCCCTATATTCTGTGCCCTAGCTACTCTGAGTGGTTCTTCCAAGTGGTGCTCAACATGGAGGAGTACTGATTCATCAGCTGAGGGAGGGCGGTAGGTGGTAATCAGCAGGAGGTTTCCTTATTCATGCTTGAACTGAAGCCATGAGACTTTATAGGGGCCGGAGTCAATGTTGAGGACTCCTAGGGTCATTCCCTCCCAACTGTATACCACTGAGTTGCCACCTCTGTTGGGTCTATCCTGCCGGTGAGGCAGGACATACCCACGGATGGTGATGGAGGAGTTTGGGGCATTAGCTGAAAGTTATGAATTCGTGAGTATCACTGTGTCAGGCTGTTGCTTGACTAGTCTGTGTGACTACTCTCCCAATTTTGGCACATGTCCCCAGATGTTGATGAGGAGGACTTTGCCAGGTCGACTTGGCTGGGTGTGCCGCTGCCGTGTCAGTAGCCGGTACCGAAGTCGATGCTGGATGGTCCGACCGGTTTTATTCTTGTTATTCATTCTTGTCGAAGTTTTTTACAACTGAGTGGCTTGCTAGGCCATTTCAGAGGGCAGTTAAGAGTCAACCACATTGGTGTGGGTCTGGAGTCACATATAGGCCCGACCAGATAAGGATGGCAGATTTTATTCCCAAAAGGACATTAGTAACCAGATGGCTTTTTACGACAATCCAATAGTTTCATGGTCACCATTACTGGCACTAGCTTTTTATTCCTCATTTTATGTTGGTGAGGCACATTTCAGGGGCAGAACTTACCCAAAGAAGTTACATGTGGCATGAGACCTAATTAATGAAATTAGCATACTACAATGAGGCTAGTACTGGACATATGCGTAGCCTGCCTTTTGCCTGCCATTTTTCATTTTATAGGTTATATTTAATTATGAAATTATATAAAACCAGTGGTAATCGGTTTTCAGTGCAAATGTTTCCTGGTTTGTTACATTCTTCCTGTCACTGAGTCCTGTGCAAATGACCCTAGAATGCGGATTATTTTGATAAACTTGTTTTCAGGGAAACTAAGTCTTACAAGGTTTACATAATTGTAAAAAGAGAGGGAGGAATTTTTGGAAATGGAAGCAAGTTTTTCAAATCAATATCAGTTTAATGTCAAAGAACGTGCAGAGTCGGCGTGCGTGGAAATTGACATGCGATCAATTAGAAATCAAACGGCTTCATTGAAATTGACAGATTGTACCAATCTATCTGCTGAGAGCACAATTATTGCACCGTTTGTGGCTTTTCTGTTTCTGTGTGCCTTCTCACTGTGAGAATCAGGAGTCGCCCTGACGAGTTGTAAACCTTCTGGTTTGTTCTCCTGTATTTCAGGGAATGCAGTTCGAGCCATTTACAGTGCATGACAGGACAGCACAGAACGAACCCCTGAAATAAATCATGGCACGGATTTTCTGGGGCCCATGATGGCATATGCACCCATAAGTGCCTCGCAAGTTCCGAATCTATGCATGAGCTGCACATGAGCGAAAACCCAAGACTTGCGTCTGCCAAGAATCTTTTTGACAGATACTCCGCTTTGCGCAAGAAATGGATATTCGGTGGCGGAGAGTTGGGCTAATTGGGCTATTTGTCCAACTCTTGCGCAGTGAATGCCTGTGAAACACTTGCGCCTCGTAAAAGCAGGCGTAAGGCCGCCTTTTACCAGTGTAAGGATGAAAATAAATATTAAAATAAAATGTTTAAAATCATTTTAACATTCAAAAACCTGTAAAATAAGTTTGTTATTTTTGGCCCTTTAGAAAAGGTTTACATTTATTTTTCAAAAAATTTAATTTTTGTTTTAACTGTTTAATTAAATTGTATTTTAATTAATTTTAAACATGTAATGATTTTTTTTATTTCAGTGGTGTTAAAGTGTATTTTGGGGGTAATTCCTATTATGGTTATGGGATTCCGTACGTAAATGGAATCCCCATAAGAATAATGGGAATCCCCTTTCTCATTGGTTGGGCCGGCCTACGTGATCCCAGGGG